>NC_090442.1:865567003-866192003 GCF_031143425.1 Pleurodeles waltl | reverse complement strand
ACCTGACAAGCCAGTGGAAAGGCAGGAGGCCACCTGAAAGCCCCGTTTATCCCACTACCTGTGGTTGGGGTGCCCTTCGAAAGGATAGGGGTTGACATGTTGGCCCCCTTGACCTTCAAACAGCTTCAGAAAACAAGTATATTTTAGTGGTAGTGCCCACTAAGTGCCCTTAAGCCATTCCACTTAGGACCACCACTGCCCCTGCAGTTGCCAAAGCCCTTCTAGCTATTTTTACCAAAGTTGGCTGTCCACAGGAAGTAGTATTTAAAACACATGCGGCATGAGTGTGGAGTGGTTGAAAGGTTTAACCAGACATTGAAAGGCATGATTTGGGGACTCCCTAAAAAACTCAGAAGGAGATAGGATGTCTTACTTCCATGTCTGCTTTTTGCCCACAGGGAAGTGCCACACATGGGATTAGGGTTTTTCCCCTTTGAACTTTTGCTTGTTTCCTGTCAAGGGACAAGTAAGCCTTGTGAGGGAAGGTTGGGAGAGGCCTCTCAAAGAGCCTAAACAGGAAATTGAGGACTGCATGCTTGGCCTACATTCCAGGATGGCTCAGTACATAGAAAAAGTAAGTAAAACCTTTCAAACCAGCCAGGACTTCAAAAGCACTAATCTGATCAAAAAACTACATTTGTGGAGATCCAACCAGGGCAGAAAGTTTGGGGTTTATAGTTTATGGCTCCCAAGGATCTCCAAGACAAGTGGTCTGGGCCCTATCCCATACTTCAGAGACAAGGGGAGGTCACCTACCTCGTTGATCTTGGCAGTTGCAAAAATCCCAAAAGGAATGTACATGTCAACCACGAGATGCCCTATTTTGATAGAGCTAATGTGGCCATGCTCACAGTTACAGATAAGGGACAGGAAGAACAGAGTGCACCTCTCCCTGATCTCCTCTCCAGAAATTCCCAATATGGTTCTGTGGATGGAGTGGTCTTATCAGACACTCTCACAGGCCAACAGCAGGCTGATTGCAGGCAAGTCTTCAATCAGTATGCTGATTTATTCTCCCTGACCCCTGATATGAATAAATGGTAAGAATAAATGGTGTTGCAGCTTGCCTGTCAAAAACAAAATCTACAGGCAGGCAGACCATGTCAGAGAAAGCATCCAAGTAGAAGTAAAAAGAAGATGTTGAATTTGGGTGTCTTTGAACCCTCTTGGAGTTCCTAGGCTAGCCCAATAGTTTTACTCTCCAAACCTCACTCCAAGGAAGACAAAAGGGGAATTATGTTTTGTGTGGACTACAGGGGCCTCCACTCAGTCACAAAAACAAATGCACACCCAATCCAAAGACCTGAGGAACTCATAGACAGATTAGGGATAGCCAAATACCTCAGTGTCTTTGATCTTACATCTAGGTAATGGCAGATTGGACTGACCCCCCTAGCAAAAGAGATATCAGCATTCTCCAACCCAAGTGGCCATAATCAGTTTACTGTTATGCCTTTTGGGTTAAAGAATGCCCCTGGCACCTTCCAGGCCTTGGTGAACCAGTCCTGGCTGGTATGGAATCTTTTAGTATAGCATATCTAGATGATATTGCTGTCTACAGCTGCACTTGGCAGGATCACCTGACCCACCCGGGAAAGGTCCTTGATGCCCTGCAAATGACAGCCCTCACTATCAAGGCCAGTAAGTGCCAGATAGGGTTGGCAAAGGTTGTACACTTGGCCGACCTGGTAGATGGAGGTGAAGTTCAACCCCTAGAGCCCAAGACCCAGAGAATTCTGGCTTGGGAAGCTCCTACTACCCAAACCCAAGTCAGGGCAATCCTTGGATTGACTGGATACTATAGGAAGCTTGTGAAGGATTATGGCACCATAGTGACCCCCTTCACAGAACTTAACTCCATAAAATGCCCAAAAAGATCAACTGAACTGTGAGTTGTCAAAAGGCCATTGACACTCTGAAGGATGCAATGTTCTCTGCCCCAATCCTTTAACCTGTTCTGTGCCTTGGACGAGGTCACCTCGTCCAAGGCTACAGTTCCCGTGTGCCTTGGACGAGGTCACCTCGTCCAAGTCACAGGAATTTGGGGGAGCGCTAGCGCGCCCCCCCCTTTGCACCCCACCAACCCCTCTAAGTCGGGGATGGAAGGGGAAGCCCTTCCCCTTCCACCCCCGAACCCCCACCACCCCCCGTGACATCACCCCGCGAGCGTGTGCTGATTTGTCACAGGGGCCTCCCCCATCGCGCTGGAAGCTCGGCTTCCAGCGCGATTGAAAGAGAAATGGTCAGCATTTCTCTTTCAATCATGTGGGGGAGGCCCGGAGGGGCTTCAAAGGGAAGGAAATGTATTTCCTTCCTTTTGAAGTCTCTCCCAGGGTTTCAAAAGCCGGATTGCTTGCAATCGGCTTTTGAAACCCCACTAGACACCAGGGATTTTTTTTTCTTTCTGAAAGTGACATAAGGGAGCGACCCCTTGGGCAAGGGTCGCTCCCAGGGGGGGGGCATTTTTTTGGGAAGGCCTTTTCTGCCCCCCAGGGGGGGCAGAAACCTCTAGAGCACCAGGGATACATTTTTTTTTTCTATTTGTTTTGTTTTTTGTTTTTTTAGGTGGGGAGCGACCCCTTAGGCAAGGGTCGCCCCCCTAGGGGCAAATTATATTTAGGCCATTTCTGCCCCCCTTGGGGGCAGATTGGCCTATTTTGATGAGGCCAATCTGCCCCCAAGTGGGGCAGAAACCACTAGACACCAGGGAGTTTTTTTTGTTTTCGTAAATTTCACGCAAGGGGAACGACCCCTTAGGCAAGGGTCGCTCCCCTGGGGGGGGGGAATTATTTTAGGCCATTTCTGCTCCCGTTTGGGGTAGATCAGCCTATTTTGATTAGGCCGATCTGCCCCAAGGAGGGCAGAAACCACTAGGCACCGGGGATTTTTTTTTTGTTTTACAGATGGGGAGCGACCCCTTGGACAAGGGTCGCTCCCCTGGAGGGGAAAATTGTATTTAGGCCATTTCTGCCCCCTTTGGGGGCAGATCGGGCATTTTTTGCTATGCCAATCTGCCCCCAAGGGGGGCAGAAACCACTAGGCGCCGGGGATTTTATTTTTGGCGCCAATGCCACGCAGGGGGAGCGACCCCGTAGGCAAGGGTCGCTCCCCTGGGCGGCAAATTGTATTTAGACCATTTCTGCCCCCATTGTGGGCAGATTGGCCGATTTAAGGTCAATCTGCCCCCAAGGGGGCAGAAACCACTAGGCACGGGGATTTTTTTTTTGGCGCCAATGTCACGCAGGGGGAGTGACCCCGTAGGCAAGGGTCGCTCCCGGGGGGGGGGTTGGGGGAGCAAATTTATTTTAGACCATTTCTGCCCCCCTCTGGGGGCAGATAACTCTAGGCGCCATGGCAAAAACAAATTGTGTGTTTTCTTTTTTTTTTTTTTTTTTTAGAGCTGGGGAGTGACCCATTTGGCAAGGGTCGCTCCGGGGCAGGGGGGATTTGGGGGTGGGGGTCAATTTTTTTTAGGCCATTTCTGCCCCCCCCCCGGGCCGGCTGAGTTAGAGGCCAAAATCCACAGGTAGGCACTTTGCAAGAAACATCTCTGTTTTCTGTGAAAAAATATGTTGTGTCCACGTTGTGTTTTGGGCCATTTCCTTTCGTGGGCGCTAGGCCTACCCACAGAAGTGAGGTACCATTTTTATCGAGAGACTTAGGGGAACGCTGGGTGGAAGGAAATTTGTGGCTCCTCTTAGATTCCAGAACTTTCTGTCGCAGAAATGAGAGGAAAAAGTGTTTTTTTGCCAACTTTTGATGTTTGCAAAGGATTCTGGGTAACATAACCTGGTCAGAGCCCCGCAAGTCACCCCATCTTGGATTCCCCTGGGTTTCTAGTTTTAAAAAATGCGCTGGTTTAATAGGTTTCCCCAGGTGCCGGCTGAGCTACAGGCCAAAATCCACAGGTAGGCACTGTTTTCTATGAAAAAATGTAATGTGTCCACGTTGTGTTTTGGGCCATTTCCTTTCGTGGGCGCTAGGCCTACCCACAGAAGTGAGGTACCATTTTTATCGAGAGACTTAGGGGAACGCTGGGTGGAAGGAAATTTGTGGCTCCTCTTAGATTTCAGAACTTTCTGTCACCAAAATGTGAGGAAAATTTGTTTTTTTAGCCAAATTTTGAGGTTTGCAAAGGATTCTGGGTAACAGAACCTGGTCAGAGCCCCACAAGTCACCCCATCTTGGATTCCCCTAGGTTTCTAGTTTTCAAAAATGTACAGGTTTGGTAGGTTTCCCTAGGTGCCGGCTGAGCTAGAGGCCAAAATCTAAAGGTAGGCACTTTGCAAAAAACACCTCTGTTTTCTTTAAAAAAATGTGATGTGTCCACGTTGCGTTTTGGGGCATTTCCTGTCACAGGCGCTAGGCCTACCCACACAAGTGAGGTATCATTTTTATCAGGAGACTTGGGGGAACGCTGGGTGGAAGGAAATTTGTGGCTCCTCTCAGATTCCAGAACTTTCTGTCACCAAAATGTGAGGAACATGTGTTTTTTTAGCCAAATTTTGAGGTTTGCAAAGAATTCTGGGTAACAAAACCTGGTCAGAGCCCCACAAGTCACCCCATCTTGGATTCCCCTAGGTCTCTAGTTTTCAGAAATGCACAGGTTTGGTAGGTTTCCCTAGGTGCCGGCTGAGCTAGAGGCCAAAATCTACAGGTAGGCACTTTGCAAAACATAGCTCTGTTTTCTGTCAAAAATTGGGATTTGTCCACATTGTGCTTTGGGGCATTTCCTGTCACGGGCGCCAGGCCTACCCACACAAGTGAGGTTTCATTTTTATCGGGAGACTTGGGGGAACGCTGGGTGGAAGGAAATTTGTGCCTCCTCTCAGATTCCAGAACTTTCTGCCACAGAAATTTGAGGAACATGTGTTTTTTTAGCCAAATTTTGAGGTTTGCAAAGGATTCTGGGTAACAGAACCTGGTCAGAGCCCCACAAGTCACCCCATCGTGGATTCCCCTAGGTCTCTAGTTTTCAGATATGCACAGGTTTGGAAGGTTTCCCTAGGTGCCGGCTGAGCTAGAGGCCAAACTCTACAGATAGGCACTTTGCAAAAAACACCTCTGTTTTCTTTCAAAAAATGGGATGTGTCCACGTTGCGTTTTGGGGCATTTCCTGTCACGGGGGCTAGGCCTACCCACACAAGTGAGGTATCATTTTTATCGGGAGACTTGGGGGAACGCTGGGTGGAAGGAAATTGGTGCCTCCTCTCAGATTCCAGAACTTGCTGCCACAGAAATGTGAGGAACATGTGTTTTTTTATTCAAATTGTGAGGTTTGCAAAGGATTCTGGGTAACAGAACCTGGTCAGAGTCCCACAAGTCACCCCATCATGGATTCCCCTAGGTCTCTAGTTTTCAACAATGCACAGGTTTGGTAGGTTTCCCTAGGTGCCGGCTGAGCTAGAGGCCAAAATCTACAGGTAGGCACTTTGCAAAAAACACCTCTGTTTACTTAAAAAAAAATGGGATGTGTCCACGTTGCGTTTTGGAGCGTTTCCTGTTGCGGGCGCTAGGCCTACCCACACAAGTGAGGTATCATTTTTATCGGGAGACTTGGGGGAACATAGATTAGCAAAACAACTGTTATTGCCCCTTGTCTTTCTCTACATTTTTTCCCTCAAAATATAGGAGAGTGTGTAAAAAAGAAATCTATTTGAGAAATGCCCTGTAATTCACATGCTAGTATGGTCACCCCGGAATTCAGAGATGTGCAAATAATCACTGTTCCTCAACACCTTATCTTGTGCCCTTTTTGGAAATACAAAGGTTTTCTTGATAGCTATTTTTTACTCTTTATATTTCAGCAAATGAATTGCTGTATACCTGGTATAGAATGAAAACGCACTGCAGGGTGCAGCTCATTTATTGGCTCTGGGTACCTAGGGTTCTTGATGAACCTACAAGCCCTATATAGCCCCGCATCCAGAGGAGTCCAGCAGACGTAACGGTATATTGCTTTCGAAAATCTGACATTGCAGGAAAAAGTTACAGAGTAAAACGTAGAGGAAAATTGATTTTTTTTCACCTCAATTTCAATATTTTTCTTTTTCAGTTGTTATTTTCTGTAGGAAACCCTTGTAGGATCTACACAAATGACCCCTTGCTGGATTCAGAATTGTGTCCACTTTTCAGAAATGTTTAGGTTTCTGGGATCCAGCATTGGTTTCATGCCCATTTCTGTCACTGACTGGAAGGAGGCTGAAAGCACAAAAAATTGTAAAAATGGGGTATGTCCCAGTAAAATGCCAAATTTGTGTTGAAAAATTGGGTTTTCTGATTCATGTCTGCCTGTTCCTGAAAGCTGGGAAGCTGTTGAGTTTATCACCACAAACCCTTTGTTGATGCCATTTTCAGGGGAAAAACCACAAGCCTTCTTCTGCAGCCACTTTTTCCAATTTATTTGAAAAAAATGAATTTTCACTGTATTTTGGCTAATTTCTTGGCCTCCTTAAGGGGAACTCACAAAGTCTGGGTACCTCTATAATCCCTAGGATGTTGGAAAAAAATGACGCAAATTTGGCTTGGTTAGCTTATGTGGACAAAAAGTTATGAGGGCCTAAGCGCGAACTGCCCCAAATAGGCAAAAAAAGGCCTGGCACAGGAGGGGGAAAAGGCATGGCAGCGAAGGGGTTAAGCTCTAGATTACTCCATGCAGTTTATTGCCCAAACAGATGCCTCTGTACTTTGGATAGGAGCAACCCTAGCCCACATCAATGATGAGGGATATGACCAGACCTTTGCTTTAATAAGCAGAAGATTACTCCCAGGGAACAAAAATGGTGTGACATAGAGAGGGAAACAGTTGCTGTGGTCTGGGGCTTGAAGAAGCTGATGCCATACTTTTTTGGCTCTCAGTTCATAGTTCAAACAGACCAAAGGCCTCTCAGGTGGCTTCAACAGATGAAAGATGAAAAGCCCATACTGCTTGTGTGGTTCATATATCTGCAGTGAAGGGACTTTAAAGTAGACCACAAACCTGGGACTGCCCTTGTCAATGTAGAAGGCCTTTCCAGGTTCTTCCACTTACCAGGTTAGCCACCCACTTTTGCCTGGAAAAATGCTGTGGTTTCAAAATTGTAAGTGCCCTGGGCCCCTTCTAAATAGGTTCCCAGGACCAGATCTCTTTCCCCAAAACTGTACTATGTATTGTCACTTTAGCTACCCTTGCAAGTCCCTTTTAAAGGGTACTCATTGTACCCAGGGCATAGGTACTGAAGAGGGGCCTCACAACTTCAGCACTAATTGTGGCACTCTGAGAGGCCCCACACCAGCCTCATGCAGACTGCCAATGCAAGTGCATGACAAGGTGTAGGTAAGGTTCCAAACTCAACTTGGTACTCACCAAGAGTGCCTTTTCCACTAACTCTGCATGCACTATAGATAAGTCACCCCCTGGCAGGCCTAACAGTGCTATGACAGGGTACACTATAATGCATATGAGAGCATATGTTTGCATTAGCAGATATACTCCTACTATGGCCCTCATTCTGACCTTGGCGGGCGGCGGAGGCCGCCCGCCAAAGTCCCGCCGTCAGGTTACCGTTCCGCGGTCGAAAGACCGCGGCGGTAATTCTGACTTTCCCGCTGGGCTGGCGGGCGGTCGCCTTCAGGCCGCCCGCCAGCCCAGCGGGAAAGAGGCTTCCACGATGAAGCCGGCTCGGAATCGAGCCGGCGGAGTGGAAGCTGTGCGACGGGTGCAGTTGCACCCGTCGCGTATTTCACTGTCTGCACAGCAGACAGTGAAATACATTTAGGGGCCCTCTTACGGGGGCCCCTGCAATGCCCATGCCAGTGGCATGGGCACTGCAGGGGCCCCCAGGGGCCCCGCGACCCCCCCTACCGCCATCCGGTTCCCGGCGGTCGGACCGCCGGGATCTGGATGGCGGTAGGGGGGGTCGGAATCCCCTCGGCGGCGCAGCAAGCTGCGCCGCCTTGGAGGATTCAATGGGGCGGCGGTACACTGGCGGGAGACCGCCAGTGGTGCCGGTCCGACCGCGGCTTTACCGCCGCGGTCGGAATCCCCATTGGAGCACCGCCGGCCTGTCGGCGGTGCTCCCGCGGTCCTCCGTCTTTGACCGCCAGGGTCAGAATGACCGCCTATGTCTTTACTAACCCTTAAGGCATAGCAAGTTTACAGGGAAGCCATAGCTAGTATATGTGCTGGACACTGGTCATTACGAGTTCCTGTGCTACATGATCGACTTTCTGAATACTGGATTGTTTGGTGTTGAACAACTCAGAATAATAAACCCACACTGATGGCAGTGTTGAATGTATCATAATATGTACCCAAAGGGCACCTTAGTGGTGCCCCCTGCCAAACCTACCATCCCTGGCATGGTTGCTGATCTGGTTTTTACCAGCCTGCCACCACCAGGCACAAATCCTTTCCTGGGTGGAGGTGTTACAGCTCCACCCCCAGGCAGGCCCTCAGGCCCAGCTGTCAGCTTCAAAGGCTTTACTGTCTTTGAAATCTGACTTCTGAATCTGCTGCTAGCAGAGGTTCCCAACCCCTTGCAACCTCCACATTCCAAGGGGACCCTCAGGACTTACCTTTAAGTTCTCCTGTCCCGTTTGTTTCCAAGTGGTCCCCTTCTCCGTTCTGCACGAGCTTCAAGACTTTCAGCCACTGCTCCTGCTTGAACCAGGAATGGCCTGAATTTCTCCAGCTTGCCCGCAAGACATCTCAGTGACCTTGAACTAACAAAGGAAGTTGACACTTGTGAAAGTTTTATCCCATTGATTCCTATGGTGTTAACTACACATAAAAGGCTATTTTTGCTAAATTGTGAAAAATCATAACTTAAAAAGTACTTACCAGATTTTGATGATCTTGGTCTTAAATATATTATAAAAATCTGAGGTATTTTTCTAAATTGGCATTGAGTTATTCTTTTGAGTGTGTTTCCACATTTACTGATACTGTCAGTACAACAAATGTTTAGCACTTCTCCAAGATTAGCCTAACTGCTTGACCAAGCTGGCACTAGGTGGTCTACTTAATACCTCTTGGACACTCTGCACAGCGCACATCATTTTTGTAAACTGTATAGAAAGCCAGCCTCTTACAGTGAGTGACTTGGTAAGTGAGTGACTGTATGGGTGAGAGAGTGGGTGCATCAATGGGTGTATGTATAAATGAGAGGGTGCATGAGTTACTGTACTGGTGACTGAATGGTGCATGAATGTCTGTGTGGGTGTGTGAATGGGTCCATGAGAGACTGAATGAGTGAGTGAGTGAGTGGGTGCTTGAGAAGATGTATGGGTGAGTAATGTGGTGTATGAGTCACTGTGTGGGTGAGTGATTGGGTGCATGAGTCATTATATGGCTGGGTGCATAAGTGGATGTCTGGATGACTGACACAGTGCATGAGTGGTTCTATGGTTGAGTGAATTGGTGCATGAGTGACTGGGTGTGTGAGTGGCACTATGGATAAGTGAGTGGGGGTATGAGTGGCTGTATGGATGAATGATAGGGTGCATCAGTGGCTTTAAGGGTGAGTGAAAGGGTGTGTGAGTGGCTGTATTGGTGAGTGAATGGGTATGTGACTCTTTGATGGGCGAGTGACTGGATGAATGAGAGGCTGTATAAGTGAGGGACTGGGTGCAGGAGTGGCTGTATGGGTGAGTGAATGGGTGCATGAGTGGCTGTATGGGTGATTAGTGGGTGCATGAGCTGCTGTACGGCTGAGTGAGTAGGTGTATGAGTGGCTGTCTGTATGAATGATAGTGTGCATGAGTGGGTGTATGGGCAAGTGAATGGGTGAATGATTGACTGTATGGGTGAGTGACTGGGTGCTTGATTAACTGTATGGTTGAGTGAGTGGGTGCATGACTGGCTGTATGGATGAGACTGGGTGCATGAGTGAGTGAATGATTGAGGGAATGGGTGCATGAGTGGCTGTATAGTTGAGTAAGTTGGTGTATTAGTGTGTGTATGCGTGCGTGACTGGATGCATGAGTGCCTGTATATGTGAGTGATAGTGTGCATCAGTGGCTGTATATGTGAATGACTGAGTGGCTAAGTGGTTGTTTAGGTGAGTGAGTGGGTGTTTGAGTGGTTTTATAGGTGTGTAAGAGAGTGTATTAGTTTCTGTATGGCTAAGTATGTGAGTGCATGAGTGGATCTGTGTGCAACTAAGTGAGTGCATAACTGCTATATTAGTGAGTGAGTATAGTTTTAATTTATGGGCAACTTAATGACTATGAATGGTGTATGGGTGACTTAGTGATAGTATATCTGTGTGAATGAGGGTATAAATGAGTGAGTGAATGTATGATTGATGTGTATATATAGTTGTATGAGTGCTAACATGACACACTGAGTGTGTGTGTCAGATACTGTATAGGTCATAAACCAGAAAAAACTCTGTGTTACGCATAAAGAATACTGACTAAGAATAAAGAATGGTCAATACGTGTTGTGTAGCCATTTTAGTAATAGCTCCATGCTTGTTATTTTTGGTGCACTAGGCCTGCAGCTGTGCACTTTACCCTAGATATATTTTATTCAGCTTCATTTAGTATTTTAGCAATAGCCACATTTCTGGTCTTGTTTATTTCTCTCTATCTAGCTGTTCTTTCCCTAGGACAGCACTACATTCTTAAACAAGACATGCTGGTTCACTCTGTGCATCTCTCAAGGTTGCAGTAAGATAGGTTGCCGGAAAAATGTGGTAACGCTTTGTCTCTGGTATTCATAGAAACATACACATCCTTACATAGGAACATTTTCTCAGAACATCAGCTGTTTTATTATAAAACCACTTCCTACCCCATACATGTTAGAGGGAGATTCCAGCCAGATGACCACAACTGTAAGCTGATTGCTGAATGCTTCGCTACAGCTGCTTATGCAGACTTCAGGCCTTTGCTCAGGTATGGGGGATGATGTCTTCCCAGGGGAACCAGAAGGGCAGAACTAGAGCTTAACATGCTGTGCTCTAATCTAGCATAGGTAGGAATTAGTCAAGTGACTCTAGTAACAATACTTTTAGGGGTCTCCCCGCTCCCCTCCCCCTCCACAGAATCCTCCCCCACCCTCCCCCTTCTGTCCCCCCAACATAAACACACATACACACACAGCAAAACGCACGCATACACACACGCATACCCACATTCACCCATGCATGCATACATCCATGCACACACACACCCACACACACTGACATACATACCGGCATACACGCATTCACACATCACAACATACATGCACACTCACATTCATTCATGCGCACACATATCACACACGGCCCACACCCGCATGCACGCACACAGACACAAACACACACACACGCAACACCCTGCACCCCCTTTCCTGACGGAGCACCCGACTTACCTGCTTCAAGTGGGTCCTCCGGCAGGAGACGGGATGCGGCGCTGCTGCCAGAATCAGCATCCACCAGTGGAACACCACCAGGCCGTATCATGTATCAGGCATTCTTCTGGTGTAGCGCTGCTGCTTGCAGCAGCGCCACCTTGCCGCCATGACCGTAACCGGAATTTTGCCAGCCTTCTGGTGGAATTCCGGCTACGGTCATATTATGGTGGATGGTAGGTAGCCACAGCGACGGTCTTGTGGCAGCCGTCACTGTGGCAGTAGGTGGCATTTACTGCCATTTTCATAATGAGGGCCTATATCTTAAGCAATGAGAATCTACACAGTAAGAAGACATACATTTATTTTCTTCCTGAAATCCAATGAAGAAATTTCATCCATACTTTATTTTTGGATATCCCTTGGTTGACATCACCCCTGATAGGCAGAATTATGTCTTAAAGAGAGCTAATCCTCGTAAACAGAAGTCCATATAGTAATTTTATTCCGTAAATCCTATGAAGGTAGTATTTCAACCACACTTAAGTTTTGGATATCCTTTTCTTGACATCAGCCTTGATAGGCCGAATGATGTCTTAAATTGTGATGATCCATGTAGAGAGAAGTCCATATAATCATTTTCTTCCAGATATGCTATAAAAATAAATCATTGACATTTTATTTTTAGATATTGTTTTGTTCCCATCGCCCCTGATAGGCGAATTATATTTTAAACAGTGAAGATCCATGCAGAGAGAAAACTGTACATTTGTTTTTTAGCAGAAATCCTTCTACCATATTTTATCCATACTTCCTTTTTTTGCCATCTTTTTAAAGACATGATCCCTGATAGGCCTAATGATATATTAAGCAGTACATTTGAACACAGTAAATAGTATCTCATGTTTTTTCCAGAGATGTTGCTTAGAACTTTGGCTGAAGAAATAGTAGGTGAGAATTAGGATATTTGAAAGGTAGTGTTTGTCTCAATTGCAGGCTTCTTTCATTGCACTCTGTCCTTCCAGTTTGACTTTTGAAGTATACAGTATAATGTCCATCATTTACCAACATGTGGTAAATGGAAGAGAACATTCAGAGCAACATTAGTATAGCAGTTTACACCATTGGTGTTATCCAACTGGCAACCTAAATATCTCCATCTTTTTCCAATTTTCTTTTTTGACATGTTCTTCTTTAGCTTTTCTTTCTGTCTTTTCTATAATCTACTTTGATTTTTTGTCAGTTTCTGCTTAGGACATACTACCTTTTGTTCATAAACAGGTTACCGTCCTAAATGAAGAACATATTTACCTCTTACTTCTTAATCTGTTGTGGTCTCTCACACAATTTGTATCTGCACTAATCTTCTTCTTGCCAATTCAACCAGAAACAAACCAGATAATATTTGAACTTGTGACAATGCTACATATGACATTCCTTCTTTAAAAACTGTACTTCCAATATTAATAATGACAGCATGAACACGTAAACCTTGAGACTTGTAGATAGTTACAACATACACTAGACAAACTGTAAACTGTTTTCATCAGTCATATAAATCTTTCACAAGCAAAAAGCATACAAAACATTGTCCAATTTGCTGCACCACATCAACCTGATCAAACCTTATAGCCAAGACTTCAACCTCATCATGGTTAGGCAAATTGATTAAATCAACAACTTTACCTATGGCACTATTTACCAATCCTTCTTCAACATTTAAATTATGTCTTAAAATTACTCTACAGTTTTTGCAGACATGTAAACACTTCTCTAGTCCAGCAGTCTTGAATACAGATTTCTCCAAAGACTTCAATTTATCTTGTAATTTCCACTCAGCAGTACAGTTCCTCCTTCGTGTTCCATTTTGTCAATAGCAATAATCTCCAAAATATGTCTTCATTCTCCACTTTTAGTAATTCTTCAGTAAATGCAGCATACTCTTGAAGGATAGGCATCTAAGAAACTATGGCCCTCAGTACGACTTCGGCAGTCCTTTCATAGGACCGCCAAAGCCACTGCAACCTAAAGACAGCCAGCAATGGAGGTCTTTTGCCCCCAATATTAGGAGTCTTCTGCTGGGTCGGTGGGCAAAAACAGCATTTTGGCCTGCTGGCGCAGTGGAACATTCACCACAACATTGAAGCCGGCTCGCAATTGAGCCGGCGGCAATGTTGTAGTTCGTCGGGTGCAGCTGCACCTGTCGCACATTTCACTGCCTGTAATTCAGGCAGTGAAATGCACGATGGAGCTGTGAATAGGGGGCCCCTGCACTGCCCATACCAAGTGTATGCCCCCAGGGGCTCCCCAACACCCCCATTCCGCCAGCCTTTCCATGGCGGTTTTTACAGCCATGGAAGGGCTCGCAGATGGGGACTCATAATCCCCAGGGCAGCGTTGTTTGCAGCGCTGCCCTGGCAGATTACAACTAGCTGGACTGCCAGGGGGTATGACCGTGGTGACTCAGCCAGTGCCATAATGGGGTGGTCAGGCAGGCCTATCTGCAAGACTGCTAGCTTCGTAATGAGGCCCTACATGTTTCCTCTCTTTACAAAAGTTATACATTAGCTTTGCTGCCGTCTTGTTAGAGTAAAACAGTTTCTTAATAAGTTGACTTTCCAACATCAGTTTTATCTCCTCTGTCAGAACTCCTACTCTAATGTCCATTAGAATGTTTTGGTGCTCCATGTCAATGGTTTGACGCATATTTCTAAGAAGTTCCTTGTATTGAAAATACTGCCAAATGTTTACATTGACAATACTTTCCAAAGAGTTTTGAATTTCTTCATGTGGAAGAGTTTTAAAAACAGGCTGTCCTTTTACAGGAGTATGTCACAGTAGGTCTCCTAAAACAATCAAATGTTTTCCTCCAAACAAATTGCATTCAGTTTTTAATATCTGTCCCATTCTCAGGTGAACAAAGGTGAGCATTAGTTTGCAGACCATGTTTACCTCATCAGTAATTAAGAGCGTCATTTTCTTCAAACTCTTGCCACCTCATGACAAGCTTATTCCAGTTTATTGTCATGTTCAACTAGTAGCATAAGTAGTCTATATAATGTTATTCCTTTGATGTTATTTGCAGCTAATCCAGTAGGTGCTGTTACTACACACAATAAGTTTGAATCTGTAGCTTTCTGTAGATAAGTAGTGATAACTATGATTAAAAAGCTTTTTCTGCTACAAGCCTAACCACTAATATATAATAGTAAAGGCTCCCATGATGAGCAACTACATTCTGTGTTGTCATGTAGAAATCTATGTTCTATTTTGTCTTTTATTTCAGTATACATCTCTTTCTGTTTGCTGTTGAGTTGTCCAACTAACTGCTCCATATCTTTGGATTCCTGTCTAGCTTGTTCATTAGCAGTTTCCACTTCATTCATAGCTATTGTAGCTTCATTTTTAACAATAGGCTGTCCAAGAGGATGCTGAGTTAAAGGTGCTGAACGTTGGCTGCTTTAAGAACTAACCTTAGCTATCTCAGCAGCTATAATTTCTGCCTGTTGTATCTCATCCTTTACCATTTGTAAGTTGTTTTTTAACATAGAGCACTGAATACTATCCTTGACACCATTAAAACAATCTCCGTAGCAGTCATAATCTTCACATAATTTCAAATCTGTACCCCAGGGTTTGAATTGTTAAAGAAATGCTAAAGAGAAAAATTCTCTTTTCTCATTAGTTTGGCAGCTACGTTTTCAGTGGTTAAGTCTTCTTTTCCATGTTTCACTAAAGATCTGTCAAATCCACATACTGCGTATTTCCCTTCTTCTGTGTTTTCACTTACATTACTTCTATATCTATAATTTTAAAGAATTTCATAAAGGCGCCTGTCTTCCAGATGTGGATTTGTTTTTTGATAGTAAGTATCCAACATATTTGATTTTGCTAAATTTGTACTTTCTTGTTTAAACTCTGCTAGGTACTGAATTTCAGGGAAAGACTTTAACACTCTATTTCTTGAACTATCTAGACCAAGGCTTACCTAGACAATTGCTTTTGTTTCTGAGCACAAACTTGCCAACAGCAATCTGTTACAGGCTTCATAGGACTATATTTCCCTATGGGAAAGAATTTTCAAGCTCAAGGAATACAATTTCTTGACATACCAAACAACAGCGATAGAGTTGCCTGCAACAAATTGTATGTCCATATTAGCATTCCACATTTTTTAAATCACAGGGTTGTAGTCATTAATATATATGGAATCTTCAGTTCTCTTTAAGTTGAATGTATTCTTTGGTGATTTCTGTGTCAGAATATGACTGAGTAAAGACAAGAAACTGTTTACTCTTCCTTTTGAAATGAGAGGTCGTGGACATCCAAATCGACATATGTGTTTGGAAACACAAAACTTGCTCTCTGAGACCTTTTTTTATCAATGTGTTTTTGGTATAGTACATGTAACACACTGTTCTATAAAAGACAACACAGGCTCATCACTGTCTGCTCCAAATGTGTGTGTGTCTTTTATCCATAGTGAATGTGAGTAGCACCTCTTGCCTGGTACTCTTTCTGCCAAAGGAAATCACTCACTTCTCCAAGAGGAGTGTTGCTTTTGTTGAGGCCCTGTGCCTCATAAATGAGACCCTTTATGTCTAACATTACAGACAGATTCCACCCTCCCTATAACAAATATACATTCTACTTTGGATGTAACCTCTATCTACTAAAAATGTGACTCTATGCTTCTCTAAGTGGATATAAATACCAACTCAACTGGCACCATGAACTGTGTATATAAATTCTACTGTACTAAACAAAACACATGATTCAGAAGCTTGCACTGTTAACCATTTCCTAAAATGTTAAATACATTTGTATATATCTGAATAAAAGTTTCAGCATGTTTCTACCAATAGATCAGTTAATATAGTTTTATCTCTATCATATACACTATTCTTACTCTTACTCACAAACATAGCTTTTTTTAAACTAATACTTTTAGTCACATATCTGTTAATAGCTTCCATTCGCAGGTAAAACACTATCACAATATAACATAAGCTCTTTACATAATAAATAAATTTCAGAATAGGAATGGTACAACACTCTTAGTCCAAGCAAACAGTAATGGCAACTTATTCACCTTTGCTCTCAGTGATATTGTCCTAGTTATCAAATCAGAAACTATGTTTCATGTGTTATTTATGTTATCTGAATGGTTAGTGACTGTGAACCCTTTCTTGTATTTTTGGTAAGAAGTCTAATTTGCTACTGTGTGCTGCTGGAGTCGCGACTCTGTTGTGGCGCCCAACATGAACCCCCCTGTGTAACTTCACAATGGAGCTGTGACTCCAGTCGGGGGGTTGAACATATATTTCCCTTTTTTTTGTTTGTACAGTTTTAGCTACCTTGTAAATTAAGCGAACAATCATTTATTTCCAATTCCTTATCTACGGAAAGGTCTCTTATTTGAAAAATGTATGTCTGCTTTAAAAGCTCTTCTTCCCCACACACCTTTTCTCCACATCTGCTATAGCAACATCCTCTAGAACATTCTACTGTACCAGTAGTTTAAAAGTTCAAAACATTTTTTGTTAGCAACAGACTAACTTTAATGTGTGCTGTAGCAGGTGTGATTGACTATTACGGAATGTAAGTATATTCAAAATGGGATTACTTGTTTAAGGAACAATAGGGAACCAATCACAGATTGACTGGCAATATTTTTTATCACAACCTATTTTTGTCTACCACTGTATGTACAACATCCAATCATTTTGTTTTTGTAAAGCAGGTGCTCCTTCCATTCTAACCACCTCACATTTTGAGAAGTCCCTCATTCAGCTGCACCCTTCTCCTGTGTGCAACTGCTCCTTCCCTTCAAAATGGAAAGATTGTCAGATTGTGGATTGTAGGTCAAAGCCAATGTTTTTAGGCTAGTGAGTATGCTAGAAAGAGGGCATTGGCAGGAACCTGGGTTTGCCTAATGTTGATATTACTTGGGTTGGCAGAGAGGGTTAAAGTGGCACCAATTGCTGCCCTAGTTTGAAAGGATTAGAGATTGCCAACTACCTCACTTAATGATTGTGCCCTGTGGTGGTAATGACATGGGCATACTGACTGGGTAGGACTGGAAATCCTAATGATGGATAACTTTGTTAAATTAATACACCTTTTTCCTCACACTGCCTTTGTGTTCTCTAACATACGCAAGATGCAGAAATGGAAGTGGTCACATCAATTCTGTCCTCAGATTGACAAAACCAAAACCAGGAAAACTGTTTATAAAATAGTTTCAGTATCCTTCAGAGACCATAACATGGGCTCTACCTACAATAATAACCAATGCATTCACATGGATGGGATATATAGAAGATATTGTGTACACTTCACATATAAAGACAACAGAGTGTTTCTCAGCAACTTGACACTCTGCATCAGCTCTTATGTGTAGTAAACATATACACACAATAAACACAAAGGCTACTTTTAGAGCCACTTTATATCCCAAACACTCTTTAAACTTGAAAGAAAATCTGACTTTCTTTAACAAAAATTTCAGAGTCACATCTCCATTGCTGATTCGCAAACCAAAAGTACACGTTCAGTGCAGGACACCAACATATTTTTCATATGTCATTCTTTGACTCTCTCCATTTGACAATACATTTCTGAATACCTTAGTGGAAGTGCAATGGGGTCTGTAAGTGAATGCATGAGTGTTTGAGTGAGTCTATAAACGGGTTTGTAACATTCTGAGTGGGTCTGTGACAGGATGGTGACATTCTGCCTGGGTCTGTGAGTGGAAGAATGAGAGTCTGACTGTGTCTGTGAGTGGGTGTCTGAGTGGGTCTCTGATTGGGTGCATGTGTGTCTAATGTGAATGGGTACACAGGTGTTTGAGTGGGTGTGTGACTGGTTGTGAGAATGTCTGAGTAGATCTGTGAGTGGCTGCATGGGTTTATGAGAGGGCCTGTGAGTGAGTGCAACAGTGTCTGAGTGGCTCTGTGAGTGGGTGCATGAGTTACTGACTGCTTGTGTGTGTGGGTGCATGACTGAATGAGTCTGTCTTCATGAGTGCTTCACTATCAGAGCCTGTGAGTAGGTGCATGAGTTTGCGAGTAAGTCTCTGAGTGGATATGTGAATGGCAGAGAGTGGCTTCCACTGAGTCTATAACTGTCTGTGGCTTTGTAAATAGGTGAATGCATGTCTCAGTAGGTCTGCACGTAGGTGTATAAGTGTCATAGTGGGCATCTGACTGCATGCATGAGTGCCTGAGTGGGTATGTAAGTGGGTACACAAGTGAATGGGTTTGTGACTCTCTGACTGGGTCTTTGTGTGGGTGTACGAGTATGAGTGCGTGCATGAGTGTGTATCTGGGTCTGTAAATGGGTGCATGAGTGTCTGAATGGCTCTGTGAGTTGGTGTGTGTGTGTGTGTCTCTGGGTGAGACTGTCACTGTTCTGTGAGAAGGTGCACAAGTCTGTGAGTGGGTCTGTGAGTGGGTGTATGAGTGACTCAGTGAGCCTCTGATTGGGTGTACAAGTCTCTGCCTGGCTCTATGTATGGGTAAGTAGGAGTCTGAGTAGGTCTGTGAGTGGGTGTTTGACTGTCTGAGTGGGTCTGTCAATCGGTGTCTGAATGGGTCTTTCAGCAGGTGAATGAGTATCACTGTGTCTGTGAATGGGTGCATGAGTGTCTCAGTGGGTCTGTGAGTGGGTATCTGAGTGACCCAGTGGGTCTCTGAGTACCTGTACAAGTGTCTGCTTCAGTGTCTGGATGAGTGTGTGAGTGTCTGTGTGGGTCTGTGAGTGGATTCGTGACAGTTCAAGTGGGTCTTTGAGTGAGTGCATGAGTATCTGAGTGGGTCAGTGAGTGGATCTCTGAGTGTCTGACTTTGTCTTTCAGTGGGTGTATGAGTGTCACTGTGTCTGTGAGTAGATGCATGAGGATGTCAGTGGGCCTGTGAATGGATGTATGAGTAACTCAGTGGGTCTCTGCTTGGGTCTGTGGATGGGTGTGTGAGTGTCTGAGTAGGTCTGGGAGTAGGTGTATGACAGTCCAAGTGGGTCTTTCAGTGGTGCATGAGTGTCTGAGTGAGTCTGTGAGTGGGTGTATGAGTGACTCAGTAGGTCTCTGTGTGGGTGTACAAGTGTCTGTCTTCGTATGTGAGTGGATGTGTAAGTGACTGTGTGAATCTATATTTTATTTTTTTCAGGAAGATTCACAACTCCATCACAGCATTGCACAGGGGGCTGCACTGAGCACCAAGATGGAGTCGCAAATCCAGGATCGTGACAAAAAAGGTTTTTTTAACTTTTTCAAAGTCAGAACGGACCCCTCAGACACCATGGGCCACGAGTACCTCTACCTTGACCCCTTCTATTGTTTTCTGCCCCTAATTCCATCCCCCAGACTGTTGCCTAGTTGATAAAATGGTGGCCACAACTTTCTTCACTGTTTGCGGCCAGCCAATTACGGTATTGATTCTCGTGTAGAGAGTCACAACACTCCGCGCAGGAGCCGCAATGGATCTGCATCCCTATATTTACAAATTTCTTTTTCACTTAATAACTAGGAAACTACTGAATGGATTTACACCAATTAACCAAAAGACCTCTTTATAGACCAAGAGCTACCTTTCTGCCAAATGTGGTGTAATTATGTCCAGTAGTCTGGGCACTGTCGCTGTTCAAAATCCCTATGGGGAAAATGTGTTTTGGGACCCCCACTTTTTCCCAGCCCCCGCTTGACGGATCACTCTGAAACTTTCCAGACAGTAGTTGAAGAGAGTGAGCATCGTATTTTCTTGGAAAGTTTCAAAAAGATTCATCAAATGGTGCCAAAGTTATTAGCGAAACAAAAAACTATATTTCTATAGAAACTAGGTCCTATCTGTAACAACGTAGTGGCAACCACCACTAGGCGTGGCCCCCTCCTGGAGTCACTAATGGCCCTTGTGACCGCCAAACCTCCTCCCCCAGGGCCGAATCCCTATGTCCCAAAGGTCCCACCCTAGGGACTAAGTTCTTGGCTGTCATTTGGTTGAAGCTTTGACAACTCCCAGAAAGCTAGAGCAGACAGTAAGTCTGCTCCCAACAGGCAGGAGCAGGAAAACTGCTCTCGCTCACTGGAAGTGGACTTTTCTTCTTGCTTCTCCCTATCTGCAGGAGCAATGCTGGCTTCCACTAAAGGCAGGGAACTGGCAGGGACTGCAGGGAATTCAGGTTCCTCATGTGGTCCTCAAAAGTCCTGAAATGTGCATACGGGGCCCTGATTTATACTCTTTTTGCACCGCATTACCATCATTTTTTGATGCAAAAGCGTGCAAACTTACAAAATACAATTGTATTTTGTATGTTTGCGCCACTTTTGTGTCAATAAATTATGGTAATGCGGCACAAAAAAGTATAAATCTGGGTCTGGGTGGGGCTATGGCACCCAGTAAAAAGTGGCTGGGCCTCGGGGGATAGGGTCCCCAGGGCCTAAATTGGCCTGGGGAGGGGGTGCATGTGGCCCCTCTCCCCTTGAACTAATTGACAAGGCCACGAGGATGGGGTCCCGGGGGCCAAAATCGGTGTGGGGGCCACGTGGCTCCTCTCCATTTTTAAATGGGTGTTTTTAATAGGTTGGGTGCCTAAGGGGGTTTGGTCACTGGGCCTGGCTGTAGGTAGATGGGGCGTGACCTTAGAACAAGATTTATCATTTCTTGATATAGGTGTACCTATAACTGCTGAATTTCTATGGTTTTGTGTGTGTAGAATTTGAACCTAATTATAACGTCCCAGTAACCTTTGTTTTTTTCAGTGAATTTCTAAGGTTTTTTAACATCTATTTCTTAACTATAGCATCCCTGTAATCTTCTGGTTTTTTTCAGAGAACAGGTAGCTAGATAGATAGATAGATAGATAGATAGATAGATAGATAGATAGATAGATAGATAATGTTAAGTTAGATTATAATTATTGCTATTAAAATAATTTAAGAAACACCCACACTATGATTTAAATATTGAATTATTATTTAGCAAATTGAATTAACATTTTTTAATGACTTTTTATTGAATTAATTTTTTTTCATTGAATTGTTATTTAAACAAAAAGTGTATATTATTTACATTATTTTAATTAATAAATAATATTACACTGGACATAACTTGTAACACCTATAAGATATATAATTATGTGTGATTTAACATTCAAAATTACTATTTTTTTAATGAATGTGTTATTATAATTCTCTGCCTCTTTTTATCAATAGGTGTGTGATGCAGTAGTAGTAAGTGGCCCATTGTTGTGCTGGACTTACTCCAGTACTGGGCTGAAGAACATTTACAAGTGTTTTCTATCCTTTCTCAGTCAAGCATAAGCACCCTACCTCATATACTTTTAGTATATTTCTTATGGCGCAAAGCAATTTTATTTGTTGATTCCAGTGTCCATTAACAATTTTTGCTCACTAGTGGTCAGTTCTGCCTTTTGTTTCCCATTTTTTTCTGTTTCAGAGCAGTGACCAAATATGGCTTATTCCACTATGGTTTCTTTATCTGTTGCTGTGATGGACTATTTTTGTTATTTCTTTGGTGCTCCCCTTTCACTGTGGGTGTTTTAGCCTGGGAACTGCCTACGTTTTATTGCATGATTCTGTTCCTCCCATCTCCTCCCATGTCGCTGACAATTGTTTTGCCTTTATTCCAGTGCTGTCCTCGTTTACCTCTGGCTACTAAAATAAGCTTATTTTACAAAAGAAACACCCAGTTGTTTAGCTCACTACTCACGAAACCCACAATATGCCTTTTCTGGTAGAATGTAGCTAAAGCTAGAAGCAATGATGTGAAACTTGCTTAGCCTTGCATCACATCTTGAATCTCTCTCTCCAGGGCCCTCCCTGCGAGCACTCAAGACATTACACACAGGGCATTGCATATCTTCTTTATTGGGGCCATAAATGTTGACAGGCTCCTCTGCTCATTGAAATGGGAGGCAAGAATGCTTGCAAAGCTTTTCATTCTGTTAAAATAAAATGAAAATACTTTTCCAGCCTTTTTTTCCAATTTATGTGCAGATGTTGCTTCTCGTCTCTCCTCAAGGGCTTGCAATTTCTGATGTCAGTAGCTGCTAGTGACCACCAAAACATGCAGGAAAAGACAAACTTATGAGACAGGGTTAACCAATTTATGTGGCAAGAAAAGTCCAGTCCTGAATTTACAATGTCAATAGCTCTAACTCAACAAACTGCAAGACCTATTGAATTGCAAATGCTTGTTTGTGGTAGCGACTTTAGAAATAGTGAATAGCAATGGGCTTACTTTTTTGCTGGTGGGTGTTTGTATTTTCACGCCCCTCCCTAAACCCCCGCCCTCAGGCACTTTTTTACCCAAACTTTTTCCCCTCAAGTTTAGGAGCAAGTAACAACACTTTCCAAGCACTCCCCAAGGTTTCTCCAACAATTTGTAGCTAGACGAGGCTGACACAGGGATCTCCTCACATAGGATTGTGGATGAAATTGGATAGTACATAAGTAGTATCACTGTCCTACTAAAGGTATTACAAATTGCAGTTTGTGCATTGGCAACCTTGCTTACATTATTGCCAAAGAAAAGTGACCTTTATTATTTACAGTTAAATTTCATCCAAAGGCTGAAAAACCTTGAGAGTCATGATCAGATGAGGCCTATTCAGCTAGCAATGACTTAGAAGAACAAACGTACCTCAGCTATTTGATCACTGTGCAGGGATCCTCTCACTCAAAAGTATGCCACCCCATTCTAGACTGACTGAAAAGCGGTCGCTTGCAGTATGAACTGGGTGTAGGCAAATCATTCTGCTTGTAATGCATTGGATGGATAAGGAATAATCCATCGTCGGTCAGAAACCCATCGGACACTGCTGGCAAATGTTTGAGGTTAGTAAAGAATATGACGACCTACATATTAGGGGCCTGATTCCAACTTTGGCGGAGGGGGTTAATCTGTACTAAATGTGACGGGTATCCCACCCACCGTATTACGAGTTCCATAGGATATAATGGACTCGTAATACGGAGGGCGGGGTATCTGTCACATTTGGGACGGATTAACCCCCTCCACCAAAGTTGTAATCAGGCCCTATATGTCCTATAATACACGGAGTAACATGTGATTGGTGACATATGGAAATAGCAAAAAACCTGACACAAACGTTACACTTCAATGGGGTTCATTAATCAATTAATTCAGACCATTTATATCACAACCTAATATGTCTGTTGGTGGAGGATTTACATGGGTTATTGTTAAAGATGTGTATCGCATGTTCCTTTTTAACACTGGACAGGTATACTTTATGTCCTGTTGTATGGGTCAGGACATAAAAAGATTGACCTAGGACTGAGAAAGCCCTACAACCTATAGATTAGAATTTCATACAGCTGCCACATTCTTGACTTTCACTGTACCGAACTAGGTGGTGTAGCTAAATCTGGTTAACTACATACTTAAGAGACACATTATTGATGCTACTAAAGATCAAACAAACTAATATGAGCTGGGTTCTGTCCTTGACTGTAAGCCTGAGATGATATTTTCTTGCATGAGAGACTAGATCTCTCCTCCAAAATCTGATCAACACATTCTGTTCTCCAGGATTTGAAAAACCTGGGAGACTGAAAGTCTACCATACAGACAGTTACATTAAAGTCATCTGGAAAAAAACAGTGGGGAACCAAATACCATGCTGCCTACCTACTTGCGGAGTCCCAAGAACGCTATACATTTCTGAAAGTCTAAAAGCAACAGGGGCAGTAGCCACACGGGGATACTTGACTGAAGTAAAAGTGAAGAAAACTATTGATACAGAATAAACGAACTTCTAAAAATATTCACTAAAGATCAACTTTCGACTCGGTGATGATCCCCTGCTAGACTGTTACAGTCTATGCCCCTATTTCAGGGTCTGACTGGAAACTAAAATCAGCCTTGGTAAAACACTTTCAACCTGGCCGCAGTCTTCATGAGCCCACGACTAGAAAGGGAACATGTGCTAATGGTTGGGTCATGACAGCCTAACCTGCTCTCCCTATGTTCCCTCCTGCCTGCAGCCTGCCTGGAACATGTCAAAGTGCCATAATGTCCAGCCTTGTCCTGGCTTCTATATCCTCTGCTCTGTAATGAGACAGGACTCTTTGATTCTCCGCGCCGACCTTATGTTTTTTTTCTTCTCTGGAGGCAGATCATGGCATTTGAGATAGCACTTCAAACTGTGACATTATTCTTGGAGGAACAACCGGACAGGGTGATGAGCCTTGTGGACTGTGGAAGGGATTCCCTGCGACACCCAATCGTCTCTCTCCCATTGAAGGCGGGCTGATGTAATGACCAGCCCAAAATGGTCCATCATCAGAGTCTACTGGCATCCCAGCAGAAGCCTATCAATGGCAAAAGCGTTGTGTTTCACTAAGAACGTTTATTTTGGCATACACGAGGTCTACATACACGAAGTCTACACGAAGCAGGGAATGTTCTTGAACCCAGCTTTACAGTAAGCATACTCAACATGGCTGATAATTGCTGTATTTTGTACTTGAGGTTTTCAACTTGACATCCCTTTCAGTGTAATGCAATTGGGTCTGAAATTGCCAAGGATCCAAATTATGGGTGATATCAGGATTTTTTCCATAAAAAATAGCCTTAAGGTACGTTTTCACACATTCTTCAGCATTGTAAATCCAGCTAAAATAATTGCAGTGCTTTCAACAATAGGGCTCCGCCATCAACGGTGTAGCTCAAGAAAAAGAACATGAATTCCACAAAAATGGTTGTTTGCCAAAATGAATTCAATCAGGCATTGAAACTAAGAATGACACTGTCACGATAGGAGACTGATAGTTAAACCAACTAAGCTGACCTGTATATTCAATCTACATTTTTGGGGGTTCATTTTAAATCTCCTCTGGTCACTAAAACATGCACTCCATCTGTTGCAATTTTGTCAGTTCCTGTGTTGTTAATTTCTGCTAAAGTTGAGCATAACTGAATGAATTCATTAGCTTAGTGTCCCAGTGTTCCAGAAAAAGGGGTGCAGTCATGTTTTCCACAGCTCCATCACTAATCAAACGACTCCATATTTCTTCTTTAATCAAATGTACAGTTTAACAATGCTTTGGCAGACAATCACACCTCAATGACACTAAAAAAGGTGCATGTTCATCGAACCCGGTGAACGGAGTAGGCTCGGCTGTTGACAGTGGCCATATAGGCAAAAGCAATACATTCCTATACACATATGAAGCCTACAATGCTTCCAAGGAAACCTATAGCCCTGATCCTCTTCAATAAAACGTATGCACTCTGCTACACACTCCAGTCTTTCACTTGCCATTTTCAACCTAGCTGTTCGAACACACAGCAACTTCAACAGTTTGTGGAGGCGCTCAACATCAAGGGCCAGTCAGTATTTGAGCAGTGGAACTCACTGGGTTGTTACCCCTGTCATTAATTAACTCAATGAGCAGTGGATGCTGATACATACTTTTATGTTTAAAGTTGAACTTAAAGCCTTTATTCAGCTTGTATGATTATGAACTGATTTCAGCCATATTAATAATTTATTCACACACTTGATTGTATACTGTCAAGTTTTCCACCCACACTGATAGTGCCAAATATTTTCATTTTTATCTTAATCCACGTAATGTATGCAAGACCTATTTTCAGATTTGTATCTTGTAAGTTAAAACTTCTAACAGCAAGTATAGTAAATCATGTTAAAAGCAGAAAAATATTTCCTGAAAGGTGAGACTGCTTGAAAAAGTAAAATATTATTTTACGACATTATACCCTATAAATTTGTAATAATAAGGTATTACACCGAAGTGATGTGTGTGGCAGGGGTTTCCTGATAGTACATATCTTACATGCCAATCAGGCCCAATTGTAAGACAAACATGAGAGGCACTAACTCTTTAGATTATGTAGGTGCAAGGGATAGGGACTTGCAAAACTCATATGTTGAATAGTGCTAACTAGCTGAGTGTGATTTTCGCAATATTATAGCAGCGAACAGGTATTAATCATGGAAACCTAAATAGTAGAAACGAAGCAGAGATTATTTTTCCTTTCTACTGTTCAGGGAAGTAACGAATACCATTGCAAGGCCCTGAGTATGTGGATAATATCAGCATTGTTCTATAACAACTTGCCATAAGGTGCCTTTTTACACAATCTTCAGCATTGTAAATCCAGCTAAAATAATTGAAGTGCTTTCAGCAATAGGGCGCAGCCATCAACGGTATAGCTCAAGAAGAAGTGTGTGTAAATTAATTCCACAAAAATGGTTGAACATTTCAGTGACCAGAGGAGATCTAAAATGAACCTCACAAATTTTAGATTGAATATACAAGTTAGCTTTGTTGACTGAACTATCAGTTACCTATTGTGACAATCTATTATTACTTTCAATGCCTGATTTAAATCATTTTGGCAAACAACCATTTGCGTCTCTGAATGAGACGTTATTTACAGTGCGTATATGAAAAAATGCACATTGGCTTTATCTTCCCTCTCCACATGGAGAATCATTAGAGAGAAGGCTATAAAGAGACCTGAGAATTTGGGAGAGGCAGACATGAAGACGGATTGCTTGAGAAAAGGTGCTGGAGTTTCATTATCCAACTATAGGTTTCACAGCTTTCTGAGGTATGTGGGGAGAAGCACATGCATGGAATAGTATACCTAGGGAGATACCTATTTTTCATCATTCTCATACATACCTTATCTTATAATTGTACATTATAAATAACCTTACATTATAGAATATCAACAGCTGCGCATGTCTTGTAATTCTTGGGGCAGAGTGAGGATTCATGTATACATATACAGTATATCCCCTGCGTATAAATGTTTCTTTGGCAGGGCTGTCTGACGCAGATCATTCTAAATCTGAATGATCCTGACTCCCCATACAGAGGAGTGAGAGACACGAGTCGGCTCTACTTTTCACCAAACGGGATGGGTCATGTATTACCTCTTGGAGCTTATGTGCCGGTTGCACCCTTCCCAAATTTGGAAGGTTCACAACATAAGCAGTGCCATAACTTTAGAATACATCCATCTTTTTAGAGTTTAAAGAGGTCGGATGGTCAGTTCCACCTCAGGAATCAATGAATCAGTCAGTTGCACCTGTTGCTTCTCAGGTCACCCCGAGTCTCAATTTTAAGTAATGCTTACTAAGTCCTGTGTGAAACTTCTTTATGGTCATCATTGCTGATTTTTACATGTAAACAGATGACTCCCCCATTCTCTTGAAGATAGATATGTATTGACCAGCTGTCAGATGGACTTTCTGGTTTAATTGAAGTAAAAAAATGGATGTCATCTAGTGAATATACAATAATCTCAAGAGCTGGACATCTTGGTCTGGTTGCTAGTAAAAACTAAACTGTGGACAACATCTAAATGCATATGTCCAGCACTACTTTTAAATGTAAGAAATGAGGGAAATGACAGTTAATTTACACATTGATTCTTAACATATAAATGTTTTCTCAACTTCTGTCTTCTTTGTCATTTTCTACACTATTTAAGTATTTTCCCACAGCTTATCCCCTGAGCACATTTAAGTCAAACTGCATCTATCTTGGGCTACCTAAGAAATCCATCTCTTGACTTGTGCGTCGAGAATGTTTAGTGTTATCTTTCTGGAATCACATCATTAGGTACTGCATCATGTCTGTGCTGCATTTGCTCTACCAAGTGTGTAAAATAGGTTGAAATTAGTTCCTTTTTGACATTGGCACAGCATTGTGTGGAATTGCTTTGAGATTCATAACTTATGCATAACATCCAAATACTTTGGCCTTCTTTATAAGTGGCCTGTTGTCAGAAGAGCTACTTATCTCACTCAGCAAAATCTGAGACCAGCAAGTTGAGAGTTTGAGTGCAATAATTATCATATTTTTCAAGTTTGCCTTCAAGAATGGGGCCAATATTACAGATTGTGGTGCTTACCACACCAAAATATGCTTGAACTTTAATCATTTCGCCCCTGAGAAATTTAAACAGATTGTGTAGGAAAGTCCTCCTTTTTGCCTTGGTCACCCCCAAACATTTTGGACAGATACTGGAGTTTACTGGATCTTGGCTGGGCCCTGGGTACTGCTTACCAGTCCCAGGGCCAATGCTCTGTGTAAAGAGAATGTGCATATTAGGCTAATTATAACTGGCAGTATCAACCAACCTATAAGTCCCTAGTATATGCACTGCTGAGGTGTCCAGTGACATTTTAAAGGCAGGTTTTCCTTGCTGGCTGCTTTTAAACTAAAGTTATGTGCAAATTCGACTTTGGAGTTAAATGTACTTCCAAAGTCTACCTTATTTTTACGTATAAGTCACCCCTAAAGTGTGCCTTAAGAGCCCTAGGGTTGGGTGCCCTTTAACTATAAGCACGCACCTTATAAAAAATTTAAAACAGCCAAATTTGTTTTTCTCTCACTGTAGTGAATGGCCTCCATAGGCTAAAATGGGGAGATTTTTTTTTTTAATTAGCAACGTGCCCATAAGAGACAGATACCTTGAGATGTTATAATACATCCCTCAAATTGCCATTGTTGGATTTAATATTACTAGTCCAGGCAAAGATTTTTAAAATTCTACTGTCAGGAAAACAATTGCCAACATTGTTATGTTCTTCCTTCAGCAAAAACGATTCCCCTTTTCCTTGTACCCACGTTGGTTGCAGCGGCATCCTCACTCCTGGTGGCTCTTGTGGAGGCTGTTCTTAGAACTAGCTTCTTCAGGTTTAACTGCCACTCAAGATGGTGGCCGCAAATCCTTGTGAGGTCAGCGCTCTAGTGTTTCTACCTTAGTCTTGTGCTGAAGCTTCCCTCCAGCTGTTTCTCTCTGGGATCCCTGCACTTCAACTGTCATCCTGAGGAGAATGAGCAGTGTTCCTGAGGCACTTAATTTCAAAGAGAATTCTTCCAGTTTTGAGTAATTAATTCTTTTTTGTGTTATGATGTGCACACGAGCAACTTTTTCCCTTTTGAAGAAGCTGATTTTTTTCCTTCTTCCAAAAACTGTCTATCTGCTTTGTGAGGAGAATTTGTTTCGGCTTAACAGAACTTCAAGCAACTGCAGTAAGGAATCCTTTTGTATGATTTCCAGACTTGCCAATATATATATATATACATATATATTCAAGACCCTTTGCTTTGCAGATTTGTCAATCTTAGAGACAAACCTCAGTGCTCTGACTAATTCCTGAAGACTGTGACTGAGAAAACTGAACCGTGAGAAGGAGTTTTCGTTTCCTGTAAAATACATTAGTAGTTTGTATATTTGTGAACTTTTGAACTGTTCCCCAGAGAACCTTGGAAACCTCTGACTCCTGGAGAAAAGAAGCTATTAAGTTAACATTGTTCTCTTAGAGAGAGGCTAGTCTCTCAAAAGATCCAGGTTAGGAGAACAATAGAACTGGGTGAATGTTAATGGCTGAACAGTTGAATGCACAGTAGGAATGTTCTTATCTATGCTCTTATCACCTGTCTACAGGTCCTTCCTTTAAAGAAATTCCAATAGGAAGAAAGGTTCAGGTTTTCAGAGACACACACTGAGGCCAAGATTTATACTTTTTGGTGCAAAACTGCACTATCGCAGTTTTGCACCAAAAGGGTTTAGCACCGACTTGCACCATTTTGGTGCAATATCTAGGCACCATACTCATTGAATGGTGCAAGCCAATGCCAAAGGGTAGGCTAGAGTAAAAAAAAATGACGTTAGTCGGGTGGGGTTGGTGTTATGGAAGAAGGGTGTTTTGCACCAAAAAATGACATTAGGCAGGTTAGAGTAAAAAAAATGACTCTAACCTGTCTACAGTCATTTCCTGATGCAAAACCATCCATACCACATGACTCCTGTCTTAAAGAAGACAGGAGTCATGCCCACCACCCCAATGGCCAGCACAGGGGACCAGGGTTCCCTGGGCATGACCATTGCACCCAGTGCCATGTAGGGGGGCCCATTTCCGGGCCCCCAATGGCACTTTAAAAGAAAGTTAAATACTTACCTGTACTTACCTATAGTTACCTGGGATGGGAACCCCCACCCTCCACTGTCCCTCTGGTGTGGGTGGGGTGTCCCTGGTGCCTGGGGAGGGCACCTGTGGGCTTATTCCATGGTGTTCCACTATGGAAATAGTGTGATGACGCGGTCTACCCTGGCGTCCCTTCTTCGAGCCTCGGTCGGGCTGCCGCGCCAAGTATCGGAGAGCCGGCACCGCCGTGGACCGCGCTTCTGCATGTTTTCTCTCTCTGCACAGCCCAGACAGCATATTTAATGCTCCCGGTTGTGACGCTTTCCCAGCTTGCCTTCCTGATATGTTTTCCCTTCCTTACATGGGGGAATCCTCTTCTTTCTTCCTTTTTTTTCTTCTTTTCTGTCCACTTTGCTTCTTTCCTTGTTCGGATATCCATGTTGTCTTCTTCTTGATGTTCTTTTTCCCAGCATGCTTTTTTTTGTCTTTCCTTTTATACTGCTACTTTTTTCCTATTCTTTTCTCTGTGGCATTCCCAATCCAAGATGGTGTCGCTCTTTCTTCCTGTTTGTCACTTTTGTCGCCTGTTATATAAGTCTTTTATTTCTGGTCTTCCTTGCATTGCACACACTTCCGCTTGGTGGTGGTTTCTCGCTCCTGTTTCTTTGTATTTTTCTCCAGTTTCTGTTGCTCTTGGGAAGAGATCATTTGATTTTTTCCCTTTTTTCATTATTTCACTTTTCCTCTTTTTCAGGACTTCCTGTCTTGAGGTTTTTCCCACATTTTGTTTTTTTTCCTCTGGGACTCCTTCTGGAGGGTACGGTCTGCTTAGGCATTTTCAGTCAAGCAGCATCGTGGCAACTAGAAAGGATCGCCCTTATCTTGGTCAGTCCAGAACCAGCAGAAGACCAGATGATCCTTCAAGTTTGCACCGAATTTACGAGAAAAAAAAAATGATGCAAATTTGGCGCAAAACAAGTGTAAATATGCCCCTGAATATCTTATCTTCAAGTGGGAAACACAGGCTGGATCTGGATGCAGTCTCTTTTTTCTATTCCCATTCCCCTTTCCCCCTAGTGGATGCAGGTTTCAGATAATCAGTTATAGTTTGAGCAGGCATTTGTCGGAGGGGATTTGGTAAAATGCATCTGCTCCTGTGGAAGTTTGATTTAATGGGTAATCTGACATCTACCTGAAAGTTGCCAACTTCAGCTCTGTAGTGTCCTCTGATTTGCCAGCCTCTGCCAGCCTGGCCAGGCTGCCTTGATGAGGTGTAAAGTGGCCTGGGCTGAACACAAAGGATGTGCCTGGGGTAGGAGATCTGCTTCAGCAGATTATGAAATAGGGTAAGGGGAGAGCAGCCAAACTGGTCTTTAAAGACAGGGAAGGACATTTGGAGAAGCTCAGGACCTCCTCCATTTCCTGCAACCCCAGATTATCAGGTGCTCTTTTGATTAGATTAGGAGACAGCAGTCCAGGGTATGTTTAGGATTTTTAGCCACACCAGTGGGTGGGCTCAGCCAGATCTAACCTCAAAAAATCAGTTTCAGCCATGTTGGGTTTTTGAAGAATGTTGCTCCTTGGGATTGATTTTTGCCACACTTCCCAAGAAGTGATCATCAAAGGGGGAGGAGTATGCCTGTGATTGGACAGTCAGCCCCCCCTGCTTTCCACCCCAGGAGCAAGGATAAATATGGCAGAAGAAGAAGAAGAAAGACTGCCCTGCTGGACCCCTGACCTGCACCTGGACACTGCACCCTGAAGGACTGCACCAGCTGCACACCTGGGATTCACTTCTAAAAGGACTGTGCCTGACTTCAACTGGTTCAAGAAGGTACTTCCTGCTTGCTACAAGTGAGAAATAGCTAAGCATAGTCCCCAGCATCAAAATCTGAAGGAACTGACCAGTTGCTAGTGGTCATTTTTTTATTTGATCCAGGTGCATTCCGGGAGTTGGAGTCCTAACCCTCAAGAAACAACTCAGAGCTTCTGGAATCTTGGAGTGAGCTGAGGACTCCTAAAGGACCTTCAAAAACCTTCTGGAAGAAGATCCAGAAGTTTGGAGAACTTTTAGAAAAAAGCTCCATAAAGAGACCGACCCACCGTGGTGAGTCAAGCCGTCTTACCTCAACCGTGACCCGCCCTGACTTGCAGGTTCGTCCTGTTAAAAAAGCTCAGGCGGCCCAGACTTCCCAGATTTTACCAGGGGCTCCTGGAAAGGAGATCGATGACCTCGCATCAAGATTGGCTTGCTGAGGTGAGTCGACACCCGTCAGAAGAAAAAAGCTCCAAAAAAGTAACATAGTCTTAACATAAAAATTTGACCAGGACTTCCTGCGCAGCGTATCCGAGGAGGACTCCAAGGACGTTGGATTAAGATTCAACTTTGGCCCGGACGAAGATTTCCATCCTGAAAAATCCCAAAAGTCTAAATGTAGAATTCTTCACTGAGGTCTTCTGCGATGTGTATCAGGAGAGATCTCCAGGGAGGTCAGATAGGATTGGCGACTTTGTCCCACTGAAGAAAATCTTCAAGAAAAAGACTTAAGTCCAAAGGTAAACTTTTGACTGAGGCCTCCTGCTTGCTGTAGGTGAGCAGGGTTCCATCGCGGTCAACCTCAAACTTTGACTTTGCCCAGGTCTAGTGCAACCAGATCACCAGATTGGTACTTTTAGTTTCTATGCGCTAGAAAACATTAATTCTTTAAGAATTCATATCTCCGTTCCCATTATCCAATTTTAATTGTTTTGGTGTCATTTTAAAGATAAAAATATAGTCTATCTTTACAAGTTGGTGTTGGATTTTTATTGTGTTTTGTGTTTTACGTATTCACTGTTCTGTGATTTTTTAATGCTTTGCACAGTTTGTCTCTTAAGTTAAGCCTTGTCACTCGTTGCAAAGCCACCAAGGGTTGAGCTGGGTTTAATTAATTGAAACTTAACTGGACCTAAGTGGAGGTTAGTGGCCTATTGTTCAGTGCAGGTACTTACCTGCCCTTACCAATAATCCACTTTCCAACAGGGTGGACCTATCAAAATTTACCTGGACAAATCTGCAGGAGTATGTATGGTGTTTGCTGCAAAGCTCACAATTCTGCAATGGTGCTAACATGAGTAATTGCTCATATTTAACAGGTCACTTGTAATGAGGGCCTTACCGTTCAGCAGTCACTTCCAGGTTTTGCATGCAAGTATCCAACAAGTATCTAACAAGATTAGGAAGAAATGTCTTACCTGCCCAAGCGTCTTCGTTTTATGTCTCTTTTTAAAATGGAAGGCAATCAAAACCCAGTATTGGCCACAAAATATTCACACAGCTAATAGGGATTTCGGTGTGTAAAATGTTATCTTTGTGCACGGAAATTCCCAATCTTGATGCACATAATTCGAATTTGTGAAAGTTTAAGTACACAGTGTCGTGTTCAGATTCAGAACTTCTGCTGGAATGGGGTAATTTCTGCAACAGCAAACCTAGTCTGGGATGAGGGCAGTTTACAGAAGTTGAACCTGCAAAAACATGCTGATGCCACACATGTGTAGGGTTATAGGTATCCAGATTCTCTTGCAGGTCCTTTTTAATTCTCAAAATGCATGCAAATCTACTCATCAGAAAATGTGTTTACGGTGTGGGATCTGTGATTGCTGCAGATTTCCAGGCATATTTCTGAGATTGAATTCCAATAACATGTAGTAATAGTTCAATTGGAGAAAATATTCAACTTTCTTCTCTCTTATTATCCAGCAAGTGTGTTTATGATCAAACAGTGGCAACTGATGTTTTATTTGTGATGATTGTTGGATCACAGTGGTTTGACCACTGTTGTGACTAGAACGTTATTCAAATTTTATTATCATTAACATCCCTTTATTGAGTTGAATGTCTTACTATTAAACATTTACCAACCTAATGCTTCTCATACATTTTAATGTAATTTTATTAATAAATCTCTAGAGGACTTCATCTGTATAATGCTACAACACTCTGGTTAAGGGGTGGGGTCATGATAAGTTTGTGTGTTATTTCCAAGTTAAAATTATGCAGCATCTGCATGATCACACACTGAATCAACCTCTAATTAAACATATTTTATTAATTAATATAATTGTATTAAGTTGCAATATTATTTTCTGGAACTGCTATACTTGTTGTGTGTCGCCAGAGTACTAGATTCAATGACAAGGAAAGAAAAGAGGCTTTAGATTTACTTGTTCAAAGGCTCGGTCAATAATCAGGAATACGGCACTGACTCAAAAAATGAATTCAGAAATGTAAAAAACCATGATGGATTTATTAAAATATTAAAGTGTGAAAGAGATGTCAAAAATATAGAAGTCTCAATAAATCAGTCAAAAGCCATAGGAACCAATTGTCATGAATGGCTTTAGAGTTGATTGATGCAGCAATGAGCAACATTTGTAAAATAGACTAAGTCCAAGATAGGCAACAAATCGACACATGATTTGCCAGCATCTCTATAGAGACTCAGAAGAGAGTCCTGCTCACCACTAAATCTGAGGTGTGTTTATAATGAATATCTTCATAGAAAGCTATGAAAAATGCAATGCCAGGATCAGGATGAGCAAATGTATCATTATAAATACGAATCACAGTTAAGCATTATAAAACTTCATATATTAGCATTATCCCACTACATGAATATTGATTCACCCCTTCTGCCTAATGTCATCCAATGTGTCAGAACAAACTAGTTACATGAACAATAAAAAGACTCGTGAAAAAATTTAACTGCCACAGTTTCTTTGAGAACAGCAAATCATTACTAGACCAGCGTTATATATTTTGCTGCATGCATGAGAAATATAAGCATACAATGAATGCTATGAGACAGCACCCATGCTTCATAAAAAGGAGCAAAGACCTAGTTGAGGCCTAGTTAGCATTAGGCAATAACAACACACTTATAGACATCACTCATTTTCTTTTAAATGGCAATAGTATACATTTGATTCAAATGAGAAATTAACTCCCAAATCAGCAAAACTGAGGGAAGGAAGAAACTTTGATGTAACCATAGACTGAGACCTATAACTTATTCCACATGCTAATGAAGTTACGAGGAGAACCTTATGACAAGGAGAACACTGAGGCGTAATTTCTTCTTAACTAAGAAACCAATGGAAATTACATGCTGTTCTTACCTTCGTAATAGCTAAGGTTGTTTGCACTAACAGATTGTACCTAGGCACCCATTGCTTCCTAATATGAAAACTACAATAGATTGAGAACACTGAAGAAAGATTATTACTTCACATGCAGCCAGGTAAGTGCATAACACCATTTCTCTAAGCATCACATTGACTATCTATAGCAACATGCATCGTTCACAGCACCAATCATGAAAATACTTTTTTAATTTTAATGTTTTATTAACAATAGTGGTGACTAGGGTATGTCAACTGTGTGCAATTGGCTGTATTGTAATTGCACCAAAATAACAAGTAATTATTCAAAATTCATCTCACACTAAAAGAATCACCATAATGGACTGTTTGGTAAAAATTCACCTTGAAAATGTAATTTCAAGTTTATTTCTGGTTGCTCGCATGTAAACCCCTGCCTCTCACCCCTTGATTTGTACTTTTGCACTCAAAAATAATCCAAATAGTCCACTCAAAAAAATAGTTTGCCTGAAATGTTTTTTGACATCCTGCATCAGAGAAACCGCTGCTCATCTTCTGATTTTTAGTTTCACACACAAAAAGTACCCGAACTGTCCTCTTGGGTAAAAAATCTTCCTGAAATGCTGCTCATGTTCATAAAATTACCAGAACAGTACATATTACATAAAAAATTCGCCTTGAGTGAATGCAATATTTGGTGTAATTGCATAATCTAGGAAATGTTGATTACACTTTGTTTCTGAAATTACACCAATTATTAAGGTGTAAGTAAAATTTTGCCCAGGTCTGGTGCTAACCAGCATTGCTTTGCCTATAGTTATAATGATTGCTTTTGAGTATGGTTATGGTCCTTATTGGTTGTAACATTGTTATCAAAGTGAATCATGACATGTGGCTGGTTTAATAATATTGTGACTCCTTGACTAAACCAGTAGTCCTGCATTTGATAAATAGTCACCCCTTATAATGTGTTATATTGAGAAATTATAACATGGGGTTATTAATAGTAATGTGGTAACCCTTCGGCATGCCTCGTTCAAATCACACATCCCTTTTATTGTGATGTAGCATCTGGTATGGGAGGGTGTGCTGGGATTATAAAGTTCAGGAGCCACTAGATGTGAAATTTCATATGAGGGTGTCACCAAAGGTACCTCAATTTACAATGTTTGCATTGTAATGCATAGTATTTACTAGTGTGTGTGTGTGTGTGTAGTAAAAATATTTTTCCTTTTTAAAAGAATTACTGACTGAACAAAAATCTATCAAATGTTGTGTGCTAGATAACTGAGATTACTAGCCCTCTCCATCTTCACCGAGCAACTCTGTTACAATGAGGTACCTAGATCCAAGTAAAAAGACAATAGCAGACAGATTTTTTGTGCAGGACTCACATCCTTTGAAACCAAGTACCCAATTTCTTTTGCGTGGCAATAATGAAAATTAATCTGCAGTTGCCCATGAACAATTCAGGTTTTAGAATCCTAGATTTTCAGATGTTTCTAGGGGTTTACAATATTAAAGAATGTAATAACTGTAAATGCTGTGTGGGTTGAAATCAGAAAAAAACTAAATTCTACCTGGATATACCATAAGGAGCATTCTCACCATCATAGAATTCTCCAACCCCTCAGCTGGAACAAACAACATTACTCCCTCACAGGAACTCTGTGACAAACTTGGAAACTTCTTCCATGGCAAGATCGCCAACATCTACAGAAACTTCAAACCCCAACCCAAGGCCACCGACTTCTTCAAGCACAAAAACAACCCCACTACCACCACAGACATCTGACTAACTAAATGCAGCCAGCTCACCCCAAAGTACACCACCTCCATCCTTAACTCAGTCCACAAAGGGGCCCCAACCAACCCATGCCCTCTCAATATCTTCAATCTAGGCAAAGCCAAAATCAGCCACATACTCACTACCTTGTTCAACATCTTATTTGCCATGGCCACATTCACTGAGGACTGGAAACATGCAGAAGTCAATGCCTTCCTAAAGAAACCATCGGCAGACATCAGTGAACTCAATAACCACAGACCGATCCTCCTGCTCCCATTCCTAACAAAGTATTAGAAAAAGCCATCAAATAACAACTCTCCTCACATCTGGATCGAACCCTGCTACTTGACTCTTCCCTATCTGGATTCCACAACAACCACAGCATTGAGACAGCTCTCATTGCGGCTACTGATGACATCGGAGCCCTACTAGATGAGGAGAGAATGCGACTTAGATCCTCCTTCACCTCTCGGCAGCCTTCAATACATTCTCCCACCATACACTCATCACAAGACATAGTCATACTGAGAGTCAGGCTCCCACCTTTCACCTCAAAGCCAGCAGAAACCAGATGTGGCGTTCCCCAGGGTTCTTCCCTGGGCCCAACCTCTTCAATGTCTACGGGACCCCGCTCGCAGAGATCGTCAGACACCACGGGATCAACATAGTCTCATACACTGACCACACACAGTTCATTCTCTCCCTCACTGATGAACCATCAACAGCCAAAAATAACTTTCACAGCCGAATGAAGGCAGTCGCTGACTTGATGAGTGACAGCCACCTGAAGCTCAAATTGGACAAGACAGAGAGCCTCATCCTGGGCCACAACACTACCACCTGGGATGTCTCCAGGTGGCCTAGTGCCCTCGGAAGTGCCCCACCTTCGACTGACCACACACGCAACCTTGGCATCATTCTTGACTCATCACTGTCCATGGCCCTCCAAGTTAATGTAATCTCCTCCTCATGCCTCGCCACTCTTCACCTGCTCTGGAAGATCTTCAAGTGGATACCCATAGATGCAAGAAGAAGAATCACACAGGCATTCGTCAGCAGTAAACTCGTCTACAGCAATGCACTCTATGTTGGATTGAAAAAGAAACTCCAATCAAGACTCCAAAGAATATAGAACACCACAGCCAACCTGATCCTGAAAATTCCCTGTCACAGCCATATCTCTATCCACCTGAGGAACCTAAACTGGCTCCTCGTCAACAAACCCATCACTTTCAAACTCCTGACCCATGCATACAAGGCTCTCCACAACATTGGAACTGCCTACTTCAACCACCACCTTCCCTTCCACACTCCCTCAAGGCAACTCTGCTCGGCTCAAGTGGCCCTTGCCACCATCCCCAGGATCTCGAAGAACACAGCTGGAGGAAGATCCTTCCCCTACATCATCACACAGACCTGGAACGCAATGCCGCTCCGCCTCAGAAAGTCCCCATCGTTGGCTCCGTTCACGAAGGACCTCAAGACCTGGCTCTTCGATTGACCCATGGCCCGAGCTAGCACTTTCAGACCCTCTGGGTGATAAGGCATGCTCTATAAATGATGATTGATTGATTGATTGATTGATCGAAGGAACTGCTCTCAGGTGGACCACCTCTTTCCTCGGCTGAAGACTGCCAAAAGTATGCCTTCACCTCCAAACCCAAGGAAATCAGCTGTGGAGTACCACAAGGATCCTCTCTCATCCCCTCTAAATCTAGTATGAAACCCCTGGCTAGCATCAATAAAACCCACAGACTCAATTCATAACCGATGTCGACAAAACACAACTGATCCAATCCCTCTCCAAGGACACCACAAACACCAATAAAACATCTGCAACTGCATGTCAGACATTGCCAACTGGATGAAAGATAACTGCTTGAAGCTCAGCGCAGACAAGACAGAGGTACTGACCTTTAGAATCAAAAGGTTCCACCAGGACGCATCCTGGTGGATCTCAGTACTCAGACCTACTCCTACCCCCCACTGACCAGGCTAGGAGCCTGGACATTATTCTGAAAACAAGCTAACCATGATGACTCATGTCAACTCTGCTTCTACTTCCTCTGCATGCTTCATAAAATATTAAAATGTCTACCCCAAAGCTCAAGAGGCACCATCAACCAGGCCCTTATCTCTAGCCAACTGAACCATGACAACACTCTCTACGCAGAGATTGCAGCTCACCTCCTCCAAGACTACAGACGTTAGAGAACGCCGAGTCCAGACTCATCCTGGATTTCCCTAGACAAATCCACATTATCCACTACCTAAAGGAACTCTACTGGCTCCCTGTACAGAAAAGATGCCAGTTCAAGCTCCTGGCCCATGCATACAAGCCCTACACAACTGCAACCCACCTACTTCAACCACCGCTTAAACTTCCATCAGCCTACTAGATACCTCCGCTTTACTTCCCTTCCTACAACTCTCACCTCCGCATCTGAAGTAGCAGATGCAGTGATTGCCCCTTCTTCTACCCAGCAGGGAAGACATGGAATGAGCTACTCTTCCATCTCTGAATCTCCCCATTTCTTCCTGAGTTACGAAAGTCCCTGAAGACCTGGCTTTTGGGCTAATCAACTGGACCCTGTCAGCACTGTGTACCCTCATGGGTGACAAGAAGCACTCTACAAATCCACTGATTGATTGACTGCTCAAACATCTGGGTCAAATGAGGTCAGGTTTCGATATTGGTATGTTTGCAAACCATTAGCATTACCATTAGCAGTTCACCAGAGAAAACTTGCCATATTTCAATTGTCACAATGATTACCTTGTTGCAATCTGATCAGAAATGAAAGGGAGGTAGTACTGAATGGGACAAGTTATTTAATGTGTGTAGTTTTGGAAATAACCCTTTCTGTAGGGCCACCCCAATTGTCCTGCCTTTCACCCTCCCCTTTTTGCTCAATCTTTTTGTTGGCTTTAGGACTTTGAGCACTTTATCACTGCTGACTAGTGCTAACATGCATGTGCTTCTCCCCTAAACATGGTAACATTGGTGTATACAGAATTGCCCTATTTCATTTACTTATAAGTCCCTTGAAAAGTTGTATAGCATGTACACAGGGCCTGTAAAATAAATGTTGCCAGTGGGCCTGCAGCACTGATTATGTTACCCACTTAAGTAGCCCATTAAACAAGTCTCAGGCCTGCCACTGCAGAGCCTGTGTGTGCAGTTTCATTGCCACTTTGACTTAGCATTTAAAACTGCATGCCAAGCATTAAACTACCCTTTTATTACATATATCACCCCTAAAGTAGGCCCTAGGTAGCCCATAAGGCAGGGTGCTATGTAAGTAAAAGCCAGGACATGTACTTGTAAGCTTGCATGTTCTGGCAGTTATAAACTCCCAAATTTGTTTTTCACTGCTGTGAGGCGTACTCCTCTCATAGGCCAGCATTAGGATTTCCTTAAAATACTTTTAAGCTGTAGTTTATGATTAGAAAAGAACAGTTTTGTCATGTTTAATATCTTTGGAACATTAACAATAAATTCTCCCTGCTGGGAAAGTCAAATTCACCATTACTATTTTAGAAATGCCCCTTTTAGAAAGTAGGCAGTTCTCTGCTCTTACTTCTTCTCAATGTGCCTTACTGCCTGCCTCCAATACATGTATGGGGTAAGTGACAGCTACTTTTTGTGCATTATTCTGGACAGCCAAAAAAAACAGGAAGGTTAGGTGTGTCTGAGCACTCATCTGCATTCTGCTGGGCCTTCCTGGGCAAGAAGGGTAGAGGGAAGCTGACACACATGAATAGGGAAGTGCCTGTCCTCACACAAAGGGGTGATGGAGCTAGGGCTAGGAAGAAAGGATCTCTGTGCACTTCAAAGAACCCTATTTGAAGTCACCCCCACTTCAAAGGTACATTTGTGTATTGGGACTCTGACTCTACCAAAACAGTACACTACTGGACCTGGGAAGAACTCTGCTGGAAGAAGGAGTGCTGTGCTACAAGGACTGCCACTCTGCTTGATTGATTGTTCTGAGCAACTGCTTCACTGCTTTGCTGAGATACCCCAGCTGATCTCTGCCCTGCTGATGACAAAGTCTGGACCAATCTCACTTGAACCCACAGTGATTCCAAGGGTGTGCTAGCTTGCCTATTGTTTAATGAAGTATCAGGGACACAGAAGACTTCTTCCAACTCACTTATACAGATCCTGGATCTGTCTTCAATAAGATCCTGACCCCCAAGAGGCACCTCTCTCGTCCTGGGCCCCTGGAAGTGATTTTTCTTCTCTTTTTGCTCTTGAAATCAAGCTTTTGGGTCCTTTGCATATGTGAATGGGCTCGTTCACACCAGAACCACCTTTCTTACACAAAGGGTCAGTGAGAGTGGACACAATTTTGTCTCTTAGCATATCAGCAGCACAGTTCGCGACTGTGAGGCTCCAGTCTGTCCATCTGTGATGCTGGGCAGCTCTTCATGCCTATGGATGGACTCTTTGCACCAAATTGAGAAGGTACATCTTCAGCTGGACTTACCTGGAACTGTATCCAACCAGCGCTTCATCACAGTCAGGCTGAACTTTGGATTTAGTCCAGTCTAGAGTGATCTCAGGTAATCTTTTAGTGCTATTGACTACTAACCACTGTTTTTTATTTAATCTTAAAAAAGCAGTTTCTAAACTTATACTTATTGGCTTTTTGTCCTTTTTGTCTTGTTTTACTCAGATAAATATTTTCTGTTTTTCTAAACCTGTGTGGAGACTTTTTGTGGTGCTTTTATTGTGTTACCGTGCGTGTGTGTGTTGCACAAATACTTTTCACGTTCACTCTTAAGCCTGCCTGGTCTGAGCTAAGCTACAAGAGGTTAAGCACAGGTTAATTTAGAGTGTGTGTCTGACTTACCATGACTAGGACTGTGGTCCCTACTTGAAGAGGGTGCATATCACTGCCAACAAGAGACCCAATTTCCAACATGTACCAAGAAAGAAATGCATGCGGGCCATGGTTATAATGCTTACAGCAACACAGGCAAAGTGATCATTAGAAAGCCAAGGAACTTATTATGATTATCAATGAACAATAATATTGGTCTGTAGGAACTGTTTTGTACAGAATGTTGTTATGCTTCCAAACAATTGGGATGGCTACATCATGCCCTGGCATGTTGCAATTCCAGGTTGCACTGTTTTTTTCCTCCACCTCGTTTCTGCGCTGTCATTCTTGTGTTTGATTACTGTAAATTAAGGGCCATATGTACGAAAACGTTTTCCCATAGACACAGAATGGGTAAAATCCTTTCGTACATTTGGCCCTAAGTCCTCTCAACAATAATTATACTTTTAACTATAACAGGGAAAATAAATGTGGACTAATAAAACAAGTTTCTTTTCAGCAAGTGTGTTCATAAACACTGATACATATAATTATTACAAAAGGGTAAATATTAAAAACCATACCATCACCATGGTAGAGCTCCATAATCTGGACCTTCTGGATCATTCTCTTAAATCTTAAAATTCCATATTTTAAGTACTAGTGAGACCTAACTCTGGTTCTAAGAAAACACCTTTTTTAATAACTAATACAAATGAAAGAACAAAATTAAATATTAATTGAACATTGTGTGCAGATGCAGAGTGTAATAGGCTATTTTCATTTGCTGAGGATGTGGATGAGAGAGGAAGCATGCAAATGACAACCCAAAGCCTTACCTCTCATGTGTCATGGCCACCCCCCACCCCCGGCCCTCAACAATGATAATAAAAAGCATATTACATTTAATGAATATATACTATTTATTTGGTCAGTGTTGCCTATAATGCAGGAGAAAAACTTTCTAGTGTATAAGAACCATGTTCTTACTCCTTTGTGTGGCATCTTGTAAGAAAATATTGCAGTTCAGTCATGTCCTTGTCTGTGTCGTTTTTCTTACATAGGTATGAATCTCTAGCCCTTCCTGGATACAAATAACCTGGGACTGTAATTTGCTATCATGTTGTTAAAAACTGAAGCTTATTCTTTTGCGGAATTTCTTTACTTCAGCACCAACCTTGAGTTGATGCTCTCAGCTGAAACTGAGGTCACTATATGTAACACACCATCTTTTTCAATGTTTTTGATTTTAGACTCTGTGACATATACATCCAAATGAAGGTCTGCATTTGAATGATCTCAGTGTAACTTTTACAATACTTGACAATTTATGTTGAGATGACTTTTACTGTTGTCTTCGTCGTAAAAATATATTTTAAAACTCATAGGACCTTTTAAAATACATTACTCTATAAAATTGGATGAAAAATAAATCAATTGAAAATGTTTATGTGTTCATGTTTTGGTTTATCGCAGGTATATGTGTACTTTTGGAAAGTGGACCTGGCGTTTTTAAGGCTTGATAATAATAAGGTTAGATTTTATATGAAGCTTGAAGTTTTCATAATGAGTTCAAGAGCCTAATTATGAGTCTGACGGTCACTAGACTGCCAGACTCTCTGTGGCTGTCTGGTCCGCCACAGCTGTGGCAGTCTGACCACCACATTATGACTCTGGCGGTCCGACCACCAGGGTACCGCTGTCTCCACCGGGATCGGTGATCCCGATGGGCTGACGGCAGGTTACAATCAGCCACTCTTCTGATTAAAACCTGGTTCTCTGCCAGCATTTTCATGATGGTTTTACCGCCATGAAAAGGCTGGCAGAGAACAGGTGCAGGGGGACACAGGGTGACCCCTGCTTTGCCCATGTCTGTCCAAGTTATAATGGAGCCGGCTGGGAGGTCTCCACTACAGTGTCGGGAGTTTGGCAGATGGGTGCTCTCGTCTGCCAAACTTGTAATCAGCGCCTAAGTCTCTGGTTAAGTAGTATGTGGGCAGGCATTGAATATTGAGATCTAATTTTAAGATTGTAAGGCTTTCTATGATCACTTGCTGTAGACATCAAGAAGGTCAGCTATTTCACAATGTATCGTTGTTGCTATATGTTATTGATAGCTTTTCAGAAGTATATAACTTAAAAATATTTATTGTTGCCTTCTATGGATGTCACCTTAAAATTGGGGAACAAGGTTCAAGTCTCAGCCTCAGCGCAACATCCTGTGATTCAGAGCAAATCATTTTATCTCCCTGTGCATAAAAAGTGTAATGTTATCTAGGACTCATGTAAAGTGCTCTAAAGTCTTTGGGACAAATGTGTGCGCTTTATAAAACCACAACAAATCATGGTTATTTAGACTCTGGCATGTGTACCACCATATATATTGTTGCCTTCTATGGATGTCACCTTAAAATTGAGGAACAAGGTTCAAGTCTCAGCCTCAGCGCAACATCCTGTGATTCAGAGCAAATCATTTTATCTCCCTGTGCATAAAAAGTGTAATGTTATCTACAAAACCACAACAAATCATGGTTATTTAGACTCTGGCATGTGGACCACGAGCCTCTCAGGTCTACAGAAGCTATAGCTTCCATTAGGCTGCTGGAAGATGAAGTACAAAATATAAAGATTCTGGACAGACAGGGAAAAGGGTCATTTGTTTGCAGATCTGTGGAATAAATGTGGATTCTGCCCAGTGAAAATTAATATGTCATTATGCAGCCAATAATTTCTTCCAAAATACGTTTCTCTCCGCGGTAGTTTAGAATGTGCTATGATGAACAGAAAGAGCCCTGCTTTCACATATTGATCTACAGTAATGCAAAAGATAGACATTCGGCCTAAAATCCAGAGTAAGAAAAACTGAAGAGCTAGGAATTACACTGATGGTTTAATTATCAGTTGCAATTCTACGGCTCTTATCCTATCTACTAGCTCTAACCGCGTGTTGTGGCTTTCCAACTAATTTCCAATAACCTATTATGGTTGAACAGTGAAGTGATTTCTTATTACAGGTGACCAGTGATGTTACAAGAAGGCAGTAATACTAAAATCATAGACAATTTTTTATAGAATATTTAGCCTTCCAAGCATGATTATAATAATAATAATAATAATAATAATAATAATAATAATAATAATAATAATAATAATAAACAGTTGTAGTGGCAGTAGATTTTCCATATATATATATATATATATATATATATATATATATATATATATATATTCGTATGTGTTAATTAGATTCTAAAAATAACAAAGTGGAGCCCAGGGCTACTTTGGGTACTCTTCCTCTGTCCATTATTCTACGCTCTATGCTAATTTTAGCACATACCATTTAGCAGCGGTTTGGTACGTTCTAATGTTTAATGAACTCTGAACACAATAATGTCAGTGTTATAACTTGTAGCGGCCTTGATTTTTATCTGGAGGGAGCCATTATTAGTAGGGTATTTTGTATATTTAATAGGTTGACAGCAACACTCCGATTGCTTCTCTATTTCAGATTCAATCAAGACGATACCTCATTCTTGAGATGTTGCAGTGCCATGTGAGAAAAGGCAATGATCTTTGGGGCTGGCATAGAGTTAAAATCTCTGCGCTCCAATGCTGACTCCCGGCCAAGAGCAGTGGCATTGAATCATGGCCCTGTTAGATTTCACCTGAAGCAGATGGAAGCAGGCTGCATCAGGAGATCAACTCTTAAAAATTACCATAGTTTATGATGCTCATCTGCATTTTAATTAGAGACCAAGGATTTATTTTCTGAAAATGCATCAGGAAATCCTATTTTTACCGCCATACAATGCATCACCGATTTTATGACCAATTAACAAACAACGTGTTTTACATATTAGCTATATCTTCTTATTATGGATGCAATAGCATGTGCCATAAGGTACCAGTAAAAAAAGATCAAGTCTATGCAAGCACATTCACGAGCTGACAATGTTTTAGTGGGTGTGTGCATAAAGGAGGCGGCAAACTATTGGCGGTTTTCCTTTAATGCGGCCAGACAGAAATAGCTGTCAATGTAATCTTTCACGTTCCTTAACTATTTTGAGTTAGATGAGTAAAGCTTTTCTTAGGATAACAGACAGGGCGTACGCCATGTGTATGTTACACTATTGTATTGGTGTTTTTATGACAAAACTGGCGAACCTCTGCAAGCATCAGCTTTGCATTAGAGACGAAACAAGCATAATTCGAGGTATTCATGACAAAAGTCTGATTTCCACTGATTTTCATGACCCTACTTTTGAGTTTGAAACATGCATACAATTAAAGTGTTTAGCAATATGGAATTTGTAACAAAATGTTGAACTTTTACAACTCTCGTGAAAAGAAGGGTCAATTAATGTATTTGCCAAAATTATCCATAACATTTATGCTTATAGCCGAGTCAAAAAGCATTTTTGAATGGACACCTTTCTTTAAGGTGGGGGTGACGGACTACAGGGCCCAGTCATACTAGTGGCAGGGAGGCTTCCCCAGGCTTTTTTTCGCACCAGGAGGCGCTCGATACCCATGCAGTGCTCCCGCAGCAAGGGATACCTTTCTTCAAAGTGGGGGACATGGACTACAGGGCTCAGTCATACTAGCAGCTGGGACGCCACCCTAAGCTGTTTTCATGCCAGGAGGCGCTAATACCCCTGTAGCGCTCCCACAGTGAGGGACCTTCCCCAGGAGCACTGCTCGGTTACATGCCCAGGTGAAGACGGGGCCAAGAGAGGGCCTGCTGCGCACCCATCGTCGACTGGAAGAGGCTGGGCCACTCCCCAAACAACTACCAGAAGGTACAGAGAACTAAACTGAATGGCTTTTTACAGCGGGCAGTGGGGTGATTAGTAGGGAAACTGAGATGGCAGTAGGGCGTTTGTCTGTCTCCTCCCCCCCTGGTGAGTCAGATCCGCCTCCAGCAGCTGTAGACTTGACCTTGTGTTCACCAGATGCGAAATTGGGAGTCGAAGTGAGCACCTATGCTTCTGGTGTTGTCGCCTGTGGGACCGGTGACTGAGTGGATGGCTGGTGATGGGTGTGGAGGGTGGAGAAACCCGCTCGCAGATCCAGGCCAATGGCCCAAAGACAAGAGTCCAAACAGGAAAGAGGAAGAGAATGGAGGGTGGGGCTATATCAAAGAGGTAGTGACCCTGATCGCTGACTCATCTGCCTTTTGAATCAATCAGCCCTGGCCATAATGGAGGGAAAAATGGAGATGGAGCCCATGAGTTGGCAGAGCTAGTGAAGGCTGTGTGCAACTAGTGGTGTCTTCAACTACAGGCTTGCTGAACCAGTTTTCTGCCCAGCTCAAGGTGATTGAGAAAGAGTTGGCAAAATAAAATCTTACCCTAGAAGAGTAGCATTCTGCTGCGGGTCTTCCCACCCTTCCTGAAGGGTCCCCAACCTGCCCTAAAACTTTGCATAACACCTTGCAAGCTGTTGGAGTTAGTTCCTTGTTAAGCAAAGATCAAGCAATGGGAGCCAGGAACAAACCTGCAGGAAATGAGCCTGAGACACATGGCTATCTGCTGGGTGCAAGAAATTCAGAGGAGCTACCCAAGGGTCACCTGGAACCTTTAAGGCATAGTACAGCTAATTTTTTTATCCAACTCCCGCCTCAGTGCACACCCTATGTCTTGGTATTGAATGATGTTCCAGGTTTAACACAGCACGTAAGAGAAATGTATTCCATTTTGAAAAATGAAGTGCTACCCTGGTTGAAGAATAAAACTAGCAGGCTGATTGACTACTCTAGGAAAATTGTGATGATAAAAATAACACCCTAGAGTGGCCCGGGGAAAAAAGGAATCCTGTGGGGACTGCCTCATCATCAACTTTAAGTCACCTCATCGGGTAGAATCCTCATTGAAGTGTTTTCTCCATATGGCCGAGTCTCAGGCTTTTCCCTCTATAATGGGACAAGGGAGCCCTCGTCAGACAAAAGGCATGATTTAAGAATTCAGTGTTGAAACTCAGAACGTCTTGGAGTCACTTGCCACTTTAGAAGATCGGGATTGACTTTCCCAAAGGCTAGAGGGAGCCATGCAGTGAGGAACATATCAGGACATAATGGAGAGAAGGGCCCTTTTGTTGAAGACCGGGTAGAAGGTAGAGGGGCCCTTGGAAGCTCTACCTAGTATGGCCAAAGGAATCTCTACACCCGTTTTAGATAGCTTGTGTTGTTCTGGGGTAGAAAGGTGGGGCTAAGGCTAACAACATGGAGTATAGCTGGTATTTATAACAAGCTTACACACCTGGGAGGGATTTACAAAGTAGGGAAAGCCGCCCGCCAAGGTTTTACTGCCGAGCGACCGCCAATGCAGCCGCAATCCCGCCAGCCGCATTATGAAATCCCTGCTGGGCCAGTGGGCGGAAACATACCCAGAAGGTATGTCGGCCGTAACACTGGAGCCGGCTCCTAATGGAGCCGGCGGTGTTGCAGCAGTGCGACTGATGCAGCTGCACCCGTCGCGCTTTTCACTGTCTGTTCTGCAGACAGTGAAAAGCAGGGTGGTACTGTGCCTGGGGGCCCCTGTACTGCCCATGCCAAGTGCATGAGCAGTGTAGGGGCCCCGTGACTCCCCTTCCAGCCAGCCTTTCCATGGCGGTCTATACCGCCATGGACAGGCTGGCTGGAAGGGGACTCGTAATCCCCAGGGCAGCGCTACAAGCAGCGCTGCCCTGGTGGATTAAAACCGCCGGGACAACCATGGCGGAAAACCGCCGGGACAACCATGGCGGAAAACCGCCGGGACAACCATGGCAGAAAACCGCCGGTCCCAGCGGTGTGACAGCGGCGCTACCGCCGCGGTCGTAATACACCAGATTGCACCGCCAGCCTGTTGGCAGTACAATCGCCGAAACAGCCCTGGCGGTCTTTGACTCCCAGGGTTGAAATGAGGCCCATTATCTTACTGCAGGAAACATGGTCCTAGGATGACTTTAGTGTGGAGGGGTATTATTCCTTTTGCTGCAGCCCTCAAGTTCTGGGCTAAGGGGTTAGCTATGCTAATCTCAGTCAAAGTCACATGCCTTTTAGCTAGTATTATCACCCACTCTGCACATTATCAGATAAATCTCATACAGAGTCTGTACTCATTTGATTTGATTTTGATAAATTTGTATAATAATATATTTGATACTTGAGTAACAGAAGTAATTAACGGTTTGGAAGCCATCTTATAATGCTTCTCTGAAGGCTGTAATAGGGAGACACTTATAGTTTGGGCTGCTGATTTCAACATTAATTTGTGCTGCTCTAACGAATCCTCACCCAGTGGAGCTGAAGATGAGGAGGAACGGGGCACCTCAGACTTTCATCACTCGTGAATTGGGCACTTGATGATCAGGTTTATGGTCTCTAGGAATCTGGTATTCACAAAAGAATTTAGATGGGATGGTCTCCGTTGCTCCCCACCTTTATGGGGAGTTCCAAGGGTACTGAGATCGATTATTTTCATTCTCTTCCTGGATTTGATGACAATAATATTGGATTACGAATTTAAGGACTTCTGTATTAGTGATCACAAATCCTTTTTTTTTAACTCTTGATTTGTACTTGGGAGTAAGGATGGGATTCCGAAGACCTTACCACTATACAATTCAAGTAATAAAGGTATAAGAATTCAATGCAAAACAATAAATAATTTATTGCCAATTTGGTTAAGGAAAAATATGTTTTTTTTTGCAATATTGACCTCGTTGGTTGAACCACCAAAGTAGATTGTTGATGCCTTTAGTTCCCGTTGTGTGGCTGTTGACAATGACCTGAGGTACAACAAATCAGTTAAGCAATCACCACCCCACCCCACACTCACCTTAGGTGATTCAATCATGACTGCATTACCACTCATAAGAAGTTGAAGGTAGCTTTATCTAAAATTCCTTGTGATAGAGAGGAGGTTATGAAAGTGAGAAGGTCCTACAAAGCTACCCCGAAATCTAGGAGATTTGAATTGAGGAGAGCTGTATGGGTGGAACTGGGGAGGTTGTTCTTAATTCAAGAAAGTAATCCACAGCACCAGCCAAGGGTTCAGAGGCTCTGGTTTGCCTCTTGGGGTATGAGACTATAACTTCCACAATGCACCTCTTCAACTTATGGAGTTGTTCCAAACATCTTCAAACTTCTGGATCTATTTCCAGAGGACCATTTTGGAACCTTGGATCCACAACTGGATCCAAGGTTCCAAAATTCAGAAGCTCTGAATTTCTCCTTGGGTTTTGGAACTACAATTCCTAGATTGCACCTGCTCAGAATCCTCAAATGGCCACTGGTTGCTGGCCAGCTGGGCTCTGTTTTCAGGACTTGATGCTGGGGACTCTGGGCAGCTCATTTGAACCTTTAGCAAACAGGGAGTCCCTTCTTGAAGCAGTAGAAGACATGCAAAGTCCTTTTAGTGCTGAAGCCAAAGTGTGCAGCTAGTGCAGTCCTTCTTAGTGCAGTGTCCAGGTGCAGGTCAGGGGTCCAGCAGGGCAGTCCTTCTTCTTCTCTTGTTCCTTGTAGGTATCTGAGGTGTGGGTGCAGCTCTGCCATATTTATCCTTGCTCCTGGGTGAAAAACAAGGGGGTCCTGGGTATCCAATCACAAGCAGGCTCCTTCCCCCGTTGATAACCACTTCCTGGGAAGTATGGCAAAAATTCAATCTCAGGGAGCAACATTCCTCAAAAATCGAACATGGGTGCAAGTGATTTTTGGACGTTAGATCTGGCTGAGCCCAGCCACTGGTGTGTCCAAAAATTCAAAACACACCCCTCTTCCACCCTCACCTAATCTAAGCAAAAGGGCATCTAATTGTCTGGGGTTACAGGATGTGAGGGAGGTGCTTGGCTGTTTCAAATGTCCTTCCTTGCCTTTGAAGACCAGTTTGGCCGTCCTCCCCTCTTCCTGCTTCCCCATCTGCTGAGGCAGATCTCCTCCTCCAGGCACATCTTTTGTGTTCAGTTCAGGCTGCTTCACACCTCATCAAGGCAGCCACCAGGCTGCCAGAAGCGGGCCAGTCATAGACGGGCACTACAGAGCTGAAGTTGACAACTTTCAGGTAGAGTTTTAAAACTCTTTACCTGTACTAGTTATATTAAATCCAACAATTGTAAGTTGGGAGACTTATTATAGCAATAATTGGATTCCATACTAAAGGTATCTGACACTTAAGGGGACTTCATCAATTAAAATAATGTCGCCCCATTTTAGCCCATGGAGATCATTCACTACAGTAAAGGAAAAACAAATTTGGCTTTTTTTACCTCACCAGGGCTAATAAAACTATTTTATAAAGTCCCTGCTTATAGTTAAATGGCACCCAACCCTAGGTGCTCATAGTGCACGCCTTCGGGGTGACTTACATGTAAAAATAGGGTAGTTTAAGACTTTGGAAGTACTTTTAATTCCGAATTTGCATATAACTTTAGTTTAAAGGCAGCCAGCAAGGCAGGCCTGCCTTTAAAATGACACTGGGCACCTCAGCAGTGCACTACCTATGCTGGGGTCCCTAAACCTCCATCCCCTACCATATACTTGGAACCTAAAGGTCGGTTGACATAGCCAATTATGATTGGCCTAATTTTCATACTCATTTTACACAGAGCACAGGCCCTGGGACTGGTTAGCAGTACCCAGGACACCAATGGAGTCGGAAAAACACCAACAAAAAGTGAAAAATGTGTTTTCCCCCCGGGGGAACTATGGGAGGGCATGGTAAGAATGGGAATTTACCAGGGCTTAATAGGGCTCCTACAAAGAACGCAGTGGGACACTATCACAAGGGTTAGGTATGGCAAAGATGGGGAACTTTCTCATTTGGTCACACTTAGGAGTTAGTTTTTTTATGAAGGATTTCTTAATTTAATGGGGGGACTGGATCTTAAAACTAGTCTACACACATCATTTACAGTGAGTTGGGTCTGGTCCCTTTGGGGGATAAGATAAAGCTGGTACACCTATTATTATGGATACGGGTGTGGGGGAACCTGGATGCTCAACTAACAAGGGATCTAGGGAGGATTATCTCTCCTTGGATAATGTGTATGATATACCATAGTCTAGCTACATTAAGAAAGAATTTACAGACTAGGCCTTTTGGAATTGGTTGCCAATCCGGAAAGTATTTTCAAGGCCATTCTCAAAGTGAAAGAGGTTTTCCAGATTAGACAGGACAGAATTCAGCAGGCTGCTTTTGATAAATTGACTGCAAGTGCCAGCTATAATCCAATCAATCTGTCTCTTGGTTGTGAACCATATCTTTCTTTGTTCCATAATGGGAGTGTTAGGTTTTACTTAACAAAATTGCAATTTAGGGGCATATTTATACTCCGTTTGCGCCGGAATTGCGTCGTTTTTTTTTACGCAATTCCGACGCAAAACTAACTCCATATTTATACTTTGGCGTTAGACGCGTCTAGCGCCAAAGTCCATGGAGTTTGCGTCATTTTTTAGCGTGGACACCTACTTTGCGTTAATGATATGCAAGGTAGGCGTTCACGTCTAAAAAATTGACTCCGAGGCATGTGCGCCGTATTTACACTCCTGGGCAAAATTCACGCCCGGGAGTGGGCGGGTCAAAAAAAATGACGTACGGCCGCTTTTGCGCCGTTTTTTGCGCCTGGAAAAGGCAGGCGTTAAGGGACCTGTGGGCTCTGAAGGAGCCAAGAGATGCCCTCCCACGCCCCCAGGGACACCCCCTGTCACCCTTGCCCACCCCAGGAGGACACCCAAGGCTGGAGGGACCCATCCCAGGGACATTAAGGTAAGTTCAGGTAAGTCATTTTTAAAAAAAAAAAATTGGGGCATAAGGGGGCCTGATTTGTGCCCCCCTACATGCCACTATGCCCAATGACCATGCCCAGGGGACAGAAGTCCCCTGGGCATGGCCATTGGGCAAGGGGGCATGACTCCTGTCTTTGCTAAGACAGGAGTAATTTCTATGGGGGTTGGGAGTCGAAAAAAATGGCGCAAATCGGGTTGAGGCGAAAAATTTGCCTCAACCTGACTTGCCCCATTTTTTGACGCCCAAGCCCCATATCCTCCTACGCCGGCGCTGCCTGGTGTACGTCGTTTTTTTCCACGCACACCAGGCTGCGCCGGCGGCTAACGACGGCTAACGTCATTGATTCAATACGGTGCCCGCATGGCGCTTCAGAATGGCGTTAGCCGGCGCTAATTTTTTTGACGCAAAACTGCGTTAGCGCAGTTTTGCGGCAAAAAGTATAAATATGGCCCTTAGTCTTTTGCACCTTCTAGTTGCCTTTCCCAGGAATGTAGCCCTGGGAGTCCCATTGCAGAGATGCCCGTGTAACAATATTGCCTCACAAAGCCCAATGCAGTTTATTGTATTTTGCAATTTGTAGTCTCACACAAGGAAATGTTATTGCTCCAATTTTCTGTTCTTTTAACACCAATTCTTACAAGGAGGCTTTCACACACCTGGAAAATCTAGAGAACATGGCAGTTGGCAGTTGGAAACTTTGTTTGAATTGCACTTGGGGACAAAAACAAATATGGTTCAGTTAAAATATTTTCTCCCATTTTTTAGTAGGACTTTCAGGGTTGTGGTTCTAATTTCAGACCCGGCCTAGGATTTTAACTGTTTTTATATTGGCTTTTACCTTTTTATTCTTGATTCAGGATGTGTATCATTATGTTTTTATGAATATGTTCTTTTTCACCCTTCTTATTTATTCAACTAATGCTTTTTATTGATGTGCATGAGCTTACTGAAAATGCAATATGTATGAAATGTTTTAATTTGCTTTTATGGCCTGTAAGGCTCAATAAAGTTTGATGATGATGATAATGAGAGGTGCTGTTCAAGCCCAACATCTTTCACAAACCTGTTATGAAAACCAGATTCTAGAGGGGATAATGTGTGACAGGAACGGTTGTGCACATTTGTTAGGGGGCATTTTGTTGTTGTGGTGGTGTATTCTTTTATTCTTAGTGCTACTGTGCTTTTGTGCTGCATTATTACAATGTAGTGTGCGAAATTCTTGTAATTTGCCTTTGTGTAATTAAATGAAAGTTTGGCTAAATTATGTGTAACTATGTGCATTGCAAAACTATCATTTTGCACTGTATAGGACCTCCAAGTATACCAATTTAGGGTTTTTAATATTTTTATGTCATTACAAAATATTTTCCCTAAGATACTTATTCTACTCTCACTTTAAAAATTTGAGTTTCTAGTGCCCCTTCTCACTTTTTCTCCATTACATAGAAATGGACATTGCTGTGGTGACCTAACTCTATAGATATGGTGTGGGAACCACATATAAATAAGATGATGAATATAAAAAAATTTGACCTGAAAAGATGTGTACTACATATGTATGAGATTTCTCTAGCCAGGCTCCTGACAAGCCCTTCGAAAGTAAAACTTAAGTGCTTACATTGTACACATAAACCTACACTTGACTTTATTATTACACTGAAACCAGTTGTTTTAACTTTCATGAATAAAGTGTTGCTCCTAGTTCTAGTGTACTTTCATGCCAGGTCTAATTTTGTTTATGTAGACGTCATCTCTCCTAATCTCCAGCATTTCATGTTATGCATAAATCCTGCGATTATGCCATGAAGTGAACATTGCAATAATGTTAGGATTCTTTTCTGAACATGAGCGACTCATCATGACCTTTGTCTAAGTGTTTGGAAAGAAAGCAGTGTTGCATAGGGGCTTATTATGGATGTTATTTGATTTGAACTGGAATTAATATACTCTGACCGAAGGAATAGTACAAGGGAATATATGCGGTTGAGAACCTGCAGGCAGTGTAGTAAGAAACTTCAACTTTCTGTGCAAACAAAAATAGTGATGCCCTGAGGAAGTTCACAGGTGGGGAACGAAACACGTTGGTTGTTGTCTGTTATATTGGATAGCATAAAAGATCCCATTGGAGCAACACCTTTGGATGATTACTTCCTATATGAACTTTGTTGGTGCCCCTCGAATTGCAATTCATGAACATGAGCGACTGCTGTTTTTAATGTGGGTCACTGATAATTAACTGTATATTAATTTTGAGTTTAATTTTTATCTGAGCAGATATTTAGGGGCATTTTATTACAGCAAAATATATATTTTTTTGTTCTTTGACCGCAGATTAAAATGACATAAAGAGTGAGGCAAATGCACATACAGTATCAATGTCCTCATTCTGTTCTGAAGACTTCACTGACGTTTGTTCAGTCATTGGTCATTTTCGGAAAAAATAATTTTCTATGGAAACTCAGTCTTAACTATAATGTATAACATTTACAGATGACAGTCACCACTGTGTAGTTATTAGTTATAGTTAGGTCATAGTTTTAATAGGGAGAGCATTTTCTGCTTTTCTGTCATTTCACAAATCTTCATGAACCTTTCCCTAAAAAAGTTCAGCTACTTTAGATCCTTCCTGAAATGTTTTGAAGTGATCTGTCAAATGGGAGGCAAGACTAAAGCAGGTCCCAATCATTGATTTCATGGAAAGATTTACACCAAATTTGACGGTATAACTTTTTTCAGAAAGCATACTTTTCATTATTTGGTGTAAATTAATTCACCTATTTTTGTAAAACTTGTAGAGAGGGCTTTTTTCTTATCTATCATTTCAGTCCAACAGGACCAGAAGTGATCTTCAAGGCCGGCAGCAACACAAAGAAATGTTTTAAAACTGTCATTAAATAGTGCCTGTGTATTAAAAAATATAATGAGGCAGAATATAGGAAGCCAGACCCCTTTGCACTTCCGAGGAGGACCCAGAGGAACACCCCAGGGGCTAAAAAGTTAAAAAACAATTGTGCCCATGGTATTCCTGCAGGACCTAGCATGGCCTGCATGACATACTGGGGAGATCTTGCAGGAGCTGTGGTACTGGGAGACTATGCAAGATTTAATAAGTAGAGCTTGTGCAGTCTCATAGTACCACAGATGAAACTTGACCTGCAGTACTACAGGAGTACTGTGGTACTGCAAAAAAAAGTAGTTAAAAAAAATCAAGAACATTCTGTGGTGGTGGTCCCTGGGTGTGAGTTGGCTGCCTGCACTGGCTATGCTGCCAACCCTGTGCTGCACATGGCTGAATGCTATGTGAGTTATGGGGCTGAGTGGCTTTGCATTGTTGTGCGCAGAGCATTGTGGCACACCCTACACCACACATGTCCTAAAACTATGCTCAGTGTGAGAGTTAGGTAATTATGATAAAAGACAGAAATTCACTGAATAAAAGGGTTAATTGACATTATAGTTAGGTAAAGTAATAGGATTTTGGGTTATGTTTAAAAGCCCTAGAAATGTACTGAAAAAAACACAAAGGTTAAAGTGACATTATAGATAGGGTTGTAATAATTTATGGGTAAGGAGAGTCATGTGTTCTGTGTTGCTGGGTTGCTTGAGAACGTCAGTGCTGTAATCACCATGGTATATAAGGACAAGATCATCTCATTTATCTGCCAGTTTCATCATCAACTGGTTTACCAGGCATGCTATTAAGTAAACCGTAAGCAGTTAAGCAAAACAATGGTTTGTGGCTGGAGGAGAGGCAAGGCCATTTCCTGTCATGCACTGCTGCTGAAACACTGCATCTGATGCCACTTCCCATCTTCACTTCTCCTTCTCATCTTCCTTCCATAACAGATGTGCCATGCTGATGGAGTTGCTAAATGTTGTACCTGTTTCTGTATCAACATTTCCCTAAATTCCTCTAATGATCCATTGATGGTGTCTCTAAGTTTTACTTCAGTTGTAGGTTTCATTGTGTTGAAATCTATTTCACCATTAAAATCTCTCACGCTTGGAGGTGTGGTGTAAGTAATTCAGATATAAGAATTATCATGAATTTACTGATATTAGAGTGCACCATATATCAATGTAAAAGAATCTTGATTTTCTGCCTCAGTATTCTGCACCTACTTAAAATGTTGTTTGAAGCAATATCTTACATTACTGACAATCACACTGACACTAGGGTTTATACACAAGAACACTCCCTAGAAATGTATTCATTAATAAGGGAAACTACAACTATGGGGGCACAAGTAGGTTCTACCACACAGCAACTGAAGTAACTTGAGTACCTAATAAGAAAAGAATTGAATCAGCATCTACACGCATCTACTCTCATTCAGTATTATAAGGCCGAACAAATACCTCAAGGGCAAAGATTAGCCATTAAGCCTATGCTATTCAAATTCCAGTTCAAAAAACTTTTCATTGATTAAATGGCACACAATATTAAATAAATGTTCACTGGATTTAATACTTCAACTGGTTGAAGAACTGGTTGAAGAACTGTCCCATGTCCACATTGAACTGTAGGAAGAAATTCACTACATTAAAAGGGGATTGACCTCATGGTTAGAACCAGACACATAGAAGACAACTTTGAAAGATATGTCAGCGAATTTTGATGCTTATGGTAAAGAATTACAAGAGTGGAAATTGAGGAAGTTTAAACATGCTTGAATTGATTATAAACTCAATGAAGTATGCACATAGCCAGAGGTGTATGCACAAAGACGTACTATCCGGAAGCCACAAGCATCCTCTGAAGAAAGTATAGTGTCAGATAGAGACATAGCACCAATGCCTTTGCCTGTGATGTCTACACTAGGATCAAGGGATAACCAAACAGCTTCTTCTCTGTCTGTTGATACATCACAACCTGGACCATCTTTTTTATCCACCAGTCCATCGTCAAATCATTCACCAGACACAGACATCCAGAAATCAAAAGCAGCAGTAAGAAAATCTGCAGAGGAAAAGGACAAAGATAAGGAAAGGAAGAACCTGAGGAGTTACAACAAAGTCTAGTCATTAATATTTCATCAACAACTTTGTCCGCACAGCAATTAGCTTTGTTGAATAAAAGGACATTGTTAATTCCTACTTACAATACTAATCTGCTAGTATGTGAGGTACCTTCATTTAGATTTATGAGTATGCTCCATTTGTGTCATTTCTTTGACAATGTGGCACCTCCAACTGTGATCACAGAGGAGCTTAAGTATCAAGAGTTTAAGTCCAAAAGTATATTCAATAGCCCCAACCTCACACAAGTTGTTGGATATATTTGAAACCTTAGTGAAGAAAGATTGATGTTCCTTCAGCTTTCAATCCAACAGGATTTTGGACTTATCTTCAACTTTCAATCAAACGGGATTTTGAATTTATCTAAAAAAGAAAACAACGTCTTAAAATCACTATCAACTAACTGTAATGTCACTTTGCAAACGGCAGACAAGGGAGGAACATTGGTAGTGATGGATCAGTGTTAATACCATTCTAAACTGAAAGAAGATGTTGCAGACACTACTACATAAATGTTACTGGACAAGGATCCAACATCTGAATTCACTGAGACTCTGGCAATGATTCTTGACAAAGCCCCTACATTGGAATGCATCAGTGAAACAACTAAAAGGCCCTAACTACAGCATTTCAACGCAGACCACAAATGTAGAAGTTACCTAAAATTAATAAGCATCCAACTGATCCTCCCTTCAGACATGTTGTCTTAGGCTTTAACCATTGGGGAAGTATCTTGACTCTTTTCTGCAACCATTTGTACAAAAATGGAAGTCCTACGTCCAAAACAACATGGACTTTCTCGGAAAGAGATTCCACCAAAAGAACCAACTCTTTGGCTTGGTGGCTTTGTTGGTGTCACAGCTCTGTAAACATCCATTCCTCACCAAGAAGGGCATGAAGCAGTTGAGTGGGTGCTCGCGCAACTGATGGAAATACGATCCAATAATTTCTTCCTGTTAAAAGTTCTACACTTTTGTCTATATCACAGTTACTTTGCCTGGGATGATAAGTTTCACCTACTGAGGAACAGCCCTCAGTGGGTTTTTCTTGAGCCCCTGCTTATGTGAATACATTTATGGTGAGATTTGAGAATCAATTTATCTTTTCTGATGCAATTTGGAATGACAACTTGGTGACTTACTGTTGTTACACAAACAACATCTTTTTGATCTAGCGTTGCACAGGTCAGAGTCTAGAAGAGAACATCACTGCACTGAACCCAAGGATTCAATTCACTCACAACATTAGTGTCCGTCGTATTGCATTTTTGGATGTGTGGGTAGAATTTGGTGAATTTGACTTGAAAACCAGAATTGACAAGAAACCAACCAATCGCAATAATCCTATGCTTTTTTATCTGCCTTCTCTCGTACCCAATCTGCCTCATTCTCAATGTCTCTGTATCAGGAGAATTACCTCAAATTTAAATGTGTGCGAGGCAATCGTGGAGGAGCAGGAACTATTAAATCTGACTAGAGGGTACCCAAAAAAACTGCTGGACAACACAGCAGCTAAGGTCATGACACTCGACTGTAACAGTTTATTACAAAATATCAGTACAACCAAACCAGAGCAAAAGATTTTTGTGTCGAAATTCTCTACCACATCAGCAACCATTAAAGAGATAATTTGCAGGAGGTGGGAATTATTACAATGGGAGCCAGACTTCAAAGGTCTTTTCAGTTTAAGACCTCGGTGTGTGCTTACTCGCAATAAGAACTTAAAGGAGATTTTGACATCACCCAGAGTGCTTGCTGACCAGAACGGAGCAGGGGCCAAAAACGGCTATAACTTCATTCATTGCAAAAATGTCAACAGGATAGTCAATTAAATGTAAACATTCCGCGGTCTGTGACACATCTAACTTAATTTATAGCATTAAGTGCCCATGTGCTCTTATGTACATTGGGAAAACTGAAAGGAAGATTAAAGTCGGGATCACAGAACATACGAGTATGATCCAAAATAAGAATTGCAAATCCAATCTGGCAATTCATTGGATGGAGCACAAACATAGTCTTGCTCAGGTTCGATTTCAGGTACTAGAAGTTCTCAGATTCAATTTCTCAAGATTACTGTCACAGAAAGAAACTCACTGGATTACGTGACTTGATACTATTACTCCAAGGGGTCTCAATTATAAATTTGGCTTAGTATTTTTTATTTTTTATTTTTTTTTAATTTAAGATCATTCACATATTAGTCATCTCACTCAGGTCCAGGTATTTCTATTTTTATTGGCGTCACTTTTTTTTAAATTATTTAACTGTGTGACATAATTTTTCTAAGTGTTATCAATGGCATTTCATTTTGTACCATTGATTGTACTGCCGGGGGCATGTTGTTTGTAATTGACGTATGATCATTTTAACATTATTAATCTGCTCTAGGTCAAGTCATTTCTATTTTTTCCTGGTGACAGTTCATTGACATCACGTGCAACATAGATGTTCAATGTATAATCAATGGTACTCCATAGTGAAGCATTTATTTGTACTGCAGGCGGTTTTCCTGCATGCGTATGACATTATCCACTTAACTCATGCTCAACACGGGTAGGAAATGTCACAGCTGAGCGTCTCTGCACGGCTGTTTGCTATACACGTTGGAGTTCGGTTGGTTTGCTGGTTCCACCAGTATTGTAATTATGCAAGGAAGAGATGTGAGAGCAAGAGTTATACGGATTCTCATATATGCATTTTTTCAGGCATCCTGTCGCCTAGCGGGGCCTTGCTGTTATAAGAGGCTAGTGCGTTTGCACCCCCTGTTCCTTTTTTTTTTCACTTGAGTGTACTGGTACGCTACAGTGAACACGTTATTACGTTTTTTTGTTTTTTTTTTACCTGGCTTAATTAATTAATCAGGGAGTCACATATATTCATTCTTTGGCCAACAGCTAATTCGTACGAAGGTTGTCCGGTGGGTTTCCTTCAGTGGGAAAAGCAGTTTGACACGGCGGCACCTCCGCTATGTTTGGTCTTCGTTTTGGAACAGTGGTAATACAATTAACCATATAATAATGTATTTCAAAATTGTTTTGTTTTGATTGCCTGAATCACAGAGTATTTTTGAAAAACATTTCTCTTTTAAGCATTTACGGACCAACATTATGCTGCGCTCCAGCAAGCTTCTGGCTTCTGCTAAAGTAGCGGGAAAAGTGCTTAATTTGTGTTTTTTGTTTCGGTGGAGCCCCGGCACTTATTTTTCCTGCCTCCAGCATTTACTGAGAGCAAAAGACACGTATCGGAAAGACAGAGGAAAAGAAAAACGAAAAAAGTGTCACAATGGGAGAAAGCAGAAAGCTGCAAGAGTGAGCTGAAGAGGCAGGGGGTGTCTTTAAATGGATTGAAGAGGCCTGAGCTGGCTTCAGGATTACGCTGCCTCAGTATTCCGTGTTCACACATTTAATTGAAGCAGCCGCATGTTTAAGAGGAGGGCTTTGAGCATGTTGTTATTTACAAATGAAGCACTGCGCGCACATTTCTTATCAAGATTTGAGGTGTTTCAGTAAGTAGGATAATGGTTATGGCGCGTCTTTGAGCATTGAGGGGCTTAACATTTGGCTGGCTCAGTTTTGTCACCATGCGTGTCTCCAGCAGTTAAGTCACATTTATCGGGAGCACACACAGTGGTCTTTTTCACTCTGAGTTTACTTCGCGGTTATGTCTTGTGCACGGACTGGGGGCACTTCCTAAACATAAAGGAAGCATGCAAGCACTTTGTCACGTTATAACCAGTGCTTAATTTGTGCTTGTTGTTTCCGGTGCTGAGCACCAGCACTTATTTGTGAGGGCCGGGGCTTATTCTTATGCCTCAAGCATTTGCTGCGAGCAAAAGACACATGGGAAAGACGCAAGAAGGAAAAACTAAAAAGCGTCATAAAGGGAGAAAGTAGAAAGTTGCAGGATGAGCTGAAGGGGCAGGGGTGGCCATAAATGGATTTCCTGTGACTTCCTCCCTGTTTCACCATGGGGATGGCCGCCAGTAGTTAGTCCCTTTGGAAAAACACCTGCAATTACTGTTACTCACAGGTATTGGGTAGACTACGGACAATACGTTCCTGCTCAATTGTGAAGAAGTGAGTGATTGTAACATCTATTCTATGGGTAGCAAGTATCCCTTTGTGGTGACTGCTGAGAAGAGGAGAGTAAACAGTTTTTATTGATGCGAGGGTGCACAGATGGCATTAAGTCCTACAGAGGGATGCATGAGCTTGGCATGCTTAGTTTTTTAAGAATACTTGCAGGAGGGTTGTGGAACACATTGGGAACGCCTGGCAAGGGAGCTGAGATACTGAGAAAGGACAAAGGATGGATATTCAGGTTCAAGACTCGCCTTAGTCATTAGGTCGATATTCCTGGTTTACCAGGCATGCTATTAAGTAAACCGTAAGCAGTTAAGCAAAACAATGGTTTGTGGCTGGAGGAGAGGCAAGGCCATTTCCTGTCATGCACTGCTGCTGAAACACTGCATCTGATGCCACTTCCCATCTTCACTTCTCCTGGAGTATAGCTCACTTGCATTACTACCATCCCTTGTTGTCATGTCAAGCTGGTGTGGATTCGGTGAGGGGCAATGCTTGCTGTTTTTTTTATTTTTTTTACTAAAGCTGAAGTCTGGATCACGCCCTGAAGCTGACTCATGCTGTGCTCTGTGAAGTGCAGTGTGACATGTAAAGGCTGGTGGAAGTCCTTGTGAGAAATTCAGATGTTTGTTTACTGAGGCATGACACCTGGTCAAGCACTGCTATAAATCCCTGGCAAAGTGAATCATAAAAGTGACTAAATTAACCCGTGCTTAACCTTGGGTTGCTTGGCACAAAAAGCAGTCTGGCTGAAATGAGAGGTAATGTGTAAATTATTTACAAACATACAGTAATAAAGTGAAACCACAGCACAAGAAAAACCACACACCAATTTAGAAAAATAGAGTACATTTTACTTGACACCAAAATGACCAAGATCCAATCAGTAGAACCAAAGGTACACCTTCTTTCAATTTTCAATAAAAAAACACTCCTTAAAGTATCAAAGCGCCAACTGCAGACATCTAGTCATAGAAGAAAGGGTCAATGTTTGAAATATGCCCAACCATGACAGAAGTGTGGCTCTAACACAAGAAGTTAATTAAGCCAGTTAGGCGCTTACCGTCAGACATAGAAGAATTTTAAAGAAAAATGTCCTAAGACGTTAAGGTTGAGTGGGGTAAGGCTGTAGGAGGTGTTCATGGAGCAAGCATCACCATTGGGGAGCTGCTAGACAAAGTTGCGATGATCAGATGTAGCCACTTTTTTGAAAGTCAAAAATCTCCAGTGAGTCGAGGCAAGCAACTGTAGCTAATGAGAGGTCCAGGAGGCCTGATACTCTGTTGGCAAAAGGCAGCAGAACAGGATTTGTTGCTGTGAAGAAGAATACAGCACAAGCAGCCATGAACTCAGGCCAACTGGCAATGCACCTTGGGTAGATCGATGAGCAGCTCGGTACTCGTCTTCCCAGGTTCTCAGAGCAGTTTTTTATCAAAATATTTTCTTAGTCTCAAGTTATGGATTTTAGACTATCTTGGTACCTTAGCCCTACCATCAAGGGTCCAGGACTGGAGGAGCACAAATTGGGGGCTAGGATTTGACCAGGCTGCGTCCAGCTAGAAGTTCAAGAAGGTCAGAGCCTGTAATGTCCTTGTGGCTGTGAACTGGAGGCTAGCAAACTAGTACTTGGAGTCACTATGGTAGTCCTGGGTTCAGTGGAGAAGCAGGGCTCAAGCAGAAGGACAGGCTGCTGAGATTTAAAGGCAGGATCCAGGCATCACAGCAGTCCTTCCAGATGCAGCAAAGCAGTCTTGTGGAGTACAGAGCAGGCTACAGCAGCAGGCAGTCCTCTGAGAGTTCTTCTGAAAGTCCAGAAAGTGAAATGAAGACTGGAATTGAGGGCACTATTTTGATACCTTGTGGTTTCTTTGAAGTTAGGAGAAGCTTCTAGAGGTTTCTCTCTGAAGTGCTTGAAACGTCCTGACTCTCCTGCTCTAGTCCAAAGCCAGCTGCAAAGACAATGTGTATGTGGCAAGCCATTTTTCTGAAGGCAAAGTATAACTTAAACAGTTGCAAGTGGGAATGCACCAAGCTCTATTCCCCTCTTTCTGCCAGCCGATGGCCCATTCAGGAAGATATAATCTCTCTATTGTGTGACTATTTGAGAGTAATTAACAAAGTCTAACAACCAACTACACCCAGTCATGTGACCCAGGGGAGACTGCAGGCATCAAATTGCTAAGGGCAGGAAAATGCAAACTTTCTAAAAGTCGTTTTAAAAATTGTAGTTTAAAATAAAACGTAATCATTAAAAAGGGATTTTAATTACAATTTCATAGATAGCAAACATGAGATACTTTTCTGTCAACAATTGAACTTATAGCACTTAATAAATGCAATAAGACAACCCAGTGTTATCTTATGTGACAGGTAGGCCTCACAGTGGTGATGCATATACCATAAAAGGGGAGATTCAGGCTTGGCAATTTTGTTATATTCCCAAGTGTAACTGGCAGTTTAAAACTGCATTCAGATTGCAATGGCTGAACAGGGGCATGTTGTGTTGCACTACTTAAGTGGATGGCACAATATGTGCTGCAGGCCCACCAATCGCAATTACTTTACAGGCCCTGGGTATATGGTATACCACTCTACAAGGGACATATAGGTAAATTAAATATACAAATCAAGCGTAAACCAAGTAACCATGTTTAGGGGAGTGAGCACAAGCATTTTAGCACTGGTTAGCAGTAATAAAGTAGAGTCCTAAGGCCAACACAAACAAAGTTCAGCAAGAAAATGGAGGGCAATAGGCATAACCTTTGGGGATATGACTACCCTAAGGCTGAGATGTCTAATATTCCTGCTCAGCTAATTATGCAGATTCAATTCATTTGAATCTTGCTGCACTGTGAAACATGCAGCGCAGCACTCCAGTAGTGGTGAACAGTCACTGACTTCTGGTGGAGACCCTCTTCAGCTTCAGGAGAAAGGAACAAAGTAGAGTAAAGAAGCAATGAGTACCCACTCTCAATTCACTTACTCTCCTGTTGAACTTTAGAGTACTAGGAGTGGCCATTTTTATGATTGAGGCTCCGTGAGCAACCCTGCGCCTCAGAGAGTGTCACAATTGAAGGGAGGTGGCAAACAGTGACAAATGAGCGGGTACTCCCTTGCAGAAGCTTGCTAAGAAAGGGAGATAAGACGTTGGGCCCAGAAGCATGTGCCTACTCAACCCCAAGATGTTTGAGCTTAACGGGTAACTCCGTCTTGGCTCTAGTACCGATCTCTTAATATCTGGGTATGGCTTTCTGAGTGAGGATAGTTCATGGGCATTACTTACTTTTACTTTCTATCTATCACTTTATGACTGACTTAAAATGCTGGACATATGAAATCTCCTGGACCTAGAAGTTCCCTCAGGAAAGCTGAAGACTCCTTAGAAAATCAATATAAGAAGTGTTTAGGGATCCCTGGGCGGACAACCCAAGATAGTGTGAGAGCTGGGAAAATGATTCAAAACATGGATTCTGCTTGTTTGTTGATTAGACACCATGTGGGGAGCACTTCAACCAGCACAATATCCACCAGTGAGGCTTCAGATGATACTGCTAATGTTACTGCTACTGCCATACCACCAAATTCACTGGGATGTGTGCACATTTTTCCCTGGGAATTGTCTTTAAAATCTCCAGACTGTTCTGATAAAAGTAAGACTTCAGAATCTCTCGCAGCAGAATGCCATCTAGCTTGCACCAGTCCTAGTCAGTGATCTAGGCAACAGAAGTATTGGTGGTACAGAACTACCCCTTATTCAAGAGCACATAATGGATAGACTCTGTTTCTGTTTATAAACAAACATAAACCGAACTCAAGGAGAAGGAAGTATCCAAGTCTAATGGAAGTTTTGATCACAAAGGGCAATGATTAACCAGCAGATTGCTCAGAAGAAAGGCACTATAGTGGTGGGTGTTAGTTTTAATGGAAGCCCTTTAAATGATCCTTTGTTATTATTATTTTTCTCCCCTTCCAAGCAGTTTCAACTTCTATGTACGTCTTGATTGAAAAATGTGAAAATTAACCACCGCCGATAGCCTCCATTCACTGGTTTGAGATAACAGTATTTGAGATTAGTAACATTAAAAAATCTTAATCACAGGCAATCTCTTCTGTGCATTAACGCTTAACCAAGATTGACTAAAAGCTCTTGCTTTTTTCAAATGGAGTTAACCAGTTTTAACAGAAAGATTCCAATTTGAAGGATAATGTATGTAGGCAGTAGAAGACTGTAATAGGGGCTTCTAGGAAGCTCTCTTCACCTAAAAATAAGCCGGAAGAGTTTAAAAATCACTAATGTCACTCACATTTAAAAGTTGTGGATATCCCTGAAGGCAGAGATATTCAGGAGGGGGCTGCAAGCAACTTAAGTGAGAAATTGAATAAAAAGCAGATGCTTCCTGACCCTCCTGCAGAGTTATCAATTCTTCATGCTCACAGGGTTCCATTTAATCAAAATCAGAATGCTAAGCAGCCACAAACTATTTTAGTAAGTTTCTCTGATTTTCATATAAAGGAATAGATTTTCTCCAAAGCTATCAAGCAAAAATCATTTGGCTCATTGAAGGATATAATGTTCCAGATTTATTCAGATATGTCTATCTTGACAGCTCGGCAGAGGAGAAAATTTAGAGACATGATCTCACCCCTTTAAAACAGCTTGAGCTCAAGCTGCAATCATGCAACAATATACATTTAATGTTTTACATGAAGGACATTGTAAGACTTTCTCTTCTGTATAAGCAGCCTATGACTTGTTAAAACAAGTGCAAACAAGTTCAGTTTGAATATAGGGTCTGATTAGAAAAAAAATATATTCTCTATCTGTGAGGTCAAGGGATCAACTTTTAATCTTTAAGATATCATTGTTCTAAAAGTATTTCAGACGTGGTGGGAGGTGAGGGGACATCCTTCACAAAGCCCAAGGTGCTAATCTAGGGCACCCACTAACTGAAGGCTCAAGGGGATATGATGGATAGGTCGGGAGATTGCCTTCTTGGGTTGCACTGGGAGGGGTGTGGTTGCATGAGGGTTGCTTGGCTATGCAGGATTCATGGGGAAATGGAGGAAAAATTGTACTATGCAAGATGTGTCAAGAAACGCTTGTATTAACAAATTTGAGGGGGGAGACATGCTTATGGCTGATAAAGAGAGATATAAGGATAGAGTATGTCTAGGCAAATAATGTTATTTTGTGTAACATCAGTGTTTCACCTAAAAAGGGCAAATATCTGGCAGTAGTTAATTGGCTAAAAATGTCAAACCCATGTGTGGCAGGAGATAGACCTGAAATCAACTGACCTGATGTTTCATGTTGCTCCAATTTTTTCACACACTATTTATTCATTAGGAGGCATGACATATCAGGAAATATGTATATTCTTTAAAAATAGTATGAGCTGGGAAACTGGGTGTGTTAAAAGAGATAATTTTGGAAAATGGGGTGGTAACGGCACGGCTGAACCTTTAGTGATTCAACAGATTTACATACTAAAAATGGGGTTTAATGGCCTATCGTTATAGGAGGCAATTTTAATGTTGTACAAAATCCCAAATAGGATTCATCATCTAAAAGTAAAAAAAAACATTTTAAAACCAAAATAGCCATGATTGTTGAGAGACTCAAACTAGACAATGTTTTTTAGGCCCCAGTGGTCCTATTACATAGAGGGCCCACTATCTCTGCTTGCACTATGGTGCACCTTCAAACAGATGTGCCGTACACAAACAGGGAAGGTGCTCCCTATTAGGTTAAATGCGCTTTTAGGAGGGATTAGAGATCCCTTGCAGATGAGTCCAGTGAGTGACTGCATCCTCCTTATAGGGGATTTCTGTGGACCCCTCCAGGGTGCTGCTCTCAGGGGGCACACCGACAGTGCACTACCTTGACAGTTTCTTTTCCTTTGCACTTTCATTTATGATATGGCAAGGGCACAGAGGTAAAGAGATTCCCTCATTTGCGTGGGGCAATCCCGCCCATGCAAATGAGGGAACACCCTGTTAAGATAGGTCTTGAACCAATAACAATAGATAATTCACCTGTTTGTCAGAGCAATGTAGATCTACTTCAAGGGCTGATTGTTTTCTTTATTTAGAAGGATACAGCAATTCTCAGAACTGGGATTTCAGAGTATTCATTAGTCATCAACCAGCTTTGGGTACATTCGTGCAAGGATAGAAGTAAAAGATGGGCTTTTGATAAATTGCAGCTATTTAATGATGAGTGGAAAAATGAAATCTGGATAATTATAGAGGAATTTATTAGGCTTAATATCAGTTTGGCCCCCGCAGTAATCGTTTAGCAAACATTTTTTTAGGGATCCAGTGGTTGTATGTAAAGCAAATTACAACAAACTGCATAACCTGGAAACAAACAGGTCGCAGGATAATCTAGGTAAGGAAATACAGTTAAGTTTAGTTTCAGACATTTTTACAAGCAAGGCGTACACTCAAGCTAGACAAAATTTGCGTGGCTTTTTTTTTTTTTAAAGAAGATTTATTGAATGAAAGAACTGCCTTGCAAAAATGTTATGAAGAAATTGAGCATGTGGGGCAGGTTTTTGCCTTGGCATCGAAAGTGGGATCAAACACTGATACTATGTTACATGTGCCGAATCCTGCAGTGAACATTAGTACCTCAAACACTGCTAGTATTGAATGATCTTTTAGAATCATTATTCTGCCCTTTTTAAGTTTCCAAATTTGGTTTCTAATATATGTCCTGTTCTTCAGTACAGCTTCTGAAATTATACCACAAACAAGAGAGTAATGTAAAGTTGACTACATTAGCAGAATTTAAGGAGGCTTTGCCATTTGTGGCAAATGACAAAGATAATGGGAATGATGACATTTAGTGACTTCTCTGAAAGAGGTATTCAATTCAATTGAAAAAATCCCAAGACATAGAGCTTCATGCCTGGGCGAAGTCCCCATTTGCCTTTCCAAAGAAAATATCGATCTCTGGGCAGCCCTTTTAGTACATGTATTTAGGAGTGCCATGCTGATAGGGCTACTGAGGTGAATGTTCTATTCATCTATTACCTCCATTTTTAAGAAGGGGGATAGAGCTGATCACAAGTATTACTACCCCATTTTCCTGATTAATTCCACAACTATGATACTTGGCAGAGTTTGTTAGGTCAGTTGGCGGCATGTGCAAATGATAAGGGTATATTATGTCCAGTTTGGGTTCAGACAAGGTCCAGGGAACACAGAACAATGCTTGAATCTCCATCTCAAAATTAAAAAATATATATGAAGATGAACAATGGCTACCTACATTTGGCTTTCATGGACTTCAGCTCTGCATTTCACTGAGTACATTAGGTAAACTTCAGGGATACAATGATAAAAATGGGGGTGGAGTGTCCATTGGTGCATTTTTTTTTCAATTATACAGTGATCTGGTCATTCCGAGTTTGGTGGTAACTGAACTGTCATGCCGGCAGCGGTCTTTTGACCGCCACCAGGGTGGCACTGCAGATCGCCATAAAACCTGTAAGGTGGTGAACCAAACGCAACACAGACAACCCACCGCCAGCACCGTTACTGCTGACAAGCAGCATCCGGCAGCGAAAGCTGACTCCATGCAAATGGAAGCCAATGCCCCACCCTCCATATTCCGAGTAACCACTCCGCCAGGATATCCTGTGTGGCATTGCTGTCATGAAAAACCTGGCAGAAACAGAAAGTATAAAAGGAAGCACCCACCTCCAAGCACAGAGACACTTCCACAGCTACCATGGCAAACAAACTGCTAGTCTTACCAGCGTTGCATCTCTCCATACACATTCAGGGCCAGAGACAACGACAAGACGACAGCCGTAAGTATACCTATCACAGACGGGAGGAAATGGCAGCGATACAGTCCCACACAGAACACACATGCCTCACACAGACAGCGAAGGCCACACACAGGCACAGACAACATACGTCAATTCCAAGTACCCAATACACATACAAAGCCAAGCAGATACGTGCCAAGCATACAGCACAACGCACACCAACACCACCAACACACCCCATAACCAAACAACTAAAACTAGACCACAAACACCTCAATATTGGCATAGATAGGCACTTGTGCGACACCACACATAAACAGACATCGTGAACTCCACGTAGCATTGACACACAATCAATAGCTGTGAACAAACAATCAAACAGGTGACACAACATGTACAACCAACATACAAGGAAACCCACACATACAGCACTATACACACGGATGCACACAACACCACATACAATCACACAAGCAAGCAGTCACACACATCACAGCATTCCCATGTCCTAAATCATCTATTCAGCACATAAAACAACACAGACATAATCCACACACAGGCCCCACAAACCTATGCACACAGATGTCAGATGTACCATGTAGAAGGAAACCAGGACAAGCATTTCATCTTGCCAACCACAGCAATGTGGGCAGATGTAGTAATATGCAAAAGAAATAAACTATATACAAAATGTGCCAATGGCAAATCCAATATCCCCAGCTGCAGGACACATTGTCCATCAAACATGGGCCCAACTAGACTCCTGACTTCAAATAGGCCTCCACTTCATAGGGGCAGCAATGGGACAGGCAGGCACCTCAGGGGTGTGGGGACGGTGGGGAAGTCTTGGATGTGGAAGGGGCGCGTTTAGGTTTGGGCAGAGTTGCTTGCGGCGAAGGAGACGCCAACCCTCCTGGGTAAGCGGGCACGGGCTACTGGGTGGGGTGCTACAGGTAAGGCGGTAGTGGACAACAATGGTGTTGGTGTGGTCCCAGAAGGGTCCGTCACTGCCAGGGAGCTGTATCAGAGGAGGAATCAGAATCAAATGTGTTGGTAGCTCATGGCTCCCCGTGGTGCTCCCCTCACCCTCCATCCCACTGGCCCCCTTGGCTTCGCTGGTGCCAGCCTCCTGGGTCCCGTAGGCTGCTGCATCCCCACTCGCCGGTGCCCTTCCTCTTTCGCCAGATGATGCTAATGCACACATGGACAGAGGAGAAGAGAAAAAAGGAGGGTGGGAGAAACAGAAGAGGAGGAAATGAAGAGAACCCACACATCCACTTCACATACAAACAATGCAGATAACAGTCCCTGTTTGCAAAACAATAGATCATTTAGCATTCATTTCAAAATAAAGTCATGCAAGCAACGTCCAAAATCATCTCAACCCTGCAGCCTAAACACCTGAATGAAGACACCTACATGCCTATCAACTGCCAACATGACGAATCTTAATTCCAGCCCTGGAACATACCCAAACACAAGTCATCCATTACAGGATGATACAGGTTTAGCAGAGAAGGACTGGGGACACTAATTAACTGACAGGAATGTGTGGAGTACATGTGGTACAGAGGTCCATTGCTGAAGGAAGTGAAGCAATTTTAATCTTCACGTAACATGCCTGTCATTACCCATATACAGTGCCAAAATGACCACCTCATACCACTACAGTACAGGCAGAGATGGAAGATGCAGCCAGTGACATGATTGCATACTTAAGAGACCCATAGCTACAGGTGAACGTGTGTCACAGTACCACCACTTCTTAACCTACATGGCTCAACATAGCGACCGTCACAGACTCCTACTTGATGGGTGTGACAACCAGGACTGCACATTCCCTAAATCACATCTGACTGCGTTATTTCCAAGTCGAAGGAGGGTGACAGTGCACAACCATGCAGTAGTCACCTGACAGTCAACATTTAACCCCTTGTGGCTGCTGTGCTGCCTTCAAGTGCCCATCCAACTCAGGGTACGCCACCGCCAGCATGCAGGCCATTAGGGGGGTCAGAGTCTGACTTGCTCCCATGTTGGGAGGCTGTCCCCAGCTGGGCCTCTGTGGTCTTCCAGGCCCGCTTCCTGCAGTGAGTGCTCCGACAGCAATGGGCCCTCAGGGACCGCACATCCTTGGCGATGGCTCACCATAACCCTTTCTTCTGGTGGGCTCTGACCTGCATGAGAAACAGTGAGAAGAGGGGGGACATGATGTAAATAATACCACTAGAAAAGTAAGCTTTGGTGACACACAACAAACATGGACCCTGCACACTGCCAATATCCCACACATATCATGTGCATGCTACACGCCTGATCAGTCATGACATATCAATGTGCACACACATATATCGTTATACACCACCCAACATGTCCGATAAAGGACGTTGTACTGACCTGTTGCCCTGGAGCACCGTACAACCGCCCATACTGGGGTAGGACCCCTTACACCAGTTTCTCTAGTTCCCCAGTTGAGAAGGCTGGGGCCCTTTCCCCAGAAGCGTGTTCCATCGTTGCTCCAAGAGACAGGTCACAGCAGCACACAAAGTGAAGGTCAGTTCTGCCTGAATGCCAGGAGTCAAGTGAGCTGGCCCACGCAAAATGGCGGGTACAACCGCAGCGGTCATGACCGACACCACCGGCGGTGATCGTCATTGGTCCCAGTCTTCCATAGACATCAGTGTTAACCAATGAGGAGTTGCACGGCGATTCAGAGCGCTCTCCGCCATGACAACTTCCGCCGGCGGAACAAAGTCACTTCCAGCTGTCCAATGCATGCTGGACACGCGGATAACATATTAGTCTGTGACATACCTGTCCTGAGTTCACACAGTGTAACCACCTGCATGCCCTCACAAATACAAACTTTAGGTCACACATTGTATTGACACCTGTAGTGCGTGTCTGTTGACATTAGCACACTTGTCACAACATTTGTCAGCATATATGAACACATGGAAGGTGTAGGTTTACATGTCCTGTATACGTCCATTCCCACAGGAATCATGTGACATCGTCTGGTTAGGAATGGAGGGTAAAGTAATGTATTTTCACACAACATGACTGGCAACTTGCATGACTAAAACCTCATGACTGTCGTGTGTCATACTTGGTAGCCTACATTGGTTTGGAGCCTGTGCTGAAAGGAGAGAGGGGGCACTCCCAGAACCAGTTGTAACTGGCTGGTACCTCCTCTCCCTACCATTGTAAAACACTGTAAGAACTGACTATAAGTACAGGCGAATTTTCCCCATAATTTGGAGATTCTTGGAATCATCTTGGAACTGGACACCAAAGGCTGAAAGGACTCACCAGGAACCGCCATGGACTGCTGCTGCTGTGCTGACCTGTGATCTGCCTGGTAACTGTAAAGGACTTGCCACTTGCTGCCTTTCCCTTGTGCTGGCCTGTAGCTGGGCCCTCCACCTGAGGACCTTGTCTTAAGATTCTGCTCCCCAGGGGCAGGGTGCTGTGGCCCCTGACCCCTGCATCCATTTCTTCACTAGGGGTGCTTCTCCGTGGTTGCGGCTGCCATAGCGCTGATTGCAGCGCGCTTATGGAGCCTTGGGAGCTCGTAGGCTCCTTGCTGCATTGTGCTCCTTTATATAAGATCACAGCAGCAGCCCGGGAAGCTTGAAGAACACTTGCACACCGCATTGGGTGCAGGCGAGTGTCTGCTCGGGCCCCAGGAGGGGTCTGATCTTCTTGTGGCTTCACGGCAGGACCAGGGAAAGGTGGGGGGAGTGCCCCCATCCCCCTGGCCTCTGCGTTTGGAGCAGGACGCTCCTTTTCTGCTGTTGGGTAAAAGTGGCATTATTGTGCCCCCCCAGCTTGGTAGAAGGGCCAGTGGAGGCCCGGGGGGGCCCCAAGTGATCACGGGTCCTGGGAGGCATCTGTCATTAAACCAGAGGGGGTGCGTGGTGACCCCCTCCTGCCCTAAGTGGTTTTTGCTGGCTTCGGCCCCCGTCGTGAGGGCCGGTTGAGGCCCTGGGGGGCCCCCAGTAATCACGGTCCCCATAGGGGCCTGTCTATAAAAGAGAGGAGGTGCATGTCGCCCTCCTCTGACCCCAGAGTATAAGGGAGGCCCCCGTTTTGCGCATAGGAGCGCCGGGGGCCCCATTGTTCGCCTTCTAGGCACTGGAGGTGCCTTCATCCAACCAGGTACTGTTTAAAGGACCAATATAGTTGCAATCCAAAGTTCTTTCTACAGACTTTTGTTTGATTCATATATTACCTACCTGCGTTTGATGTTTTTACATATGTGTATGCAAATGTTCCTTTTATGGACAAGCTTGCTAATATGTTTTTCTAACTTGCCATATGTTTTCTAATGTTCCTACTATGGGCATTTTATGATATTCTTATGACAAGTGCTGTGATGTAATAACGTGTTTTTCCTTACTACTGCTTATGTTGCAGAATACTGAGTAACCTGTGTGTTATGTGTGACTACTGCTAGGTTGCAGAGTAACTAATGTGTAACGTCTGAGAACTGCTAAGGTAGCAGGATAGTACTGATATGTGATGTTTGGTCTGATAATTGTGTTGTGTACAATACAGTATATTTTCATATAATCTTTTGTTGTGTTTCCTTTGTGGTGGGGATATTGCGTCACATGTGTTGTGTGTGTTGTGCAGACGCTTTACACATTGCCTCCGGGTTAAGCCTGACTGCTCGTGCCAAGCTACCAAGGGGGTGAGCAGGGGTAATCTTGGACGTGTAACTCCCTTGAACTGACTAGAGTGGGTAAGTTCTGCCTGGCTGAGGTGCATACCCTAGCCAACCAGAAACCCCATTTCTAACACATATCATCTGCACATGGGAGATGTATTGCTGAAGCAAATCTGTAGCTAGTATTTGCCTGCATCACGGTATGTGTGGGGACTAGAGCCTTACATGTTGTTTAACAACCTTGAAGGGTAGATGACTTACCATGAAAGGTAGTGGAAATGCACAGCTGCTAAGTACATATGTGGAAAGCTAGTGCCATTCAGGTACAACCTTATAGTTGTACCAAAGGTTTAGGGTCCTCAGTCTGCCTGTCTGGGGATATGTTAGGGGGACTTATCAGTCTTGTCCTGCTGCGTAAGCATGTCATGCTGCATTGTCAGCTGCTGTGTGCCAAGTACATTTTCCTGACTACTCAAAGAGGCATACAATAGAGGATGTTACCTATGTTACATCTTTCCTGTCCCACACGTATGTGAATGCCTATGCAGCCCCTTACACATGGTATATCATAACTGCTGGAACACTCATCCTGTGCTTGTGTGCAACTGCTATTGATGTATGACTGTGGATTGCATTCCTTACAACATTGTACCTCATTCCATTTACTTTCCTCTCTTCAGGTGACATCTCTGTTTGCGATCTGCTTGCTGAGTTGCTAGTGGATGTTACAACAATATGGATGTACTTTCACACCTCCTGGAGTATCCCACTACATCTGTGACTTTGAGATTATTGTTGTGTAGACATGTGTATTCTTTTGTTGTCCCGTGGCAAAGTTGCCAATATAAACAATGAAGAGACATGCACCATGACTTGTGATAATTGGTGTTTATTAAGTGTTAACTATCACAGTCCTGAGGAGTCGGACAGTTCTCTATGTGGTGATCAGAGTGAGTGGTAAAGCTGTTTGGTTCACAGTTCCTTTATTCAATTGCCTCAGAAAGATGTGACCTTGTCTTGGACAGCCAACAGGGTTTAACAGTGTACACAAGAGTGACAATTCAGGAGGGGGATCACTTCCTGGTGGGGCATTGGTCTTGGGCTGAGGACCTACAGGACGTCTGGATGGGTGACCTCATTTGTGGAGGGTTCCTCAGCTGCAGGGGTAGCGGTGCTGGTGGCCTGTGGGTCCTCATGCTGGGCCTTTATTCCAGTAGCAGGTGCTGATAATGAGGGCAGTGGTGTTGACTGACTACTGGATGGGGCCTTCTGTTGGGTGGAAAATGTCCGCAGGATGTTATTGAGTTCCTTGAACTACCCTAATACGGAGACCATGGTGGCACTGAGTGCCTGCCACTGCTGCATGGCCTCCTGGTGGAATTCCCCCTGCAGCCTTTGGGTGTCCTGCAAGGTTGTGAGTATCTAGCCCATCTTGTGGTGGGTTTGCTGGTAGGCTTCCTGGACTCTGGAGACGGCCTCCTGGCCAGTCGTGTCCTTTACCTGCCTCGTTCATTGGCCCACAATTGCCCTCCCACTAGCCCTTGCCTGGGGTACCTGTGCCCCTGGTGCAGTGTGCCCCCTCCGACTGACACCAGGACCATAATTGTTTTGTGTCTGCACCGTTGACTCCTGCCCATGTCCTGTGGGGCAACCTGATGATTGTGTGACCCTGGGACACTGGTATGGGAAGGTGTGCTCTGCTGCACCCTGGCTGCCACAGGGGAGGTGGCTTGAGTTTTGGGCAGGGTGAGGCTTGTGGTGGTGGACTGACCACTCATGCCTGATGGGCCAGGTTCATCATCCGAATCCAGATTTCCTTGGGAGTCCTCGTCTATTGGACTTGCTTCCAGGCCTGGGCTTTCTGTCACTGGGCTCATCTGCTGTGTATCAGTACTGGGGAGACCTGTGTAATGAGAGTTATTGTGCCAGATGATGGTATTGTTGCAGTGACACACATGGTTGTATGCCAACATTAACTGTATTTGCAGATTAGTAATGACATTGGCAGTTAGCAGTCCACTGCTTGTGTTACCATCAGTGGAAAGTTGCAATGGGCCTATTTTGGAGTACATTTATTATTCGTCTTGCTACTGTCATTGCTATGTACTGATGTGCATTCCTACTACTACTTAGTAATGGGAAGTGGCATGATTCGACATGCAATTGCAGAGAAGTGATCTGGATGTAGCAGTAAGGCAGGGGTATGGAGTGTTGCATTGTGGTAGTTGTGGTACTTGCTGTTGTGTGAGGCATACATGCACTAGGTGGGGCTGTGAGGGAATGGTGTCAGTGGGGAGCTGTGGCATGCAGGGGTGGGTATGGGTCTATGGTGGGTTGGTGCATGTTAGGGTGGTGTGGGGGGTGAGAGGGTGGTGGGGGTACATGCTGTGCACGGGGACATGTTGGCCGATGAGTACAGTGGACTTACCAGTGTCCAGTCCAGTAGCTATTCCCGTCAACCCTTCCAGGTGTAGTTTGGCCAGGACCATCTCCTCCCATGGTGACATTTCTGGAGGAGGTGGTGGGCTCCTCCACCAGTCCTCATGACAGCTACTTGATTCCTGGAAGCCATGGCCAGTACCTTCCCCTTAAGGTTGTTCCACCTCTTCCTTATGTCCTCCCATGTGCATAGATCGTTCCCCACTGCATTCACCCTGTTGGCTATCCTCTGCCATAAGTCATTCTTCCGGGCTATGAATGTCTGCTGGACCTGTGCTCCAAACAGTCTCAGCTCAACTTTGACAATTTCTTCCACGATTACTCTGAGCTCCTCTTCTGTAATTTTTTTTTTTTTTTGTGGTGCCATGGTGGTTGTGTTGTGGGTGGGGGTGTATGGTGTGCAGGGATTATGGGTATGCATTTTGTAGTTGTGAATTTGTGTGGTGGTATGTGCGTGTGCTCTGTGGTATTTGTGTGCAGTGGTGTGTTGTGTGATGTGTGCTCAGTATGAGGGTGCCTGTGGTATCTAGGTGCAGTGCCTCCTTTCAGTGTGCTCTTCCCTCGCTCTGTCACAGTTTCTAGTTGCAATGGGTTCTGGGTATGTGTGGATGTGTGTTTTGTAGTGCTGTGGACACGTGTGTGTATGTGTCTCATGTGTTGGGTGTTGGTGTTGTCCACTCTGGTGCAGTGTTAATGCGGTGGTGCCTTTTTTTCTGTGGTGGTTTGAGCCTCCAATGGATTGCCAACGTGTTGGGATCCGCAATGCTGATTTGTGACTTGTAATTTGGCAGGTGGTATTTTCTCGGCGTGGCAGTGGTGGTGGTGCAGCCACCTCCTTCACACCGACGTTAGGGCCGATGGTGTCGCTTTTTGGTTGTATTTTTGGCAGTGTTGTATGGGTTACACGTAATGTGGCGGTCTTCATCGCTGGGGGTGTTTCGGCGGCCGTTTGTATGGCAGTCTTCGGTAATGACCGCCAAGCTCGGAATGACCACCTGAGTCTATTAGGTGTGGTCCAAATTTAAAGAGTACACCACCTTTCAAAATTAGGCGTGGCATTAGGCAAAAGTATGTGCTGGCTCCCTTTCTTTTCTGCCTCAACAAGCTCAAATATTCCTTGTTGTGTGCTAAGGCCAAAACGCCTAAGATAGCGACTAGACACAACCTCCTAGACAATTCCTCCTAGTTACCCATGTACAAATGTACGTGGACGACTGTTTTAATGGCTATGACAGCAGTAGGTCTACAGAGTCTATTAGAAAAGTTTGGCTAGTTTATGGATGACTTGGATCTGTCCACCAATGCCTTCAAATCATCCACCTTGGTATGTGGTTTACAGAAAATTAAAGTAAAATCACATTATGTTAAAAATACTAGACTATTATGGGTGCCCAAAAAATCGTACTTAGGGATTCCTATTGATGATAAAGGTACTTGGGCACACTTAGTGAAAGTCAAGAAATCACGCTTAGAGCAGTCTATACCTGCAATTTTGAGGTTTTATGCTAAAGTATGCTTTATTTTGCTAGGTGAGAATATTAATATTTACAGGGCTAAGTGTGTTTCTGTGGCCACTTTTGGAGCTAGGATTTGGGGAACTCAGAGGTTTTAGACCTCCAGGTGAGCAAAAATGAATTTGTGAAAAGATTGCTATCTGTCCCTTCCGGTACCACACACACACACACACACACACATATATATCTATATATATATGCATATATATATATATATATATATATATATGTCACTTATAATTAGGGTTATAGGATTAAGTGAAATTGTTCCCTTTGATTTTGTGGCTTTCTGTATGGTCCAAACCAGAAACAAAACTGGTCTAAACCAGAAATGTATCTTTTATTAAATTCCCTGAGGGATGAAAATGCTCATAATACCCCATGGTGGTGTATATTAAAGAACAATTTGCTCTGATAGAGCGACCTAAGATTTTTGTGTTAACCCTGCTATTGTAGTATCTGTCAAATGCAACTATTTTGCTATGCTAACAGGGAATAGGGAGGTGGGAGGGTACAGTAAGGAGAGTTTTACGTAAAATAGCACAGGTCTAAATTTTCATATGTAAAGAGACTTCACCAAGGGAGTTAATAATATTTTCCTTGGGACCATATAAAGATTGCAAAAAAAGGAAATGCAGCATAGATTGTGGAGACTTATGGCCTGATTACGACCCTGGCCGCATCAAAGTTGAAATGAGGGCCTTAATATAGATAATTGGCCAGGCTTGTTCCAGGTTCTGAGCAGTTATTGCGTTCTGAAACAATGTATTAAACTTTTAAGGAATTTACATGAGGGGTCTATAGCTAGAATTATCATGAACTCAAATAGAGCAAGCCAAAATACTAAATCTTGGTGTACAGGTCAAAGCTGCACAATGTTGCTTGTCTAATTCACCTTTTTATTGAGCTACTGGCTAACGTAGTTCCTATTGGTAATTAAATTTTGCCTCCTCTTTTTGGTTCATCTAAATTAAAATTGTTTGATGATGATAATATGTTATATTTAGTATCAAAGCAAGTGAATATCCAGAGATACTTTTATATGTTCAACTAGTTCACTTTAATAGGAGAGTTTATCATAATGAATTTAAAATCATTTTACTTAACGCTACACAATTGGATCTTTGTATTCAAATTAGGGGGCATTTCTCTACAACTCACCCCATTAGGTATGTAGGAGTTTTTAATTACCTCTAGTATTTCAGATTGTTTGTAGTTGAATTATAGGGGGACGACAATGAGCAAGGTAAAAAAAACTTTTAGTTATAGGATTGCTTACCTTTTTCAATCATAGGTAGAATTTTGCTAATTCAGAAGTCGATCCAACCACAAGTTTTATTTCCATTTGCAAATGTCCCAATCAAAGTAAATAAGGTTTATTTTAAATAGAAAGACATATTAATCAGGACTGTTTTTTATGGAGAAATCCATGTGGTGGTTTTTACTTCATGATTTTTCAACTATGTAAGGTTTGCGGGGGCTTTAAGATGTTTGAGGGGCTACAGTCCAACCCTTGGAAATTTTGCTACCCAGATGCTGGAACTTCTCTTTAAAAAATCATTTTTAGCAATTGGTAATTGATATAGGGTTTTTCCTCAAAGTAGCAAATGATTCTGAATTTCCTCAATAAAATACACATAGTAACTGATTGTAAAATTTCCCCCAAATGGGAGGCAGAGATCTCATGTTTTGTTATAAACGGTTTACATCTGCCAATTTGAAAGAACGGCATTTTTTTTTACTCGATGGATCTCATATTGTACTCCCAAACCTTTACATAAATGTTTCCCCAATGACACAAATAAATGCTTTCAATGCAATACAATGGCACTAGGGAAGTGGCTTCATATTTTGTGGCCTTTGCCAGGCACTAGAGACATTTTTGGGTCAAACCTTTGATTGTATGAGCCAGCACCGTGTGAAAAGGGTGGTACCCTATGACAATGCTGCTAGGTCAGTTAATAATATGGCATTATTGTAGATTGAACAAAAGTTAATCTTTTTATCTTTCTCATTTTCATGATGATTGACTTTACAACATTGGAAATAAGCAAGTTGTCCTTCATTTAATCTACTGCAGGCTAAAATCACTAAGGTGTTTTAATATATTGCAGTAACACGCAGTTGAGGAAATTTGAGCACTTAGATATTTCCTTCCTGATGAATGAGGTAATGGAATTTTATATGCCATTTGATAGGTATAGCAATTCATGTAGCATTTATACACTGTTAATTGATGGTCTGTACTCTCTGTGGTAACTGGAATAAGTTTGTTCTGAACCCCTTCACTGCTAGGCCTTTTCTCCAAAGTGCTAAGCCTTTTTATGCTATTTGGGGCAATTTGCACTTAGGCCTCCATAACCTTTTGTCCACATAAGCTATCCACTCCAAATTTGCGTTCTTTTTTCCAACATTCTTGGGAACCTAAAGGTGACCAGGGTTTGTAGATTCCCCTGGAAGGGACGGAGAAAATAGCCAAAATATAGCAACATTTTGAGTTTTTTTTGAAAAATAGGGAAAAAGTGCTCCAGATAAAAATGTCTATTTTTCCCCAAAAAGGGCATCCAAGAACGGTTTGCTGTACTAAAGTCACCATCTTCCAAGGTTTCAGGAATTTGAATAAAAATAAACTATTTTGTACTGCAAACAAGGGATAGCCTATTTTACCTATTTTTAGTGCTCCTCTCAACCTACTTCCGGTTTGTGGTGGCAACCTGTGTGAAGCCCATGCATCATTCTGAAAAGCTATAGATTTCTGAAACGTAGACCCAAATCTGAATTTAGAAAGAGGTCATATGTGTAGATCCCTCAAGGTTTTTCCAAGGAAAATAACTGTGGAAAAAAAGAAATATTGAAAATGAGTAGGACAAAATGGCCAGTTGTGACAACATTTTAACCTGTAACGTTTTGTCACTTTGGCTGATTGACAAAAGCAATATACCATTACGTCTTCTAGGCTCTTCTGGCTGTGGGGATACATGGGGTTTGTAGGTTCTCTAAGAACACAAGGTACCCAGAGCAAACAACTGAGCTAATTTGTACAGTGTTTTTTCATTGAGTACTGAGTATAAACCAATTCATAGAACAAAACAGGCAGACTGAAAAATGGGTATCAAGGAAACTTATACATTTCTGAAAAGGGCACAGGATATAGGAGCAGTGGTTATTTCTACATTTCTGAACTTGTGGGTACCAGTACTAGTGTATGATTTGGAGAGTATTTTTCAAAATGTCATTCTTCTTGTAAACTGGCTTACATCTGAAAGGCACAAATTAAATAACATCCATTTATTATTAACAAATATTCTACTATACTATGCTCCTACATGCCTCCTGATAAAACTGTTACCTCACTTGTGTGGTAGGCCTAGTGCCCACAACAGGAAATGGTCCAAAAGGCAACATCAATCAATCAGGTTTTATAAAGCACAACTACTCACCTGTGAGAGTCTCAAGGTGCTGGTGGAGGGTCTGGGCCTCATTCTAAGAGCTATGTCTTGAGGTTCTTCCTGGAGGTGGTGAGTTATGGGCTTTGTCTTAGGTGAGTGGGTAGGTTTTAACAGCTCTTGGCTGTGAGGTAGGTGAAATATCTTCCTCCAGTGGTGATTTTCCAGATGCGTGGAATGGTGGCTAGTGCCTTCTGGGTGGATCGGAGGGGTCTGGCGGGGATATAGAAAGAGATGCAATGATTCAGGTAGTCTGGTCCAATGTTGTGAAGGACCTTCACACTTTTCAGCAGAAAAAATGACCCTCCTTTTCCAATGTGGGTAGCTCTAGATTCTGGACATTAGCTCACCCGGGACCTAGGGAAATGTAGCCAACCTGTAGAGTTGTGAAAACTAGACACCTAGGGGTATCTGGGATGGGCTGACTTCAGTGGCTCTCGTCATGTTTTTTAATCAAATTCCCTTCCAAACCTCAAACTTTGACATAAAAAAATATTTTCCTCATGTTTCTGTAATGGAAAGATCTGGAATCCACTGGGATCCACAAACTTCCTTCCACCCGGCATTCTCAAAGTCTCCCAATAAGCAAATTTTTTCTGAAAACTGACTCTCTTTTTCCAGTGTGAGTAGCTCTAGATTTTGGAACTTAGCCCAGCTAAGCTTAGAAACCTAACTAACCTGTATATTTTTTAAAAATAGACACCTAGAGGTATCTAGGGTGGGCTGATGTGCCTGTTTCTAACCAGACATTTCCCAGAATCCCTTGCACACCTCAAACCTTGACTATGAAAACACATTTTCCTCACTGTTATGTGATGGAAAAATCTGGAATCTGCGGGGTGCCACTTTTTTCTTCAATGCCGTGCACACCTCAAACTTTGCCCAAAATAACACATTTTCATACATTTCTGTGATGGAAACTTCTGGAATCCGCAGGAATCCAAAAAATTCCTACTACTCAGCATTGCCCCATCTGAGGCAACAAAAATGCTGCCCCACTTGTTTTAAAAACAGAAATATATTCCCTGGCATCTAGTAGGCTTTCTGTCCCCTAAGAGGGCAGATAGGGGTAAATACCCCCATCTACTCTTTTGGGGGCTGAAAGACATTGTCAATTTCTTTTTTGGGAGTTGGGGCATTGGCATGCTCATTTTGGGCAGCACACACCCCTATAATAGCCCAAAAATTCACCCCTGGTGCCTAGTGGGCATACTGCCCCCAGGGTGGTGAATCAGTGGCTATTGCCTCCATCTGACCCTGGGGGCAGAAAGAATTAATTTAAAAAAAAATCCCAGGGGGGAGCAAAAGCCCTTGTCCAAGGAGCTGCCCTCCCCTCTCTTTTGTCTAATGGTGGATTCCTCCTTGGGGATCGCCCTCCTGCGGAAAACCTCGGGAAGAGATCCACTAGGGAAGGGTATCATTGGAAAGGAGAGATCCTTCCCTTTCTAATGATACCTCTCCCGTATGCATCAGTGCCGGGGGGCTGAGATAGCCAAGCGAGCACCGATGCAGTGAAAGTAAAATTAGCCGAATGGCTCATTTCACATTCGGTTTCATTTCACTGAAAGCCAAAAAAGAGCCTCAGAGTCTAGGGAAGCTCTTCCCCAACTCCTGAGGATGTTTTAGCAACAGGGAGTCTCTCTGGTTCCCGCACGAGAGGAATTTTCTACCTCGAGTGCCAGGACGGCTTGGAGGTGTCCTGTGCACATAATCACGGAGTGCAAGGACAGCTTTGAGCAGTGGTTAATCAGCCATATATACATCTATATTTATATCTATAGCTTTTGTTAGTGTTTATTTATTTTATGTGTAATATATGTGCATGAAACTAATTATAATATTCTTCCATTTATGAATGAGTGATTCTACTGTAAAAAATAAAAATGTCAAAATAGCAGTCAAGCAAAAATAGAACAAGAGACCTTATTTATGACAAAAACATATTTTTTATGTTCATCAACAGCATCTATAACAGACTCACACCCCTCCCTAGCCCTAAAAAAAAAATCTCATGTACCCTTCTCAGAATGAAGCCATCAACTCCACCTGTAACAGACCCTCTCCATTCCTAAAACTTAAAAAATAATATGCCCTAACCCTTTCCCAAAATGCCCAACTAAACCACTGTCAGGAATCAGCAAGGGACTTGGAGTTAGTCTATCAGATCAACAAAACTGCTGAAGCAGTTTGTATTAGACCTTAAAGGACTAGCCTCTGGAGGCTCGAGCAACATGACTAACAAGCCAGCTAAGGTCAAGGGTCAGGACTTCCTGTCATAAGAGGCAGAGGTGCTATTTGAAAAGGCAAAAGGGGAATAGTAGATGCCAGGCAGCTTCCCATGTTGAGTTTGCAGTTTGTTTGCTGTTTGGTTTAATCCCCATCCTGTCCCTCAGCTTTAATATTTTATTACCTTTAGTGTTCCTCTGGAGCTTGTTTTGGTTTTGTTGTATTACTGTGCTCTTTCCTAGTACCATTAATTTTGCAGTAGTTCTCTGGCGTGTTGGTTGACTGCTGACTTACCAGTTTACTTTTGGTTTGTATATTTATGTGAGAGCACTGAAGTGTATGCACTCCAGTGCAGTGCATAACTCTCAGAGTCCTTGCAATATTATGTACGGGCACCGAGGGGTATCCACTCCAATGCATACCACTCAGTGCCCTTACATATTTATGCAATGGCACCGAGGGGTATTCAGTGCACATCAATGGTACTCTACATGGCTGGAAGAGGGAGTAGTCACTCTATGTTTAAAGATCACTGCAGGTTAAAGTTTATTCTGCAGTGGTTTATAAACATAGAGAGAATGCTGCCTATTCTAGTCCTGTTTAAGACCATTACAGTGCTAATTAAATTCTGCCGGCAGAATGGTGGAATTAATTAGTAATTCTACGTTCCATGATTAACACGGAATTACTAAAATACTTCAATTACTCTAGGAGAACTAAATATTCCACCCAACCATGGTTAAGAGATCCTGCTCCTCTGGTTTCTGGAATCAATCAATCAATCAATCATAAGATTTATAAAGCGCAATAATCACCCGTTAGGGTGTCAAGGCGCTTGGGGGGGGAAGCTACTGGTCGTATAGCCATGTCTTTAGGTGTTTCCTGAAAGTTAGGAGGTCTTGGGTCTGGTGAAGGTGGAGCGGTAGGGAGTTCCAAGTCTTGGCGGCCAGGTGGGTGGCGGATGCGGGGAACGGAGGCGAGGGCGAGGCTGACGGGTAGGGGTTTGGAAGGTGAGTCTTTTGTTGAGGTAGGTTTGGCCTGTGTTGTGGAGGGCCTTGTGTGCGTGGACGAGAAGTTTGAAGGTGATCCTCTTCGGTATTGGTAGCCAGTGTAAGTCTCTGAGGTGGGGGTGATGTGGTTGCAGGGAGGGATGTCCAGAATGAGTCGGGCGGATGCGTTCTGGATTCTTTGCAGCTTTGTTTGGAGTTTGGTCGTTGTACCTGCATATAGGGCATTTCCGTAGTCCAGTCGGCTGCTGACCAGGGCATGGGTGAAAGTTTTCCAGGTTTCAACGGGAATCCACTTGAAGATTTTTCGGAGCATGCAGAGGGTGTTGTAGCAAGAAGAGGAGATGGCGTTGACCTGCTGAGTCATGCTGAGTGGGGAATCCAGGATGAATCCCAGGTTGCATGCGTGGGTGGTGGGGGATGGTGCTGATCCTAGGGAGGTGGGCCACCAGGAGTCGTTCCAAGCTGAGGGGTTTGCTCCGAAGATGAGGATCTCTGTCTTGTCTGTGTTTAGGTTGAGGCGGCTTGCCTCCATCCAGCTGGCGATGCCTTGGAGTCCGTTGTGGAGGTTGTTTTTTGCAGCTGTAGGGTCTTTTGTGAGGGGGAGGATTAGCTGAGTGTCGTCTGCATAAGAAATGATTTTGATGTGGTGAGTTAGTGCGATGTTGGCGCGTGGGGCCATGTACACGTTGAAGAGCGTGGGGCTGAGAGATGAGCCTTGGGGGATGCCACAGATGATACTGGATGCATCTGATAGGAATGGTGGAAGGCGGACTCTCTGGGTTCTACCTGTAAGGAATGATGTGATCCAATCTAGTGCTTTGTCACGGATTCCGGTGTTATGGAGGCGTGTGCGGAGAGTGTGGTGACAGACCATGTCGAAGGCTGCGGAGAGGTCCAGGAGGATGAGTGCTGCTGTTTCTCTTTTGTCGAGCATGGTCCTGATGTCATCTGAGGCAGCGATGAGTGCAGTCTCGTGCTGTGGTGTTTGCTGAATCCGGATTGGGAGGTGTAGAGAGCCTTGCTCTCTTCCAGGAATCGGTATAGTTGGCTGTTCACAATTTTCTCGATTACTTTGGCTGGGAATGGGAGGAGGGAGATTGGTCGGTAACTCTTCGGGTCGTCTGGGTCTGCCTTGGTTTTTTTCAGCAAGGCGTTGACTTCTGCGTGTTTCCAGCTTTCTGGGAAGGTGGTTGACTCGAAGGAGCTGTTGATGGTGTTGCAGAGGTGGGGAGCGATGATGATGTTTGCATTATTGAAGATATGGCGAGGGCAGGGGTCCGATAGGGATCCGGAGAGGATGGACGCCATGGTGTTGGCAGTGTCTTCTTTGTTGACGGGGGTCAAGCTGTTGTGGACTTCTTCTATCTTTCGGCAGAAGTGGGTTGCGAGTGAGTTGCAGAACTCCTGTGATGGCGGGGGTTCGTTGGAGCAGGTCTTGGGAGCGGAGAGCTCTTTGATGATGCCGAAGAGCTCTTTACTGTTGTGAGCGCTGGTGTCAATGCGGTTTTCGAAGTGGGTCCTTTTGGTGGTGCGGATCAGCATGGTGATGTTTGCATATGGCATCCTTGAATGAGATGTGGTTGGAGTTGGTAGGTTCGCAGCGCCAGGTTTTTTCCAGCCTGCGACATAGCCGTTTGGATTCCTGTAGGTCTGGGGTGAACCTTCTGGCCTTGATTTTGTGGAGGGTGTTTGGAGGTTTTTTGAGCGGTGCGAGAGTGTTGGCGCAGTCCTCTATCTAACGGTACAGGTTGGTGGCGGCTGTGTTGGGGTCCGTGGTCTCGGGGGTGGGTCCTGGGCAAGTGTGGAAATCAGTTGATCCGTCTATATTTTTCTCCAGTTGCGTCAGGGGGGTTGTGTGCGGTGGTGGTGGGTGACTGGCTTCTGGTAGGAGAGGTGGATGCATCTGTGGTCTGTCCAGCTGAGTTCGGTGGTGTGGCTGATATAGATGTGGTTGCTGGCTGAGAAGACGGGGTCGAGTGTGTGGCCTGCGGAGTGGGTGGGTGATCTTACGAGTTGGCTGAGGCCGATGTTGGCGAGGTTGTCCAGTAGGTTGGTGGTATTGGCGTTGTTGTTGTTTTCTAGGTGAAATCACAAGCAATGGGTAAGACTTGGGCATGACTTTGCATATTTTAGCCGTGGCCGAGATATGTGTAGATTTCTAGTGGTTTCTAAACCTCACTAATTCATTCTGGCCTTTGCCTCCCTATCCACCAGTGCTTAGACTTGCTTGCTGATGCAGCCCACATCGGATAATCATGCAAAGAATGCTACACAACTTTAAAATACCACCAACATGCAACAACAGTGTTTCTGGATAAAGGGAGGACAGAATCTATCACAGTAAGCACATGTAAAAATTAACAGATAAACAATTTTACTACTTTAGTAACCACCATAACCTCCATCCTAGTACCCTGCCTGCAAATAGATTTTAACTACAAATGATATTGTTTATCCTATATGTTCACACATTTTTCCTTTTCTCCTGATAAAGCTATCAAGAAAGTTGCAGCTTTTGCATCTCGCAGAGATGGAGACTGAAGCACCAGACAAGTCATGGAGGAGCCCCACCAGCCACCTCTATTGATATCTTTAGTCTTTCTCCCACACATCCTACCCATCACCCTACATCTAAGCATAGTATACGGGTTTCCAAGGGATTTATCAGTTGGAAAATGTTTAAGAGGGTGTTTTTCATAAAACAAGCGGTAACATAGTGATAGGATTGGTATTATCTAGTTATTAAGGGGGTTATTACAACCTCGGTGGTCTTTTAACAAGACCGCCGAGGGACCACCGTGCGAAAGACCGCCAGTAGTGGCAGTTTGCCGCTCGGTGTATTATGACCGTTGGCTGCCCTCCGTCGTTTTCCCGCCATACTGGCGGGTGGCGGGGAAGTGGAGGTTGCTCCACCGCCACGCCAACAGAACACCGCCCAGCTAATCACGTCCTGTGATTCTGTGCGGCGGTGTTCTGTTGGTGGTGTGGTGTCGGCGGAGCTGGCCCCATGGCTCCCGTGCCCTCCCGGCGGATCGACGGAACAGGTAAGTCGATCGTCCGTTAGGGGAGGGGGGTTGGGGGGAGTTGTGTGTTGTGTGGGTGCATGGGGGTGTGCATCTGTGTATGTAGGGGGGGTGTGAGTGTGTGTATGCTTGCGGGGGTGTTGCGTGTTTTGGGAATGAGTGCGTGTATGTCTGTAGGTATGACTGTATGGATGTGTGCGTGTATGTTTGAATGTGGGTGTGCGTGTCTGACTGTGTGTGTGGATTTTGGCATGTATGTCGGCGTGTGTGCGTGTATGTGTGTTGATGGTGCCTGCGTGCGTGTCGGGTGTGTAGGTGTAAGGTAATGTCGGGGGTCAGGGTGGGGAGGGGGGGCCCTGCCACCTTTGGGGGGTGGCAGGGGTGGTGGGAGCTTTAGGGGAGGAATAGAGTTGGGGGTGGGGGAGACCCCTATCAGTGCACTGATAGTGCTTACCGCCATGGATTTCATGGCGGTTCCTACCGCTGGAAATCCACGGTGGTACGCCTGGGTCAAAATACCGGAGGCGGTATTGTGATGGCTGCTGGGCTGGAGACCCAGGTCTCCAGCCCAGCTGTCGTCTCCGCCCTGGCGGGCAGAGCAGAGAAGCAGCAGATGACCATGGCGGTAACCGCCATGGTCATAATACTCAAAAAAAGACCGCCAGCCTGTTGGCGGTCTTACCGCCGCTTTAACACCGTCTGCCAGGGTTGTAATGACCCCCTAAGTGTTTTACGAGTAACTTTAACCACTAAGAGATTATGGCAAAATGAGTGGGGATGCTCTTAGAGGAATTAAAAATGTAAAAATGTAGCAATGATTTGAGAGCTGTGATATGAAAATCTGTGTCCTTTGGTTTTTATTCATTCATTGCACATAGACAGGCTCCAATACATTGTTCTGCTTTTATATTTTCAGCCCTTAAGAAGCGTCATTTAATGCCGTAAACCATGTGTTGTCTGGCGTTTCTTTAACTGAAGTCCATTAACTTAACTAGAGTCTATTGATGCTCTTAGGACCATTTATATTCTGTGTATGAAACTGTCTTTGAGTAACTTGATGCTCAGAAAATGCTACATGAATGTAAACAAATTTCTCATTGATGTATATTTTGGGAAACCTGTTTAGAATTAGACACCATTGGGAGTATTAAAATTGGTAATAAATGTGATAATAAACTTAAGATGATGTGTTATGTGGTCCCGACAAAACCTTTAATTGCTTGTAAGATATCATATCATCATGGCTCCACTGCCACCTTTGGCTTCATAAGCCTGTATGCCCAGAAAGTTCCCACTGGAGACAGAATCACTCAATTATGCGTATCCCATATTATTCAATATATTTAAAAAGGCTTTTCAAGCATGGGTAGATGAAGAAGATTGTGCACTGTAATAGGTAACGGTGAGTATAGCATACTCCACCCACTTTGCAACTTCCCACCAATAACTCAATTATGCATTTTCCATACTATTCAATACGTTAAAAGAGGATTTTCAAGCATGGGTAGATGAAGCAGATTGTGCACTGTAATAGGTAATGGTGAGTATAGCATACTCCACCCAATTTGCAATTTCCCACCAGGCACATAGGGTGATGAAGATCACATAGACATCATCCCTCCCAATGGATAATTTCCGCACAGTACTGATGCCAATGAGTGGGGTTCGGCCAGAGTCCGCTCTATCCTCACATGTATGTGGGTTGCCATTGTGCTGAACAAGTTTTCAACAAAATAAACTTGCATGCTTAAATAATAAAGATATAAACCCATTACCAATAGACCATCCTCTGACATTGCCTGTCAGAACTTCCTAGTTATATTGTGACTATCAGTTGCCCCTAATCTATCTTGACAACAGAAATTTGAGTTAACAGAAGAATTCAATTATCTTAAGGTGGCAATATTGCAAAACAAATTTAAAAAAAACTTTGGTAATATTACCATTTTGGTGTGCAAAGTATGTATTGACAATGAGAGCAGCAACCATCACTCAATATGAGTTTGTTTAACCCTTCAGGGTGCCCCAAAATTACACCTATGTAATTTCATCATATCTCTGGTGACCTGAATTCCTGCATATTTCGCCCCATCCACACTCTACATGAAGGGGTGTTCTCATCAAATACAATACTGTAGTACTGTTTGTAATTGGAATATCTCAGATTTATCCTAATTAATTTCCAACCATGAATGGCCACCAAATTTAACAATGTTGCTGATACTAGGATCCACATTGGATTCGAAACTTTGAACATATCTTACAATGTCATTCGCATAGAAAGATATCAGTAGAGGTCTGCCCTGCACATAAATCAATGGCTGAGGTAAAACACATGGAGAAACTCACAAGCTGTTCCTTGGCCAATGAACAAATTGAGGGAGACAGGGGACAACCCTGTGTGTGCCACTGCCAATTGTTATTGTATCTGAGTATAAGTTTGTTAACCCTCACTCAGGTCAGGGGCCTTGGGAATAATAGATTAATCAGATACAGAGAATGCTTGCCCAGACTCATGCGCTGCTAGAACCCCCTGCATAAATTACCATTCTAATGAATCAAATGCTTTTTCTGCATCTAGCTAAATAGCCATTGCTGACAATCTTGGATCTATCTGATATAGCACTGCCAACAGTAAATACAAGTTAAATGCTATTGACCTCTGGGGTATGAATCCCGATTTCACTGGTAGTACTAGCATCTACATCAAGGATTTCACCCTCTGTGCCACTATCTTCACAATAATTGTATTGTCAACAAAGAATGCAGCTTGTATAATAAAAACAGACAGGAGTCATGACCCGGTTTTGGAAGGATGTTTTTATAGCCTCAATCATCAACTAAAGTAATTTATGATAATTTACTAATTCCAACTGCTGTATTATAAATGTCCAGCAACCCGGAGACCACAATACCAGACAATTATTTATAAACTTATAATTTATTTATAAACTTCCACCAGAGGGCTATCATCCCTGGGATTTTATTATTATCAAGAATAGCAATGAAGTTCTTACCATCCTCTATCTTTAGAGGAGAGTTCAGGATTTCTCACATCTTTGCCCCTACCAAGATGAGTGTAACATTCCTCTAATATTCAGTTATATCACTCACAGAGTGCTACAAGCAGGAAGCATGCAGGTGCTCATAATATTATCTAAACACACTTAGAATGTTGAATTTTGACATAGTGATCATACCATTATCTGTGTATAGGCTTGATACCTGATTAGCGCATTACAAACTTTCAACACCCAAGCCACAAGTCTTTCCCAGCTCCTTACCCTAATGCTCTAGCACTTTTACAAAAACATAACATCTCTGTGTCTGCTACATCATTAAACTCTTTCAGTGTATCTTACAATTTAAGTAAAGCATCGAGTACTTTCCATTCAATTTTGAGCCACTTATATTTTTTAGTGACCGTAATCATGCACAGAGCACCTGCAGGATTGCTTTGGCTTCAGAGATGCATATCTCCCAGATGTATATCTTAAGTGCTTCCCACAGTGTTCCCACATACATTGATATATCCACAAATCTGCAGCATTTAAGCATGAGGTCAGTGAAGAATTCTAGCACATCGATTATAGGGCCAAATACATTCACCAGTACTTGCGGCATTGCATTAAATGTTCAAGTTACTAAATCAACCCGCCCTGTCTATCATACACACATTCCTGTAGGGTTACATTTATGGTCTTCCATATATGTATCAACACTCCTCTATAAATGTAGAATAACAGAAAAAATACCCAGGGTGACCCCACACAAATAAGTTTGGAGATTTGGAAAGTTGTGATGATCGCATCACTTGTAGCAGTGCCACATTATTATATGATGGTTAAGATATGCAAGTACTAATTGGGCCTTAAGAAAATTATTGATTGCTCAGCATTCCAATGAACTATTTACTATTTTATGCACCTATGTAATCCAGGCAAAGTGTTTCCTGTACCTACTAAGCGGGTGCAAATTCAGAAAAACATGACCTATTCTTTACATTGAACAGTGTCATCAAAACACACAAACAAACATTCTATGTCCCACTCACCCACCATGCCAACCCCAGTCATTATTGAACAACCCTTCCATAATTAAGGGTAAAAAGCTAAACAGTACAATGACATTCATTGTCATCACTTTCTTCCTTTACAAATGGAGGTCCCAGCCCAGGACAATAGGTACTGCCCATCACTCTAATAAAGAGAGGCTCTTCAAAAACACTGTCAAGCAATAGCCACTACAGCAAATGTACCATCACATTTGACCTAAATATACGTATGTAAACAACTGAAATAAAAATCACACTTCAATCCTGTTAAAAGCAAAACAGTTAGCACCCAGAATACTTTATCTCCTAGGCAACAAACACAATATCCCTACATAAAATATCAAAACACAACAACACACATTCAGTATATCCAGATACAAATGTTGACTACCAATTAGGCACAACAAACTGTCAGTCATTATCACCTAAGCCAGCGTTACTTGACCTGTTCTCTTTGCTGCTGGATCCTTGACTTCCAGAGCCTGATCTAGTGCCTCCCCTATACATTAGATGTGTGCCAATAAATTCCTGAACTACCTCTGGCTGTGTAAATATTATGCTGAACTCTCAAGTTAGCAGAATACAGCATTGAGTATTATTTGTTTTGTAGCACCTTCTTGACATTTAGAAAATAGTGTTTGATTCCTGTATTGTCAGATAAAATGTCACAGGGAAACCCCTATACTGCTATAGCTCCAGGTTTTCTCTATTCAAGAATAGCACTGTGTCTCTATCCCTGTATAAAGGAAGCATCCTGTTATTCGTCATGCATTCTGCCCTGGTTGAGTCCTGTGTCCAAAAGTTCTGCGTGCCCTCTCCACAATGACTACTAAAGTTAAGTCTCCAGTTCAAACCAAGATTCTAGCATTTCATTCACAAATCTCATAATCTTGTTTATCTATGGATTGTAAGCTTGCTTAATTTCCTTGAGTTGTGTAGCCACTAGACTGTCTTTGGAATCAGTTTCTCTTTGTTATGATTTCCAACTATCTCACCTCCTGCCTTTAGTTAAATTGCAATATCTCTTGTCTCCAGTGAACAATCCAGATGTTGTACACACAGACTGACCATGGTCAAACCTTCATCAAAAACTATATGTGTAAGTACACACAAAGAACCAGACAGACACCTATAAACAACATGCACACACACTTTTGTACATATGAAGTGTGTGAAGGTTATATATTAGTGATGGCCACATTTGAAATACCCTCATGAAAAGGTGTAAGCTAAAATGTTTTCAGTCTTAGCATGTTCACTTTCCAACCCAACAAATGTCCCTAATTAAGTAATTCCTCAGATTGAGTTATATGTTGGACTGTGATCAATGCTTGGATTTTTGACTGGGTTCCTCTCATCTGCATTGAAAACCATCTGAACAGAATTATACCAAATTTGACAGAAAGTTAAAACTTTACCATGAACGCATGTTGTTCATGATTGGTGTAAATACATTGAGCTATTTTTGAGAAATTCACTTTTAAAGGTATGTTTGGGTTTGCTTAAAATATTTAAAACACATAGATATATCATGACAGTTGGTCCCATGCAAGTCTCATGGGACAACCACGCTACTGTAAATCACAGAAACACAGTCATCTGATTGGTTGCAGGAGCTATTCTCCTGTTGATCATCTTGGACCTGATCAATCTCGAACAGAAATGTTGTGGTTAACATTACAAGACATGGGGACTCAGTCCCTGTGTCCTGAAGTTGAATAAAAAAGCATACAAGCGGCAGTACTTAAATAATCTCTCGAACACTCCTCTTAATTCATGGATTTTGTATTGGGATTTAAGGACTGGGTAATATTCAACTGGATAAGTGAGTTACACAAACAGAACACTAACACTTGACAAAAATAAATGAGTGCCCACCTGCACATACCTAGCAACTATATAAAGAGATTAGTTATGGATGCCCTGACCCTGTAACACTTCTGCTGGAGAGTCTGAGACTCCACCAGGGGCCCAGAATAAACAAAATTCGTCCTCCCATGAGGTATCACAGGATGCTGCAGGAGTTGCTCCACAAACTGCACCCCCAGAAGTACCAATATACAGTGAAAATAATTTGTGAGACAAATGTGTGGTGGGGTTCTGTGGGGTGTTGAATACCCACAAGGCTAGCTGCCTCAAGGGTTTGGGTGAAAGGATTGGTCACAGGCCAGGCTCAGCAGCCAAACCCCAGCCGTGAATGGCCAAAGGCTGCACATGGCCAAAAGCTGTTCTCAGGTGGGGAGTTGAGTCAATATAATAAAAAACACTGACATTTACAGAAAAAACAAGGCTAAATTGCAACGCTTAATTTGAGCCGATGGTTGTTAGTGAGGGGGCACCAACACCTATTTTTGTGGGCTGGTACTTTTTTTTTTGAGTCAGGCATTTAATGGGAGCAAAAGACACATATGGGAAAGACGTGGGAAGAGATGGATGGAAAAGCGTCACAAAGGGAGAAAGCAGAAAGTTGCAAAAGTGAGCTGAAGGGGCAGGGAGTGGCTGTAAAATGATTAAATAGGTGTGGAATAGCTTTAAGTTTATGCTCCCTCAATATTTTGTGCTTGCATATTTAATTGCAGCAGCCACATGTTTCAGAGGAGATCTCTGAGCACTGGCACGTTTTTATTAAAAAATTAAGCACTGCTAAATTGACTTTATAGTTAGATCTTACATTAATTTATAAAAACTCTAGAAAATCACTGAAAAAAAAGTGACGTTAAAGTTAGCTAAGGTAATAACATTTTAGCTTAGATTTAAAAAAAACTCTGGAAGTTCACCATAAAAAGGTTAAAATAACGTTCTAGTTAGGTGTTGAAATGATACAAAACTAACGTTTAAAAAGTAAAAAAAAAAATACCATAATTCACCAGTTATAGTTTAGTGAGCTAAGTATAAGTTGAGCTCCCCACGTATTGCATATGACCTCATACATTAGATGTATATATAATATATATATATATATATATATATATATACATACACCCACACTTATACACACATGCCCAAACATATACACATATATGCTCACAATTACCTGCTATGTAATGCCTCCAGAAAAAGTGATAAAGCATTATTAAGAACAATGCTAAACATCACTCATCCGTAGATGCTGCCTCCATTACTAACTGATTGAGGAGATCCCACGCTCTGTCCATAATACCACCCAAACAGTGCATGGACAACCAGGTGCAGGGTGAAGGTACTGCCAGTGCTGAGGCACATGCTGCATTGCTCTTTCCCCAGCACAGTGTGTGGTCCTCTATGAAGTAGCCTTTCGCTGGACTACTGCCTGCCTCCAAAAATGAGAGGAGAGCGATGCAACACATACAGCATGAGTGCCATTACTTTCTCCTCTACAAAAGTATTTTGCCAGGTCAAGCGCGTGCTGTGACAAGAAAAGTAGGTATCGCAGGAAACACAGCGTGCCTCTGTCATGATAGGAGGGCAAGGTGAAAATCTAAAAAAAAAAAAAGACATGATAAAAATGGAAAATAAAATCACACCGGCAGGCAAACAAGACAGAGAATTAAAATAAAGTTAAAGAAAAATTGGACAGATTGTAGACAAAGGCTCAAATTCCAGTGGGGGAGGCAGGGAATCAGACAAGCAGGCTGCAGTCTGAAATGTCCCACTCAGCTGCTTGCATCCATTGCATCATGTAGGATTTTGCTCTATGTACTCCCACGTGTGCTGCAATTCACGTAATAATGCATAATGCCGTGTAATGTCTGGGGTATGTTGCACAGTTTCTAAGGAAATTACGCAAGTTTCGCCAGAGTTTACTGTCCTTGAAACTGTCCTTTGCTAATCAGGCTGTATGTTTACTATATGAAAATTCATCACTGATTTTTGCAATTGGGCTTTTAAAGACCCAATCAGTTTAATTTTGTGTGCATTATTATACAATGCAGACCCACACAGTACTAACATAATGTTTTTTTGTTTTACGCATGACTTATTTAAAGTAGCGCAAGGGTTGCTGATTAAATCTACACTGAATTTTTCAAATGAAGGAAGCTCCTTTCTTTCATCTTACAGAGAAAGTGTGGGAGGCATGTACGGAAACACATTCCTGACAGTACAAAGAGTTGGACAAAAACTGTATTTGTCTAACGAAATGTTTGAAGAGACAGGTATTTTTCCCTACCCCTTCTGTTTTATTTGGCTCACCAAATTAACATTTGCAGTCATTTCAGTTGATAGCTGCTTTTGGTGCCCCTAGCAGCATTCATCTTAATTATGATAATGCATTCAATTATATCCTTTTGAAGTTACTGTTTAGGTAATGACATTAAAAAGGACAGATGCAAATTAATTTGTGAATGACCTACAGCACTCTTTTTCGCTGTTTCTGTCTCTTGATGGTGATTCGAGCTCCGAGCTAGTAACATTATCTATAACATGTTTAGAAGTGAGCCATTGATAAGTCTCTTACAAGCTTCACAACAAAATCTAAATCCCAACAATGGTGCTGGCAGTAGCTTCTTTACCACTTAGAATCTCTTCTGCCAAAAGAGGAACCTAATTAACACCGTGGCCGTGTTACAGATGCTTCATAGCATTGGTGCTGGCAGTTCAGGGCCATTTCCCAGGACTTTGTGAGTGTGGGGACGCCATTACACATGTGCACTACATATAGGTCAATACCTATATGTAGCTTCACAATGGTAACTCTAAATGTGGTATTGGGGAGCCAATTCCATGCATCCTGGGGGCTCCACTATGGACCCCCAGTACTGCCAAACTAGCTCTCTGATGCTTACACTGCAGCTACAGCTGCTGCCACCTCACAGTTGCCCAGAGCTCCTCCAGTGTGTCCCAGACTTCAGCCATCTTACTTTGCAAGGTGTGGGGGCACTCTGGAGGCATCTGAGTTGCCAGCACCAGCAGGTGATATCAGAGACCCCTCCTGATAGGTCCTCCCCCTCTCAGGGCTATTTGGGTTCTCTCCTGTGGGTTCTCTTCAGATTCTGCTTGCAAGTTTCCTTCAGGAATCCTCTGCAACTACTTCATAATCCTCTGACCTCGGATCAATCGCAGCCTGCTCCAGGAACCGCTGTAACTGCAACAAGGGATACTTTTCTCCTGAAACCTCAGCTCCAAGTCAGCATCTGCAACAGTTTCCATGGTGTGCATGCTCTGGGGTCTCTCTGTCTTCATCCTGACCCAGAGGGACCGAAGAAATCTCCTGTGGGGTGACAGAGTCACTCCCCTGCTCCAGAAGGCACCTTCCAAGATGACGACTGGTACCCTTGGACTCCTCTCACAGTGACGAGCGTGCTCCTAAGGAAACAGAGGGTGGACATCATCGACATAGACTGTCCTGAGGTCCAGCTGGGGCAATTTGGAGAAGATAAGACCTTGCCTTCCCAAAGAGCGATGGTACCCCTGTGTACTGCGTCTTCTTCACCTCCTGAGGTCTCTGTGCACTATTTTCAAAATTCCTTTGTGCACAGGCTGGCCCAGGTCCCCAGCACTCCATCCTGTGACGCTCAACTCGCTGAGTTGCTCTCCGGCGGTGTGGGACTTTCCTTTGTTGCACTGCATCAACTGTGTTTTGCACCTCCTTTGTACCCATGTCCTAGGACTACCGTGGATACTGGCTGGCATCCTCAGGGCTCTCCAAAGTGCTGAGAGCCCCCTTTTCCTCCTCACACAGAGGTAATGCCCCCAGGTCCCTCCTGGGTCTATCCAGCACCATTGTGACGTAGAACACACTTTTGTCGTAGCCAAGGCTTGTTGGTGACTTCCAACACGAAAGCAGACCTGCAACGATCTTCACATTGTGGGACATCCTTTGCATCATGCAGGAACCTGCTGGCATTTTCCTAGGGTGCATTCCTGCAGTCTTTGACTAACTGGGGACTCTTCTTTTGCACCCTCTTCTGGGTTGGCAGGGGCTCCTGTCCTTCCTGGAACTTCTTTCGACTTCTGGACTTGGTCTCCTTCCTTTGCAGGTCTTCAGGTCCAGGAATCCAGCAGTTGTTATTTGCAGACTTGGTTGGTTGCTGCAATATCCCAAAAGTGATGTGTAGTGTGTCCTAAGGAAACTTGCAGTACTTTACTCCTGCTTTTCTGGGGTGGGGTAATTTACTTACCTTTACTGTATTCTTACTCTACCACCGATTCTGGACACACCATACTTATCTAGGGGGGAGTTTGTGATTCACATTCACTTTCTTGGGATATGGTTTGTGTTGCCCTTAGACCTATTTCCTCCCATTGCATTCTATAGCATTTCCCATTGTTTTGCATTGTTCTATGACTATTTACTCATCTAATTTTGGTGTCTAGTGTATATATTGTGTATAATACTTACCCCCAGAAGGAGTATTGACTCTAAGATATTTTTGGTACTCTGTCACCCAAATAAATACCTTTATTTTTGGTAACACTGAGTATTGTCTTTACTTGTATATAAGTACTGTGTAACTATAATGGTATTGCATGAGCTTTGCATGTCTCCTAGTTCAGCATAAGCTGCTCTGATATAGTAACCTCTACCTGCCTACACTGCTAGAACACTACTACTTCACTACTAAGGGATAACTGGACCTGGTATAGGGTGTAAGTATCCAAGGTACCCACTACAAACCAGGCCAGCCTCCTACACATTATTGAACAGCAATCTTATTATCCTCACATTGAATGGATTAGTTCCTATACATCAATTAATGTACTTCTTCGTGCTTTAGTTCCAATCTTGATTTGACTTCAAACACTACAACGCTCCAAGTCTATAAAATGTCTCAAACTAAGATGTACAGCACATTGATATTTCTGAGGCATACAATGAAATCATGTTTCAACAACTGAAACGTGACCATCTCATACTTCTCAGTTTGAGCCATATCATGAGAAGTTGGGAAAAAATAAAAGAGGCTAGAAAGATATGTTTATGAGAGTATGAATACATACGCCTAGAAACAGATAATGTACCTGTTTAAAAATCTGCAGGAGAATGCTATTGATATATAAAATTATCAGACCAGTTGTCATTGAATGGGAGTTTAGCTAATGAAACATTCATTCAAAATTAATATGGAATTGACTTTCAAAATTAATAAACAGCCTTTACCTTATTTCAGTACTTCAGACTTTTTATCTATGATAAATGTTTGCAAAGTCAGCTATAACAAAATGAGATGCTATTAATTAAATTATTACATGCACCAGAAAACTCAAATGAACTCCGTTCGTTTTGTAAAGTTTCTTCTGTGTAAGAAAATGTACTCTAGATGTTCAAACTAAGTCATGGAAGAGTATATTTTTGTGAAGAGGCTATGTATTCAAATAGGCTACAATTTCTGAATAAACGAATACCATAAGGACAGAAGAGATAATGGTACCAGATTTTTCAGCGAAAAAAGTTGAAAATGACTGATCATGGATTTTGACAGAAAATTTTAAATATATATAATCACCTACATATTCCAAAAGCATCATGTTGACTGCAACTTCTGACCATTAAAGAAAAGTTAGAAGGAACATTTCAACGTGACCAAAATCTCTGATTTAATGTCACTGTTTTAATAGATTTCTGCAATAACCACTATATCTTAAAAAGCAATGACTGAATAGCGCGAAATATAGAAAAAGAGATTAATGGAATGCTTGAATTAATATCAGCCACCAGAAAATAATTGTGCTACATCTCAGTCCATTGTTATTTTGCACACCATGCCACCACTGTTTGAACCCAGAAACATGCAACTCAGTCTTGACCCTGCTCCAATGGACGAATCCAGCTTGAACTGCCAGGTCAGGTCCCCCCCTGAACTGGAACACTAGCAACCCAGGACCGGTTTCATCCTAGTTAGGGCTCATCAGCCAGATGTAGTTTGGTTGCAGTGATAGAGTGTGGCTGGGACCAATATCTTGGCATACCTATCCTACTTAGGGCAACACATTAAAATATTTAAAAAAACAAAAAAGTGATTGTTGGAATGCTTGAATTAATCTGAGCCATTGATAATTACCACATTCAAGTCCATCGTTAATAATGGCTAGGGTGGCAAATTAAGTAAAGAAGCATCCTAGTTTAATGTAAGGGCAAATGGAATACGAGATAGAGCAGAAAGGTGTATGGAACAAATTGGCAGCCATGTTGGGAGTAATGGAATGTTGGAAGTGTATGACAAAATAATAGCAAATAAGTAAATAGATCTTAACCAGTGTGGCAGTCCTATTGCCAGAATTGAGCACCCACATTTTTTTCAGAGGCCTAAATGATTTAAGGACCACTAGAGAACTTTGATTACTTTGATTGTTTCTTTCAATACATTTCAATACCTTTGACTGTGATGACTATGGGGGTCATTACAACATTGGCGGTAAAAGCCGCTTACCGCCGTGCAGAAGACCGCCAATACACCGCTGCGGCCGCGGAACTCCACCACAGCTATTATGACCCACATCTCGGAATCCGCCGAAATTCAGACACCCACACAAGTCCGCCACACCAAAGGTCAGTGATAAACTGGCGAAAACAAATCCTCCACTGTCACGCCAACAGAAACACGCCCATGCTATTACGACCCACAAATCAACGCAGCGGTCTTTCAACCGCGGTATTCCATTGGCGGTACACACCACTGCGCTCAAAATACACACACATCTCCAAAACACCGCCACATTGGGCAATTCAAAATACACACCCCTGATACACATACAAACACCACTCCCACACACCCAACACAATATACAACACACACTCACATCGCCCACAAACCCCTACAACCAAAAATTTGAGACGAAGGCGACAGAAAGAGCACAGCAATAGACAACCCAACCACACAGAGGCACACGACACCATCACCCACACAACATCCACGCACAAAACACCCCACACCACTACACATCACCACACTCATCACCACATACACCACCCCCCACATCACCTACACCACCCCATGGTACGCCAAAGACACCCCAGGTTTTCGGAGGAGGAGTTCAGGGTTATGGTGGAGGAAATCGTACGGGTAGAGCCACAGCTATTTGGATCACAGGTGCAGCACACCTCTATAACTAGGAAGATGGAGCTATGGCGAAGAATCGTGGACAGGGTAAACGCAGTGGGACAGCACCCAAGAAATCGGGAGGACATCAGGAAGAGGTGGAACGACCTACGGGGGAAGGTGCATTCCGTGGTCTCCAGACACAACATTGCGGTTCAGCGGACTGGCGGCGGGCCCCCACCTCCTCCCCCACAACTAACAACATGGGAGGAGCAGGTCTTGACCATTATGCATCCTGAGGGCCTCGGAGGAGTCGGTGGAGGAATGGACACTGGTAAGTCGATTCTTAACTATCATATCTCCCACCCTACCTGCATGCTATCACACACCCCCACCCTCACTCCCTCCCCTATCACTCCAAATCCTCACTAATGTACTAATAACACAAACCACCCATCCCAACACCAAGCCCTGCATGACACAACAAAGCATGGACACCCATCACTAAAGCATGCCCACTGCACATACCCATAACAACCCCTAACCATCACCACACAAGCCCCCACACAGCCATGCTAGCACTGGGGTACACAGTCACCCACCCATTGCACACCATGACACACACAGATGCAATAATCATGCTTTTATACCCCTGCAAGACCACTACGTAACGTCACCAGACAGGAGGGTTCAGACATCTCTACCCCACCCACAGAAGAGGCCCACAGTGATGACAGCAGCTCTGACCAACTGGATCCAGATGACCAGCCCGGAACATCGTGAGCCTCGGGTCAGTCGGTTCCCCTCGCACAGGCGCAGCTCAACACTGACCTTCCACCCTCTGGTAACACCAGCACAGCACCCACCCAGCGGGCCCATACCTCCGTCCCCAGGACACGTCAATCAGCTGTGTCCACCACTACAGGGAACCCAGAATAACCCACCACCCCAACAACAACAGGGACCTGGGGGCAGTGGTAGTGGGCACACGGTCCAGGGGACGGAGGCCCAGGAACACAGGGGAACTGGGAGGGCTGCTCTGTGACAGGGGGCGGACAGGCCAAGGGAACCCACTCTCCACGAGACCCTCTCCTCCATCATGGGAGCATACCACCACTCCCAGGAGACGATGGCTACGGTCCTGGCCAAGTTTCAGGAGACCCAGCGCCTGCATGAGGAACAGTATTTGGGCTTCAGGGAGGAACTCAGAACCATCAGCTCCGCCCTGGGCACCATCGTAGGGGTGCTGAAGGACATACAGAACACCATGAGGGACACCGTGGCACTCCAAGGGGCCCCTGACACTAGCCTGGGCGATGAACTACCCACCACCTCCGCCGGCGATAGTGGACAGGACGCCCCGCCACAGGACCACCACACCAGCACCCCACCCCCTGCAGACAGAGAACCACCACGCAAGCGGTCCCTGAGATCCAGGAACAGGACAGAGCACGATGGCAAGACCCCCGCCAAGAAATGAGACCACCCTGATTGTCATTCCACTGTCCCACTTTGTAACCCTGTCCATATTGGAACTGCCCCAGCTCCACTTCCTATGCCCATATGGGCAGTGCACCTGTGAGACTAATAGACTGGACTCTGCCATGGACATTCCTCCACCATCACCCATCACCATTTTGCCACCCCCTCCAATAATTAGCACTTCAATAAACACCCTTGAACCACAAAACAATCTGGAGTCAGTCTGTGATTTTGAAAATGTTTATTATCTATGACAATGACAAAATCCATTTGAAAATGTAATGTCAACATACCTATGTCACAAATCACAAGTCCATGAAGGATGGAAGCAGATGACACACGTTGGTAACCACACCTGTGAAACCGTAATGGAAATGTTCAACTCAGTTACCAAATACTGCTTCAAATTGACAGACAGGATAGAGGTAGAAGTGTGAAAGTAAATGTACTAGTAAAGAAATTGTTCTCACCTGTGTGTCACTGGAAATATTGCTGTATGACTGAGTCCCTGTTGTCAATGTCTTCTTCCTCTGCTTCCTCCTCATCACTGTCCACAGGCTCCACAGCTGCCACAACACCGTCATCTGGACCATCCTCCTGCAGAAAAGGCACCTGGCGTCGCAAAGCAAGATTGTGAAGCATAGAACAGGCGATGATGATCTGGCACACCTTCCTTGGTGAGTAGAATAGGGAACCACCTGTCATATGGAGGCACCTGAACCTGGCCTTCAGGAGGCCGAAGGTGCGTTCGATCACCCTCCTAGTCCGCCCATGGGCCTCATTGTAGCGTTCCTCTGCCCTGGTCCTGGGATTCCTCACTGGGGTCAATAGCCATGATAGGTTGGGGTAACCAGAGTCCCCTAATAGCCACACCCGGTGCCTCTGGAGCTGACCCATCACATAAGGGATGCTGCTATTCCGCAGGATGTAGGCGTCATGCACTGAGCCAGGGAACATAGCATTTACCTGCAAGATGTACTGGTCTGCCAAACATACCATCTGTACATTCATTGAATGATAACTCTTCCGGTTCCTGTACACCTGTTCACTCCTGTGGGGGGGACCAGAGCTACATGGGTCCCATCAATGGCACCCATGATGTTAGGGATATGTCCCAGGGCATAGAAGTCACCTTTAACTGTAGCCAAATCCTCCACCTGAGGGAAAACGATGTAGCTCTTCATGTGTTTCAGCAGGGCAGACAACACTCTGGACAACACGTTGGAAAACATAGGCTGGGACATCTCTGATGCCATGGCCACTGTTGTTTGAAATGACCAACTTGCTAGGAAATGGAGCACTCATAGCACCTGCACTTGAGGGGGGATTCCTGTGGGATGGCGGATTGGTGACATAAGGTCTGGCTCCAACTGGGTACACAGTTCCTGGATTGTGGCACGGTCAAACCTGTAGGTGATGATTAAATGTCGCTCCTCCATTGTCAACAGGTCCACCAGCGGTCGGTACACTGGAGGATTCCGCCATCTCCTGACATGTCCCAGCTGACGGTGCCTAGGAAGGACAACAGCGACCACAGAGTCAAGCAATTCAGAGGTATGTACCCACAGCTACACAGAACACGAAACAAAATCCAAAAAGTTGTCTGTATGTGTGTTGAGTCCAGGCCTAGGTATGTGTGACGCAGTTGAAAATTAAGCCATGTAGGCCCCTGAAATGGCAGATGCCTGACCTCTAAAGTGGGACAAAGAGATATGAGGTAACTGCGCTGGCGTTGTACACCGTCACAGTAGGCGGTCGTAGACCGCGGCGCAAAGCAGCCCCTCAGCCTTCGCCCGTACCCGCTCATCAAGGAGGGTGGGCAGCACCTTCGCCCCAGGCACCTCAGCCCCTGCCCCTGTCACCCCTGCTGCCCTCAGTGAGGAGGCCATTGACCTCCTCAGGTCACTCACTGTTGGGCAGTCTACCATTGTGAATGCCATCCAGGGTGTAGAAAGGGAGTTGCAACACACTAATGCATTCCTGGAGGTGTCACGGTTTTCAATGGGCTTCCCGTCGAAGTTGAGAAGAGTTGGGGAACGACCCCGGTTCCGGCAGGTTCTGCTCTGGCCGAGGTAGGGGCGACCCCTTCCGGTAGCCACGGTGCTGTTTGACAATAGCAAGCCACTACAGTCCGTGCCCTCCAGAAGGAGTCCCAGAGGAAAAACCCCAGTAGGGTAAAAAACCTCCAGCGGGAACTCCCTGAAACAAAAGGAGGACACCAAGGCGTTAGAGATGAAGATCCGGAGTGCAGGAAGACTGGAAACGAAGACAGGTCAGGAAAATACTGGATTCGCAGGAAGAAACCAGTCAGAGCGTGACTACCACCAAGGAGTGTTGCAACGCAATGAACAAGCAGCTGGATTCCCCTTATATACCTCTAGGCAGGAAGTAGGAAACAGGAAGTAGAAACACCACCATCTTGGATTGGGGAAAAGAGTATAATAGTGAATCAGGTACATGCGTCCAAACAAAGAAAAACAATGCATGCTGGGAAGAGAGGAAGTGGGCAGCATGCTGGGAAAGGAAAAGGCAGGCATAAAAACACCACCATGTGCAAGGGTTCGGCTTTTGCCTGGAGACATTGGTAAGTGCCCAAAGAAATGTAAAGCGCATTAATGCGCTGTGCGCGACAGGATCAAGACCTAACTCGAGGTCTTTCTCCCGCCGCGTTTGTCTTTCTAATAGAGACAAAAGAAGGGGGCGCGGCGAGTGCCGCGATCCCTGAACGAACTCGCGGCTTTCCCCGCGGTCTGTACGCAAGCCGCGGCTTCTCCCGAGGCTTGCACACAGACCGCGGCATGAAGGGAATGCCGCGCTGCGGCGACCCGAGCCCGCGGCCGCGGCTGCCGTAGGAGCCGCGGCGGCCACGGCGTGACAGTATGCCCCCCCCGAGGCCCCAGGTTTGTGAGGGAAGAGTCGAAAAAAGCGACGGACCAAAAGAGGGGCATGAACTGAAGGGGCATCCTCCGAGGAACACTCACTCATAGGGTAACCTTTCCAATGAATAAGATACTGGAGGCGCCCATGGAAAAGCCGAGAGTCACAGATTTCCTGGACCTCGTACTCGGGCACATTATCAACCAACAGAGGAGGGGGACAGGAAAATTGTCTGTGAAAAGGATCAGGAAGGTAAGGTTTAAGTTGAGAGACATGGAATACAGGGTGAATCTTCCACGTCCGAGGCAGGCGAAGACGCACAGACACTGGGTTAATCTTTTTGAGAATTAGGAAGGGACCATAAAAGCGGGGTTTGAATTTGTTCTGAGTGAGTCGGAGAGGTAGGAATCTAGAGGAGAGCCAGACTTTATCCTGGACCTGATATTGAGGAGCCGCACAGCGTCTCCTATCCGCTATCCTTTTCATGCGGGACTTAGTGGCCACAAGGTTGGACTGGATAACACGTTGGATACCTCGTAGCTGTCAGACATAGGAGGAGATGGCAGGAAGATTGGAATTCTCTCTCAGGGGAGATGGAAAGGCCTTGGGATGGAAACCGTAGGAGCCATAGAAGGGAGAGACCTTCGAGGCGCTGTGTATGGAGTTGTTATAGGAGAATTCTGCAAGTGGTAAATAGGTAGCCCAATTACTCTGCGTAGCATTGCAGAAGCTACGTAAGTATTGTTCGAGACCTTGATTGAGTCGTTCCGTCTGTCCATTGGTTTGAGGGTGGAACCCAGATGATAAGGCCACTTTGATTCCCAATGTCTTACAGAATTGATTCCAGAATCGGGAGATCTATTGAGGACCCCTATCCGATATAATGACCTGAGGTAATCCATGAAGCCGAAAGATCTCTTGTGTAAAGATTTGACCCAATTCTTTTGCCGTTGGTAACTTTCTTAAGGCCGTGAAGTGAGCCATTTTGGTGAAGGAGTCTACGGTTACCATTATTACGTGATTTCCCATTGAAGAGGGTAATGCGCACATGAAATCTGTGGAGATAGTGTGCCATGGGCCTGGGGGAACTGGTAGTGGGCGGAGTAATCCTACTGGTTTGGTACGGGGTGTCTTGGCTTGTGCACATATAGGACAAGATGATACATATTCCTCAATATCTGTCTTGAGTGTTGGCCACCAGAAGGAGCGAAGCAGAAGTTCTTGAGTGGCTTTCATTCCTCGATGACCCGCGATAGGGGAATCATGGCACATACGTAAGGCTTCAGTCTGTACTATTTTAGTGGGTAAGAATAGGGCCTTATCATGATAATAATAGCCTTGATCTATATGCAGTTGCGGACGCAACTTATTCAGCTCTGTCTCTTCTAGACTGGCATATTCGGACTTGACTTGGTCTAAAAAAGTCTGTACCACCCCAATGATCTTATTATCGTCAAATAGGTTCTGTACAGTAGAATCGTTACACTCAGGGTAACGTCGGGACAAGGCATCCGCCAGGATGTTCTGAGAACCAGGGATGTAAGTGATATAGAAGTCATATTGGCTGAAAAAGAAAGCCCATCGAGCCTGTCGGCTATCTTGACACTGAAAGTTTCTTAAGCACTGTAGATTTCTTTGGTCTGTCCGGGCTTCAAAAGGTTCTTTTGAGCCCATCAAAAAGTGTCTCCATTCTGTGCAAGCGGTTTTTAAGGCGAGTAATTCACGTTCTAACACGGAATAGTTCCGCTCCGAATCGGATAAAATGTGTGACAGGCAGAATACAGGGTGTTCTAAATCATCATCATCTTGTCTTTGCAATAAGGCAGCCCCAATGGCTCTTTCTGAGGCGTCTGCGACAACAATGAACTGTTTGCTGGTGTCTGGGTGTCGTAGAATAGGGGCTTGAATAAAAGCTTTCTTTAAATCCTGAAAGGCCGACTCTGCGTCTTGTGTCCAACAAAAGCCCTTCTTTAGATGTTCTTTTTTAAGGGTTTGAGTAATGTAGCTGGTTCTCTGGGCAAAGTCTGCTATGAATTGGCGATAGAAGTTGGCTAATCCCAAAAAAACACTGAGTCTCCTTGATGGAAGAAGGAGATGGCCAATTCAATATAGCTTGCACCTTGTCTGAATCCATGGCTACTCCAGTTTGGTTTATGCAATACCCCAAGTATTTTACTTCCGACTGATCAAACTCGCACTTTTCAGGTTTACAGAATAAATGGTGTTGTCGGAGTCTCTCTAAAACTTGGCAAACATGTACATTAATGCGCTGTGCGCGACAGGATCAAGACCTAACTCGAGGTCTTTCTCCCGCTGCGTTTGTCTTTCCAATAGAGACAAAAGAAGGGGGCGCGGCGAGTGCCGCGACCCCTGAACGAACTCACGGCTTTCCCCGCAGTCTGTACGCAAGCCGCGGCTTCTCCCGAGGCTTGCACACAGACCGCGGCATGAAGGGAATGCCGCGCTGCGGCGACCCGAGCCCGCGGCCGCGGCTGCCGTAGGAGCCCGCTCGGCCGCGGCGTGACAGGAGGGCATTCATTCTGGTCAGGCTGCCCATCATCGAACCCTGCAATCTCTGGCCTCAGCACTGATGGCAGCCATTGTCCCTGTGTCCAGCCTCCCCCCTCCAACTTCCTCCACCCAGACCCAATCCCCTGTACCTCTGCCTATCCCAAGCCCACCATCAGACCAGCCTGTACACACCTCAACACACAAGGGCAGCTCAGGCAAACATAGGCACCACACATCCCACAGGCACTCACGCAAGCATCACCCACATACAGACACAGCAACATCCACTGCCTCCACTGTGTCCCCCTCCTCGTCGTCTCCCTCCTCCCTCCCAGTGTCGTCTACACTCTCACCTGCATGCACTACCACTACAGCCACTAGGACTCGCACCAGAACACCCAGCACCACATGCCACTCACCTGCACTCACCACCCCCACTACTATTTGCACGTCCCCTGTGTCCTCTCCCAGTGTGTCTGTGACGCCCCCTCCCAAAGTCCACAAACGCAGGCACACACACACCCAACATCCATCCACCTCAGGACAGCCTCCAGAACATGCACCTGCACCCAAATCATCAAACGTTACACCTCCTACAACCACCTCCTCTTCCTCCACTCCCAGACCCCCTCCAGCTACCCGTCCCAGTGTTCGTCAGAAACTTTTCCTGAGCAACGTGACCTCTTTCCCACCACCCCCCCCTCCAATTCATAGGTCCCGTAGTAGCACCTCAGCCAAAAAAAGTCTGGTACCAGTGGTGCCTGTTAGAGGTATGTGGAGTGCACTGGGCACCAGGGCAGCCAGTGTGACACGGAGCCAAAGCACAGCCAGTCCCCCCCCTGTGAAGCACCAGAAATTGGACAGTGCCCGACAGGAGAGGGTGAAGACTCCTGCCAGCAAAGCCACTCACAAGGGTCCCGGGGGGAGTGTTGAGTCAGCTGTGACTCCTCCCAAGGTGGGGAAGGGGCAGAAGAAGTCGCCAAAGTCTGGGAAGAGCAGCACGGCGGAGCAGGCCGCCATCATCCCCGCTGCCCAGGACGCCACCGCCAGCCCCATCGTCACTGGTCAGGAGACCACGGCCAGAGTCAGTGCCCAGGAGGGCAGCACAATCGTCACTGGTCGGGAGACCACCGCCAGAGTCAGTGCCCAGGAGGGCAGCACAATTGTCACTGGTCCGGAGACCACCGCCAGAGTCAGTGCTCAGGAGGGCAGCACAATCATCACTGGTCAGGAGACCACCGCAAGAGTCAGTGCCCAGGAGGGCAGCACAATCATCACTGGTCCGGAGACCACCGCCAGAGTCAGTGCCCAGGAGGGCAGCACATTTGTCACTGGTCCGAGACCACCGCCAGAGTCAGTGCCCAGGAGGGCAGCACAATCCTCACTGGTCAGGAGACCACCGCCAGAGTCAGTGCCCAGGAGGGCAGGACAATCGTCACTGGTCCGGAGACCACCGCCAGAGTCAGTGCCCAGGAGGGCCCCGGCAGCCACAGCCCCGCTGGGCAACGAGGGACCGCCATGGCACACACCGCTGAACGGGTCAGAGACAGCAAAGTCAAGCACCGCTGAACAGGGCAAAGACCGCCATGGCAAGCACCGCTGAACAGGGCAAAGACCGCCATGGCAAGCACCGCTGAACAGGTTAGAAACTGCAAAGTCAAGCACCGCTGAACAGGGCAAAGACCGCCATGGCAAGCACCACTGAACAGGGCAAGCACCACTGAGCAGGGCAAAGACCGCCATGGCAAGCACCGCTGAACAGGGCAAGCACCGCTGAACAGGGCAAAGACCGCCATGGCAAGCACTGCTGAACAGGGCAAGCACCGCCAACTCAAGCATCGTTAGCCCATGTGCGGCAGGGGCAGTGATGGAACTGGGACCGTCACGGGGAGCGTGATGCACTCTGGGCACCAGTCCCCCTCCAGAACCAGTGGAGAACAGCATCCACTACCTGAGACTTAACAGGATGAAGCACTCTGGGCACCAGTCCCCCTCCAGAACCAGTGGAGAACAGCATCCACTACCTGAGTCCTTGTAGGAAGTTGGTTCTGTATGCACTATTTCAAAGTAAGGAATAGTATGCACAGAGTCCACGGGTTCCCCTTAGAGGTAAGATAGTGGCAAAAAGAGATAATTCTAATGCTCTACTTTGTGGTAGTGTGGTCGAGCAGTAGGCTTATCAAAGGAGTAGTGTTAAGCATTTGTTGTTCATACACAAGCAATAAATGAGGAACACACACTCAGAGACAATTCCAGGCCAATAGGTTTTTGTATAGAAAAATAACTTTTCTTAGTTTATTTTAAGAACCACAGGTTCAAGATTTACATGTAATACTTTAAATGAAAGGTATTGTAGGTAGGTACTTTAGGAACTTTGAATTAGCAAAATAGCATATACAGTTTTCACATAAATCACATATAGCTATTTTAAAACTAGACACAGTGCAATTTTCAACAGTTCCTGGGGGGAGTAAGAGTTTGTTAGTTTTTGTAGGTAAGTGAACCACCTACGGGGTTCAAGTTTGGGTCCAAGGTAGCCCACCATTGGGGGTTCAGAGCAACCCCAAAGTTACCACACCAGCAGCTCAGGGCCGGTCAGGTGCAGAGGTCAAAGTGGTGCCCAAAACGCAAAGGCTTCAATGGAGAAGGGGGTGCCCTGGTTCCAGTCTGCCAGCAGGTAAGTACCCGCGTCTTCAGAGGGCAGACCGGGGGTTTTTGTAGGGCACCGGGGGGGGGACACAAGTCCACACAGAAAGTACACCCTCAGCAGCGCGGGGGCGGCCGGGTGCAGTGTGTAAACAAGCGTCGGGTTTGTAATAGAAATCAATGGGAGACCAAGGGGTCTCTTCAGCGATGCAGGCAGGCAAGGGGGGGCTCCTAGGGGTAGCCACCACCTGGGCAAGGGAGAGGGCCACCTGGGGGTCGCTCCTGCACTGGAGGTCGGATCCTTCAGGTCCTGGGGGCTGCAGGTGCAGAGTCTTTACCAGGCGTCGGATCTTTGAAGCAGGCAGTCGCGGTCAGGGGGAGCCTTGGGATTCCCTCTGCAGGCGTCGCTGTGGGGGCTCAGGGGGGTCAACTCTGGCTACTCACAGTCTCGCAGTCACCGGGGAGTCCTCCCTGAAGTTATTGTTCTCCACAAGTCGAGCCGGGGGCGTCGGGTGCAGAGTGTCAAGTCTCACGCTTCCGGCGGGAAACGCGAGTTGTTTCAAAGTTGCTTCTTTGTTGCAAAGTTGCAGTCTTTGGTGAACAGAGCCACTGTCCTCGGGAGTTCTTGGTCCTTCTAGATGCAGGGCAGTCCTCTGAGGCTTCAGAGGTCGCTGGTCCCTGTGGAAAGCGTAGCTGTAGCATTGTCTTTAGAAGTGGGGAGACAGGCCGGTAGAGCTGGGGCCAAAGCAGTTGGTGTCTCCGTCTTCTCTGCAGGGTTTTTCAGCTTAGGAGTCCTCTTCTTCTTAGGTTGCAGGAATCTGGGTTCCTAGGTTCTGGGGAGCCCCTAAATACTGAATTTAGGGGTGTGTTTAGGTCTGGGGGTTAGTAGCCAATGGCTACTAGCCCTGAGGGTAGCTACACCCTCTTTGTGCCTCCTCCCTGAGGGGAGGGGGGCACATCCCTAATCCTATTGGGGGAATCCTCCATCTGCAAGATGGAGGATTTCAAAAAGTTAAAGTCACCTCAGCTCAGGACACCTTAGGGGCTGTCCTGACTGGCCAGTGACTCCTTGTTTTTCTCATTATCTCCTCTGGCCTTGCCGCCAAAAGTGGGGCCGTGGCCGGAGGGGGCGGGCAACTCAACTAGCTGGAGTGCCCTGGGGTGCTGTAACAAAGGGGGTAAGCCTTTGAGGCTCACCCCCAGGTGTTACAGTTCCTGCAGGGGGTGGTGTGAAGCACCTCCACCCAGTACAGGCTTTGTTACTAGCCACACAGCGACAAAGGCACTCTCCCCATGTGGCCAGCAACATGTCTGGTGTGTGGCAGGCTGTTAAAACCAGTCGGCCTACACGGGTAGTCGGTTAAGGTAGTCTGGGGTTTATGTTACAATAAAATGTACACTGGCATCAGTGTGCATTTATTGTGCTGAGAAGTTTGATACCAAACTTCACAGTTTTCAGTGTAGCCATTATGGTGCTGTGGAGTTTGTGCATGACAGACTCCCAGACCATATACTCTTATGGCTACCCTGCACTTACAATGTCTAAGATTTTGCTTAGACACTGTAGGGGCATAGTGCTCATGCACTTATGCCCTCACCTATGGTATAGTGCACCCTGTCTTAGGGCTGTAAGGTCTGCTAGAGGGGTGACTTATCTATACTCTTATAGGCAGTGTGAGGTTGGCATGGCACCCTGAGAGGAGTGCCATGTCGACTTAGTTGTTTTGTCCTCACTAGCACACACAAGCTTGCAAGCAGTGTGTCTGTGCTGAGTGAGGGGTCCCCAGGGTGGCATAAGACATGCTGCAGCCCTTAGAGACCTTCCCTGGCATCAGGGCCCTTGGTACCAGGGGTACCAGTTACAAGGGACTTACCTGCATGCCAGGGTGTGCCAATTGTGGAAACAAAAGTACAGGTTAGGGAAAGAACACTGGTGCTGGGGCCTGGTTAGCAGGCCTCAGCATACTTTCAAATCAAAACTTAGCATCAGCAAAGGCAAAAAGTCAGGGGGTAACCATGCCAAGGAGGCATTTCCTTACAGTCCTTAACAGGATGAAGCACTCTGGGCACCAGTCCCCCTCCAGAACCAGTGGAGAATAGCATCCACTACCTGAGTCCTTAACAGCCTTAACAGGATGAAGCACTCTGGGCACAAAGCCCCTTCCAGAACCAATGGAGAACAGCATCCACTACCTGAGTCCTTAACAGGATGAAGCACTCTGGGCACAAAGCCCCCTCCAGAACCAGTGGAGACTGTTATCCACTTGAGAGTCTGTAGCTTTGCACTCCCCAGGATGGTACAGTGGGCAACCCACCCACTGCAGAGACTTCAGAGACTGTGGCTTTGCACTCCCCAGGATGGTACAGTGAGCAAACCACCCACTGCAAAGACTTGTGAGACTGTGGCTTTGCACTCCCCAGGATGGTACAGTGGGCAAACTACCCACTGCAAAGACTTGTGAGACTGTGGCTTTGCACTCCCAAGGATGGTACAGTGGGCAAACCACCCACTGCAAAGACTTGTGAGACTGTGGCTTTGCACTTCCCAGGATGGTACAGTGGGAAAACCACCCACTGTAGTGACTTGTGAGACTGTGGCTTTGCACTCACCAGGATGGTACAGTGGGCAAATCACCCACTGTAGAGACTTGTGAGACTGTGGATTTGCACTCCCCAGGATGGTACAGTGGGCAAACCACCCACTGTAGAGACTTGTGAGACTGTGGCTTTGCACTCCCCAGGATGGTACAGTGGGCAAACCAAACACTGCAAAGACTTGTGAGACTGTGGTTTTGACCTCCCCAGGATACATCAATGGGCATGGAGCCCCATCGTGGATCTGGTGTGGTGCTGTCATCCGGCTGAGGTGCCCCCCCTTCCTTTCCCCCTGAGGTGCCTGTTGTATTTCTATCTGATGCCCCTGCAGTGTTCTCTCCGTTTCTGGACAGGTATCGTGTGTGGGCCTCGCCCATGCATTTTGGGCCCAGTGGTCCACGGACATTGAATGGTGCATACCTGCACTACTAATCGTGATGTATATTTTTGGAATGTGTATATATTTCTGTATATATTTGGTTACTGTATTTTGAAACATTACAATGGTTGTACTGATTTCCTTTTGTCTTTGCATTCTTCCGGGGGGGTTGGGGATTGTTACTGTGATGTTTGGAAATGCATTGGTGTGTGTGTTGTAGTGTGCGCGGGTCGGGCTGGGGGTGGGGGTGTTGCGTGTGTGTGTCCCTGACTTTTGCCTCCCCCATCCCCTATGTCGTAGGTGTAGTAGTCACTTTTGTCTTCAGCGCCGGCATTGCTGATGTTCGTAGAGGAGCAGGAACACTATCGCAGGGAGTATTTGGAGTTCCGGCTCCATGGTGCCCTCTTTCCTCGTGGAGTGTGTTAAGGTGAGCGTTTTCCCATTGAAACGGCTGTTTCCACCACGTTTTTATACACGGTGAATCCGCCCCGGAAAAGGTGGCGGATTGGCCTGTTGTAATACTGTGGGCGGTACTTTGTCTTCCGCCTGTCTATTGGCGGTGACCGCCGCGCTGCTTGTATGTACCGCCGTGGCGGTCGGAGTGTTAAAGTGGCTGTCCACTGTCATAATTCCCTTTTTTTCCCCCGGCCTGTTTGCGGTATTACCGCCGCTTTAACACCGTCCGCCAGGGTTGTAATGACCCCCTATGTATGTTCACATATAATTCTGTTGGCTCACAGCCTCTTTTTAAGACCATCTATGTCAGTTGTTAACATTTAAATGATTGTTATGGTGTTGAATGTTTAATTTTGAAGCGCCTCCTTTTGACAACTTTTCTCCAAGGATTCCAATTTCACTAAACCTTTCTCCAGAATTTTAACTTGAACTCCAGTCTGAGAAATCTATAAGTCACAGTCCTCTAGTGTATTTCTCTCTTAAAAACACTGTTGCCTGTGTTGGTCACAGCCTTAGTCTACAAATTAAGAGATTCCATAAAGATAATTTCTCAATGGGCCATCTAAGCAGCATTGGGAGCTGCTCCCCCATTTTGTACATTGGCTAGGCCCTTTGTCTGGGAGTGCTGTTGTTTTAAGTAACCCAATTTTTCTTTAAGGCATTTATGCTTCTGTACTTCTTTGGTGACTTGACACACAAGTATCAGAAACGTTTACCAATTCAATGTTCTCTTGCAGTGACTACTATGAGCTTCACAGGCCTTAACTACAAAGACAACATACCCGCTGCTCCTTTGTCTTCTAGTGGCCAAGTTCCCGGCACTACCGTAACTCTTCTCCAGTAACAAATGTCCATGCAATTCTGTATCTTTGGTCCATGGGTGGATATAGGATGTGGGCCTCAAAGGTGCTTGGTAACTGTGGGATGTTCAGGGAACTTGTGGACTCTCTGACTGCTTTTAAGTTGGTGATGGTACCAGACAGTATGCCATTAAGCACCTATATAATCCTGCTCACTGTAAGACCTGCCACCCTTAGGTTGTTCTTCCCACAAACAATTTGTCTTTGCCCTCCACTTGTTGCTGAGATCCGTTTTTGTTAACCTCAGGACTCTGTATTATACCACTGCTAACCACTGCCAAAGTGCTTGTGCTCTGTCCCCTAAACATGGTAACATTAACTTACACTTAATGGACATATTTACTTTTAATTTATATTATTAAGTTTCTTGTAGAGTGGTATAGCATATACCTGGGGACTGTAAATAAAATACTACTAGCCAGCCTGCAGCAAATATTTTGCCACCCACTTAAGTAAACTCTAGGAGCATATCCCAGGTCTGCCATTGCAGGCTGAATCCAGTTTTAACCTGTCGATTTTGACTTGGCATTATAACTCCCATGACAGACACAAGCTCCCCTTTTATTGCCTATGTCACCCTTAAGGTAGTCCCTATGTAGCCCATAGGGCAGTGTGCATCATAATTAAAAGGGTGGACAAGTACTTTTAACCCCTTCGCTGCCAGGCCTTTTCCCCCTCCTGTGCCAGGCCTTTTTTTGCCTATTTGGGGCAGTTCGCGCTTAGGCCCTCATAACTTTTTGTCCACATAAGCTAACCAAGCCAAATTTGTGTCCTTTTTTTCCAACATCCTAGGGATTCTAGAGGTACCCAGACTTTGTGGGTTCCCCTGAAGGAGGCCAAGAAATTGGCCATTCGTTTTTTTTTTTTAAATTGGAAAAAGTGGCTGCAGAAGAAGGCTTGTGGTTTTTCCCCTGGAAATGGCATCAACAAAGGGTTTGTGGTGCTAAACTCAGCAGCTTCCCAGCTTTCAGGAACAGGCAGACTTGAATCAGAAAACCCAATTTTTCAACACAATTTTGGCATTTTACTGGGACATGCCCCATTTTTGCAATTTTTTGTGCTTTCAGCCTCCTTCCAGTCAGTGACAGGAATGGGCATGAAACCAATGCTGGATCCCAGAAACCTAAACATTTCTGAAAAGTAGACAAAATTCTGAATTCAGCAAGGGGTCATTTGTGTAGATCCTACAAGGTTTTCCTACAGAAAATAACAGCTGAAAAAGAAAAATATTGAAATTGAGGTGAAAAAACCATCAATTTTTCTCTACTTTTTACTCTGTAACTTTTTCCTGCAATGTCAGATTATCGAAAGCAATATACCGTTACGTCTGTTGGACTCCTCTGGTTGCGGAGATATATAGGGTTTGTAGGTTCATCAAGAACCCGAGGAACCCAGAGCCAATAAATGAGCTGCACCCTGCAGTGCGTTTTCATTCTATACCGGGTATACAGCAATTCATTTGCTGAAATATAAAGAGTAAAAAATTGCTATCAAGAAAACCTTTGCATTTCCAAAAAGGGCACAAGATAAGGTGTTGAGGAGCAGTGGTTATTTGCACATCTCTGAATTCCGGGGTGACCATACTAGCACGTGAATTACAGGGAATTTCTCAAATAGATGTCTTTTTTACACACTCTCCTATATTTGGAATGAAAAAATGTAGAGAAAGACAAGGGGCAATAGCACTTGTTTTGCTAATCTATGTTCCCCCAAGTCTCCCGATAAAAATGATACCTCACTTGTGTGGGTAGGCCTAGCGCCCGTGACAGGAAACGCCCCAAAACGCAACGTGGACACATCCCATTTTTTTGAAAGAAAACAGAGGTGTTTTTTGCGAAGTGCCTACCTGTAGATTTTGGCCTCTAGCTCAGCCGGCACCTAAGGAAACCTACCAAACCTGTGCATTTCTGAAAACTAGAGACCTAGGGGAATCCAAGGAGGGGTGACTTGCGGGGCTCGGACCAGGTTCTGTTACCCAGAATCCTTTGCAAACCTCAAAATGTGGCTTAAAAAACACATGTTCCTCACATTTCTGTGGCAGAAAGTTCTGGAATCTGAGAGGAGCCACAAATTTACTTCCACCCAGCGTTCCCCCAAGTCTCCCGATAAAAATGATACCTCACTTGTGTGGGTAGGCCTAGCGCCCGCGACAGGAAACGCCCCAAAGCGCAACATGGACACATCCAAAATTTTTGAAGAAAACAGGTGTTTTTTGCAAAGTGCCTACCTGTAGATTTTGGCCTCTAGCTCAGCCGGCACCTAGGGAAACCTACAAAACCTGTGCATTTCTGAAATCTAGAGACCTAGGGGAATTCAAGGAGGGGTGACTTGCGGGGCTCGGACCAGGTTCTGTTACCCAGAATCCTTTGCACACCTCAAAATTTGGCTAAAAAAACACATGTTCCTCACATTTCTGTGGCAGAAAGTTCTGGATTCTGAGAGGAGCCACAAATTTCCTTCCACCCAGCGTTCCCCCAAGTCTCCCGATAAAAATGATACCTCATTTGTGTGGGTAGGCCTAGCGCCCGCGACAGGAAACGCCCCAAAGCGCAACGTGGACACATCCAAAATTTTGGAAGAAAACAGAGGTGTTTTTTGCGAAGTGCCTACCTGTAGATTTTGGCCTCTAGCTCAGCCGGCACCTAGGGAAACCTACCAAACCTGTGCATTTCTGAAAACTAGAGACCTAGGGGAATCCAAGGAGGGGTGACTTGCGGGGCTCAGACCAGGTTCTGTTACCCAGAATCCTTTGCAAACCTCAAAATTTGGCAAAAAAACCACATGTTCCTCACATTTCTGTGGCAGAAAGTTCTGGAATCTGAGAGGAGCCACAAATTTCCTCCACCCAGCGTTCCCCAAGTCTCCCGATAAAAATGATACCTCACTTGTGTGGGTAGGCCTAGCGCCCGTGAAAGGAAACGCCCCAAAGCGCAACGTGGACACATCCAAAATTTTTGAAGAAAACAGAGGTGTTTTTTGCGAAGTGCCTACCTGTAGATTTTGGCCTCTAGCTCAGCCGGCACCTAGGGAAACCTACCAAACCTGAGCTTTTCTGAAAACTAGAGACCTAGGGGAATCCAAGGAGGGGTGACTTGTGGGGCTCGGACCAGGTTCTGTTACCCAGAATCCTTTGCAAACCTCAAAATTTGGCCAAAAAAACACATGTTCCTCACATTTCTGTGGCAGAAAGTTCTGGAATCTGAGAGGAGCCACAAATTTCCTTCCACCCAGCGTTCCCCCAAGTCTGCCGATAAAAATGATACCTCACTTGTGTGGGTAGGCCTAGCCCCCGCGACAGGAAATGCCCCAAAACACACAGTGGACACATCCCATTTTTTGAAAGAAAACAGTGCCTACCTGTGGATTTTGGCCTGTAGCTCAGCCGGCACCTAGGGAAACCTACCAACCCTGTGCATTTTTGAAAACTAAAGACCTTGGGGAATCCAAGATGGGGTGACTTGTGGGGCTCGGACAGGTTCTGTTACCCAGAATACTTTGCAAACCTCAACCTTTGGCTAAAAAAACTCATTTTCCTCACATTTCGGTGGCAGAAAGTTCTGGAATCTGGGAGGAGCCACAAATTTCCTTCCACCCAGCATTCCCCCAAGTCTCCCGATAAAAATGATACCTCACTTGTGTGGGTGGGCCAGGTGCCTGCAACAGAATAAGGCCCAAAACTTGAAGAGATAGAAGGGATAGCACAGCGAGTTTATAAGGGCATATTCTTTTATACATCTTTAGACGGACTCTGCTTTGGGGTCCCACATAAGTGAGGTGTCATTTTACTTGGGAGACTGAGGGGAAAACTGGGGAGTAGGAATTTTCTGCTGGAGCGGTGATCCTACTAAGAAAAGTCAGCAAAATATGCTTTTTTATGCAAATTTTGAGGTTTACAGAGGAGTATGGGTAAGAAAATGTTGGGGAAGCCACGCAAGCAACACATCCCTGGACTCATTGGGGTGTCTAGTTTTAAAACATTTCTGGGTTTTGTAGGTTTCCCTAGATGAAGGCCGCACCCAGGACCAAAAACATAGGTGGGCCCTCCCCCCCCAAAAACAGGTATTTTTGTAATATATCATCTTGATGTGTGCACATACGTCCGTGATGTGCCAAACACAAAAATTTTGAAAAGAAACACACTTAGGTTATGTGAAGAAGACCCCTCACCCACCAACCAAGTTGGTGGCATGCTTCATCATTGGGGTCCCACCCGAGGCACCTAGCGTGTCACAGGTGTGCTGCGACGCCTGATTACAGCGGAGCAGGTTTTGTCATTTTTACCACACATACTGGTTGGATTTTGCACGAGGGTGAGTGATGGTTCAGTGGATCAAATTTTATTAACAAGAGATTTCACAAAAATGAAATGCACTGCTAATAACTGAAAGGTAAAAAACTGAACCAATGACTCACAGCTCGTGAGCTGTAAAGCCGAGACAAGGCACCAACCGATTTACAGTCCATTCACACACCTTTCATACATGACATGCACAAGACCATTCCCACGGCCAGCCACGGGCCCAGCACATTACAACACTCACATCGACAGACCTCGCCACTCAAGGGCCCATCACTTACATACGCCCACATGCCTGATACAAGAATCACACCAGCTGATGGGAGTGTGGACTGGCGTTTGGCTGGCACCGCCAGCCATGCGCCACCCCACGCACACCTCCAGCCAAGCGCCACTCCACGCACACCGCCAGCCAAGCACCACCCCACGCACACCGCCAGCCATGCGCCACCCCACGCACACCACCAGCCAAGCGCCACCCCAAGCACACCGCCAGCCAAGCGCCACCCCACGCACACCGCCAGCCAAGCGCCACCCCACGCACACCGCCAGCCAAGCGCCACCCCACGCACACCGCCAGCCAAGCGCCACCCCAAGCACACCGCCAGCCAAGCGCCACCCCAAGCACACCCCCAGCCAAGCGCCACCCCAAGCACACCGCCAGCCCAAGCACACCACCATCACTTTTTTTGTTTATAAACAACAAAGAAACCACTAATTATAAAATAAGCACAAAACTACAAACACAAAAGCTCTAACTAAATACATGACAGAGATGCCAACCGTGAAACATATGAAAATGTAAAACAGACAGCTTACGCTCAAGGTATTTCCCAGATTTTCTTTTGGGTATGGTAACTTCTGTAACAGCCGGGAACACACAGCCCAGGCTTTGAAGGGCATTCGGGGCAGTACATCCGGCTCTCCCTCCGGATTAATCTCCGGGCACATACTCTACATTTCTTTGTGGGCATATCTTTTTTGGGAGTGGGAGGAAAGTGATCTGGAAAGTGCCGATCTTTCAATCTAGCCACATCCTCCACCACTTCTACTCTAGGAACTCTTGCCGGTTCAACCACAATAAGGCTTTCTATCACCGACTCCTGAAATTTAACAAATGTCATCCTTGACTCAGGTGAACAATCCTTGTATACAATAAAGGCATTAAAAGTTGCCAAATTAAATAAATGTAGGGCCAACTTTTATACCACACATAAGACTTACGAAGAGCAGTGTAAGGTTACAACCTCTGATCTACTCTATCAACACCACCCATGTGCCTATTGTAGTCCAAAATGCACGCAGGTTTGTGCACTTCCGCAACCTGACCCCAAACAGCCACAGGGGAAGTACTCTCATCATGGATGGTCGATAGCATGTACACATCCCTCCTGTCTGAAAATTTCAGAGCTAGCAGCTCATTATTCCGCAAGGCACTGGACTGTCCCCTCTCAAGTTTTTTACAGACAAGCTCCCTTGGATAGCCTTTCCGGTTAGAACGGATTGTGCCACAAGCTACAGTGTCCACCCTAAACAACTCCTTGAACAACTGCACTCCAGTGTAGAAATTATCTACGTACAAATGGTGACCTTTGTTAAACAGCCATCTAGCAAGTTCCCACACAATTTTTTCGCTAACTCCAAAAGTGGCCGGACAACCAGGAGGGTCAATACTGGAATCCCTACCAGTGTAGACCCGGAAATTATACACATATCCTGTACTGCTTTCTGACAGCAGATACAATTTAATCCCATACCGTGCCCTCTTACTAGGAATGTACTGCTTAAAAACTAAACGCCCCTTGAAAAGGACCAAAGACTTGTCCACACTTATCTCTTTGCCTGGAACATAGACCTCTGAAAACCGATCTACAAAATGATCAAGGACAGGCCTAATCTTAAAAAGGCGGTCACAATCAGGGTGATCTCGTGGCAAGGCTAAAGCATTGTCTACAAAATGCAGCATACGCAGAAGAAGCAAATACCGATTACGTGTCATAGTTGCAGGAAATATAGCAGTTGCCATCAAGGGACTAGTAGACCAATAAGAAGCCAGTGACGGCTTCCTGATCAACCCCATCAAAAAAGACAAACCTAAAAACCTTTTCATCTCTTCCAGATATGTGGGAACCCAATGAGTAGCTCTAGACTGAGGCTTAAGTCTGGCAGCGTTGTCCCGCAAATATTGCTCTGCATACACATTTGTCTGCTCCACAATCTCTTCCAAAAATACATCGTCCATAAACAAGTGAAAGAAATGGACAGGCAGAAAGTTTTCCGTATTAACTCTACACCCTGGGAGACCAGAAAATGCAGGTAACTGTGGCTGCTCCATGTTTGGGGCAATCCAGGAGTCAGGTCTTCCAATGGGAAACCCTTCAGCCCCAGGCTGCTGCACTCTTGGCACATCAATGTCCTCCTCTAACACAGGCCCTTCATCTGCACTGAGAGTAGCTTCCTCATCACAAGAATACTCTCGGACAGAAAACTCACTTCCAGAATCTCCTGCTTCCTCCTCTGCCTCAGATGCAGAGTCAGTGTCGTAATCATGGTCTGAAGACGACTCAAAGAGCATGCGACCAACCTGCTGAGCGGTCACTTTGCGGCTAGCCATGATCCTAACAACAAATGGATTGCCAACAACAACTAGCACTAAAATAAGTAATAAACAAAGTGTAGCTTTATCACAAAGAGTTATGTACTACAAAAAACTATACCACTCAGTTGCCTGAAATAGCTACTCACCAAGCAACTACTCTGCACAGACACAGCAATCAACAATGATATCCCACTAAAAAGAAAAAAGAAAAAAGCAAATTAGACATATGACAACACAAACATCACTGTGCTCAAATCTAAGGACAATGTCAAACACACAATAATGCATTTAGTACACCACCTACAAACATGTCATTCATGCATGTCAACAATACTCCTTTGGAGTAAATTGCTTTCACTTACCTAAAACATGCAACTATGCAAACCACAGGACAACTACTGCCAAAACCGCAAAGATCCACAGCAAAGGAAGCAAAAGCGTTGAACTAGAAGAAAAAGAAGAAATAAATTGTTATAATCACAAATACAAATACTTTGCCAGTTGACAAACACCCCACCACCAAGAACTTAGAAGTTGTCCCTGGTACCTAAGTGGATCCTGCCCCCCTCGGGGGTAGATGGGCGTAAAATAATTGGCCAATCTGCCCCCAAGGGGGGCAGAAATGGGCAACACCTCTGTGCCCCCTTTTAGGGGGCGACCCTTCCCAAAGGGGGCACCCCCAGCACAAAACAAAAAAATTCCTGCCGTATTGGTGGTTTCTGCCCTCCTTGGGGGCAGATGGGCCTACAAAATTAGGGGCAGAGATGGCCAATACGATTTTTCCCCACCTTAGGGGGGCGACCGTTGCCCAAGGGGTGCCCCCAAACACATACCACACACGCACACACACCACACAATCCCTGGCGCCTAGTGTGCTTCCACCCCCCCGGGGCCAGATCGTCCAAAAAATGGCTGGTCTGCCATCGGGGGGGCCGAAACAGAAAAACAAAATAGCTCCCCAGGGGAGAGACCCTTGCCCAAGGGGTTGCCCCCAAAATAAACAATAAACACAAAATCCCTGGTGTCTAGTGGATTTCCCCCCCCCCTGGCGGCAGATCAGCCCAAAAATTGGCAATCTGCCCCCGGGGGGGGCGAAATACTAAAAAATAGGCCCCCAGTGGGGCGCCCCTTACCCAAGGGGTCGCCCCCAAAATACACATCAAACATAAACATCCCTGGTGTCTAGTGGTTTTCGCCCCCCCCCCGGGGGCAGATCCGCCGAAAAATCGGTACCCACACTAATATAAAACACACACTCTACCCACAACCCTTTATGACCCAAAGATTTTGGGAAGTGAGAGAGAGAGACAAGCCAGGAGCACCCACCCATACACCATCCACGCACCTCACAGCACACACCCCAACACATCACCCCACACACCCTCACACATACCACTCACACCACACCCATGGCACCACAAAGACACCCCAGGTTCTCAGACGAGGAGCTGAGAATCATGGTGGAGGAAATCATCTGTGTAGAGCCACAGCTATTCAGATCACAGGTGCAGCAGACATCTCTTGCAAGGAAGATGGAGCTATGGCGGAGAGTCGTGAACAGGGTCAACGGCGTGGGACAGCACCCAAGAACAAGGGATGACATCAGAAAGAGGTGGAATGACCTATGGGCGAAGGTACGTTCTGTGGTTGCAAGACACCAGATAGCAGTACAGAGGACTGGCGGTGGGCCCCCACCTCCTCCCCCACAACTAACAACATGGGAGGAGCAAGTCTTGGCGATCATGCATCCTGAGGGCCTGGCAGGAGTAGCAGAGGACTGGACTCTGGTAAGTCAAGCAATCAATCAATCAGGAATTTGTAAAGCGCACTACTCACCCGTGAGGTGGGAAGAGTGTTCCACATTTTGGCAGAGAGGTGCGAGAACCAACCATACACCGCACGGACTGATGCCCCGGGTACTGTGCTACTACTCCTCCGTCACAAGCGCCCCCGGGAGACTTCTGAGCGATTCCTTCTGTGCGCGGTAGCTACGTCACACCAAATCAAAGGACAACCAAGTGAAATCCTTACTACTTAATTCCCCACTCTACCTGCATACCATCACAAACAACAACCCCCTACCCTCGCCCCCATCACCCCACCACCTCACAAATAACCCACCATCACAAACCACCCATGCCAATACCAAGCCCTGCATGCAACACCAATGCATGGACTCCCATAACAGACATGCATGGACACCTATCACCACAGCATGCACACTAGTGACAATCACTTAGTCAAACCAATCACAACTCACACAAGCCAAAGCTACCTTGCTAATAACAACCATAGAGGGACACAAGATGGCACACGTAGAATCAATAACACTGCATTTACATCCCCACAGGAACCCCACTCAACATCACCGGAGAAGAGGTGCCAGCTACATCCAGTACCCCCCAGAACAGGCCCACAGTGATGACAGCAGCTCTGCATGTCTGGATCACGATGACCAACCTGGCCCATCAGGGTCCTCTGGACAGTCGGTTACCCAGGAACAGTCCCAACCCACCACAGAGCCTCCCCATTCAGAAAACAGCACCACAGCACCCACCCAGCGGGCCCATCCTTCTGCCCCCAGGACACGTCAATCAGCAGTGTGTCCACAACTACAGGGACCCCAGGCAACCCCACAAACACAGGACGATCAAGGACCTGGGGTCAGTGGGAACATGGTTCAGGGGACAGAGGCACAGGACAACAGGGAAGCTGGGAGGACTGTTGTGCTCCAGGGGGAGGACAGGCCCAGGGAACTGACTCTCCACAAGGCACTCACCAACATCCTGGGAGCATACCACCATGGGTCAGATACTGTACAAGTTGCAGGAGACCCAGCGGCTGCAGCAGGGACAGTACCTGGGGATCAGGGCGGACCTGAGGGACATCCACACCACCCTGGTCACCACTGCAGGGGTACTGGCAGACATGGCCAACACCATGAGGGAAGCGGTGGCACACCAACATGCCCCTGACATTAGCCACACTGAAGAACAGCCCTCCACCTCTGCCAACGCTAGTGGACAGGAGGCCCCGCCACAGGAACAACAGGCCACCAGCACCCCACCCCAGCAGAAGGAGAACCACCCCACAAACTGTCCCTGCGATCCAGGCAGAAGCCAGAGAACATTACCAAGACCCCCGTCAGGAAATAGGACTCCCCTGATTGTCACCCTTGTGTCCCACCCTGTCATCCTGTCCACCTTTAACTGACATTGCTCCACTTCCTATGCCCCCTTGGACAATGCATCTGTGATACCCATAGACTAGACTCTATACTGGACAGTCCTCCATCAACCCACTCCATTGCACATCCCCATTTACTTCTCAGTACTGAAATAAACACCCTTGGATCTAACACAAGTATGGAGTCTGTCAATTGATTGAAATATGTACTAGTTGAACAAGCTGTAATCATAGCAATTCAAATGTGCTGTAATATTGACATAGATATGACCTGTAGTGGGCAGCAGTAAACACACCAGGAGCCAGAGTGGAGCACAGATATCTGAAAATAGAGATGCCAAAGGGTACAGTAAGTGGCCATAGAAATAGGGAAATCAGGCTGCGATGTTCAATGTCAAACACAAAACTGCAATGGAAGGTGAAGTTACAGTGTCTTACCTGTGTGTCACTGGAAGTACTGTTGAATTAGTGTACTTCTGTTGTCCACATCTTCTTCCTCTGCCTCCTCTTTGTCACTGTCCACAGGCTCCACCGCTGCCACACGGCCATCCCCAGGCTCATCCTCCTGCAGAAAATGCACCTGGCGTCTCAAGGCCAGGTTGTGCAACATGCAGCATGCAACGATGATCTGGCACACCTTCTTTGGTGAGTAGTACAGGGATCCACCTGTCAGATGGAGGCACCGGAATCTGGCCTTCAGGAGGCCAAAGGTTCTCTGAATGATCCTCCTTGTTCGCCCATGTGCCTCATTGCAATGTTCCTCTGCCCTTGTCTTGGCATTCCTCACTGGGGTCAGTAGCCATGAGAGATTGGGGTAGCCAGAGTCACCTGCAAATATTAAGGCATACCTGTTAACCACACACTCACCTTTAGGGCCAAGCCCACACCCATACACCTACATCAACTGGGTGGGGACAATGGGCTCACCTATTAGCCACACCATGTGCCTCTGGAGTTGAGACATCACATATGGGGTGCTGCCATTCCTCAAGATAAAGGCATCATGCACAGAGCCAGGATACTTTGCATTGACATGGGAGATGTACTAGTCCGCCAAACACACCATCTGCACATTCATAGAGTGAAAGCTTTTTCTATTTCTGAACACTTGTTCATTTCCCCGAGGGGGGGGGGTGCATATGCAATATGTGTACCATCAATGGAACCAATGATGTTGGGGATATGTCCCAGTGCATATAAGTCAGCCTTCACTGTGGCCAAATCCTCCATCTGGGGGAATACGATGTAGCTGTGCATGTGTTTCAGCAGGGCAGACAACACTCCCTGATGCCATGGCCACTGTCTCTTGGAAGGAACCATTTGCCAGGAAATGGAGCACTGACAGGACCTGCACTAGAGGGGGGATCACAGTGAGGTGACCAATAGCAGATATCAGGTCTGGCTCCAATTGGGCACACAGTTCTTGGATTGTGACCGTATCAAGTCTGTAGGTCAGGATAATGTGCCTGTCCTCCATTGTCACCAGGTCCACCAGGGGTCTGTACACGGGGGGATGTCTCCATCTCTTATTCATCCTCAGTGGATGAACTCTAGAGTGAAAAAAGGTGAGCAGAAGGTCACGGTCATACATATTTCAACATTAACATGCAATTTTTGCTTTACAGAAACAGTATGTGAACTCGTAATTCAGTTGATGTGCCAATGAGTGCTGTGACGCACTTAGACGCCATGGCCTGTGCCCTCCTGAAATGGCGGCTACCTGATCTGTAAGGAGGGACAAGTGAAAATGAGGTCATTCCGCTGGCGTTGTACGCCGTTGTGGTCGGCGGTCGATGACCGCCATACAACACTGCACTGCTTATCATTGGGGCCTATGGGTTCCAGGAGCCATTGGCGATGTACGCCGGTGGTGACGGTTCGCAGCGCCGCGGATGTGACCGCCATTTTCTATCTGTTCACTCACTTGCTACCTGACCTTTAACAGGAGAGGACCTACACTGCAAGTGCTGCTGTGACTTGTGTCTGGAAGTGACCATGGCTCGAGTGTCTGGGGAAAGGGCCCCTGCCTTTACTTCGGAGGAGTTGGAGAGACTGGTGGATGGGGTCCTACCCCAGTACCTTTTACTCTATGGTCCTCCAGACAAACAGGTGAGTACACTGTGAGCATGATGTGTGGGGCATGAATGTATAGATTGCTGTGTATGTAAGCCTCATGTGGGGGGGTCTGAGGGGTCCTGGGCAGAGTGCTGCATGCATGGTGGTCAATGTATGTGCGTAAGGGGATGGGGGATATGTTGAGCCATGAGTATAACAGTCCGGACGGTATGACTGATACCTTTTCTGCTGTATTTTTTCTGCAGCTCAGCGGCCACCAGAAAAAGGGTAGGTGGCATGCCATCGACAAGGAGGTGCAGACCCTGGAGGTCTTTGACAGGCAGAGCACCCACTGCCACAAACGGTGGAAGGACCTGAGCTGCTGGGCAAGGAAGACGGCAGAGGGCCAGCTTGGGCTGGCCTCCCAACAAGGAAGGGATGCCCGTCATACACTGACCCCCCTGATGTTCCGCATCCTGGCGGTGGCCTATCTGGAGTTGGATGGGCGCTTGAGGGCACCACAGCAGCCACAAGGGGGTGAGTACAGATTCAGAATCTTGACTTTTCGTGCGTTAAGGTATTACCTGGGTAGGGGATGTGGGCTGTGGGTGCTCCTAAGCCAGGACGAACATGGCAGGGTATGTTCAATGATGGGCAAGCTCAGATGCACTCCAACCCCAATAATGTTATTGGGCATCTACTACTGGGGAGGGTCCTGTGGGTTTCAGGTGTGCAGCTAATGGTGTTAGGCATTTTACCCCATGGGCTGGTGACTAGGATTGTAACTGGTAGTACATGGCCTAGTGCACAGGGCTGTTCCCTGTGAGTTGTGTATGCCAACGGTAGTGTTGTATCTGGCATTGACCAAGTATATGCTCTGTCTCCACCCCCTTTTTGTTTTGTCACCCTGTTCCTGTGTGCATTAGCATCATCTGGCGGAGGAGCAGAGGCACCAGCGACAGAAGGAGCTGCATCCCACATGGGCCTGGAGGCCGAATCCACCGACGCTGAGAGCACCAGTGGGACGGAGGGTGAGGGGAGCACCACGACAGAGGCAGGAGGGGACAGTACCGACAGCGACACCTCCTCTGATGGCAGCTCATGGTTGTGGCGGACACCTCTGTGCCCACCCCAACTACAGGTACAGCCGCCACCCCCTGTACCATCACCACCCTCCCAGCAGCCTCTCAGCGTGTTTCCCGTGCCTGCTCACCCAGGAGGGTGGGCATCTCCTTTGCCCCAGGCACCTCACCCTGCCCCAGTCATCTCTGCTGCCCTCAGTGAGGAGGCTATTGACCTCCTGAGATCCCTCTGTGTTGGGCAGTAAACCATACTGAATGCCATCCAGGGTGTCGAGAGGCATTTGCAACAAACAAATGCATACCTGGAGGGCATTCACTCTGGCGTGGCGGCACAACAGAGAGCATTCCAGGCTCCCCCCTCCAACTTCCTCTACCGAGTCCCAATTCCCTCAACCCCAGCCTATCCCAAGCATATCTTCAGACCAGCAATCACCCAAATCAAAACACAGAAGTGGCTCAGGCAAACACAAGCACCCCACTTCATCTCACAGGCACTCACACAAGCACCATCCACATGGAGGCACACCAACATCCACTGCCTCCACTGTGTCCCCCTCCTCCTCCTCGTCCACCTCCCTCCTAGTAGCGTCTCCACTCACACCTGCATGCACTAAATCCTCATCTATTACCTCCATCACCAGCACGCCTATCACTAAACGCCCCTCACTGGCAGTTACCACCCCCACATTCATGCACACGTCCCCTGTGTCCTCTCCCTCTGTGTCTGTGATCCCTCCTCCCAAAGTACACAAATGCAAGCACTCAGACATCCAACAGCCATCCACCTCACAACAACATCCAGCCCATGCACCAGCACCCAAACACAGCAGACAGACACCTTCTACAACCACTTCCTCTTCCTCCACTCCCAAACCTCCACCCTCTTCGCGCCCCAGTGTCCCTAAGAAGCTTTTCCTCACCAACATTGACCTATTCCCTACCCCTCATCCTGTCCTTCCCTTCGGGCCAGGGTGGCCAGAACCCAGCCCAGCACCTCAGAAACCCAGTCCATGGCCACTGTGGTTTCTGCAGCAACTGCAGGTGTGAGAGGCTCCAAGGAGGCACCTGTCAGCCCAGCCAGTGTGCCAGCACCACGTCCCAAGGCCAGAAGGGCCTGCCACCTAGCAAGGGCAAGAAGGGGACACCAGCCAGCAAGGGGAAGGAGGCACCACCAGCCAGCAAGGGCAAGAAAAAGACACCAGCTGGCAGAAGCAAGGAGGCACCACCATCTGCCAAGGGCAGGAAGGGGAACACAACACCAGCCATGGCACTTCAGCCGTCTGAGGCTGCAGGTGAAGGCCTGGAGGCTACCACCACCACTGGCACCACCGCCACCTGCACCGCGGCCAGCACCGCCACAAGCACAATGGCCAGCACCGCCACATGCATCACTGCCAGCAGCACCACTGCCAGCAGCAGCTGCCCCAGTGTGCAGACATCTGAGGCTGCAGGTAAAGGCCTGGAGGCTACCACCACCACTGCCAGCACCGCCACCTGCAGCGCGACTGTCATCCAATTAGCAGCCGTCACCGCGGGCGAGCAGTGTGAAGTGGTGACTACATGGGCTGCAGTGTGTCCTGGCACCTGCAACACCTGTCAGAGTGACACACAGGTGAGAGACTGTGACCTTGCCCCATCCAGAATGAAGCACACTGGGCACAAGGCCCCCTCCAGCACCAGTGGAAGAAGGCATCCACTCATCCCCTCTTTGCCAGGATGAAGCACACTGGGCACAAGATCTCCTCCAGAACCAGTGGAAGAAGGCATCCACTCAGCCCCTCCTTGCCAGGATGAAGCACGCTGGACACAAAGCCCCGTCCTGAACCAGTGGAAGAAGGCATCCACTTGAGAGACTGTGGTTTTGCACTCCCCAGGACCAAGCAGTGAGCAAACCACCCACTTGAGAGACTGTGAATTTGCACTCCCCAGTACCAAGCATTGGGTAACCTACCCACTGAAGAGACTGTGGCTTTGCACTCCCCAGGACCAAGCAGTGGGCATGGAGCCCCCTCCAGGCCAGTGGCGTTGTACCATCTTCCGGCTGAGGTGCCCCCCCATTCCCCGTCTCCCTGAGGTCCCTGTGTGTTTTTGACCTGATAACCCTGCAGTGTTCTCTCCGTATTGAGGCAGGAGTCAAGTGTGACCTTGGCCTAATTGTTATGGCCCAGTGGGCCATGTACATTTTGGATTGGGCACTGTCCATCCTTTTGCGTATGTTGTACATACTGTTTATTGCTTTAAGAACTTATTTTTCTAAATTTATAATATTACACTCAATTTAATCCATTCCTTTTGTCCTTGCACTATTCCTGAATGTTACGGGGTGTAATGTAATTGCATCTGTTTGTGTGTATGGTGTTGGGGGTAGGGGTGTTGCATTTTGCGTGTGTGTGTCACTCTCTTTTCCCCCCCCCCTCCCTTGTGTGCTAGGTGCAGTACTCACCGTGGTCATCTTTGCCGGCATTCATGTTCCTGGTGTATGAGAAGGTACACTAGCATTGGAAAAATGTGCAGCTTGGGCTCTATGGCGTTGTGGTTCTTCCTTGAGTGTCGAGAGGTGAGGGGTTTTCCTTCAGTGTTCTGTTTCTGCCGTGCTTTTGATGGCGTTGGTACCACCCCAGAAAAGCTGGTGGATAGGCGTGTTGTAATGCTGTGGGCGGTACATTGTCTTCCGCCTGGCTGTTGGCGGTTACCGCTGTGGTGTTTGTTGCAATCGCCGTGGTGGTCGGTACGTTAAAGTGGCTGTTTGTGTTGGCGGTTTCCGCCGTGGTCATGATTCTATTATTTTTACCGCCGGTCTGTTGGTGGTGTTACCGCCGCTTTATCATTGACCGACAGGGTTGTAATGAGGACCTTAGTGTTGATGAAACAATAGATAAGTAAGTATATCTAACTAGACAGGGATTGATTACATGAATTGATTTGTCTCTGCTGATGTGAGTAGGGATTTTCTGAAGCAGTGCTAGCACACCACTGCTGCTTCACCAGAATATCAAGGCAATTCACAGGAACTCTAAAGGAGTTTGTGCATATGCCTACAGTAAGATAAGCAATTGGCCCATACACGGATGGATCTCCATTGAACTCAGTGATGTCCCACATTAGCAGTCCCAAAAGTAAAACTGAGTGAAGACTGTGTCATAAATGACAATGTCGCCAACCCATGTGTAGATCTTCTAATGACAGGCAAGTCTGCTAATTCACACAGCATTTATGGTTGAGCACATGGAAGGAAACCTGTATTCTTCTCGGGTGTCACAAGACTAAAGGAAGCATGTCTTGCAAGGTTCTGAGATCTTGACAGCTATCTTGACTGCCACTAAATAAATAGGTTCCATGCCCTTTCTATGTGCTCACTGATCAGGGTCTAGGAGTGTTTGGATGAAGATTCTTGAGATCTGTGTAAAGCAGCACAACCAGCTGTTATCACAACAGTGACTCCAGCTAGAATGGAGTTATCATTGTGACACCACTTATCAGCAAAACTGGATACTGATATAGTCAGCTGATAGGGCATGTCTTGTGTTTTCTTGAACCTCATAACTAGCAAGGGTGGTCTCTGGCAGCAGTACAAATGCACCCCACTTCTCTGTGTAATTGCACGGGTAAAATATATTTCTTTAGAACCATTCTATTTAGCATTGTTAACCATAGTGGTTCATTTTCACTTGAACCTTCACATATGTAAAAAAAAAACTTCCTGATTGGTGGCAATTGAGATAACAATAAGCAACTTTGAATTTCATAAGGTTTGATAGGTATGATAGAAATGTAAACAGACAGGATTTCTTTACGATTGTCTTAAAACAATTTGAGTACAACTTCTGAACTGATGATTGGAAAACAGAAACAGCTGAGAGTGAAGTGTCTGTGATTAGACTATGAGTAATAAGTAAGTACAGTGTATGTTATTGATCAGAGAAATTGCTTTATGGGAACAGATATGGCATGTATCTGATTATGCAATCTTGACTACACTAAAGGTATTGATACCCCTGGCATAGAGGGAGTGATATTATGATCCAGATGATGTTTAAGCCAGACAAACTCTCAAGAAGCTGGCACTGTTTCTCTTGATACATGTGATTTATAATCTAACTACATTTGTAGGGAGCCTTGTCTTCGTATGGCCACTGAGAATCTGTATCAACTGAAAGCAGTGTTGGAGCTGCTGGAAGGTGGGCATCTGGAGGTGTGCTGTTCCTGAGGAACTTGACTCAAGACAACTACTCTCATTATCACCAATACAGAGCCAACCAATGCTGTGAATCATGCTATTAGAAGCTGTGTGAGAACATATTTGCATTGGATAAGCCAATATGCAACTGAACATTGCATTTGTTAGGGGTTCTACTAGATTGCTGCTAGCTGGTCTGATAATGATACGGAGAAGAGGAATGTTGCACTTGTCACATTTGAGAAATGATCGGAAGGGGAAACGTAGGCTTTGTCTGCTGGACTGAGCTCCAAATAACCATTGTTGTTAGATTGTGCAGGAGAAACTCTCAACCAGATGTTTTTTTCAAATAAATTAACCAAAATAAATTCAACCTTATTTACGGTGTAGGAACCATAGAATAAGGTAAGAGAATAAGGGTTTGTCTTGATAGAACACTGTTAGACTTTTCATCCTTGGCGTGGTCTCCCTTAACTTTTAGCCTCTGTTTCCTAGGTTGTTGATGTGTGCTGGACTCTGATTGTGCTGTTTTTGTTACTCTGGCCACTTTACCACTGCTAACCAGTGCTAAAGTGCAAGTACTCCTTTACAAAATGTGTATGTAATTGGTTTATCCATGATTGGCATATTTGATTTATTAGTAAGTCCCTGGTACAGTGCACTAGAGGTGCCCAGGGCCTGTAAATCAAATGCTACTAGTGGGCCTGCAGCACTGGTTGTGCCACCCACATAAGTAGGTCTCTAATCATGTCTCAGACCTGCACTGCAGTGTCTGTGTGTGCAGTTTTAACTGTAAATTCGACTTGACTAGTGTACCTACTTGCCAGGCCTAAACCTTCCCTTTTCTTACATATAAGACACCCCTAACGTAGGCCCTAGGTAGCCCCAAGGGCAGGGTGCAGTGTATGGTTAAGGAAGGACATATAGTAATGTGGTTTATGTGTCCTGACAGTGAAATATTGCTAGATTCGTTTTTCACTTTTGCAAGGCCTGTCCCTCTCATAGGTTAACATGGGGGCTACTTTAAATCTGATTAAAGTGTAGATTCCCTTTGGGAGCGGGTGGACATGTGGAGCTTAGGGTCTCTGAGCTCACAATTTAAGAATATATATTTTAGTAAAGTTGATCTTAAGATAGTGTGTTTGAAACTGCCGCTTTTAGAAAGTGGGTATTTTCTTGCTAAACCATTTCTGTGACTCTGCCTGTTTGTGGATTCCCTGTCTGGGTCAGTTTGACAGTTGGGCTGGTTGCTCCTCTCACTAGACAATGACACAAAGGGTGCTGGGGTGTAGTCTGCATTTCCTGATGAGCCATCTGTGCTAGGAGGGAGGGGGGGAGTGGTCACTCACACCTGAAAGGGCTGAGCCTGCCCTCACACAATACAGTCTCCAACCCCCTGGTGTGTGTCTGGGGCCTGGCCTGGGCAAGGCAGGATTTCACATTCAAAAGAGACTTTACCTCGAAGTAGGCCTACTTCAAATGAGAAATTGGGTATAAGAAGGGCACCCAAAACCACAGACTTTTGAAAACTCTTCTGGAACCAAGAGGAGCCTCTACCTGGAGAAGAGCTGAAGAGCTGAGGAAGAAGAGCTGCCTGGCCTGTGACTGTGCTTTGTGGAGCTATCCTGCAGTTGCTGCTTCTGCCATAGTAAGAGGGCAATGACTGGACCTTGTTTGCCTTCCATCTTGTGAAGACCTCCAAGGGCTTGATTTAGAGGTTGCCTCCTGTTGTTTGAAGTCTCAGGGACAGCAAAGACTTCTCTTGTCAGCATCTGGAGTCTCTAGAGAGACTCCTCCTCTGCCCTGTGGTGCCCATCCAGTTCCTGGGACCCTGAAAAGAGAAGCTGGCAGCCTAAGAGGAAGAAATCCACGCACAGAACACCGTGAAGGGAAAAGATCAGCGTAACTCCGATCTGCGGCTGGAAAATCAACGCGCCCCCGGTTTTGTGGCTGAAAATCGACGCTCACCTGTAACACGACCAAAGAATCAACGCACGGAGCTGGAGAAACTACACGCAGCATCGCTGACGGAGGCTGGTGAGATCGCGACCCGGTGGTTTTTGGATCATCGTGCGGCTGGATTTCCGACGCAACACTGCTGGGCGTGTAAAAACAATGCAAGGCCTGCCCAGACCCGAGAGTGCTGACCGGATCAACTCATCGCTCTCTTGCAGAGAGAAGAAACAACGTGCCCCAACTTGATGAAAGAAGAAACGACGCAAGGTCTCACTCGTGAGTGAAATCGATGCATCGCAAACCTTTTTGAGGCACACTCGCCCGTGCGGGTTATTTTTGACGCACCCAAGGTACATTTTCATGCTAACAGTGTCAGTGTGTGTTTAAAACTACATGAAGGCTCTTTTTGCTTTCTAATTGATAACTTGACTTGTGGATTTTTGTCATTGTGGTCTTGTTTTGTTCAGATAAATATTCTCTATTTTCCTTAACTTGTGTTGTGTCATTTTGTAGTGTTTTCATTAAGTTACTGTGTGTGTTGGTACAAATACTTTACACCTAGCACTCTGAAGTTAAGCCTACTGCTTGTGCCAAGCTACCAAGGAGGTAAGCAGGGGTAAGCTGAGGGTGATTCTCTTTTACCCTGTCTAGAGTGAGGGTCCTTGCTTGGACGGGGGTAACCTGACTGCCAACCAAAGACCCATTTCTAACAAACACGTAAAGTAGCAAAGCAGAATGTGAGGGAAGAAAAGGTTGCTGTTTATGAACCAAAGCATTGATATTATCACTGTGTTTCATTCATTTTGATAGAAAGTCACATACTTGCTTAAATTGAATAACCCCCTGGTTAAAATGCCCCTAAGTAATTTGTCTTGAAACGTTTATCTGTACATCTTTGGTAGCTGTCTAAAACAAAGTAGGGGATATAGTCTGTCATCATTTATAAAACGTGATCTATCTTTGAAGGTTTTGTTTGCGTCTATTTGTTATAGCGTATCACATTAAAGTAAGGCTAATCCTTAAACATAGGGGCATATTTAAGAGCACCTAGTGCCACCATAGTGCCACAATTGCATTTTTTTTTACACTAAGGCAGTGCTAAAGTGACTTTTCTGCTGCTCCATATTTACAAATTGGCTCAATGCGTGCATTGCACCACTTTGTACCCCCTTGCACCACATTATATATGCAAGGGGGATGTTCCAGTGCTAGGAGGCCCGGAACAATGGTGCAGTGACTGTTAAACGATTTCACTGTGCTAATTTTTGGAGTCATTTTTAATGCCTGCCCAGAGCATTAAAAATACACTCCGTCAACATTTTCTATGCTAGTGTAGCAAAGCACCAAAATACCATCAAATTTTGACACTATTGTGCTAACGACTGCCATGGTGCACCATATTATAAACACTGCGCAAACATGGTGTTGTTAGGTGCTCGTGGGGGGGGGGTGCAAGAAGAGAGGTGCATCATAGCTGATGCAGCACTTTTTCTTAAATAAACATGGGCCATAGTGCCTATGGTGGCTACCTATTTCTACCCTCCCTATCTATAACTCGCAAGATCTATTATGAGCCGTCATGCTTGTGGAAATGAGAAACAACCTGCATTTTGAGAATGCCAAAGAGGCTAGAACTGGGCATTAAGGCCCATATTTATACATTTATTCTTTAGAAAGTAACATTTTTTTAGTTAAAAACATTATTTGAGGATTCATCTGCTACCCATAATTCCTTCAGCAACATGCATACGTAGATTGTGCATATCAGCTCTGCGGAGGCAGATACTCTGGCAGCAAGCTTGAAAATTCACTATACTAACTAATATGTATATCTTGAGGCAATTCTCAGGTAGTAAATTATCATTCCTTACATAGTTCTAGCTTGAATTAAAAATAAAAGCTAATTAGATTTGTTCATCTTCCTGTAGTACAAATTACCGGTGCACGTCCAATATTCTGCTAGAAAGGAGATTGTGTAATTTACATGGATCAAATACTGAATCCCTTTTATATATTTTGCTATGCAGAATAATTTTAAGAATAAAACTGTATTTTTAAGAGATGTCTCAATGTGATGCTATACAGAGTCCAGGGAAATTCTAATATCTTCTCAGTACCTAATTTGCAAGAGAAGGAGTGCCTTTGCCCAAAACTCTGCTCAGAAGCCCCCGTCCTGTGAATTGTCGGCGTGCCAAACCCAAGGAAGTATAGTATTGAATCGAGCTTATGTCTCTTCAATCTGCTATCAGACACTCCCTGCCCCTTGTGACTTTTTTCTGTCTATATCTTCCCATGTCTTACCGCTTTGTGTGTTTTTCCATGTTTTACTCTCTGTAAATTTCTAATTCAGACAAAATCAGTGTCAGTCCCCGATAATGAGTGTTGTTTTCCACCAGCAAAACCTGCCTCAAAAAAGCAATGTATAATATTCATTAGCTGCATATTTTGATATATTTCAATATATTAATAATATGTTGACACCATGAAGTTGCATATTTCTTATAGTTGTTTATGTTGATTACATGGTTGTGCTTAGTCGCAAGTCAAAATCATTTTTTACATAACATAAATAAAACCTTTTTATCTTTAGGTTCACCTTAAGGGTAAATATGCATACTTTTCATTGCTTGCAGGACTTGGACGAAATTCCCATGATTTGCTGGAAAAAGTATCTCATCAGCATGCTCATAAAGTAACAACATATCAAACACTTTTCAAAGTAGGACATTAGCTTTCTTGGGGATTGTATCAGGTACAGTTAACATGGAAGGCATTCATACTGTTCAACGCCTTAGAATTGTTTTCCTGCTGTGGCCATTATAGGATAATTCACTGGGGGCAGTAGTCTTTTTTTCGCCCTCATTAACATTAAAATATCAGCTCTTCTGAGACCTGGACCAATGCTGTCTTTGGAAAATAGAAAAGATGAGAGCAAGCACGAATAATTCACTATTAGAACAGGGGGAATTTACAAAGACGAAAAACAATTTTTAGCGCATATGCACATTCATAGATAAATCTTTCATAAGAGAGCGAAGACACTCGGGGATTAAAGCTACCACTTCCTCAAAAATTGGTTCTGTTTAAAACAAAGAAACATTCCTTCATTCTTTCTTTTTGCCTACAATGATAGTCGCATAGGTTGAAAAATGCAAATAGCATTTAAAGTCCTTATTGTTTTTTAAAGGTCCTTTGTGCCTAAAAAGGATATCTAATTTATGTTCACACTAACAATTCTACTTTCATGTGGCCCTTTTAAAAGTTTGCTAATCCTTTGAGCTCAATAGTGTGTTAGTGTTTTAACCCCTTCGCTGCCAGTCCTTTTCCCCCTAAGGTGCCAAGCCTTTTTTTGGCTGTTGGGGCAGTTCGCGCTTAGGCCCTCATAACTTTTTGTGCACATAAGCTACCCATGCCAAATTTGCGTCCCTCTTTCCAACATCCTAGGGATTCTAGAGGTACACAGACTTTGTGAGTTCCCCTGAAGGAGACCAAGAAATTAGCCAAACTGCAGTGAAAATGTTGTTGTTGTTAAAACAATGGGAAAAAAGGGCTGCAGAAGAAGGCTTGTAGTTTTCCCCCTGAAAATGGCATCAACAAAGAGTTTGCACTGCTAAAATTACCATCTTCTCAGCTTTCAGGAACAGGCAGACTTACTCAGAAAACCCAATTTTTCAAAACAATTTTGGCATTTTACTGGGACATACCCCATTTTTACTATATTAGCCTCCTTCCAGTTAGTGACAGAAATGGGTGAGAAACCAATGCTGGATCCCAGAAAGCTAAATATTTTTGAAAAGTGGCCAAAAGTCAAAATTCAGCAAGGGGTAATTTGTGTAGATCCTACAAGGGTTTCCTACAGAAATTAATAGCTAAAATAAAAAGAATTGAAATTGAGGTAAAAAAACAGCCTTTTTTCTCCACTTTTTACTCTGTAACTTTTTGCTGCATTGTCAGATTGTTTAAAGCAATATACCGTTATGTCTGCTGGACTCTTCTGGTTGTGGGGATATATAGGGCTTATAGGTTCATCAAGAACCCTAGGTACCCAGAGCCAATAAATGATCTGCACCTTGCAGTGGGTTTTCATTCTATACCGGGTATACAGCAATTCATTTGTTGAAATATAAAGAGTGAAAAATAGGTATTAAGAAAACCTTTGTATTTCCAAAATGGGCACAAGATAAGGTGTTGAGAAGCAGTGGTTATTTGCACATCTCTGAATTCTGGGGTGCCCATACTAGCATGTAAATTACAGGGCATTTCTCAAATAGATGTCTTTTTTAGACACTGTCTTTCATTGGGAAGGAAAAAATGTAGTGAAAGACAAGGGACAATAACACTTGTTTTGCTATTCTGTCTTCCCCCAAGTCTCCAGATAAAAATGGTACCTCACTTGCGTGGGTAGGCATAATGCTCGGAACAGGAAACGCAACATGGATATATCACATTTTTACATTGAATTCTGACATGTTTTTTGCAAAGTGCCTAGCTGTAGATTTTGGCCTCTAGCTCAGCCAGCACTTAGGGAAACCTACCAAACCTGCACATTTGTGAAAACTAGACACCTAGGTTCTGTTACCCAGAATCCTTTGCAAACCTCAAAATTTGGCAAAAAAAAACACTTTTCCCTCACATTTCGGTGACAGAATGTTCTGGAATCTGAGAGGAGCCACAAACTTCCACCCGGCATTCCACCATGTCTCCTGATAAAAATGGTACCTCACTTGTGTAGGTAGGCCTAGCACCTGCGACAGTAAATGCACCAAAACCCAACGTGGTCACATCACATTTTCCCAAACAAAACAGATCTGTTTTTTGCAAAGTGCCTAGCTGTGGATTTTGGCTTCTAGCTCAGCCGGCACCTAGGGAAACCTACCAAACCTGTCCATTTTTTTAAACTAGACACCTGTGGGAATCCAAGATGGGGTGACCTGTGGGGCTCTCACCAGGTACGTTACCCAGAATCCTTTGCAAACCTCAAAATGTGGCCAAAGAAACACTTTTTCCTCTCATTTCGGTGACAGAAAGTTCTGGAATCTGAGAGGAGCCACAAATTTCCTTACACTCAACATTCCCCCAAGTCTCCTGATAGAAATGACACCTCACTTGTGTGGGTAGGCCTAGTGCTTGCGACAGGAAATGCCCCAAAACTCTATCTGGACACATCAAAATTATCAAATAAAAAATAACCTGTTTTTGCAGGGGGGGCACCTGCGTTTTTGGTCCTGGGCTAAGCAGCCATCTAGGGAAACCTACCAAACCCAGACATTTCTGAAAACTAGACACCCGAGGGAGTCCAGGGAGGTAGGGGCAGATATGGACAGCAATAATGTGCCCCCATGGGGAGCGACCTTTGCCCAAGGGGCTGCCCCCCAAAACAAAACACACACAAATCCCTGGTGTCTGAATACAATTTGCCCCCCCAGAGGAGCGACCCTTGCCCAAGGGATCGCTCCCCATACATAAAACCATAAAGTAAATAGAAAAATATATATCCCTGGTGTCTAGAGGTTTCTGCCCACCCTGGGGGTAGATCGGCATAATAATATTAGGCCGATCTGCCTCCAGGGGGGCACAAAAGGCCTAAAATTATTCCCCCCCCCTGGGGAGCGGCCATTGCCCAAGGAGCCACTCCCCTTATGCGTAAGTATAAAAAATATAAAAATTCCCTGGTGTCTAGAGGTTTCTGCCCCTCCTAGGGGCAGATCAGCCTAATTATATCAGGCCGATCTTTCCCGGGGGGAGGGGGGAGAAATGGGCTAAAAATTATTTGGCCCCTTGGGGAGCGACCCTTGCCTAAGGGGTCGCTCCCCCCATATAAAAACAATAAACAAAAGAAAAAGATATCCCTGGTGTCTAGGGGTTTTCTGCCCCTCCCCCCCCGGGGCTAGAAATGTCCTAAAAATATTTTGCCTCCCCCCCGTGGAGCGGCCCTTGTCCAATGGGCCGCTCCCTTTCTGCCTATGTATAAAAAAAATATATTCCCTGGTGTCTAGTGGTTTCTGCCCCCGAGGGGCAGAAATGGCCTAAAAACAATTTGGCTCTCCGGGGAGCGACCCTTGCCTAAGGGGTTGCTTCCTACACATAAAGGAAAAAAATAAACAAAATAAAAATATCCCTGGTGTCTAGGGGTTTTCTGCCCCCCAGGGGCAAAAAAAGGCCTAAAAATTATTTGGCCCCCTGGGGAGCGGCCCGTGCCTAAGGGGTCGCTCCCCACACATAAAAGAAAAAAATAAACAAAATAAAAATATCCCTGGTGTCTAGGGGTTTTTGTTCTCTTTGGACTCTGCACACTTTACCACTGCTAATCAGTGCTTACATGCTTGAATTCTCTCATAAAATGTGCTAAAAGTGGCTTACACCAAACTTGCACATTTATTTTACTTGTATGTCCCTAGTAACTGGCACTACACGTACCCAGGGCCTGTAAATTAATGCTACAAGTCATCCTGCAGCTCTCATTGTGCCACCCACCAAAGTAGCCTTTTAAAATATTTCTCAGACCTGTCACTGCAGCCTGAAGTTCAGTTTTAAACTACAATGTCGACCTGGCAAAATAAGCCTTTTGCCAGGCCTTAACCTTTCTTTTCAATACAAATGTCACTTATAAGATAAGCCCTAAAGGCTCACAAAACAGAGAGCCTTTTATTTAAAAAGTAGGAGAAGTGGGATTTACATATCCTGGAGGTGAAAAACTCATCAAGTAATTTTTCACTACTGGAAGTTCTACCTCTACCATGGTCTAACATGGGCTAACTTTATTACATTTAATATGTGGTAACTTTGGGAGCAGATAGATATATGCAGTTTTAATTCAAATGAATTATAATTTAAATTCCTCTTCATAGGTATGTTGGGATTTTCAGTCACAATTCTGAAAATGCCACTTTTAGAAAAAAGTGACATTTCCTTGTCCTACTCATTTGAGCTTTCCTCCAATATTCTGGGGTACATGACCATGAATGGCTGTGCTGTTGCTGTTGGGGTTTCGGTATTGCTGCCAACCAGTTAGAGAAAGGGGACTGGGTGTAGACAGAATGGACCATCATACCTGAATGGTTGGAGAGGAGATATTCCCTGCCCTACATGCACTTTAAAGGGCTTGCCTCCAGCACATCCAAAGGAACAAGACACCAGCCATTTGTCACCCAAGATTTCTTGGAGCCTTGACAGTGGAAGGGAAGAAAATTCCAGAACCGGATGTGGATGTACTACTAGGGAATCCTCCCACTCTAAAGGCTGGAACTAGGTATAAATATTGGACCTCCAGATCCACCCTTCAGTACATTATTGGATCTGTAGACATTACAGAAGGATTACCCTGCTGCTTGAAGCCTGTCTTGTTCCCCTGAAGACTGTCCTGTTGCTACCAGAGGACTCCCCTGCCACTTAAGGACTGTCTCGATCCCCAGAGGGCTGCCTTGCTGCATGAGTACTGCACTCCTCTATAAGAAGGAAGACTGAACCTGCCCCTTCATCTCAGTTGGTTGACCTATATGAGCCAAAAAAATCCAACAAGCTGCAGAGGCCTCCCTACAACTGTCGAGATGACCTGCTGCACTGGACCTGCCTGAATCTGCAGCTAGGCCTGCTGGAGCCCTGCTGGCCTCTGTTGGAGTGATTCCCTGATCCCCAAGAGGTGCCTCCAAAGGTCCTAGTCCACTGGGCTGAGTTAGGGGAGACTCCTCCTTGCCTATTTGAAGGATCCATCAAATCTAGTGCAAAGCAACACAAAGTCTTGGAAAGCCTCATTCCACAGATCAAAGCTTCACCAGAACCAATTCCAAGTGATGTGAAGTCTTGCAAAGCAGTGCCTCATATTCCCTGCACCAAGCACCTAAAGTACAACACCCAGCCGTCCAATCTCTGTTCTTTGTCCGTCGTGCGCTCCTTCGTGGTTGGCCAGAAAATTGTGACTATGTCCCAGTCTGGCATGACCAGATACCATCTGTTGGCCTTTTTTGTTCATGAGGTGTTATTGTTTAAAACTCCAAAGTTTCATATCTCCAGTTCTAATGATTGAATCTTTCTTGTTTGGTATCATGTTATTTATTTGAATGTACTCCATTTTTCTAAGTTTGCTTGGGATTTTGCCTGGGTTGCATTTTCACTTTATTACTGTTTGTGTGCTGCATAAATACTTTACACTTTGACTCTGCATTGAGCCTGATTGCTTTTGTGCCAAGCTACCAGAGTTTGAAGCGCAGGTTATTTTAGTAACTTTTGAGATGTACCCTGACAAGAATTGTGATTGCTGCATGAGTGAAGCTTCCACCCCCTCAACCAATAATCACATTTCTTACATTGATATTCAGCTGTGGGATCCAGTATTTGCGTCTGTGCAGTCCCACTAAGTGGTGATGAGTAAACACAAAAATAAATTATATAAATAATATGACATTTTTTCAAATTCTCCTCTTTTTCTTTTCCTATTTTTTCTATTGCTTTCTATTCTATTTTCCATGACTTTGTGCACCTGTGACACTCCATGGAATTCAAGCTCGACAACTTGGAGCTCTGCAGTGTGGCTAAGCTCAAGGGATTGTGAAGGGAGAAGGGCTTCAAGTAACCAAGAGCTCCTAGAAGCAGGAGCTCCAGATTGCCCACAGGTCCTTGGAGGTAAGTTGCCAGTTACAAGCCGCAGTTCAGGAGGAGGTTGAGGAGATTGAGGAGCAGTAGGAAGAGGGGAGTGAGGAGGGAGAGAAACTCCTGATCATGGCCCAAAGGAGAGAGCAGGGAGCACTGGAGTGGGGTCTCCTCCCTGATCCAAGGCAGGCAGCAGCATCTCTTAGTACAATCTGTCCCTTAAAGAACTGAAAGACAGGAGCGATTAACAGGAGTTCAGGCTGCAGCTGGCCAAACTCAAGATGGAGGAGGCTGCTACAAAAAGGCTGCAGAGGAGGCTGCTGCCCAGAGAGATCAGAAAGAGAGAAAATGCTTGTTGGCTCATGAAGTGAGTCTCAAGGACATAGGCATAAAGGCCAAGCAATTCACAGGGTTCAGTATCAGTTGTGGCAGCAAAAACCTAGTGCACAATGGAGACAGGAAGGTCCACACCCCCAACAACCTGGTGCCTAGCTATATGGTAGGGGATGACATTGATAAGTGATTTTTAGCCTATGAAGTATACCTAAGTATTCATAGGGCCCCAGAGGACGAAGGGAAGAGAAAGACTCTAGAAACACATCCCTGCAGGAGGAAGACTTACCCTGCTGCACTTAGATGTAGGGAATCTGATGAGGTATACTTCCATGAAAGCAATTCATATAAACAAATTTGGGCTCAACGCCAGAGAAACATCACATTAGAGTTAGAAAATGTCAAGCCAGTACTGGGTGGATTTCCTTGACTACTCCAGTAAGGCACCACATGGTTGGATCAGAGGCAGTAACATGTGATTTTAATGGGCTTTATGATCTAATTTTGAAAGAGCACATGCTCTGTATTGCTTTACATATTTGGGCCAACACCTGATAGATAGCAAGCTAATTAGGGAGCTGGTCAAGAAAGCAGGGCTCTGGTAAACATCAGCATGCCCAAAAAGGTTTTGGGGGTGTGCGTCTCCAAAAGGGTGCACAGGGCAGCCACTAGACAAAAGAGGGAGGATAATACAACAACTAAAACAAGGAGGTTTCAAAAGGCACCCAACACAGTTCTCAGTCCCAACTCGATCAGAAAAAGAGTGGGTTACTTGAGAAGAAATTCTCAGGGAAGCTCTCCCCAAACTTTTATGAGTGCCACATGTAAGGGCACATCAAGGGAGTGAGCTCAATGCACCAAGAAGACACAACCCCCACTGATGGGCAGACACCATTGTTGGCCAATGTAGGGCATAGGGAGGAGGTTGTCCCTCTCAGCATAGGGGGGTAGTGAAAAGGTTACCCAAGTGTCTCTGGGTGACAAACAGATCATGCCTAAGGCTAAAATTCCTAATAATACATCAAAGTACAGGCAGCAGGTTACTACAAAAGTGCAGTGGGTAGAGGCTCTGAGACACAGGATCCAGTACAACTACTGTTAGGTGTGTGTCATCTGTTGCTCTCAGAGCAAGTAATCCTTAATACATTCCACCAGGTTGTGATAGCATACAACTGTGAGACTCACTTTCCTGTGGTTGTAGTTCACTTTGAAAGGGGGAATCTCAGGTAGGGATGGACGGAGTGCTTGGAGTCACACTATGTGCAACTTTGCGAAGTTGTAAGGAAACGCTGCTGCACTACAGAGTTGTGGGAGTTGGCAGAGTTCTCTATGGAGCCCGTTTGAATTGCGTTTGATGTCAAACACAATGCGAACTATGTACTTACATTGAAAACCATGCATAAACAGCACCACACAGTTTGTAAGGGGGCAGCCACCTTGTTTTTCACTCTATTTATAGTGCTGGGCTTGTTTTTTTCCATCAGTTTTTATCCTTGTAATTTTCCACCCTCCTAACTAATCTAGCAATCACTTTTTTAAATTTATTCGCATCTCTATTACTTAATCTTTATTTGTACTTTTCACATTTATTCCTGTTTTTTGTGACTTTTTGTATTTGTGTTTATTTCTCCCATATTTCTTCCTTCATTCTCTTTTTCTTCTCATTTTCACCCTACCCCACCCAGCACCATGGCAGATCAGGAACAGGGTAGCAGCAGCCGCCTACATTGTGGGCGGTGGCACCACAAAGAAGTGCAGCCCTGCCCCATCTTCAGCGAGGAGGAGGTGGCAGTAATAGATTTTGTTTATGCAGCACCATCTCCCCTCTATGCTGGCAGCATGCCTGGTAGTGGTTACACCCTTCAGGAGCATCGACTGCTGTGGGGGAGGGTGCACCGGCTAGTTTGTCAGCACACCGGGAGCCAGCGCACCCAATAGCAGTTGATTCATAATTGGGTGAACATCATTGACTGGGAACAGGACCTTCTCAACCTACAGGGCATCAAGGTGTCGGGGCTTGGTGAGTAACATTTATTTATTTATTGTTGTGTGTGTTGTTGTTCCGCAATGCAAGACGATTCTTTGACTCACCCTGCAACAGGGAGGCATGCCATGGGTGTTACGGTGGTTGTTCCCAAGTAACACTCATTGCAATTGATATACTCCCAGATTTACAAGATTTTGTAAACCTGGGAATATGTTACCTACGCCTCCGCAGAGGAGGCATACGGGAGATGCAAAAAGAAGAAATACCTTTAGTTCTCCTTTTTTCCTTTTTCTATGTTTACTGCAATCTGCAGCACACATAGACAAATGAAAATGCCTCTTGTGCTTGTTTTTTTGTAGGAGGTTGTCCTATCCTGCACAAAAACAATCATCCCATCAACGCATGCACCCTTACAGCATGGTGCAGGGGTGGTTGCATTGGCTCATGGCAGCACATTGTGCGCCAATGCAGGGGAAAGGGACAGGAATGCATCCTGTCAGTTGTAGATACAGGACATTCCTGTCCTCTCCTTTTAACACAGGGCAGCGGTGCAAGAAGGTTTGTGGCGCTGCCCTGTGTCAAAAGTTTGTAATTATGGCCCGTAGTTTTGGGCATTTGGAGTAGGACTTAGGAGAAGGAATTTGGAAAGCAAAAGACAAATAAGTAATAATCAACAAGAGCCAATTTGATGACTGAATTGACTGACTTGGCAGAGGTAAGCTTTGACTGTATTCTGATATAGTTTTCTGAGCTTACAGATGGATTACTGCCCTCGAATTGCCTATTTCCTTCCTGATAACGTTTCGATGACCACTTTCCCATGGTGCTTCATTTTCCCCAGATGCCATGCGTACTTTGTTGCAGTTTATGTGTAACATTGCATTTCAAGCTTAAGCAATCCTGTATTTACCTCAGTTTTAAAATTGTCCATTCATTCGAGAGTCACTCCAGTTACAATCGCACTAGAGATGGTGGGCAAGGCTGTTTTACCTACACTGTTTTGCAGTGTTTTTAATGAGTCGAGCTCTGTAGTTACTTCATAATTGACTCATTTGAGCCTTCAGTGATATTGCGCTTTTTCAGAATAGCGTGCAGTATGCCCCTTTCACAGTAAATTTTCAATGCTTCATTTGCATTCTTCACTTCGGACATGGTTTTTCTGGTAATCACAACACTTTTCACTACAGTACTCTCGGAAGCGAAGTAAGTCACTTATTTTGGTTACATGGCCTTCAGTTTCACAGGTGGCCACTTTTTTTACTTTGTAGAGATCAATGAATTTAGTAGGCTTAGCGACTGGGAAAATGACTTTAGCTGGGTGGGGTTGACGATACGGGGGAAGGGGGTTTTGCCTCAAAAAATGATGCTAGGCTGGTTGAAGGCAAAATCATTTCCTGATGCAAAACCAACTGACAAAATTCCTAAAGTGAATTATAGAAGATAGAACTTTAATGATCTATTGTGGTTGTATTTTTTTTTGTTGGAACTAAATTGTGTTACATTTTTTCCAGCCGCACCGACTATCCTGGATGTGGAAGTGGTCAGAGGGGGAGGACCGGCAGCAGCAGAGGCAGGCGCTGGTAAGTCATGTTGCTCTTGCTCATTGACTATTACTGATATACTCACTGCAAGGGCATTACTTGTGAAGCCCCTGGTTTAGCAGCTGCAGTGGGGGTTTAGTTCTCAATCTTAATGGTCTCTTCTCTCTGCAAGTCAGCAGACAAAAGCTCATAATGATTGAAGGGACACTACAAATTATGGTTTGATGGAAAAGCAAACAAAGGATGGACACCTAAAATGAAAAATGGGTGAAATGGTATGTGAATGAAAGAATATGTAGGTGAAAGGAAAAGATGAGTAGGTGAGTGATAGGAGATGCGTGGGTGGGTGAAAAGATAGATAAAAGGAGTGAAAGGATGCCGCAGTGGGTGAAGTGCGGATAGGTAAAAACTGATGCTCCGGTGAGGAATGGGTGAATGTGAACAAATGATACATGGGTAAATGGATGGATAGGTGAAAGCAGGGTGTTTTAAAGGGTAGATAATGGGCAGGTGTGCCTATGGATGAATGGGTGGATAAGTATGGATGACTGGATTGGAATAGTGAAAGACTGGATGAAAGAGTGTAAGCTGAAATCAAATGGTGGGTATCAAAGGGTGAATAGAATAGATGAATGAAAAGAACAATGTATAATTGCTTGGATCAAGAAAAAAATAAGAGAGCTGTTGTGGAGAGGGATGTGTCTGCTGTTCACCTAATTTGCTTGGTTTGCATGGTTATCAGAGCTTTTAGTCACCAATACAACTATGACGTAACTGCAATATGGCAGTGTACAATAGTGATTTCTGTGCAGTGTGTGCATCTGCTTCAGTTAATTCAGCATTGACAAAGTTGTCAAATAATTGGGGTGGTGTTTCCCTTCCACCCTAGTGCCTACTCAGTCACCTCCTAGTACTTCTTTACAAAGTTCTATTCCAGCCACCCAAAATAAATGTTAATTCCCTTTTGGCATGTGCCACATTTATAAATAATTGAATAGTTCATGACTTTCAGAATGGATTCATGCCAGTTCAAATTTTACCCTTTTGAACTTCTTCAACTACAGTGAGGCATGTGTGGGTAGAAAATGGCCCTGCAACTCATTGTGATCAGCCACCTCAAATTCCAATGGCCCTAAGGGACTAGCAATTAACTGCTAGTGTGCAACTGTACTTATTAGTAGATTGTTTGAACAGAGAATAGTATATTATTTGTCATTATCCTTTTCTTTCCTGCTATAGCTACACTTGGTGGACATCATCCAACTCACCAGGAGATAGCAGCCCGGCTCTAGCAGCAGAGGCTGGAGGGCATCTGAAGTGAATATCGGTGGCTGGTAGCCCTATAGGAGGAGGAGGCTGAGGCACCACTCATGGCCGCCGGATCTAGTTCTTCCTTCCAGCTGCCAACACCTCCAGCCTCCTAGCAGCACCACCAACCGACGGCTGTCATCTCTCTGTCCCAGTTTCACCACTGCTCCCACCCTCTCGTCACGCCAGGTCCGCATATTTCAAAGCTGCACCCTGCAACAACTTGGGTGACTGGACCGCTGGGTGAGAATAATGAGGAGACCCTCAATGTTATCTGGCCCAGACTGTGAATGACGCCCCCTCTTCTGACTTTTTTAATTTTTTTGTTTTGGCCGGAGGGACACTTGTGGGTGGAGAGGGTGGGGAGGGAGTTGGGACGGGGTTTGAAAGTTACTTGGGCTTTTTGTTGCACTTTTTGGGGACGGGCTATTTGTTTGGGTAGAGGGATAGGCCTGTTGAGGGTGGAAAGTGTGGGTGTTCTTTTTGAAAAAATAAAAAGGGATAATTCATTTTAATTGATTCATGCTTCAAATGTTTATTTTGGTGCTTTAGTTTGCACTGCTGTCTTTTAGTGTAATCAATTTTTTAAATCTGCTATAAAAAGTGTATGTCATTTACTTTTACTGTTACCCTTGCTCCATTGCCCTCTGCAACTGAACTATATTTACAACTAGTGGATGATTGGCATTGCATATTTGGCATACAAAAACATAGATACACAGACAGTAAGACAGCATCTTCTTTAGTAGGAGTTAAACACAGGACCCTGAACTAGCCACCATCTGCCTTCGCCTTGACTATGTTACTTCCATTGTCCGTAGCAACAAATCCTTTGTGAAGACCTCTGGTCGCACCCATTCAAACACCTTGCTATTAAATTACTCCAAGATGTCTGCAGCTGTGTGTGATTTCTCCATGGCAAACATGGCTACTGTTGCATGCTACCAAATGCTCTTAAAAAGTTCTTGAAGGCCTTTTGCTTTACCGCAGAAAAGAAATCCAGTGTTCAGTGATCCACATGTAATCAGTTTCCTGACAGCTGGTCCACATGTCGGTTGTCAGATGGATAGTGTGGACAACACTTTGCTGCAAAGTTTGCCCATCCAATTGCAGCACATCATGATGAAGTGCTGGAACAGAAACACTGGCAAAACAGGTCTGACTTGGACTTCAGGCAGCGGGCTGCCACAAACTCTAAGGGCCATATTTATACTTTTTGATGCAAAACTGCTATAACGCAGTTTTGCATCAAAAAATTTTATGCAGGCCAACACCATTTCTTAGCGTAACCCGTGCATCAAATTTATACTTTGGCGCACGGTGGCGCTAAGCATGGGTTAGAGTAATTTTTTTACGCTAACCATTGTGCCGCGTTGTAAAGCAAAATGACGTTAACGCAGGGAAAATGACTCCAATCCGGTTTGTGACATCGCAAACCGGATATGCGCCATTTTCCACCGCAATAGCGTCAAAAAGCGGCACAAATGCAGCAAATGGTGCTAAGGAGCCCCAAAATGGATCCCAGAAGCTAGGAGAGACCCCATGGAGACCTCAGTTTACCAGGAACAAGCCAGGAGGAGACATACAAGACACAGGGGAGAGACAAGAAGAAAAGGAAGTGTTGTTTCAGCGGAGAGGAGCATGAAATACTGGTCAGAGAGGTGACTGAGCACCAGCATCAACTTTTCATTACCTCTAAATTGCCAATTGGGAGGAGAGAGACAATTTGGCAACAAAATGTCGACAAGATAAACAGTGTGGCAGAGGTCAGGAGAACTGTCACGGAGTGCAAGAAATGCTGGCATGACTGCAAGTGCAGGACAAAGGAAAAAATGGCAAGGAACGGGAAGGCAGCACTGCAGACTGGAGGTGGGAGTGCAGCACCGCAGGAGGCCCTGGAAGAGATGGAGTAGCTGGTTTCGGCCGTCATCCCGGAGGAGATCGTCACAGGAATCACAGGACAGGACAGTGCAGACTACCAGGAAACAACATGTATGCAGGGTACGTTGCATGGGGGAACAAAATGCCTAAATGTTAATTGCAAGCAAGGGGAGGGAGATACCTAATACACAATGCATGTCAGCCATGGAAATCAGGCAGTGGAAAAGGTGAAAGGGCACGGCATGGGTGCATTGGCTCTGCAGGTGCATCCAGGGATACAGCACAACACAACACCAACAACCTTTGCATGGGGGTACACCGCCATGCCAAGGCTGCTGGAAATGCTGTAGCAGATCAGGAGGGTAGGGTAGAACGTAAAACGGGGCTGCTGTCACAGGACAGCAGGTATTGTCAGAATGTGAACTACGGGACAATGCCCAGTCTCAGGCCATTGCCTCAAGCAGCATTTACAATTGACAACATTTGCCACTACTACCTGTGCTGTGTGTGTTGGTCAATTAGGAAATGGCAGTTAGGTGCCCATGGAACAAACACACTCAAAATTAGGGTTCAGGATGACTACGTGATCAATCCCCTTCAATTCCTAAACAAGTGTAACTCCTGTCAAATGCTCATGTCCAGAGGCACAATAAACATCAGGTATTGTTACTTACATTATGAAGTACACAGCAGTAATCTTATACCCAGGCTGCCCATTCCAGGGTTTACCCCGAGCCTGTGTTACAATAGCTGCAATGCCACCTTGCAACATCTCAACTCTCATATTGCTAAGACAACAGCATTGAGGGGGAGGACATATGTGTGTGGCTAGTGAAACACACCTGCACAGTCATAAGAGGAAATTGAACTCTGCCAGGCCCATCAGTGCAAAGCAATGTAGAACACATTTGCAAACATCAACATTACACACTACCAATGCTGACACCTATATTGTGACATGCCAATGCAATACATGGTATGTGCTAGGTCTCAGCAAAGTATAGGTGTATGTGAAATCTCATAGACTGGGTCAGTCCCATATTGTTATGTGTGGTGCAAGTGGCATAAGAACACCAACAGGGATTTTAAGGCCTCACCACGCTAATGGTAGTAGAGGGAGGGTTGAGTAGTACAAGAAGGTGGCAAAACACAATTTGGACAGAACCTACACCTAGAGGATGTGACGCAGACAATTCCCCAAACTGCCCACACTACATGTGACATGCAGGTGGGGCATAGGCCTGTGACAATGCTAATATTAATGACAGGCACAATGAACAGGAACCCAGATTATAATGTTCCACTAATAGGACGTCAGTGACATCACATTACAACTGCCACAACATAGACACACTGATTGTACAATATCTCATTGCAGAGGTCGATGGCTCTCCTACTGATATGCCTGTCCTGGACTACCCTGATGACATGGATGACGAGCTGACAACCATTAGCCAGGAAACCCTACAAAATGTCCTGGGAACCCTCCAGACCCCACCTTCTTTCGCAAGGAGGAGCGCAGATGTAGCAGCCATCACAGAGGACCCACCCACCACCCCAATAGTACGACCTGCCAGCTCAAACACAACTGAGGAGTCTGATGACACTGGGACCACTTTTGAGAGGACAGTTGTGGGAGTCCAGCAGGAGCTGGCCAAGGAGGTGCGGGTGGGAATACAAAATATGGCAGGCAGACTTGAGGGGATGCTCATGTGAATGATGACCTCTGCAAAACAGTCAGCAGCCATGCAAGTCCAACAATCACTACTGCAAGGAATACAACGGTATGTGAGGGACTTCACCTCTCTGCAGTGAGGGAGTTGCCACAACACCTGGCCTCCCAAACTTTTCACTACATGCATGACTACAATCATGACTCCCTCAGGGCCGACCTGGCTGCCTACCACAGGGATGTTGCTGCTATACTCAATAACCAGCAGCTCCTCCTTGCTGCAGTTATGCCCTTAATAGCTCCACAGTTGGCAGCTACCAGGAATTCAGAGTCCACTTCTCCAAACACTGAAATGTGTGTTGCCCCCTCAAACCCACCATGACCAAGGGCAGAGGAGACAACACACACATCAGAAGATGAAGACGTGGAACAGATCACCTTCACCTGTAGGAGTACATGGTAGCAGCAGCCCATCCCACATGGGCAGTGATTTTCCTTTGTCCTGTGCTTGACAACATGCCAGTCTTGCTACAGTTGGTAACATGCACTGTTCTCCAACACACTGTTTACCTTACCACTATGGACTGCAATCATATCTCACTACCTAATTGGCAATTCATGTTCCTCCGCACTGAATGACACTCCATCACAGCATGTCCAATGACATGTCCCTCCACATTTCACTTGTGTTGCGTCACAATAGAATGCGTCACACTAATGGACCTTCACAACCACTTTGTCTCTGTGTAATGTGATACATCTTCTGTGCAGGAGTTTTGTGATGCATGTAACATTTCAGTGGCCACAGAATGTCAATATAATAGTGTAGAAAGAATGTGGTCTGATGTCTAAGCACAAGGGTCTGGGTTTCACAATAATCTGTGCTGCTTGTGTCTTATTTCTGAAGTAAAAGCATCATAAACAGTCAAATGCTGTGTAAAAATTGTATATGTCAGGCCCAAGGTATCTACAAGATGAAATTCAAAGCTGCCCACATCTCCTGTGTATGTGACATATGACTCTAAACCTAAATCTCACAACCACACCATACAGCAGGAATGGATGTGTAAGAGTGTTTGGGCACCTGGGAGTACAATGAAAAAACTCATAGGTGTGATTTATGTATACTGAACATCATAAGATTATGACACCACTCAGTTTATCAGGGTTCACGTGAACATCTGGCTGCAGGCAGATGTCCCACAGTGTCCAAGATTCCTACAGAGGACCCAAACGATGACAGCTTTAAAATCACACCTACCTCTACAATACATGGGAATCATGGTCACCTTGAGTGGTGGGTTCAATGGTTGGCAGATGCATAGACATGTAGCTTTGTTGTAGCTGCCAATGTGACAGCTCATTTGGAAGTGGAAATAAACATGTCGAGAATGGGATATGGATGCAGGATGGAACACACAGGCAAATACAAATTTTCTACTGTACACTCATGCAAAGGCCCAGATCCCCAAGCATATGACACATTCCATAAAGGAGTACTTAAAACTTTATTACTTATGTATGAAAGAAAACTTAAACTATGTCAAACACCTATACTAACCTAACCTATCCTAACTATACATTACCCACAACTGTTCCTAACTACCCTATGCTAAGCTTACTTACCACATGTAACTAAACACTCTAAACATCAACACCCCACCCCCCTTATATGACGGGACACGTGTAGGACAACAAATACTAACCTAAACACAAATATATATGTTTTTGTATTTTTATTTTTTTCTGGAATATACATAAACACAAACATCAACAGCCACACAAACAAACGTAATAATATGACTCCCCCCACCCTCATCCCACTTATCCTATCTAAATTAATAGCCTACTCTAACCTATCACTAAACCCCCTAAACCCACTAAAAAACAGTATGAGGAAAGATGAGGGAGGGGACGGAATTAGGGGTGCGGAAAAACTGTACTCAGAGTTTTGCCCTCCTCAGAGTTTTTTTATAGACTTGAGTCTCCTGCTGTTGTGGGCCACCTCTTGCTGGAGACTGTCCATGTGCCTAATGATCCTTTGCATGTCATGTTGTAGGTGTGGCACTGTGGCCATGTCAATACCACCTGCTGTGGTGGTTTGTGCTGCACTGTATGTTGCAGGTGCTGGTGCTATGGTTGGGGGTGGTGGTATAGATGGTGCAGCAGTTGCGCCTTTTGCTGCTGATGTTGAGGGTCCAGCTGGAGTGGCTGAGATTCCAGTGTCCACTGAGCCTGCAGTCGGGGTGGTGGCGGCACCTGTTGTGGCCAATGCTGTCCCCCTTGGCTTAAAGCCCTCCATGCCCCTGTGGCTCTTTCTTGACGATTGCGCCTTCCCATCATGCGATACAAAGCCTCCACATCCACATTACAGTTTGTTCAACTTGCATTCCACATGCCCACAAACCTTGCATGCAGCATGTCACGACATATGCTACTGTCACTCCAGAGGATTGAACTGTGGACATTTGTCAATTTGGTACTCACCAACAGGGCCACCAACCAACACACCCAGGTGGTCCAGCAGGGCCTGCTCTCGGGCCACCAGGTCAGCCTAGCGACGCTTCAGCTGGTGCTCATTGTGTGTGGTGTTAAAAATCATCCTCAGGTGGAACAGCACCTTTGCCCACCGCAGCCATCTTGCCTCCGCCTCCAACATCATGGGAAGGAAGTGGCACACCAGCCACACAAATGCCCCAGGCTCCTCCTCACCCATGCGCCCCAGCCGTGCCCTTCCCGACATCATACAAAACACTTTTTATTAAAGTAAATAGGGAAAAACAGGGAAAGGAGGTAGAAAAAAGGAAACTATGGGGGTCATTACAACATTGGCGGTAAAAGCCGTGCAGAAGACTGCCAACACACTGCTGCGGCAGCGGAATTCCACCACGGTCATTATGACCCACTGCTCGGTTCCGCCAAAATTCAGACACCCACACAAGTCCGCCACACCAAAGGTCAGTGATAAACTGGCGAAAACAAAACCTCCACCATAACGCCAACAGAAATACGCCCACACTATCACGACACACGAATCCACGCGGCGGTCATTCAACCACGGTATTCCATTGCCAGTACACACCGCTGCGCTCAAAATACAAACACATTTACAAAACACTACCATATTGGACAATTCGACATACACACACCTGATACACATACACACACCACTCCCACACACCCATCACAATATAAAACACACACCCACATCACCCACAAACCCCAACGACAAAATTACAGAGAGAAGGCCAGAGAGAGACACTACAAACAACTACCAAGCATCCACAGGCACACAATACCATCACCCACATAACTTCCACGTACCTCATACAACACACCACTAAATATCACCCCACTTATCAATACACACACCACCCTACACATCACACACACCACCCCATGGCACGGCAAAGACACCCCAAGTTCTCTGAGGAGGAGCTCAGGGTCATGGTGGAGGAAATTGTCCGGGTAGAGCCACAGCTATTCGGATCACAGGTGCAGCACAGCTCCATAGCTAGGAAAATGGAGCTATGGCGAAGAATAGTGGACAGGGTCAACGAAGTGGGACAGCACCCAAGAAATAGGGATGACATCAGGAAGAGGTGGAATGACCTACGGGGGAAGGTGTGTTCCATGGTCACAAGACGCCACATCACTGTACAGAGGACTGGCGGCGGACCTCCACCTCCTCCCCCACAAATAACAACATGGGAGGAGCAAGTCTTGGCGATTCTGCATCCTGAAGGCATCGCAGGAGTAGATAGAGGAATGGACTCTGAGAAGTCAAAACTTTACTATTACATCACCCACCCTGCTTGCATGTTATCACATACCCCCACCCTCACCCTCACCCCCATCACTCCAACTCCTCACAAATGTCCCAACATCACAACCACACATCCTAACACCAAGCCCTGCATGCAACAACAAAGCATGGACACCCATCACCAAAGCATGGCCACTGCACATACCCATACACCCCCCTAAACCACCATCACACAGGGACCCACACAGGAATGCAAGCACTGGGGTACAGGGTCACCCACCCATTGCACACCATGGCACACACAGATGTAATAAACATCCTTTTATAATCTGCAGGACCCCCACCCAACGTCACCGGACAGGAGGGTCAACACATGTCCACACCACCAACAGAAGAGAACAATAGTGATGACAGCAGCTCTGTCCAACTGGATCTAGATGACCAGCCCGGCCCATCTGGTACCTCTGGACAGTTGGTTCCCCTGACACAGTCACAGGCCACCACAGAGCTTCCCCCCTCTGGAAACACCTGCACAGCACCCACCCAGCGTGCCCATACCTCTGACACCAGGACACGTCAAGCAGCAGTGTGTCCACCACTACAGGGAACCCAGGCTAACCCACCACCCCAACATCAACAGGGACCTGGGGGCAGTGGCAGTGGGCACACAGTCCAGAGGACGGAGGCACAGGAACACAGGGGAACTGGGAGGGCTGCTGTGCGACAGGGGGAGGGCAGGCCAAGGGAACCCACTCTCCACAAGGCCTTCTCCAACATCATGGGAGCCTACCACCATTCCCAGGAGACGATGGCAATGGTACTGGCCAAATTTCAGGAGACCCAGCGCCTGCAGGAGGAACAGTATTTGGGCTTCAGGGAGGAACTCATATCCATCAATTCCACCCTGGGCACCATCGTAGGGGTGCTGATGGAAGTCCTCAACACCAGAAGGGACACTGTGGCACAACAAGGGGGCCCTAACACTAGCCTGGACGATGAACTGCCCACCACCTCCGCCGGCGCTACTGGACAGGAGGCACCGCCACAGGACTACCACACCAGCACCCCACCCCCTGCAGAGGGAGAACCACCCCGCAAACGGTCCCTGAGATCCAGGACAAAGACAGAGAACGATGCCAACACCCCCGCCAAGAAATTAGACCACCCTGAATGTCATCCTTCTGTCCCACCTTGTCACCCTGTCCATCCTCAAACTGCCCCAGCGCCACTTCCTATGCCCATTTGGGCAATGCACCTGTGAGACTAATAGACTGGACTCTGCCATGGACATTCCTCCACCATCACCCCTCACCATTTTACAACCCCCTCCAATATTGAGCACTGAAATAAACACCCTTAAAACACAAAACAATCTGGAGTCTGTCTGTGATTTCTAAATAGTGTATTAGCATCTACAGTGACAAAATGTTCTTTCAATTGTAATGTCAACAAACCTATGTCACACAGCTCTAGTCCATGAGGAAACAACGCAGATGTCACACAGTGGGACCCACATCTGTGAAATCGTAAGGGAAAGTTACAACTCAGTGACCATACACTGGGTGAAAACGACAGACAGTAGAGAGTTAGTAGTGTTAAAGTACATGTAGCAGGCAGGTTTGTATTCTTACCTGTGTCTCACTGGAAGTATTGCAGGATAACCGAATTCCTGTTGTTGATGTCCTCTTCTTCTGCTTCCTCGTCTTCACTGTCCACAGGCTCCACATCTGCCACAACACCGCCATCTAGACCATCCTCCTGCAGAAAAGGCACCTGTCGTCGCAAAGCTAAGTTGTGAAGCATACAGCCGGCCACGATGATCTGGCACACCTTCTTTTATGAGTAGAATAGGGATCCACCTGTCATATGGAGGCACCTGAACCTCGCCTTCAGGAGGCCAAAGGTCCGCTTGATCACCCTCCTAGTTCGCCCATGGGCCTCATTGTAGCGTTCCTCTGCCCTTGTCCTGGGATTCCTCACTGGGGTCAGTAGCCATGACAGGTTGGGGTAACCAGAGTCACCTGCAAATGGCGAGGGCAACTGTTAGACACACACTAACCTGTAGGGATATCCCCAGACCCAGACAACCATTCCCACTGACTTGCTTCCAGGTGCTCCCCTAATAGCCACACACAGTGCCTCTGACCCATCACATAAGGGATGCTGCTATTCCGCAGGATGTAAGTGTCATACACTGAGCTAGGGAATTTGGCATTCACATGGGAGATGTACTGGTCTGCCAAACATACTATCTGTACATTCATGGAATGATAACTCTTCCGGTTTCTGTACACCTGTTCACTCCTGCGGGGGGTACCAAAGCCACATGTGTCCCATTAATGGCACCTATGATGTTGGGGATATGTCCCAGGGCATAGAAGTCACCTTTCACTGTAGGCAAATCCTCCACCTGAGGGAAAATGATGTAGCTCTGCATGTGTTTCAGCAGGGCAGGCAACACTCTGGACAACACGTTGGAAAACATAGGCTCGGACATCCCTGATGCTATGGCCACTGTTGTTTGAAAGGACCCACTTGCAAGGAAATGGAGTACTGACAGCACCATCCCATTCCTGTGGGATGGCGGATAGCTGACATCAGGTCTGGCTCCAGCTGGGCACACAGTTCCATGATTGTGGCACGATCAAGCTTGTAGGTGATGATCACATTTCTTTCCTTCATTGTCGACAGGTCCACCAGCGGTCTGTACACCAGAGGATGCCGCCATCTCCTCAAATGTCGCTGTGGACGGTGCCTATGAAGGACAACAGCGAGCACAGAGTCAACCAACTCAGAGGTACGTACCCACAGCTTACACAGAGCACAAATCATAATCCAAAATTTGGCCTATATGAGTGTTGAGGCAAGGCCTAGGTATGTGTGACACAGTAAAAAATTGAGCCATGTGGGCCCCTGAAATGGCGGCTGCCTGACCTGTAAAGTGGGACAATGTGATGTGAGGTAACTGCGCTGGCATTGTACACCGTCGCGGTAGGCGGTCGAAGACCGCGGCGCAGTTCTGCAATTGCGCAATTCTGTATTGGTTAACATTGGAACCTTTGGGTCCCAGGAGCCAATAACGATGTACGCCGGCGGTGACGGTACGCACTGCCGTGGACGTGACCGCCATTTTCTATCTGTTCAATCACTCAATACCTGATCTTTGACAGGAGAGGACCTACACTGCAAGTGCTGCTGTGACCTCAGTCTGGAAGAGACAATGGCTCGTGCGTCTGGGGAAAGGGCCCCTGCCTTCACATCGGAGGAGTTGGAGAAACTCGTGGATGGAGTTCTCCCCCAGTACACGCTACTCTACGGTCCTCCAGACAAACAGGTAAGTACACTGGGAGCATGCTGTATGGGCTATGCCTGTGTGGAGTGGGGTGGATGAAAGATGGGGGGGGGGGAGATTGAGGCATACATGAAATGACGGTGAGTGCATGTGCCACATGGCAAGGGTAGGGATGGGGGCCAATGACTGTGACGGTGCAGTTGGTAATAACTTTCCTTTTTCCCCTGTACAATTCATGTAGGTCAGTGCCCACCAGAAGAAGGATATTTGGCGTGCCATCGCCAAGGACGTCCTGATCCTGGGGGTCTATCACAGATGGAGCACCCACTGCAATAAGAGATGGGAGGACATTCGCCGCTGGAGCAAGAAGACGGCGGAGGCCCAGCTGGGGATGGCCTCCCAACGTGGTAGGGGTGCCCGTCTCACCATGAACCCCCTGATGTTCAGGATCCTGGCGGTGGCGTACCCGGAGTTGGATGGACGCTTGAGGGCATCACAGCAGTCACAAGGGGGTGAGTACACTCTCATTCTGCTGATTTTGGGCGCAGTGGAGGTGTCTGGGTGGGGGAGGTGGGCTGTGGGTTTCCCTAGGCCAGGGCGAGTGTGCTAGTTAGGTCCCCTTGTTCTGGCAGACCCTGTGGCACCCCACCACACCTATGTACAGTGCCAAGTACACCTAGTGAGGCTCCTGTGACATCCATGTGTACAGATGTTGGCCATAGCCTTGTAGGCCATGTCCCAGGGATTGAACAGTGGACCCCAAATGCGCGGCGTAGTGCAGGGGGCTTCTGTGTCTGTCGTGTCCGCCAACGGTAGCGGTAATGCATGCACTCAACATGTCTTTCTTCTGTTGTTCCCCCCCCTTCTTGTGGTCTCCCTTTTCTTGTGTGCATTAGCATCATCAGGCGGAGGAGCAGTGGTACCGGAGCAGGAGCGAGCTGCATCCCTCATGGCCCTGGAGGGCGGCACTACGGACTCAGAATTTACCAGTGGGACGGAGGGCGAGGGGAGCTCCACGGCAGGGACAGGAGCTGACACCAGTGATACAGACTCGTCCTCTGATGGGAGCTTCCTTGTGGTGGTGGCCACATCTGTGCCCCCGCATCTACAGATACAGCTGCCACCCCCCCTACCAGCACAGCCCTCCCAGCAGCCCCTCAGCCTTTGCCCCGTGCCCGCTCACACAGGAGGGTGGGCATCACCTTTGCCCCAGGCACCTCAGGCCCTGCCCCAGTCACCCCTGCTGCCCTCAGTGAGGAGGCCATTGACCTCCTCAGGTTCCTCACTGTTGGGCAGTCTACCATTTTTAATGCCATCCAGGTGTAGAAAGGCAGTTGCAACAAACAAATGCATTCCTGGAGGGCTTTCATTCTGGTCAGGCGGCCCTTCAGTAAGCTTTTCAGACTCTGGCCTCAGCACTGATGGCAGCTATTGTCCCTGTCTCTAGCTTCCCCCCTCCAACTTCCTCCACCCAGACCCAATCCCCTCTACCTCAGCCTATCCCAAGCACACTTTCAGACCAGCATGCACACACGTCAACACACAAGGGAAGCTCAGGCAAACATAAGCACCACACATCCCACAGGCACTCACGCAAGCATCACACACATGCAGACACACCAACATCCACTGCCTCCACTGTGTCCCCCTCCTCCTCGTCTGCCTCCTCCCTCCCAGTCTCGTTTCCACTCACACCTGCATGCACTACATCTACAGCCACTACTTCCATCACCAGCACACACACCACCACACCCCGCTCACGTGGAGTCACAACCCCCACTACCATTCACACGTCCCCTGTGTCCTCTCCCAGTGTGTCTGTGACGCCACCTCCCAAGATACACAAACGCAGCCACACACCCACCCAACAGCCATCCACCTCACGACAGCCTACAGTGCATGCACCTTCACCGAAAGTCACCAAACAAACACCTCCTACAACCACAACCTCTTCCTCCACTCCCAAACCCCCTGCAGCTACCCGTCCCAGTGTTCCCAAGAAACTTTTCCTGTCCACCCTTGACCTCTTTCCCTCACCTCCCCCACCCCGTCAGTCTCCTAGGGCCCCACTCTCCAGGTCCCAACCTAGCACCTCAGCCTCAACATCTCCGGGACCAGTGGTGCCTATAGTCACCGGAATCTGGAGTGCACCGGGCAGCAGGGCAGCCAGTGTGGCACGGAGCCACAGCACGGACAGTCCCCCACCTGTCAAGCATCAAAAGTTGGCCAGTGCCCAGCAGGAGAGGGGGAAGACTCCAGCCACCAAAGCCGCTGCCAGGGGTACAGGTGGGAGTGTGGAGTCAGCTGCGACACCTTCCAAGGTAGGGAAGGAGCACAAGAAACTCAGCAAGTCTGGGAAGAGCAGCATGGCGGAGAAGACCGCCATCATCCCTGCTGCCCAGGAAGCCACCGCCATCATCCCCGCTGCCTAGGAGGCCACCGCCATCATCCCCGCTGCCCAGGAGGCCACCGCCAGCACCAGCCCTGCTGCCCAGAAGGCCACCGCCATCATCCCCGCTGCCCAGGAGGCCACTGCCAGCACCAGCCCTGCTGCCCAGGAGGCCACCGCCGGCACCAGCCCAGCTGCCCAGGACAGGACCGCCAGCACCAGCCCAGCTGCCCAGGACAGGACCGCCAGCACCAGCCCAGCAGCCCAGGAAAGGACCGCCAACACCAGCCCCGCTGGGCCATAAGGGACTGCCAGCACCAGCCCCACTGGGCCATAAGGGACCGCCAGCACCAGCCCCGCTGGGCCATAAAGGACCGCTAGCACCAGCCCCGCTGGGCCATAAGGGACCACCAGCCCCGCTGGGCCATAAAGGACCGCCAGCACCAGCCCCGATGAGCCATAAAGGACCGTCAGCACCAGCCACGCAGGGCCATAAAGGACCGCCAGCACCAGCCCCACTGGGCCATAAGGGACCGCCAGCACCAGCCCCGCTGGGCCATAAAGGACCGCCAGCACCAGCCCGCTGGGCCTTAAAGGACCGCCAGCACCAGCCCCGCTGGGCCATAAAGGACCGCCAGCACCAACCCCGCTGGGCCAGACAGAACTGCCAGCAGCTGAGTCACTGCCAAGGACCCCGCCGCCACAAGCACAGCTGAACAGGACACTGCCGCCACAAGCACCGCTGCCAAGGACACCGCCACAACAAGCACCACTGGCCCATGAGCGCCAAGGGCACTGACGCTACTGAGTCCGTCACAAGCAGGATGAAGCACTCTGGGCACAAGGCCGCCTCCAGAACCAGTGGAGATTCACATCCACTACCTCAGTCCTTGGCAGGATGAAGCACTCTGGGCACAAGGCCCCCTCCAGAACCAGTGGAGTAAGGCATCCACTACCTCAGTCCTTGGCAGGATGAAGCACTCTGGGCACAAGGCCCCCTCCAGAACCAGTGGAGACTGTTATCCACTTGAGAGACTGTGGCTTTGCACTCCCCAGGATGGAACAGTGGGCAACCCACCCACTGTAGAGACTTGAGAGACAGTGGATTTCACTCCCCAGGATTAAACAGTGGGCAACCCACCCACTGTAGAGACTTGAGTGACTGTGGTTTTGCACTCCCCAGGATTGAACAGTGGGCAACCCACCCACTGTAGAGACTTGAGAGACTGTGGTTTTGCACTCCCCATGATGGAACAGTGGGCAAACCACCCACTGTAGAGACTTGAAAGACTGTGGCTTTGCACTCCCCAGGATTGAACAGTAGGCAACCCACCCACTGTAGAGACTTGAGAGACTGTGGCTTTGTACTCCCCAGGATTGAACAGTGGGCATGTGGCCCCCTCGTGGATTTGGCATTGTGCATTCAACTGGCTGAGGTGCCCCCCCTTTCCCCTGAGGTGCCTGTTTTATTGCTATCTGATGCCCCTGCGGTGTTCTCTCCGTCTTGTTCGGGGATTGAGTGTGGGCCTCGCCCATGCCGTGTGGGCCCAGTGTTCCACGAACTTCAATGGAGCACTACCTGGACTACTATTCTTGGTGTGTATATTTGTTTATAGTGTATATATATTTTTGCTTACTGGATTTTAATATATTACAATGGTTACACTCATTTCCTTTTGTCTTTGCATTCTTCCGGGGGTTTTGTGGGGTGTAACTGTAATGTATCATGCTGTATTAGTGTGTGTGTTGTAGTGGGTGAGGGTGGGGGTGTTGCGTGTGTGAGTCCCTGTTTTTTCCCTCCCCCCTCCCCTGTGTCATAAGTGCAGTACTCACCGTGGTCTTCACCGCTGGTGTTCGTGCTCCTGGTAGAGGAGCAGGAAGATAAGGGCTGGCAGGATCTGGAGGTCGGGTTCCATGGGGTCCGGATTCCTCGTGGGGTGTGTAGAGGTAAGCGTTTTCCCTTCGAAGTCCTGTTTCCGCCGTGTTTTTGTTTGTGTTGAATCCACCCCGGAAAAGGTGGCGGATTGGTAGGTTGTGATATTGTGGGCGGTACATTGTCCTCCGCCTGTCTGTTGGCGGTGACCGCCATGCTGTTTGTTGGTACCGCCGTGGCGGTTGGAGTGTTAAAGTGGCTGTCTATGTTAGCGGTTTCCACCACGGTCGTGATTCCATTTTTTTTCCGCCGGCCTGTTTGCGGTCTTACCGCCACTTTAACACCGACCGCCAGGGTTGTAATGACCACCTATATATCCCAATTAAAGCCCCAAACTACCCCAACTAATCCTACCCACAAACAGACCCCCAACAGTACAAATACAAATCTAACTACAATAAAAGGCACAAAAACACTTATACAGGTACAAAAACAGTTACTAAACACCACAAGACAAAATTTAGACCACACAGGAGACAGAATGACAAAATCTACAGTGAAACAATCCCACACACAGTCACAAAGTCTAGAAAAATCACAGACTTCAAAGTGAAAGTGAAAGTACATCCACTGTACCATTTCTGTAAACAGGATATCCTATTACATCGCTTCCTATCTCATTTGCGGCCCGTTTTTTGTCTTGAATGAACATTTTTTACGCTTACATATTTTGCGTAATTTTTTTTTACACATATGTGTCAAAAACCCACGCATTTATGGATCAGTACATTTTGAATGGTATCCCCATGCCTGGGGTGCGCTGGTGGAATTAACACTAGGGACCCATTGATGTATATTGTGCGTTTGCATCATTTTTCATATTTTAACATGCATGCAGCCTATAACTAGACAAAGATAGGATGATATGACCTGCAGTGTGTGTTCTAGTGTTTGGCCACATGTGGCAGACCATGCTACTGCGGCCCACAATACTCATATTGTTGTGCAGGATTAGCTTTCTTACCTGATGCAACAGCTGCGCAAACTTTGGAAATTAAAATTGAATTTTTAAGTTTGTGCAGGTGTTGCGTCAATAAAGGACAGCAAGGCTATTCTACAAAAATATGAATCATCGCCTGTGTGTTTTGTGTGTGAATTGACTGTTAAAACTATTTGTGTGCTTCTGTTGGAACGGCATGCAATACATTTGGCGTAATGTTCATGTATAAATGTGTTAGAAATGAGTATCACTATCAGATGCCAATCAATGAGGTACAACAGTCATGAGATGTGTTTGTAATATCTGTTGCCTCTTTTGCTGTGTGTAGTTGCTTGACTTTGGGGACAATACATTTCCCATGACAAACAATACACAGGAAAGATCGAGGATGGCTGATGAGGGCTATGTCAGATATGTTACCCCTCACATGTCATGAATGGTTGGCTACCACTTCATGGTCACTTGTGTGTATATTACCCATGAGCCAGGCATTTGAACATGTTTGGTAGGTACAGTGTTTGTGATACAGAGCCTCAAATCCAATCATAACATTGTTATGTACACCGCCGTTTGACTAATGTAAATGACCTATGATCCTCCTGTGGCTGTGGTGAACCAGCAGCCCAGACTGCATGTGTTCACATATTTCCAGTGGTTCATTGCACAAAAGTTTCCAGTTCAACTGTGTGGCCATGTGTACCCTGTGTCAGTATTGGCCTCCATGGTGTAACGGTTACGTGCAGGTGTAGTCAGGAGTCTGTGGAGCCAACCCTTGAGTTAACAGAGTTTCTTTCAAAGCAGATTTGACCTAAAGCCAAAGATCAGCTAAAGGCATTCAAGGGGGTAGGGCAGCTATGGTACAGCAGAAATTACAGAAGAGTGACCACAGAGCAACCTTGTTGTGGTCAAATATGTTATGGATAAGTAATAGACAAACATGCAGGTTTCATCACTACATTTGTACACAGGGTAGGGCTCTGAAGTTCCCACAGCAACAGGGAACATCAGTGCTTCTGTGCAGATTAATCTCACAGCTAGTCACCTTCATTGAAAGGTTGCGGCAGAAGTAAATCTGTGTCAGGACCGTCAGGGCACAAACATGTATAGTCCTTAGATACACATTACCAGCCCTTGTTTGTTGGGCTGGAGGCACAGTACCAAATCCAGGAATACAGCCATAGCACACTGTCACTGTTTGGCACTAATGAATACATGCAAAACCAGACAAAGGATGGGGGCTGAATTCACCCCTTGGAAAACATGTCCCAGTACAAAAAAAAAGCAAATTAAACTATTCTATACAGTTGAGGACTGATCGTAGACTTACCAGACACAATACCCCAAGAGGAAACGGAGGGCATGGAAACCAACTATGAGGCAAATGTAGGCACAGGGAATGGGTCTGGATGACGCAAAGACTGGAACCAGTCTGGCTAACAGGAAGCAGGCTCAGTCAGGAACAAACATGAACAAGGCAGGGTCTAACTGGAACAAGCAGGAAAAACACTGTGGAAACAAAGAGCAGTTTCAGATGTACTCAGGACTGTAACACATTCCAACAAGGGCTCTGGTACACAAATGAATTGTACTCCAATGCACAACAAGGTGCTTCAGGGAATGGCAGCTTCTAAGCAGTTCCAGGCAGCAGCGAGGACATGGCAGAGTCAAATGGCTGGGCTGCATGAGAGAGCTCACAGGTGTGTGGCGCTTCAGTCTCTCACAAGTCCTGGAGGTGAGAATGCCCTATAAGGGGACAACCGGACTTTTCCCACGGGAAGCAATGGACAGAAGATTACAGGTCTTACCTACTACAAGGCAGTGGATTATGGGACCTGAAGTCCTTGCAGGCTGATGAAGTTGCACGATGGCATGCCATACTGAAAAGGGAAGCACACAGGAGTCAGAATGGGAGTCTGGGTGAGTGTAGATGATGATTCCCAGGGTACAGGTAGTCCATTTACAGCTCCTCCTAGAGAAGGGTGGGCAGGGACTTAAAACATGGTAGTGGCAGGACTTATTCCCTGGGATGGACCACGCAGGGCATGTCTTGTGAGCATTGCTTGTCATACCTGGGACACTCGTGCTATCAATTTTCAGGATTGATGCACTTCTTGTCACACATGTTCCTTGCAGATATAGCTGATGTCACACTTACTGATGTCAAGGGTGTGGTCATACATTCCTGTCACCAACCCTATTTCACATCCATTGCCTCATGTATGATGCACTTTTTTACCTTATGATTGATGGTGTCATAGTTGGGTGTCATATGCTGCAATAGACCATGTTGGCAACATGGATGACTCTCATAGCTGTGGTCCTATGAATTAGCCCTTCAAATGTGAAATAGACAGGATATATGTAATTTACACTGTGTGTGATGTTTGCTGTACATTCATACCCATCAAATGTGAGGTGGCCTCAGAAGTAGTCAAATTTGTCTTTCTGCAATGCTCCCTGAGGTAATACTCTGATTCCTAGAGAACATGTGATGCATAGATAATTACCCAGAGCATGATTGAGTGATAAAGTGAGGTGTTTAATTTCATATCGTAACAAAGTGTTGATAGTGACTATTGTTGAAAAAAGTTTTGTACTATCTGTTGTCTGCGATGCATTCCTGCAGCTGTGTTAGGATGTTACCCCTCATTTTCCCGGACAGCATCCACCTCCTCCTCCTTTTCAGGCAGTTGTTGTTCAGATTCATATAGGGGAATGTTCCTCCTAACACAAATGTTGTGCAGGATGGCACAGGTCAAAATGATCTTGCAGACCATTTCTGAGGAATTTAGCAGGCTGCCTCCAGTGAAGTCCAGGCATGTGAATCTGGACTTTAGGATGCCAAAAGTCTGTTCAACTATGGTGCGTGTCCTCCGATGTGCCTCATTATAGGCATGCTCTGCTGCTGCTGTGCTTGGGTTGGCAAATGGGGTCATGATCCATGGCTGGATCCCGTAAACCTGATCAGCTGAAAGAGAAAATAGGGTAAGTATTTTGTTGTTGCTTCCACCAGAAATGTCATTTTGCATGGCAGGTGTTATCTTGTGTTGACTGTGACTCATATGTGTTTGTGGTATTGTGTGGGATCCTGGGCTTCTGTGAGGTTCTTTCTGCATTGGGTTGTTTGACTTGAAAAAGTTGTGTTTGGCTAATTGACCTGATATCTCTGGTATATTTTCAAACTTGCAGTTCAGTGTGTATCTCCCATGCGTTATGTAGTGAGCAAGATGTGTTAGTGTGCATTCACTGAAGGTGACATGATACTTCCACACACACAATAGATTCCATTATGGTGGTAATATGGTTGCACTACATTGCCTGGACCTCCCATCCAATTAGGCATATGTCATTGCAGATGAAATGCAACAGTGAGGCCCTTTTATTAGGCTGGGTGACAATGCACAACACATCTCCATAAGTTGGCAGCACTGAGGTGTTCAGTATGGACAATGCACAGTTGTCCCATGTGTGACTAGTTCTATGCAAACCTTTTTTGTTCCCTCTGCCAGTTGGCTCATGTGCAACCATGCACCTGCACTAGTGAACTTGCTCCAGGTGAGCTGGCTAACTTGGTTGTGGAGGTAGATGTATCTGTGCATGAAGGGCCATCTCCCTGTACATCTTTTATTTTGATGGACAATTGGTTCTTTCAGTGTGTGCAGCAGTGTGCAGTTTGCATTAGTGTCAGATCAATATGTGTTCATAACACAGTGCACTTCCTTATTGCTACCTGGCAACATCACCCCATGAGTGATGTGAAATGTTGGTACTGCATCAGTGATTCCATGTCACCTTCATTTGGGTCAGCGTCATCATGCTACCTGTCTCATGGTGTTTGACCTGCAGCAACACACATTGCACACCCCTTACACAGTACATATTGCTTGGAAGGGTGTGGGATTGACAATGTGGCCTTTTGTGATATTGAATGGTTAATCTTCCAATTTGTACTGCCAGTGATTGTCACTGTGTGGTTTTAAATTGGTCCCTTGTGGCTCTAGAGTGGCAGCCATCATTTGTCCATAGGTGTGAATCCCATTGGGTCAGGATATCAAACATAACTACAAGTGTCACACCTCAGTGTCTTCCTGGCCACATGTCAATGTAGTGGTGAATGTCTTGTGTGTCCTACAAGGTTGCTGTGCTGTGTGTATGTTACTAGGTTTCTGGACTTACCAACAAGAAGGCCATTGCCATATCGCCCATCCTGGAAGTGCCGATTGACGGTGCTGTGGCGGAAGATGAAGGAATCATGTACACTTCCAGGATACTTTGCCATGATGTTGGTGAACAATCCCTGGTCAGTGTCTTCTTGGCCACGTGTCGATGTAGTTGTGTATGTCTTGTGTGTCCTACAGGGTTGCTGTGCTGTGTGTATATTACTAGGTTTCTGGACTTACCAACAAGAAGGCCATTGCTATATCGTCCATCCTGGAAGTGCCGATTGATGGTACTGTGGCGGAAGATGAAGGAATCACGTACATTTCCAGGATACTTGGCTATGATGTTGGTGAACAATCCCTGGTGACCAACAATGGCCTGCACATTTATGGAGTGGGTGTGCTTTCTGTTGTGGTGTAGGTGCTCGGTGGCAGCAGGTGGTATAATCCAGACATGTGTGCAGTCAATGGCACCAAGCACATGCGGGAAGACATTTATTTGGTAAAATCCCTGTTTGGTCTCCTGCTGCTTTGGCTGTGTGTTGGGGAAGCTGATGTGGCAGGGTGTGAGGGAGATGATGGCATCAAGCACCTTGGGAAGGAAGGCGGAGAATGAGATCTGTGAGACACCAGCATCCAGGGCAGCGGTAGTTTGAAATGAGCCACTTGCCAACATGTGCAGGACAGCTAGCAGCTTGGTCTCTATTGGAATAATGTGGGGTGTCTGTAGGCTGGCTGTTAACTGTGGCTCAATTTGGCGCAGCAGCTGCTGTATGGCTTGCCAGTTGAGTCGGTACCTCTGGATGATAACTTTTTCCCTGAGGCCCAGGAAGGTTGCCCTGGTCCTGAATAGCTTCTCCTGCCTTCTGCGTTGCCTTTTTGGGGTCCACGTTGGTGTGGTGGTAGCTGCTGATGTTGGTCCTGTGCTCTGCATCGTCTGGCATGCTGCATGATTAGCAACTCCATTTCATCCTTCTTGAGCAATGATGTTACTTGTGTGAGTTTTCCTTAAGTAGTGGTGAGTTTGCCCCATTTTAACACCGGCCCTGACCAAGGCGTTAAAATTTGACTCAAATCAGGCATAGTGTCATTTTTCAGGTCCGCTTCGCAGCCGTGTGTCATTTTTGCACTGTTGGATAAATATGCCACACGGGTGTTTGAGTAATTTTTTGGATGGGAACGCCTACCCTGCATCTCATTGACTCAAGGTGGTTTCACGCAACCAGAAAATGACGCAAACTCAGAACTTTTGACCGTAGACAGGTCTAGCATCAAAATATAAATATGGTGTTAAGTTTGCGCCAGATTAGCGTAAAAAAAATTATGTTAATCCGGTGCAAAGGGAGAATGAATGTGGGCCTGAGAATCCTACTCCTTCCACAAAAGAAAAAGGGAGCAGGTCCAGTGCTAATATTTTTGCCGGCTTCCCATTGTACAAACGTGCCATTTGGTGGCTGCAGTCAAAGGGCCCCTCCTTCCTAAACATGCCCGTAATTGTAGCCTGGACAAGACACAGGTGGCTTTTGAGATGTAGGTGGTGGCAGACTCAATGCGCCTCATGGTAGTGCAGTCACCATATGCTGTGGTGTCTCCAATTGACTGAGTCTTCCTGTGCCATTGTGAGGTTGCTGAGGTGGGTGATTCTGGCATACTGCTGGGTTCAGGGCTGCTTTGCATGAGAATGTCACCCTCTTTTTCTCTCCTTGCACCATGATTTGACCAGTTGTAGCTGATGTTTCCGGACTCTTCTCACCATCACCACCGCAATCACGGTCAGATGTTTTTTCATATAGGTCATCTGGCCTCCAGTACCATAATGTGAACCAGGCTTACTTCGACGACCGCTTGTGTGGAAAATGGAGCATATGTCAATGTTTGCTAATCATAAAAAAGTCCCAAACAGGGGAGGAGTATTTCTTATTAGGCCCCTCCAATGCCTGAAGAAGAACTTGTAGTGAATCCTAGTTTGTTTTAGCTCACTATGTGCTTGCCATTCGGGATGGTTCCCTCGGTTGATGAATGTGCCACTTGGGGTACAGTCTTCACTGCCGTTTATACTACCACGCATGGTACCCCTACACTGGCCAATTTGCCGGAAGTATTGAAACAAATACAAAATGAGCATGGGGCTGCACCAGCCCTAGATCTGGGGATGAAATTGATGCGTAATTTTGACGCTGTCTCCTCGATAATATTGAGTAATATTAAAGGGGAAGCAGTAGCACTGTCGATACGCCAGCGTCTCCGGGAAACTCCACACCAGGAACAAGAGAGACAGCTACCCAAAATAATATCTGATACCTATACTAGTATAGGACGAGATGGGCTGGGAGCCAAACCTAAAAAATTGGACATACCAAGTACCACCCATAAGGAAGGTACGAAGCAGGCACAAGAGGGCTCTAAGAAGCGCTGGGAAAAACAAAAAGATTTCAAGGATAGGAGAAACAAAAGAGCTGATTCTCCTCGTCCGGAGTACTCTGAAAGGAGATATAATCTCAGAAATAGGGATAACATTAGAACTCCAGACAGATATACTGATTCACGTCCTTCTCGTTCCTTTCAGGACGCACCGGATAGACGTAGCGAGAGAGGGGGCCGTCAAGATCGACGTCCGGAATACGTGAAAGAAAAGAAAGACTCGCCACAGTCTACTGTTAAAAAAGAAGAAAAGACTCCTCAACAAAAGCCACAATTTAAAAAGAAAAAAGTGGCTGCACTGACCATTAAAAATGCCAGTAGTATAGAGAACACTGTTGAGGAACAAGAAGTGGGGTGTGACTCTGTTGGACAGCGCGGCAGAGGTCACGATATGTCGCCAGAATCTGAAAGATCATCTGGATGCGACAGCAACTAGCGATTACATCGCAGTTGAAACGGCGGATGGCCGCGTACTTCCACCCGATCGGGTTTTTGATTTAACAATTCAGATAGAGGGAGACGTGGAACGCATTATTAGTGTAATATTCTGGGGTGAACTTACTAGTGATATCCTGTTGGCCGAGAGAGACTGGCCACCTGAACATGTCCGCATGCTCCCACATGGGGAAGATGTCATTTTGCCTTCTTTCTCCGATCTTGTTCCGGAGACAGACAAACGAGCATTAGCTGCTGAATGGGCTTTAGCACAGGCACCTGCATTATACCGTAATCATGTAGGATGGGACAAGGACTCTCCTTGCCATGTTATTCCCGTTCGGTCTACACCACACCCGCAGCCACAATACCCTGTTAAACATTAAGCAAAAGCTCCAGTGACGGAGATACTGTCACAACTTGAGTACCAGGGAGTAATTGAGCCCTGTACATCGGCAATGAATAATCCGCTATTTCCCGTTGCGAAACCTGATCATTCATATAGAATAGTGGTTGATTATAGGCACTTGAATAGTCATGCACGCACTTATGCTATACAAAATTCACACAGCACAGCGCTAATTAATAATATAGTGCGTAAAAAATATAAAACTACATTGGATATATCTAATGGTTTTTTCTGCCAGAATTTAGCACATGAAAGTAGAGACCTAAGTGCATTTTCCTATGGTTCTCAGAAACGCTTTTGTCGTTTACCACAAGGCTATAAAAACAGCCCAGGACTGTTTTCGGCCCGTGTCACATCAATATTAATGGAGCTGATTCCGAGGCATTATCATATGTGGATGATATCTATCTCACTGATGACACCCTTGACATTCATCTTGCCAGGGATAATTTTGGGATTTGCCGCCTTCGGATATAAATTTAATTTTAAGAAAAGCAAGATAGCCTTTCTTGGTGTATTGTTCCTAGGATATGAACTATCAAACGAGGGGAAGAGCCTGGCCCCACACTTCCTAGAGAAGTGTGCTCAGCTACAGCCTCCGAACACGCTTAAGAAATTACAGTCATTACTGGGTTTCTTTAATTTTGGCAGAACATATATTCCAGATTATGCTGAACGCGTAAAACCACTATATGACTTAATTCAGCCCAATTATTCTGGCAGGCGATGGACAATTGAACACACACACATCCTAAGGGACATACAACGAGACATGCTAGAAGCTAGACACTTGTACACACGGGACAATAAAACAAATTTGGTCATCAGAATAATAGCTGGTGCCCTAGGATTTACCTATGTCACCTTTAATGAGGGTGACACGGTGCCAATAGCATACAAATCACATTTGTACTCCAATGCAGAAAAACGTTTTGCTCCTACTGAAAAAATTCTGACGGCAGTTCAGATTGCCGTCATAAAGGAGAGACCGCTTGCCCAGGGGAAACGCATTGTTGTTGTCTCCCCGGTTCCGGCCTTAGAGGCTGTAACTAAAGCGAGCGTTCCTAACGCTAAGGCATTGCATCCACGCTGGATTCAATGGGCAACATCCCTGACCGCCACTGATGTTGATTATGTGTTTGACCCAAGACTTCAGACACAAGAATTTCTCCAGTATGAACAGGAGTACCCCGCTCCCTTACACATATTGCCAATAGACAGTTATGATACCATCATTTACACTGACGGATCGGCACAACCGTCTGTGGGTACTAAACATCAATACTCGGCAGCTTGCGCAGCCGTGTGCGGGGTAATGGAAGACGGAGATTTTCATCCTCATAACACGTACACTCAGACCTTAGGGGACTGCACAGCCCAGTTGGCCGAGCTTAAGGCTCTACTTCTAGCGCTCGAACATTCAGAGCCAGGAACACAGACTTTGATCGTCTGTGATTCGTATTACTGCGTCCAGTCATAGAATGAATACCTCAATCATTGGATACTGAACGGGTTTAGAGATTCTAAAGGGAACACCATTAAACACAAAATATTGTGGGGAAGGGTGGCTGATCTTAAGGATAAGCTACCATGTGTCTATGTAGTTCATACATTGGGGCACCAACATGTAGGAATACATGTTGCCAGTAATACATTGGCTGACGAAGCAGCCAAAGCTTCAGTAGCTACGGCTTCTGTGGCTGCAGTGACTCGTTCTCAGACGAGGTTGGATAATGAAATACTGATTGCCGTGAAAGCCTCGGCTACAGGTAAGCCCCTTCCGAAAGGATACCCTACGAACTACACATATCATATCAGTGCACAGAATGTTGCTTTTGCAACAATTCCTGATGTTGGTGATCGAGTGATCCCAAATGAAGAAAGGTTGGAACTGATTACAGCTGCACATGAGGGTGTCGCTTCTGCACATGCTGGTATACAGGCCACTATCACCATTCTAAAACAACGGTACTGGTGGCCTGGTCTATGCAGACGGACTAAACAGTATGTCCTTTGCTGTGACATTTGTCAGCAGATTAAGGGCTCGAATATCAGACGCCCTCCGCAGACATCTCTCTTAGTGTCAGACAAACCACTCCATTGTGTGTACCTGGACCATTGTGGTCCTTTGCAACCTGATGCCGCATACAAATACATTTTAATGGCTGTAGATTCCTGTTCTAGATTCCTGTGGGTATGGCCACAGCGGTCGGCTGACGCCCGGACTGTTATAAAAGATTTGCTGATCTTTATCGGTACATATGCGGTTGCAGCATTCCATTCGGACCAGGGCCCTGCATTTGCCTCTAAGGCTTTCAGGGACACCATGAGGACGATGGGTGTTGAACTCCATTACTCTTCACCATACCATACCATCCCGAGGGAAATTCGGTTGTGGAGAGGCGGAATCGTGATCTAAAGCAGTCCTTAACAGCTCGAGTATTAGGTTCAGGCTGTAGTTGGTTACATCACCTATATGGGGTCCAGAGAGCACTGAATAATCTGCCAAGACGGTCCTTGAGGGGCAAGTCTCCATATGAGGTTCTCTTTGGGACAACAATGTATGTTCCCGATCTTGATGCCCCTGGTATGGTGGCAGCAGAAACACCATTTGACATAAAAGAACGTCTCGCTGTTTTACAGGAGCTTCAACAATTCCGTGATGATAAATCATCTGCAAGCGCTGCCACCTTGGGAATAAGGGATTTGGCGAAAACTTCGACTGGCTGGATTCCTAACGTTGGGGATCTGGTTCGTGAGAAGATCGCTGTGAGAAAAGAGTTTGGTCCAGCATACAGAGCACCTGTACCGGTCTTGGGGATAAAAGGCACCAGGACTGTCATCCTTCCGCCATTGTCTGGCTCCAAATCAAACAGATTCATCTCCATTGATGACATCAAATTATACCATGTGGCCGATTCTTCACAGTAGACCAGGAGGTCCCTTGGGTAGTTCCCGATCCCCTCTCACTACCAAACAGGACATCCCTCTACAAAGTAGGATGACCATCGCTACTACTGACTATACAACTATGTCAGCTGCTGTTCCAGACACTTCCTCGACCATGGGGAGGGCAGAAAATGAACTTTTGTTGGTTCCTGTAACAATTTCGGAGAACACACCGCTACAGGATTTGGCTGTATTTTACACAAACACTTCCACGACTGGTAACGTCATCTATCATGAACCCCCAAGAACAGTGGATGGGAATTCGATGAGTCCTGTGTTTGCGGAGACTTCCTCTGGCTATTTTGTGGACATTGATGATTTTTCTTCAGATTCATCCTCAGCTGAGACTGACAAACTTTCCAGAGGTAGCAAGTTCTATCAATGGCTTAAAAAGAACTATTTGATATGTCCATGGAACTATCTCTGGTTCTGTTTGACATTTATTGCATTGTTTTTATGGATTGGTTTTGTGACTGTTTTCTTTTTACTAATTAATGGTCACTATATTGCTGATCGCTCCTCAGTGGAGCCTGTTGATGTAATTTTAACACCACATCATTCATCACATAAGGTCCGCCGTGATTTGTCCCCTGTCAATATTACAGCTATTCCAATTTCTGATGGGATTGTTTGGGACAAAGTTCCGTTCGATATATACGGGCCTACAGAGATAATTCAAATACCATACGTGTTCAAAATTTCTATGTCTGATGTTATTACACCTAATGTTGTCTCTGATGATTGGGATGTCCAAACAGTGGATTCCATGCTAACTGAAATGAAGGACTACTCCGCTTTTGGAAGTGATGATGTATATGATTTTACAATGAATTATGGTGAAATGTTCTGCTATAATAATTGGGGACATCACTACCTGCACCGTGCAACTAGATATAGGCCTCTTTTTAACTACACACAATGGGAACATTGTTCAACACCACGGGTGGGGAGACCAAAGTATTACAGTGACAAATTCACATACTTTTCTGGGCATGATACAACAAAAGCTGAATCTTATTATTTTAAATTACCTAAAACACACATTAGAAAATTGTTGCTAACAAATACAAAACTGATTTATTCAGATCCCTTTGTTTCCCGACTTTCGATTGAGGGTTATGATTATTGGAAGAACACTATCGATTTGAAGAGTGTATGGGGGACGCAAGATTGGCAGATACAGGGTAGGGAGGCTTTGTTTCGAGCTTGCTTAATTCCTGTGCAAATTATTTTTTTAAATGACACTGTTGAGCAGACATCATGTCTGGGATTAGCTATAATAAAGGATCTAAACACACCCAGTATCCCTACACCGACAAAATTTACAGGTTGGCAACACTTTCTAAATGTTTCTGAGGAAAGGCTAGATGCATTGGTTAAGGCTGGTGACTATAATTATTCACTTTCCAGTCCCGGGGGATGGTTGGTATGGCCCACCGATACTGATGAGTGTCAAAGGCGTTTTTTGAACTCTTCAGGGGGTTTTTCCATTCATAGACCAGACCCTCGCTTTTTGTCAGGTCAGCATGCTGGTATAATTACGATATACAGTGTGGGCAAGCTGTGCCAACAATGGATACAAACGAACACCTTAACAGCGGTGAAACAACACCTGAATACTCTTTCTGACAGTATAGACCTACAAGATTTCCTATTAGGTCCTAGAAAGCAACGCTCGAAACGGTTTTTATATGCCATGTATAATGAAATTTGGAAACTTTCTCAAATTGAGGCTGCTGCACGTTTACGGCAACTTGATAAAGAGAATTTGGAAAATACATTGGCTGTTGTCGACAATGGCATGAACACGTTTTCCAACAGGATTTATTCCCTGTCGAATATAGTGTCATCTGCTATTGATATCACTCAGACTGATTTGTCTCGGTTATATCATGGGCAAACACAGCTGCGTTCCATCATGCAGCTGAGTTGGGCATTGCAGACGCTGAAAAGTGGTCACATTCCATGGAAATACCTTAATGGGAGTGAACTATTCGCTGCTTTTAATTTTTCCGGGGAACAAGTGACAATGGCTAAAAGAGAGGCTCATTTCACCTTGCTTCAAGTAGAAAAATTAGATAAGTTGCCCTTCACGGTAGCAGAGAGTCCTTCACCTATCTGGCTCTTACACAGCATTATTAATTTACCGTTTTCAACGTTTCGTTTCTCGAGCTGCCTGAAACATCTTGCATTGGACGATATGAACGGCTAGGAGATAGCTTTATTAAGGAAGAGTGGGAGTTGCCCTTTGAGTATCGATGTCTGAACGGCGAACAAGAGGTCTTTCTTAGCGGAAGTGAAAGTGAGACTAATGTTCGTCATTCCATGATATGCAAACAGGTGTCTCTTCACGGTCTTTGCAATGCGGGGGTTGCAAATTTGGCCTGTTTTCTGAAGGGTACTCCCATCCCCTTGATTCGTTCAGTGTTTCATGTTCTTTCTAATGGGAGTTATGTTCTTCTGAGCGATGACAGCTGTTGCGGCTTGCGACCTGGAATTGCCTACGCAATCTCAGTCACGAAGGTCGTTACGTGTTGTGGCCATGTTTTGTTTCCCCCCACACGAGAGATACAAGTATCTGAAATGTGGCCCCACATTGATACTATTAATGTGAACTATGACAAGTTGAGTAGACTGAAGGCGCTATTGTTTCAAAAACAGGTCGCCTTGACATCCGCAAAAGAGACGTATGCTCTCCAGGTTGCGAGATCATCGGCCGAGATACAATCCCTTTTAAATACCGATTTCCCCATACACTTTGGAGAGTTGGTATCGAGAATATTCAATGCTTCAAGCACCACTGGGATTGTTCATTTCTTTAAGGCTGTCGGGTCTGGTTTCGTGTCCATCTTCCAGACTGTCTTCGGAGTCATCCCATCAGCCATCCATTCACTCTTTTCCAGTGTGTTTGGTGGCTTTCCAATTATTTTGGCTTTAATTGGCGGACTACTACTGCTATATTTTCTGATTCGCGGTGGTTGTTTTTTTCCAGCGACACAGAGCAATGGAGCCGCTCCCGTCAACACCGCTGTGCCGTGAACACATGGTTCGGATCTTTGGTACACCTTTGCTGGTGGAACTAGAGTTTGACTGGTCATTGTCATTCCGGCCTCTACTATGGTGTGTACAACCGGTGTTCCGCTGCATATGGTGTCTCTTTGAACATCTGCCTATGGTCTGTCTTGCTGTTGCACCGACATCTCCTGTGGACCACGAACTGCTGATGTCCCCGATGAGGGTTCATACACGGTCATGCCCCTTGAGACTGAGGTTGCTCCGCGAGGCCACCTATGAGCCCTCTGTTATACAAACTAACATGGATGAGGACGCTGCAGCGAGTGTCGATGCACCGATGAATATGGCTCACTTCTGCTCTGTGGATCCGTTTGTCCGCCCAGCTCTCAATTTCACTTCAGACGATGTTGACTCATTTTTAAGATCCTTGAATGGTGACTTCGATGACATTCTTCAAGATCCTGCATATAGCACATAATTTGGTGAATTCGCTTGCCAGTTCCCAGTTCTAAAAAATTGCAATTTAACTGAAAGTTTGCGATACTTGTCATGGTTGATATTAACATCTCTGAATGTTTTTTATAAAAATAAAAAAAAACGTATTTTAACACACAGCATTTATTTTTGTCATTACATACATTTTTTAGCTTGAGTTTTCATTTTCGTTTTTTGGCTTTTTGGTTCAGTAACAGCTTTTTTAGCGCTTGGGTTTCCTTACTTTCATCATACCTGTTACGGCAATGGGGAGGGTGTAGTGAATCCTAGTTTGTTTTAGCGGGATAACAGGAGTTAGCTTAGCCGTAGGCTTGTAAACTCGTGCCCCCATCACCCAGTGACTTTTAACCTACTTAGCTTGCTCTGTCATAGTCCATTTAATTATTTATTTCCTTTAAAATGGCGGCCTTGTTTATAGTTAGGCCACTTGTTATGGGTTCTATTATCAGTGTCATTGCGCCAAGGCGTCAAGATCAAGCACGAAAGACAAACATACAGTAGGCATTCACACTTAGGGATTTTCCCTTTCTATACTTTCGAGGGATTGTTGATATTAATTGCCGTCCCAAGCATGCCTGTTATCTATTGTTATGAATAACACTTATGTCAGGGGACCTTGTAGATCTGTATAAATACAACACACTTTTAGACAGATAATGAGAGGGATTCCGACCAGAGGGCATCGACACTATCGCTGATACCGATGCTGCAGTCCTCTTGACACTGATCCAGTCTTCGTGTCCCTGCGGAGTCTGAGATAGAGACCTCATTCCAAGGTAACGACGGTTGGGGGCTCCTTTCATGGACACGGTTTTGGCAGATTAGGTTTAACGAACCCAGCTCTTCCTTTTTAGGTAGGAGGTTAGACCTACTCTCCTTAGGGTATTAGGGCTTATTCCATCTTTTACATATACATATATTTTTATCTTATATTGCATAATAGTGGGGGTCTTTATAACAATGACTCTCCTCTTTACAATACTGTTGCTTGGTATATTCATTATCCTAATCATTGCAGTTCATGCAACTTATCACAAATTGCAGTTATGTTGAAAAAAACTATTATAACTTTACTGCATCTGTGTTATTGCCTTTGTTTGTATGAGACATTATAAATCTATGAGAAAATGGTAATTTCCGTTTAACCACGACAACCCTGAGATATTGTATTTTGAGTCCATGCGTAAGCGACTGCTACAAATCACCTTTTACTATTGTGTTTTTGGTGAGGTACTGCTAGTAAGCCGGTAAGGTTTGGACAACAGTTACAAATAGTTGTAGGAAGAGACTTAGGGGGTTATTCTAACTTTGGAGGAGGTGTTAATCCGTCCCAAAAGTGACGGAAAAGTGACGGATTTACCACCAGCCGTATTACGAGTCCATTATATCCTATGGAACTCGTAATACGGCTGGTGGTATATCCGTCACTTTACCGTCACTTTTGGGACGGATTAACACTCCTCCAAAGTTAGAATAACCCCCTTAGTCACCTACAAACGAAAGTACTGTCATCCTGAGACCAGCAGTCTTGCTCAGAGCAAGAGTCCAAACTACGACAAACTGGACATAGGTGGTTGTAGATGTGTGGATTGCCTCTCTGCAGTGTACACTTCTACTGAGATGCAGGTTGGTGCAGGTCTCTGCTGGGGCCTTACTAATATGGGTGCTGGTTGGGCTGCCTGTGCCACATCCCTCAGAGAAGGTTGGATAGGAATATCAGACTCCTCTGTACCAGCTTCCACAATGACTGTCTCATCATCATCATCCTCCTCCTCATCATCCCCACCCATGATTCTAAGTCTTTCTGGAACGTTTCTATTCTCTTGCCTCTCCTGGTGTCTCCCAGACTCTGTCGGGGTCCACTTCATGCCCCTATCATCGTCATCAAAAGTGGTACTTGTACAAGATGGTGGAGTAGGACTGTTCCTTTTTCTTGCTAGAGATTTGGGAGCCATTGATTCTAAAAGAAGAGGTTCTTGCTCATCAGGAAGTTCTACCTCCTGTTCTGCTCCAACTTCTGGAAGATCTGCCTGCTGCTGCTGTTTGTAGGAGGCTGGCCTGACTTATATTGGGTACCAGATGGTATTTACACCTTGTGCCAGGTCCAGTTATCCCTTATTAGTAGATTAGTAGTGTTCTAGCAGCTTAGGCTGATAGAGGTAGCTATAGCAGAGCATCTTAAGTTGAACTAGGAGACATGCAAAGCTCCCACTATACCACTTATATCATATAGCACTATATCATAAGGAAACACAATACTCTGAGTTACTAAAAATAAAGGTACGTTATTTTAGTGACAATATGCCAAAAGTATCTCAGAGGATATACTCCCTTAGGAGGTAAGTAATATACACAAAATATACACACAAACCAAAATCATGTAAGTAAACAGTTAGAAAAATAGTGCAAACACTATAGAACACAATAGGATGCAATAGGCCTAGGGGCAACACAAACCATATACTCCAAAAGTGGAAAGCAAACCACAAATGGACCCCAGGCCTAGTGTAGTGTGTAGAGGGTCGCTGGGAGTGTAGGAAAACACTAAGGGGGTCCAAGATACCCCACCCCAAGATCCTGAAAAGTAGGAGTAAAGTTACCATACTATCCCAAAAAGACAGTAAAGTCGAGATAAGGGATTCTGCAAAGACAACAACTGACTGCAAAGTACTGAAGACTGATTCCTGGACCTGAGGACCTGTAAAGGAAGGGGACCAAGTCCAAGAGTCACGCAAGTGTCCAGGGGGGCAGGACCCACTAAACCCCAGATGAAGGTGCAAAAGGGCTGCCTCCGGGTATAAGAAGCTGAAGATTCTGCAACAATGGAAGGTGCCAGGAACTTCTCCTTTGGTCAGAAGATGTCTCACGGGGTGCTGGAGGATGCAGAGTTGTTTCCACGCAGAAAGATTGCAAACAAGCCTTGCTAGCTGCAAGAGTTGCGGTTGAAGATAATGGGTGCTGCCAGGGCCCAGGAAGGACCAGGAGGTCGCCCCTTGGAAGATGAGACAGAGGGGGTGCTCAGAAACATAGAGAGCCCATGCAGAAGCAGACAGCACCTGCAGAAGCACTTGAACAGGTGTTCAAGAAATCTGAGCACAGTGGTCGTCTCAGCACAACAAAAGAGGGTCCCACGAAGCCGGTGGTCAACTCAGCGAGTTGAGCAATGCAGGACGGAGTGCTGGGCCCTGGGCTGTGCTGTGCATGAAGGAATCCTTGCAAAAGTGCACAGAAGCCCTAGCAGCTGCAGATCACGCAGTAGACAGGATCTGGCGTGGGGAGGCAAGGATTTACCTCCACCAAATTTGGACAGAAGGACCACTGGACTGTCCAGGTCACTTGGATCCAGCTCCTGTGTTCCAGGGACCACGCTCGTCAAGATGAGAGGGGACCCAGAGGACTGGTGATGCAGAAGTTTGGTGCCTGCGTTAGCAGGAAGAAGATTCCGTTGACCCACGGGAGATTTCTTCTTGGCTTCCAGTGCAGGGTGAAGGCAGACAGCCCTCAGAGCATCACCACCAGGAAACAGATGAGAAAGTTGCAGGATTAGGTGCTACAATGTTGCTGGTTGCCTTCTTGCTACTTTGTTGTGGTTTTGCAGGCATCCTGGAGCTGGTGTAGACTGTCTTATGCAAGTAAGGCACCATCTGTACCCTTCTAAGCATTTCCAGAGGCTGAGGGAGGCTACTCCTCTCCAGCCCTTAACACCTATTTCCAAAGGGAGAGGGTGTAACACCCTCTATCAGAGGAAATCCTTTGTTCTGCCTTCCTGGGACTGGGCTGCCCAGAACCCATGGGGGCAGAAACCTGCCTGAAGGTTGGCAGCAGCGGTAGCTGCAGAGAAAACCCCAGAGAGCTAGTTAGGCAGTACCCGGGGTCCATGTTGGAGCCCCGGAGATGTCTGGGGTTGGCACCCCAATAACAAACTTGGCTTGGGGGACAATTCCATGATCTTATACATGTTACATGGCCATGTTCGGAGGTACCATTGTGAAGCTACACATAGGTTTTTACCGATATGTAGTTCACACGTGTAATGGTGTTCCATCACCCACAGTCTGGGGAAATTGCCCTGAACAAAGTGGGGGCACCTTGGCTAGTGCCAGGGTGCCCTCACACTTAGTAACTTTGCACCCTAACCTTCACTACGTGAGGGTTAGACATATAGGTGACTTATAAGTTACTTAAGTGCAGTATAAAATGGCTGTGAAATAATGTGGACGTCATTTCACTCAGGCTGCAGTGGCAGTCCTGTGTAAGAATTGTCTGAGCTCCCCATGAGTGGCAAAAGAAATGCTGCAGCCCATAGGGATCTCCTGGAACCCCAATACCCTGGGTAACTAGGTACCATATAATAGGGAATTATAAGGGTGTTCCAGTGTGCCAATCAGAATTGGTAAAATTAGTCACCAGCCTGCAGTGACAATTTTAAAAGCAGAGAGAGCATAAACACTGAGGGCCATATTTATACTTTTTAACGCAAAACTGCGCTAACGCAGTTTTGCGGCAAAAAATTTAGCGCCGGCTAACGCCATTTTGAAGCGCCATGCGGGCGCCGTATTTATTCAATGACGTTAGCCGGCGTTAGCCGCCGGCGCTGTCTGGTGTGCGTTAAAAAAAACGACGTACACCAGGCAGCGCCGGCGTAGGGGGGAAATGGCGTATGGGCGTCCACAAATGGTGCAAGTCAGGCTGAGGCAAAAAAATCGCCTCAACCCGATTTGCGCCATTTTTTTACGACGCCCAACCCCCATTGAAATGACTCCTGTCTTAGCAAAGACAGGAGTCATGCCCCCTTGCCCAATGGCCATGTCCAGGGGACTTATGCCCCCTGGGCATGGTCATTGGGCATAGTGGCATGTAGGGGGGCACAAATCAGGCCCCCCTATACCACAAAAAAAATAAAAATAAAATACTTACCTGAACTTACCTTAATGTCCCTGGGGTGGGTCCCTCCATCCTTGGGTGTCCTCCTGGGGTGGGCAAGAGTGGCAGGGGGTGTCCCTGGGGGCAGGGGAGGGCACCTCTGGGCTCATTCTGAGCCCACAGGTCCCTTAACGCCTGCCCTGACCCAGGCGCTAAAATCCGGCGCTAATGCGGGTTTTTTAGACCCGCCCACTCCCGGGCGTCATTTTTGCCCGGGAGTATAAATACGACGCATATGCATCGGAGTCATTTTTTAAGACGGGAACGCCTACCTTGCATATCATTAACGCAAGGAAGGTGTTCACGCAAAAAAATGACGCTAACTCCATGAACTTTGGCGCTAGATGCGTCTAACGCCAAAGTATAAATATGGAGTTAGTTTTGCGTCGAATTTGCGTCGAAAAAAACGACGCAAATTTGGCGCAAACGGAGTATAAATATGCCCCTGAGGTTCTGGTTAGCAGAGCCTCAGTGATACAGTTAGGCACCACACAGGGAACACATGTAGGCCACAAACTATGAGCACTGGGGTCCTGGCTAGCAGGATCCCAGTGACACAGGCAAAAACAAACAGACACACAAGTAAAAATGGGGGTAACATGCCAGGCAAGATGGTACTTTCCTACACTGTTCACTTTGCTCTGTTTCCTAAAATGATTAAGGACTACTTTGCAAAAGGGAATAATCCAATTCAACATCACTGCTCATCGGCGTCACCATGATTGTAGTGGTTGGCTCACAGGCAGACATGGTCTTGGGCTTGGGTTGGGATGGTGCTGTTGATGCAGGAGTGCTGCTCCCAGGATCCTACCTGGAGGCCTGTGTGGCAGGCATATGTCTCACAAAAAAGGTTGCATTTGGCACACCACTAGAGGAAAGCACCTTATTCTCACTGGCCACTTTCCTGGGAGCAACTTTCTTTGGGGCTATCTTAAGTGGCAGTGGTACTAAGAGGCAGAAGTGAAAGAGTTTGGTGCCTGTGTAGTGAAGTAACTGTAAAGCCTTCTTTTGGCAGTACTGTGGGTGATGTGGGGTCTGTTCTCTTGTGCACCTAAAAACAACCAAGCAAGAAAAACATGTAGTTAGTCAAATGTGGCATTGTTGCAGGTTGAAAATAGTACAGAGAAATGCAATCTTAGTACGATTGGTTATTTATGTAATACACCTTTAATTGAACACTGTAAAGGCAAAACACCCACCACACCATAAAAAATTTAATTTCAAATCAGACAGCAAAACAAACAGATCAGCTCTTTGCTTTATGTCCATCTGTTTTAAAGGAGACACCTGGGGTAGTTAGAGAGAGGTGCATGGGTGAATGGAATAATCCTTTAAATAACCTATGGTGGCAAGGTTGTCCAGGGAAAATTGAATAATCATTAACAAAATTAGTTATGTTGTTGATGTGTCTGCTGTGCTCTTCAGCTAGGGTGACCTGCAGGAAATCAATTACAGATAAGAAACTGAATGATATAGTGCAGCCGTGTGTCTTTTGTGGATGGATGGAGGAATGGAATGGACTAGATGGATGTGGATGGATGGAGCAAGGCAAAAAGCAGAATTAAATAAAAATGAAAACATAAAAAAAAAATATATATAAATAAAACTTAAACATTAAAATAAAGAAGAAATTAAAAACTAAAATTGAAAATAAAATTATAAAAAATAAAAAATATAAAAATATTAAAAAACACTAAAAATAAAAATTACAATATAAAAGAAATTAACAAAATAAATCAAAATAGCATAAACATTTTCTACAAATAAATATGTAAAAATTAAAATTGAAAAAAATGTAAAAAAACTAATGACCAATAATTATGAGATTTGTATGGAAGCCTACATCAAAGTCACACTGGCTGCACACACAAAATGGCTGCCAGCCAGCCACATGGTCAAACAACAAGTTACAACAAGGAGCAAGGAGGACGCATGGAGAACAAAAAGCACATGTAAGCCTATGGCAAGAGACACTGGCTGGTTGGACACAAGGGCTGCCAGCCAGCCATAAGGTCAATCAATAACAAGGTGCAAACTGGCATGTCAAACAAAGAACACATGCAAGCCTATGGCAAGGGACACTGGCTGGGAGGACAAAATGTGTGCCAGCCAGCCACATGGTCAAACAACAATTACAAGGAGCAAGGAGTCATGGCATACAAAGAACATGTGCAAGCCTATGGCAAAGGGAGGGACACTGGTTGGATGGAAACAATGACTGGCAGCTAGCCACATGGTCAAACAACAACAACAAGGAACAAGGATGCATGGCAAACAAAGAACACATGCAAACCTATGGCAAGGGACACTGGCTGGATGGACAAAATGGCTGCCAGCCATCCACATGGTCAAACAACAAGGAGCAAGGAGGCATGGCAAACAAAGAAAGCATGCAAACCTATGGCAAGGGAAACTTGCTGGATGGAAAAAATGGCTGCCAGCCAGCCACATGGTCAAACAACAACATCAAGACCAAGGAGGCATGGCAAACAAAGAACACATGCAAACCTATGGCAAAGGGGCAGTAGCTGCATGCACAAAAGGTCTGCCACCCACATGGTCAAACAACAGCAAGGAGCAAGGAGAGAAAAGAATAACACATGCAAGCCAATGGCAAAGAGACACTGGCTGCATGCACAAAGTGGTTGCCAGCTGCATAGTAAAACAACATCCTCCTATGTCATCAAATATTATAATCCCACAATATCTACCCTTTTTGTAAAACAAAATGAAATGCAAACAATAGCCAACATTTTAAATTTAATCCAATGCCATCTCTGCCCTAAATGAAGCTTTAAAAGCATATACCAATGAAATAATTATTGAATGCACTGTTGACTACTGGTACTGAGCTGACTTCCTAAATGGCCCTTTAGAAATCTAGGCCACATACTAAAATAATATTGCAAATGTTACAAACAGGTAGAAAAGGTACTGAGCTGTGCAACAATTTTCCTTTACAAAAGTTGAAAAATAAATGAAATGCAAAATAAATATTAACTAGGCCTGTACTCAAACTCCAGGCCACAGAACACCATAAAATATTAAAATCAAATATCAAATTGAAGTAAAAAGAAATACTGGTGCATGCCTGAGAAAACAAACACAACACCCGTATACAATAATTTTTGAGCCTACTTGTGTGATTCAACAAAAACATGGTCCTTAATCCAGAGGTATATCCAGGAGACAAAGAGAGTGATCCTTCCACTTTAGAGTCCAAGTGAAAAGTGACCAGGAGGTGGACAAAGCACTGGGATGAGCCTGCTGGACAGAAACAGGAAGTTGGAGTTTCTGACACACTGCGTTCCTGTTTGAAAAAAAGGCTTCTCAATCTAAAAAACAAATTGAAGGGTCCATTGGAGAAAAACATCTAGTCAAAATCTCTTTTTGACTAGATTTAGTGGCTCTAGAGTGGAAAATCTACTTCAGAAGGGAGATCACGCTTACAAGTGGACCAGTTTTGGCCACCGGAGCAGCTGGAAGCAATGTCAGAGAACGCAAAGTCTTGTGCACACTCGCTAGTGGCCTGGGAGTATCATCAAACAAACTCTGCTCCTTGCTGGAGTGCAGGATTTGGGAACTTCACTCTACTCCACATAGCTTGAAGTTCCTGAATTCCGCAAACTCTGCCGGTGAGCAGAGTTCTATGCTCAGGCCTAGTCTAAGGTTCCTAAGGGTGGCCAGTCATGACTGTGGATTTTCTACTTGGCAATGACATGGAGCACACCATCAGGAAGGGGATTCAGCTCCAGCCTTACCGAAAGATGTTAGGATTGTCTGAGTGGGCGGGCCTGATCACACTGTCCATGGCAGCCTGAGAGGGGGAGTCAAGAGGACCTATAGCATGAAAGCATGACACAGGTATCTGCCAAAAAGAGGAAAGGCAGGGAGAGCAGGAAACCCACTCCCTCCTGACCTTTAATGGTCCTGGAGGAGCCAGAGTCTGCGGGTGATGCCCTGGACCCTATAATCGAAAGGCATTGCTATCCTGGGGACCTATTTGAGCTAGCGTCTGCCAACTGGAAGGGGCACCCTCCAGGAAGGTATTCTGCAAAGCCCAGAAAGAGTGCCCTATTTATGCGGGCCTATGGTGGGAGGCTGAGGCCCAGGCAGTTGGTGACACCTCTGGTCACCACCTGCTGTACTGGGAGAATAATCTCCTGTATAGTGAGCCTGAGGATCTTGAGCCTGGTGCAACCCATGTGTTTTGGGCCCCCAGTCCTACATGGACTTCCTAGTGGATCTGGATCATGATGTGCACAAGGCAGGACATCTGGGGGAAGACAAGACCCTTTCCAGACTTGTCCCCCACCTTTATTGATCCTGTATGAGAGCGACATCAGATGCATTCTGCACGATTTGTGCAACCTGCTAGGCCAGTTGAAAATCAAAAGGAAAGTAAAAGGCTCCCTGGTTCCCTTCCTGTCATTGCCACTCCTTTTGAAAGTGTGAGTATCAACATTGTTGGGCCCCAGACTCCACAACTACCCTGGGCAAAAGGTCCATCCTATTCTTGGTAGACCAGTTAGCTGGATGCTATACCCCTTAGTGACAGCACATTACTGGCTAAGGCACCTAAGGCAATATGTGCATGAGTTGGCTTCCCTAAAGAGGAAGTTTCTGACTAGGCTACCAACTTCATGTCTGCGTACCTGTAGTCCATGTGGGACGAGTTTTGAGTCACTTACTAGGTCTCCACACTCTATGATTCCCAGACTAATTGGGTTGTTGAGAGATTCAATTAGACCCCCAAGGGCATGATTATGGGCTGTCAGAGTCCATGAGGTGGAAGTAGGACATTCTCTTACCACATCTGTTGTCTACATGCAGGGAAGTGTCATAGAAGGAAGCTAGATTTAGTTCCTTTACCTTCATGTAATTGCCCTCAATTCAGTGGACATCTCAGCCTTGTGAAGGGGGATAGGGGTAATCTCCCAGGACTTGTCTTGAGGATACAGTCAGCTAAATATTGATTCTCATGACTCAGATGAAGTGCTTCTGAAAAAAGGCAGCTGATACCCTGGAAGCCAGTCATGAGGGTATAAAACGTTGGTTTGACCAAAAAACGCCAGTGGTTGAGTTTCAGCTTGTTAAAAAGTGCAGGGGATGGAGCCAGTGGACCCTCAGGCCTTGCAGGACTGGGTGTCTGGAGAGGTAAGCTTAACTTGTGTAATTCCATGTAATGAGATCACATGGAATTGAATAGGAATTCCTCAAGATTACTCTTGAATTATGCAAGAAATGCAATTCTGTGAGGATGCATTTTGCAGAATGAAATAGCACTAAATGCAAAAGAATACCTGCTTGCTTAACACGCTCTTGGAGTAGAATTTTCCCCAACTAAATACTGGCATTAGAGCAATAATTCTGCCCAGCCCTACCTATGAGGTGAAATGGCATAGTGGAGAGCTTACCTTTTTGGTGGGCATTAAGAGCCCCAGGAACCCCTTGAAGGTCCCACAGGTCATTTACCTAAAGTCCCACTACGACTGGTCAGAAGTCATCATGAACTTGCTTATGGATGATGGAGTGGAAAAGCAGAATGAACCTCTTCCCAACCTCTTATCTTCCCAGTAGCAGGACAGGCCAGTGAAAGGTGTCAACCTCTCGCCTGGTCTAACCCTAGAGCAACAGAGGGACAGTTGACATTTTCATTTGCCTTCTTGTTCTCACTGACACCTCAATCAATCAATCAGAGATTTGTAGAGCACGGCTAATCACCCATAGTGTCTCAAGGTACTGAGCTGACCCATTCCTGGGTCAGCCCAGTACCTTGATACAGGGGACAGCATGCATGTTAAGAACAAGATAAACAGGCTTTCTGATAAGGTGAGAGCCAGCCAAGGAGGAAGACTACAAGACACTGGAGTTAGGGGTAATTGAGCACTTCAGTAGCCCTTAGTCCAGTCCTGTGCTTCTGGTATCCAAGACTACCCTACCGGGTGTCATACTAGAACTCCAGTTCAACATGGATTACAGAGGGATCAACTCAGTCACCAAGACTGATTCTCACCCCATCCCTTGAGCCGATGAACTCACAGATCAGTTGGGAGCTGCCAAGTTTCTGAATACATTTGATTTGAAGTCCAGGTACTAGCACATTGCCTTAACTCGGTATGCTAAGGAGAGGGTGGTATTCGCCATTCCAGATGGCCACTTTTCATTAAAAGTGATGCCCTTTGTGTTAAAGAATGTGCCTGCCACTTTCCAGAGGTTGGTTAGCAGAGTTCTGGCTGGGATGAAGGCATTCAGTGCTGTCTAGCTGGATGAAATGTCAGTCTTCAGTTCTAGCTGGGAGAACCACCTCCAGGTAGTGCTTCAGGCCCTGAAACAGGCAGCCCACATTATCAAGGCCCTCAAGTGTCAGATACTAATGGTAGGGGGTCTACTTGGGACACTAAGTTGGGGAGGGGCAAAGTACAGCCATGTATGCAAGGTGCAGCCATGCATGCAAAAATTCAAATCATCTTGGCTTGGGAACCCCACAAAACCCAGACTAAGGTGAGAGCCTTCTTAGGCATCACCGGATGCTACAGGAGATTTGTTAAGCGGTTATAACAATTTTGTTACTCACCAAGAAGCAGTTCACAAAGGTTTGTTAAGCGGTTATGACAATTTTGTTGCTTACCAAGAAGCAGTTCACAAAGGTGATCTGGACAGAGGCATGCCAGACCACCCTAAAGGATACTACAGGAGATTTGTTAAGCGCTTATGACAATTTTGTTGCTCACCAAGAAGCAGTTCACAAAGGTGATCTGCACAGAGGCATGCCAGACCACCGTGAAGGATTCCATGTCTAAAGCACAAGTGCTCAAGGCCCCTTATCCCAGGAATGCATTTTTCAGACTCATGTCTCACAGCATAGGGGCCTAGAGCAACATGTAGAAGAAGGCTACTTCCCTGGGAACAAAGGTGTAGTGCAATTGAGAGTGAAGGCTTTGTAGCATCTAGGAACTTAATAAGTTCAGACCATACTTGTTTGGGACTCACAAGATAGGCAACTGGAACAATGTATTTCTCAACAACAAGAAGTGCCTGGAGGATTCAGAGTTAGAAACCAACATGAAGCAAAGATGTAGCACAGTGAATGGTATCCCAGAGCCTCTTAAATGGGAAGAAGTTGAATGATGAGAAGAGGTATCACAGGACGCAATTATAACCATGTTTATTTAGGAAGGTTTCACCAAACTTCTAACCCACAATGGCTTTAACACAGTTGATAAAACATGACAAGAAATTTTAGTAATCAGCATCCCAGTATTAGGAGACAAATCATCAGCATCCAGGCAGAGCCAGTGAAGAGAATCCCATCGGCATTCTGTAGCAGTTTTCCACTAGTCAGTGTTTTCACTACAAGACAATCAGTCTATGTCCAACACCTGCAGTCAGAAGAATAAAGCCCCACGTGAACAGGATGTGTGCAGATCACACCAAAAACTGTGTGAACAAACACCTCTTGACCTTGGAGCCAGGCTGACTGCACTAGGTGAATAGGCACACCACTGCTCAGTCCTTTGCTTGTCAATAATCCTGACACAGCCACATGACAAGGGTTGGTAAAGCAAAGAACTTTGAATAGTGTTTAATGAATGAATATATACCTGACATTTCTTAGATGTGTTCTCAGCATCCGGGGACATCAATGCATATTTGACCTTCATAATAACTAAATCACAGTAACCCGGTGTACCAAACTCCTTATTATGCCCTGTTCCAGTCAGTTAGTAGCAGCTTCTAAACTCTCTGTTTTCTGTGTTCAACATCAAAAGTGGACAATATGCCTTATGGTTGATGGCATTATTGTGGGACAGAAGAACTATTATAACTCTTTCTTCCCCCAGGTTCTAGCAGTATTCCCTTTTCCTTGGCTTTCTCAAGTACTGCTCCTAATTTAGATGTCTACATGGCTCCAAAGTTTTCTGGTAGTCCATCACCACTCGAGGTTTTATTATTGTAATTTCCTCACTAGATATCGGGAATTACTTAAAAACTAGAACCAATTTCAACCTTTCTTTCAGATCTGGCATGAAATTGGCAGCATACATTGATGTACAAGGTCATTAGTGTCAGGGATATAATTGGCTAGGAGTGGGTGATTAGACATCTCTAGGGCAATTCTGAAAAGCAATACATATTCCATACTGTGTATGGACCATCACATCTCTTTCCTTCCAAATAGCTACATGCTGCTTCTTCCTAATTTATTATACTTTTTAAGTAGACACGGTTGACAGGAGAATTGAAAGTTGCCCAACAATTTATGAGTGTTGTAAGTCATCTTCTTTCCTCGGACAGCTGCAAGGGAGAGGGCTCTCTCGCCAGCAGACATTTCTCAAGGGACATTACAAGCAACTAACAGTGTGCCATATTTCTTTAAGATTTTTCTTAACATTCAAAACTTTATAGTTCCTAAATTCCCTGAACAATACCTTTGTGGCATTTCTTTCAAACCATCTTGAAGAACCAGGAATATCATGTATCAGTTTTATGTTATTTCAACATTTTGCTCCTCCCATAAGGCACCCGTAAGTAGTGTGGTAGCAGTGAGCCTCATTGTCAGAGCCCTAGTTTTCATCCTTATTGATGCACATTGCGTTTCAAGAGAGGTCTGATTAATGCGAACGCTTCCCAGGTACTCTGCACTTTCAAGCCTATCTTTATAATCAATGGACACAAAGAAACAATACACTCTGGCATATACCCCATGTAAAGGGGCATTAAAAGGTTTTGCTCTAAGTGTTCCATTGATTTCTACATACATCTGTCAATTCTAGATAATACTGTTTCTTCTTCAAAAAGCTTGCCCTAACTAAATGGCAGGAATTACAAAGAGGATATTTGTCAGATAAACTGCAAAGTGTAGCGTACCATTGCCAAGCCACAGAAAAATTGATTTGCCATAAAGGACGCAAATATTTGCCAAAGTTGTGATCAATGCCTCACACCTCAAGATTAATTGCATAACTATTCAGAAATGCAATACCGATGCCATGAAACTTAGCAACAAATTACAGATATCTGCTTAAATGCTGCTGAAGTGAACATGTGACTAACAGTGGTTTGCTGTTAGCAACCAGACACCATTGCCACTAGAGGGAATGATATACTAAGAGGGGTAAATGAATGCCTCAATTTTGTTGGCACTTTGTGCTCTCTTTTGGCATTAGGGACCTTTCCTGAAGACACATATGCACTTGGTGTAATTTAGGAAAGGATCTTACCTTTGGTCCTATGGTCCTGCCATATATTTAATATCTTTGCTGACAATTATTGGATAGTGTCAGTTACAATTTGAAGGGCCATCTGTCTACTTATTTCTCATACTACAGCAATCAAAATGTTTGTCTGTAACAGGTTTGTTCACAAAGCAACACTTGGCCCTCCCATACTGTTGTAAAAACCCATCCCTGGACAATAGGTCTCCACCCAAAAGCGACTCCAGCTACCATGGTCTTGGAATTGTCAAGACACTCATTGGTCTTGATCCATTCCATCCTCACCTTAAAACTAAAAAAAAGACTTAATATGAACCTTAAAAATACATAATAATTTGTACAAGTAACAAACAAGTTGCACTGCAAGGCAGAATTGGCTGAGCAAATGAGTCCCCATAAGTCATCAGCTGTTATTCTGGTTAAGTGTGTCCGAGGGACCTACATTACCTCGTTTATCCATTCAGATGGAAACCCAATGTAGAGATTCTTCAATTGGAGGTGAAAGTCTAATATCCTGCAATACTTCTTTATGCAAATATCTGCTCTAGGTCAAAAAGGGTGTCCACTCTCCCCAACCACCACACATTCAGTGAAACATTTAATTACGTGCCAATATATGTTCAAAAGTGAAATAAATCAGATGGAGATGTTTCGGATGCAGTTAAATCATTGACCCTCCGGACTCCTGTGTCAGGTATGCACTGTCCTCAGCTTGGTATTTGCCAGGGAGATCCAGCTCCCCCTGTGATCTACAACTAACGACGACAAGCCTGAAACTATCTTTGTAGAAGGAGATCTTATGGCACAGAAGCTGTTACCACCTTTTTTGCACATTACTACACCTTTTAGTTCACCAGTCCCGCTCCGGGAATATAAATATAATTAGGTGGTTCCATTTGACCACTCTCAATTTAATGTAAAGAGTAATCTATATTTGAGATCCATTGCTCAGTCACTGTTTTTAATGCATCACAGTATCTCAGATGTCACTGTACTAATTCAATATAGTTAGGGATCAGCTGGATGTCCATGAGAGATGTCCATGTTCAGGGGCACAATAGGATCCAGTCCCGTGGTGTACCGCAAGATAGCATACCTCCCTCTGTAGTGGAGGAGCCTGAAGATAAAGCAATGCAGGGAGCGCAGCAAGGGACCTGTGAGTTCTCTAAATTAAAAGAAAGATGAGAGGCTTTTGGGTCGCATGCACTGTACTGGTAAGTCTTCCTAAATCAGTTCTATGCTACAGCCTTTCTGTCCCAATGGCAGGCCCATACATTGGATATTGTTCTTGCAGGATCTTTTTGTTCACATACTTGACTCAGTTTAAGTTATCGTGTCCACCCTGCAGCTCTGTCACCATCTCTTTAAACGGTACCAGCTCAACTTTTGTATGTTCATTATGAATTTTACATCTGTGACCACATATAACATTTTTCAGAGGTCTCTTCTGATCAATTTAAGCTCCATGCACTACTATTGGACCTTCAGTGAGGTCTTAATCTAGTTAATCACTGTCAATGGGCCACTGGTAAAGTGCTTCATCTTCTCAGGGGTCCTTGGAAAGGTCGTAGGACTGGCCTGGTTGGTGGATTTAGCCCTCCTGATAGTGAGGGGGGGAGATGAAGTAGTTGTATATTTTGTTGGTATGCATCCGTATCCATATATAGCAGTCCATATGCATTTGGGTTCCTGTTTTCAGTGCTTTAGTACTTCCCCCTTGCTCCACCTTCTACTCTGCAAGACATTGGTTCAACCTGAAGATTGAAAGATGCTGGTCACTCAATGACAAAACTAATCATATATCATTGTGCAAGGAGTTCTTTTGACATAAAAAAACACCAGTAGGTCTGCCTGGCTACATTCTGTGGGTGCAAAGTACAGCAGTTCACTGCCAGGGGCCCTTCATCTGACCAAATGAGATCCATGCTTCTACTGCAGAAGAGACCATGGGTTACCGAACAGCCAACCTCTCAGCATAATCACAAATACCCTGTGCTGAAGGGCCCACCATTTGCCTGTCAGGCTTTCTACCACTCAAGCAATAGGATGGACCGGGTGAGGAATCGTCAACAGCACATTGGCTCTGCAGACCACAAGGCCCATTGCAGGTGCTGCCCACTTACCTCTCCACCACCTTTTCTTTAGGTCAACAATGAACTAACGTCAAAGGATGACGCTAGTACGGGCAGAGGCATAAAAGTGCCTCTAACCAGACTAGTGTAATTTTCTGTTGTTAAAACCCCATGGACATGATTCCTGTCTAAGTTAAGACAGGAGTCATGCCCACCACCCCAATGGCCATGGCCAGGGGACATGTGTCCCCTGGGCATGGCCATTGGGCCCAGTGCAATGTAGGGGGGCCCAAGTTACGCTCCCCTATGCACTTCAAATAATTTTAGAAAATGGCCTACCTCTACTTACCTATACTTACCTGGGATGGGGTCCCCCATCCTCCGCTGTCCCTCTGGTGTGGGGTGGGGTGTCCCTGGGGCTAGGAAAGGGCACTTATGGGCTCTTTCCATGGTCTCTGACCATGGAAAAAGGCCCACTGGTCCCCTAACGCCTGCCCTGACCCAGGTGTTATATAATCGTGCTAAGAAGCTTAGCGCCAATATTTAAGGCACCCACCCCCGTGCTTGATTTTAGCACGGGAGATAAATATGGCGCTGAGGCCATATCGTCATTTTTTGCCCAGGAACGCCCACCTTGCATCTGATTGACGCAAGGTAGTTTTCCGCAGGCAAAAAATGATCTAACTCCAATATTTTGGTGCTAGACATGTCTAGCACCAAAATATAAATATGGAGTTAAGTTTGCGCAGAATTAGTGTAAAAAAATTACGCTGATTCAGCGCAAACAAATTATAAATATGCCCCACAATGCGGTTAGACTGTTCTTGCTGAGTAGAACACATAAGCATGAAATGCTCTGACCTTTCCATGAAGTCCCTTTTAGTTGCAAAGTGTAGCCTTCATATGGTAATTAGTAATGGATAGAAATTACTCCTCACACTTTGACCAAGGAAAGAATGTACAAAACAGTGTAGTGGCTGTAGCAATGGCATGCAGCCCCGCAATACTAGACATCATGTGCACACGATAGGGGTTAAAAACCTTGATTGCTGCACTCACGTTCTGAAAAGCTTTCAGCACCACTGCACATGGGCTCCAAAACAAAGATAACACATACTTGATAAACAATACATTTATCGCTGATGGAATGATGGTTGACGTGTTTTCAGGTATAACTCCTTTGGGCCCTGATGCCATTGCAATGGGTGTAGTAAACTACATCTCAAGTTATGCCTAATATGGAAGAGTCATTTATGTAACAGTGCAATTCATATGTGGTTGAGCTACGTGGGCATGATGTGAACTAGACATGTGTAGCACTAAGACACACAAATTAGGAAAAAACCCTCATGACTTTGGCAGCGTCGAAGGTCAGACAACGCAACTGATGACCTACACCAATAATTGATGCACAGGGAGGCAAGCTCTTACCTCCACCAAATTTGGACAGCTGGACCTTTGGACAGTCTGGGTCACTTTGGTCCACCACCTGTATTCTAGGGAGCACACTCATTGTCAGGAGAGGAGTTCCAGAGTACCGTTGTCATCGCAGAAGGGTGCCTCCTGAAGCAGGCAAGTGACTCTGTCATTCCACGGAGATTCCTTCCGTTCTTGTGGTTCAGGGTGAAGACAGGCAGTCCTCAGAGCGTACACACCTTGGAAACTGTTGCAAATGCTGGCTGGAGCTCAAGTTGCAGGTCACAGGAGATGTGCTGGGTACTTTGTTGCAGTTACAGCGATTTGTGGAGCAGTCTGCGGTTGATCCGATGACCAGAAGCTGAAGCATACGATGCAGACGAGTCCTGGAGAAATCTTGCAAACCGAATCTGAGGAAACACCCAGAGGAGAGACCCTAAATAGCCATAAGAGGGGGATTGGCCACCTACCCAGATATGCACCTCTCAGGAGGGTCTCGGACGTCACCTGCTGGCACTGGCCACTCAGAGGTCTCCAGAGGGCCCCCCTGCCTTCGAATCCAAGAAGGCTAATGCCAGGGACACACTGGAGGAGCTCTGGGCACCACCCCTGTGGTGGTGATGGACAGGGGAATGGTCACTCTCCTTTCCTTTGTCCAATTTCGTGCCAGAGCAGGGACTGGGGGTCCCTCAACCGATGTAAACTGGATTATGGAAGGAGGGCACCGTTTGTGCCCTTCAAAGCATTTCCAGAGGCTCTGGGAGGATACCCCTCCCATGCCTGTAACACCTATTTCCAATGTTGTTTTTTTCTCTCATGTTTTATTACACTAGTAGTGAATAATATTTAATTATGCTATGTTAGTGTAATAAACATAAAATTAGCTGGACCATGGCGCTCCCTGGCAACTGAGGTAAGTAAAAAATGATTTTAATTGCATGTTGTGTGTGTGCTTGTGGGTGAGTGTGTGTTTGCTTGAGAAAGAGTGTGTGTATGTGAATTCAATTGAAGGTTAAAAAGTGTGTGATGTCACGTCTGCTACCCATGGCATTTTGGTGAGTTGATGTTCATTGTCTTGTGAGGTGCCTGTCGGATTTCATCAGGAATTTTTATAAATGCAGACAAAAATCACACACACTCTCCTGCTCTGCTTTGAAAGTCATCAAAAATGTTGGTTATTTTACAAAATATTGGGTTTTCTCTCACTTTCTACCCCTGCCAATCCTCATTCGTCTTACTTTCCACTGCACCTTTAGCCTCTGAAGCTCACACCACTCCCTGTTATTGATCAAGATGCACCCCTGGTGCAAAACCTTTCATGGACAAAAGAAGCAGGAGAGAAAGAGAATACAAGTGCATGTTACATTATTTTTTTCTTGTTCTGCCTGATTGCGCAGGCCAGTATAGTACCCTTTCATGAGGGGTAGGAGTAGTCCATGTCAAACACCAGATACGTGATAACTTAAAATAAATGCTGTATAATCAGCTGAAGCACAAGGAGAGGACCCGCAGGGGCAGTGCGTGTACAGCCCACTTTTGTAAAGCACCTCATTCAGGAGTGATGAGGCAGAATCCTCAGACAGCCACGCGAAAGATGTAGCCATAGTGCATTCTCTTTAGGAACTATCCAGTAGCCACAAAGCAGCGGTTCTAGGAGGACGCTTGGTTACAGGCATCAGCTTTATGGGTGCCTCTAATTGGGCGAGAGGAAAGGGACTCATGGTCATGGACTGGTTTCTAGGTGTGGAGCTTTTGTCGTAGATATGTGTGGGGAGTGGATGGGTGGTCAGCATTAAGCTTGGTGTTATTATTACCCATTTAACAGCTGCCTACTACTATCACCCTCACCAGCATTGCTCTACCAAGTGAGACGTTCACATTGCTGTGGGATCATGTGAAGCTCAGACAATGAAATGAATGCTTAAGGACTGGATATCAGCAGTCAACATATTTGTCCAATAGAATTGAGACCATAAGTGACAGATCAGCTTTTCAAACCCAGGACAGGATAAAGGAAGCCATGATAACGAACGAAGCCTTGGTCAATTTTGGGTATTCTACACAGGTATCCACAGGTTAAGTGCAGTAATAACGAACATTCATTATAGACTCTCTAGAACCAATATTGTTCTGTTGACAGACAGCCAGGGTCCCAAAATTACAATCAGTAATGCAGTCCAGCATCCAAAAACTCTAGACTGAGACAAACAAATGTGACTGATCACAAATGGAGAGGGGAAGGACTAACACCCAGCTTGTGGAGAACAGTCATCTCATGCTAATGAGGAAATTGCGTCTCCAAGATATGACTGAATGCTTTTTGTCTCGGAAATAATGTCCATGGGTAATAAAATAGTGTAACAAACCCGCTTTTTCTCATTGACATAAAATTCATGATGCAAAGAGAGAATCTTTGAGTGGTTACAGCTTTCGTTATGTAGGCAAGGTATTAGAGTATTCACTCATGGAAAATTGCATAAGAGTGCCAGTAGCAGTAATTCTCTGATTAAGCTTCAGACACTAAAAGCCTCAGGGCACAACAGGAATGTATGCTTACTTTCTGCGTGTTTTTCTGCAATTCCATATTATGCAGAAGCTACATGTCACCTGTTGCGATCCCAAAGAAACATACCCTTATTTACATGGAGACATGACTCCAAGGAAATTAGGAAAATGTTGCTTTTGGTCCTGAGACATAATACAGATGCAGGCACGCGGGCAAAAGACCTGTCTGAGGATGCTTAGACTCTGTGTTACATTGAAATGGTCCACAGTCAATCAACCTCCCAAAGTTGAGCCTTGAAGGGGTGGAAAGTAGGTCTCATGGATCCCCCAGATACCCTCCTCTAGGCAGCTGCAGTCACTCACTGCAGCTTCCTGCAAGGGGATCTATGTATACATTGAAATGCAGGCCAGTTTTCTCTTATACAAGGAAAGGCGAATTGGTGGCTCCACTCGTGCTGTTGCATGTGGAGGTTACTGCCTTCCCTGGGAAAAATCATTGATTGTGATAGCATGTATAGCCCCAGTCTGCACTGGCGGACCCAGTTAAGGGTGCACCTTCGTGCAGTCCAGAGCAGTGAGCTCCATCGTAATACGAGCGCAGATGTTTTATTTCAAAGACTGCTGTGCTGCTATTGTCCAGTTCCCACCGTAGAAGGAATAGAAAGAATCCTCTAGTTCGCTGTACCCACTTTATTGTTCTCAAATGCATCAAGAAGCAAAACAAAAAAAGACACCACAAACAATACCATTCACATAATGAAAGCTTTGGAAAGAGTAATGCTACTGCACCAAAAGGAAAAGAGACGCTATTTTTCGACCGAGAATAAGGAGCTTCCTTCACATTCTTCATCTTCTCTCAGTTCAGTTATTCTTTGATAGAGTGCCTTACTCAGCATACGTTGTGTAAGATGCCCCAAGATATGGATTGCGTTCCATCCAATCTGAATTAGCGAGTGTTGGAGCTTTTTACAGGTTCATCCCCAGACTTTTTGCCTCCTTCCTCCTATTTTTTCTGACCTCTTGCTGTTGGCTCGAGGACTCTGAGCACTTTACAACTGCTCACCAGTGCTAAAGTGCATGTACTCTCCCTTCTAAAGTTGATATGATTGGCTTAGATGTAATTGATATATTTAATGTACCTGTAAGTCCCTTGTACAGTGGTATCCCTATACCCAGTGCCTGTAAATTAGATGCTACAAGTGGGCCTGCACTGCTGCTTGAGCCACCCACTGAAGTAGCCTTTCAAACCTCTCTAAGTCCTGCTAGCGCATGGCCTACATGCACAGTTTACTGCCACTGGGACCTGGCATCTAATTTTACTTGCCATGCCCAGAACGCCCCTTTTACTACAGTAAGTCACCCCTAAGGTAGGCCCTAGCTAGCCCTATGGGCAGGGTGCTATGTATGTAGAAGGTAGGACATTTGCCTGGTTGCGTGGCCAGTCCTGGTAGTGACAAACAGCCTATTTGGTTTCTCACTGCTGTGAGTGATGCCTTCTCATAGGACTGCATTGGAAATGCTCTGCCTTATGTGCAGAGGGTATTTTCTGATGTATGAGGGGTAGGGTAGACATGTTTGGTATGGTTGTAATGGTAGTAAGAAATGCTTCTTACTGGTGTAGGTGATTTTTTATTATCATTACAGAAATGCCACTTCTAGAAACTGAGCATTTCTCTGTGCTTATGACTCTGGTGTTTTGCAGCTTGACTTCGATCCACATCTGGGCAGAATGACAGTTTGGCTTTGTGCATACTTTTCAGACAGCCTGTACACAGGGAGGGTGGAGGTATCACAGAGGTGCATCTGCATTTGAATGGTCTTCCTGGGCTGAGAGAAGGGGGAGGAGGGGCACACATACATCTGTAAAGGCTGTGCACTGGCCTCATACAAAAAGCTTGTTTACCCCTAACTGATGTTTGGAGCCTGTGCTGGAGGAGAGAGGTGGCACTCCCAGAACCAGTAGTAACTGGTTGGAACCTCATGTCCCCTTCTTTGTGAAACCTTTGCAAAACTGGTACAGGGGAGTTTCCCCACAATTTGGAACACTTGTAACTGGATATAGAATGCCGCTGGTGGGGCTCACCAGGAGCCAACTTGGACTGCTGCTGCTGTGCTGACCTGTGACCTGCTGAGTCACTTGGAGGAACTGTCACTGATCTGCATTCCCTTTGTGCTGGCCTGCGCTGTGTCTTTCCTCACTGTGATCCACCAGATGTCCCCAGGTGCTGGGAGAAGCACTGCCTGTGCTGTACTTGCTGGACCGTATCGCCTTGTGAAGCGTTTTTTACTGGTCCTTAGTGCCTCATGAGTGCTTTATTTTTGTGCCCCCTGCACTTCGTTAGTGCTTGTCGTGATTGCTGCTGAAAGAATTTTACCGCCAAAGCCCAGATGGGCTGTTTTCTCGAAGCACGAGTGAAACGCGCCTCCTAACATGCCCTAGGAGCATGGGCAACCGAAGAACGGAGTGAGCGCTTTTGGTGTTGTGCCACCGGGGGGGCGGAGGCACTTGAGGAGTGCCCCCATGGCACCAACAGGAACCCCTCTCTGATAGGATCACCGCCGTGACCCGGGGACACAGCAAGTTTGCCTGCCGAGCGTGTAGGACAAAGGCACCACCAGCGGAGTGAGAGGCCTGATCGGAGGAGGACGCACAAGACCGGTGCACCCATGATGTCAACAGGAGCTCCTCTGCTACTTACACAGGTTAGCAGTGGCCCCGGGAAGCCCTGGGGAGTCTCAGGGTGCACTGTCCACTTTGGGACACCGAGTGCACTGTGAGAACGTGAGGGTAGCTGGCTCCCGGGTGCCAAGGAAGCTGATCCCTTTTCCCCCCATAACAGGAGGGTGTGAGCTCCTGGCCCCAATGTAGTGGGCAGTGGGCCACCGGGTAAACCCCTACGCATACTAAGACTGTCCCCATGAGCAGAGGTGAGTGCCTGAGACCGGGTTAGGGAGGCCCGGCCTCGGCCCCTTTTCTTTTGGCAGTATTCTAGACTGGCAGGACGAGGGAGATTTTTACTCAACATGAATGTCATGACCGACCTGGGGATCTGCTCTCTTTTGGTGGGGTGATATCTGCCTGCTAAGAATATCTCCGTATTATATCCAAGTGATGATACCAGTAATCTGCCAATTAGGGATTGTGGTTTATAATGTGTGTTGCCCTGTTGATGTTGGGCATTGATGGTGATATGTCCTCATGACTTGCCAAAGGTTACCTGATGTTGCTTTTATGGGAATCTATGTGTATTATAACCTTATGCATTCCTGGTGATAGATGCTTTATAGTGAGGGGTGCATCGTTTTAGTAAGGTTTTACCAGGCTAATATGTTTTTTTTTATAATTTGCTATATGTTCTCTAATGTTCATGGTATGGGCATTTATGATACTGTTATGACAAGTGCATTTCCATAGTAATGTTTCCTGACTACTGCTTATGTTACAGAATAATGAGTAACCTGTGTGTTATATGTCACTACTACTGATTTCTGCAGGGTAACAGTATTTTGTAATGTTCTGACAACTGCTTAGGTAGCAGGGTACTACTGACATGTTGTGTTTGGTCTAATAATGTTGAGTACAGAACAGTTTATTTTTATATAACTTGGTGTTGTGTTTCCTTTGTGGTGGAGATATTGCGTCACGTGTTGTGTGTGTTGTGAAAACGCTTTACACATTGCCTCTGGGATAGGCCTGACTGCTCATGCCAAGCTACTGAGGGGATGAGTAGGGGTTATCTTGGACATGTAACTCCCTTGTCCTGACTAGAGTGGGTGGGTTCTGCCTGGCTTAGGTGCATATCCTAACAAACCAGAAACCCCATTTGTAATAGTGAGTAAATCCTAAAACTGGAATTATTAAATTATGTTGGACATATAAAAAGGGAGACCTCTTCTATGGCAAATGATTCTAAGTATGAAACTCAAAATGTTATACAGACTGAAGGAAAAACAATATTTCACTAAAACTGTTGTTGTACCTACTTTTAATTGTGTATTCCACATTTGACTGTTTCTCCACTAGATGTGCTGGCTTTTTAAAGGGATGAAGTAATTTGAATTTTTGAGATGTCCAATAAGTCCTCCCCACCTATTCCGTTGGAGTGTGCTGTGGTGTCAACTTAGTGTGATAAGATACCCCAAGTTTCAAATTTCCATTCTCTTGAAAAATAAGCAAAAACAATAAAATCTCAGACTTGTAGAAACCTACGGTGGGAAACTGAATTACTGGTTGAGGGAAGGGGTGAAACTCTACTCATGCAGAAACCTCAATCTCTGCAAGAGTGAGACACAAGCAAACTCAAATCGAACTGTGCTCAACTCTCTGGTAGCTTGGCACAAAAGCAGTGAGGCAGCACTTATGCAGCACTTCAAACAGTAAAAAAGTGAAAACAGAACACAAGAAAAATCACACACCAATTTAGAAACATAGACCCGAATTTAAGAAATGTGGTGCTGCATCCAATGCATCACCACTTTTCTTGTGCCCCTTAGTGCCTCCCAACTGCCACCATGTGAGCATTGTATTTATTATACAGGGCACCATGATGCAAGGAAGGGGCAAAGCATCATATTTTTTGACACTATTGATGTACTGTGCAGGATTAGCACCAGAAATTTGGTGCTGATCCTGCAGAGTACTTAGAGGCCCATTGAAAACAATGGTATGCTCCCTTTTAATGCCTACTCTGTGCAGGCATTTAAAATAGCTGCTAATAATGGCGCAGTGGACTCTCTTCAATTCCAATGTGTCATTTTTGCGGTCCCCCTAATGGGGTAATGCCCCCTTTGCATACATTATGCCTGGCGCAGGCATAATGTGGTGCAGGGGGCTTCAAAATGGCGCATGCTTGCATTGTGCCCCTTATTATATAAGGAGTAGTGAATTTGGCCTCATTAGGCCACATCAGCGTCATAAGAAATGACTCTAATGTGGTGCAAAGAGGCACTAGGCCCTTTTAAATCTCAGCCATAGAGTAAAATGTAATACATTATTGGAGACCAAAACCAAAAAAATGTAATCAGTAGAACCACATGATATGCAGTTTTAAAAATTTAAGTGAAAATAGTGTCTAGAAGCATGAAGCACCAACTGTGCTTATCAGGAGGTGCTTGACAGTGAAAAAGTCACAAATTCAGGCTGACTGAAATAGAGCTCAGGCCAGACACAGGGACCAAATTAGGCCCTCTGGGCAAAGTACCTTAAATTCTGGATTGCAGAGTGCTGCAAGATCCAACATCGAAGATGGATCACGTAATATCGGTTTCAAGGAAGCTGAGGTGATGTGTTGTGGAATCATACGTCATCATCGAAGATGCTGTCAATAAGGGGCTTGTGATGTGAAGTCCTCCACTGAGGATGCATCTTGCAGTGGAAGTTCAGAGAAAGCTGAGGGGCTGGGATGTAAAGTACTGAGTCATCACCAAGGATTCCATTGACATGGGGCGTGCGATGCAAAGGCCTGCATCGAGAATGAGCTGCTTCACAATGGTTCTGAGGAAGTTGCAGGCTATGATACTAGCTTCTGTGCCGGTGTTCCTAAGTGGCTACTAGGAGATATGATGTGTTACATCAGTTCTGCTCACAGGAACACAGCTAGGCCAGCAGAGCACATTCATGCCAACTTCTAAGGGTTCAGGACAGAGGTGGCACCACTTGGTGATAGGATTCACGCAATATATTGTCAATTTGATGGGTTCAAGGTTGTTGGAGCCTTTTCTCTCTGTGAGGCTCTGATCAGGAGGCCAGCCTAATAGCCCTTGGAGTCACTGTGGAGGTCCTGGGTTCAAGAAGCAGAACCAGTCCTTCTCACTTGGGCAGAAGGGCAACAGGGTTGCAGTTATTCTTGCAGAGCAGTACAGTAGTCCTTCTGAGTCGTTCCCAGGTCCAGAGGTGGGCTGAGGAATTGTTTATGAGGGTCCACTATTTATCTTTGGTGCTAGCTTTGAAGTAGAAGAGGTTTCTAGAGGGTTCCAACCCCTGAGGTGGTTGGAATGTCCTGCCTCCCTGTCCTGGCCATAGCTTGTCTGGAGACACTCAAGACTATTGTTAAATCATTTGTGTGCTCAGACAGAGCCTTTGTGATGTGCTAGTGTGGAAGGTGACAGCCCCTCCCATCAAGTCTGAGATGGCCTATTCTACAAACACCTACTTCCGATTGTCTTATTATCTGGGAGCAATACACCAGGACTAACTGCCAGCTACATCTAGTCATATGACCCAGGATGTGGGCTTAAGCGATAGTGTTTAGGACATCTTTCTAAAAGTGGCAGTTTTAGAAATGTGATTTAAAATTTGAATTTACAACTGAAGTGGGGTTTAAAAACAATCATGTAGACAACAAACTCAACATTCCTACTTGTTCTCAATTGAAAGTTATCAGTTATTAAATGTAATAACGTAACCCAATGATATTTTGTGGGAGAACTGTGTCTTGCAGTAGTGAAAAACAAATATAATAGTTTTTTTTACTACTAGAACATGTAAAACCTAAAAGCATGTGCCCAGCTTTTTAAATACACTCCATTCTGCCCTCTGGGTTGTTTAGTGCAGACTTTAGGGGTGATTTACATATATTAAAAAGGATGGAGTAAGCCTGTCAGCCCTACACTCCACAAACAGGCTGCAATGAAAGGCTTAGACATGTTCAAAAGGCTACTTAAGTGGGTGGCATTAAAAAGGGATGTAGGCCTAATAGTAACATTTAATTTACAGGCCCGGGTACATGTAGTACCACTTTACTAGGGACTTAAAAGTAAATTAAATGTGCTAATTGGGCGTAAGCCAATTTAATCCAGTTTACAGGAGAGAACAGAAGCACTTTAGCACTGGTTAGTAGTGGTAAAGTGTGCAGTGTCCTAAAAGCCAGCAAAAATGGGTTTGGAAAACAGAAGGGTGAAGGCAAAGAGTTTAGGGATGATCCTACAGAAAGGGCAAAATACAGCACTGTCTTGTAAGCAGTTAATGGATGATGGTGATTGAGCACAGCCTCCACCTGGTTCATCCAGATTAACAATGCTTTTGTTGGTGAAGTTGTTACAGTCTGCATATCAGAAGAGGGCCATATTGTAAATATGTGTTCTTCTCCTCACACATTTTCTGTGTTCTTGTCCACAGTCTTATCTAGGACTCTCTTTAATAACCTAGCTCATTCTAGGATTTCCATTCTTGGTTCACTAAAAAACTGCATGCGGTAGAGGAGTGAAGGTTCTCTCCTTCACTAAGGGTTCAAGGTTCTCTCCTCCACAAGTGCTAGTTTGCTTTACAAGATTCTGGTTATGCATCTCGGTGGCATAGGCCCACTAAAATATATACAAAAAGAAGAGGTGTGAAATATAACAGTGAGTCCAACAAAAATAACTAACGCAGTTTTGATAACCTACTCTGAACACACCACACAAAACTATAATATGCTCTAAGAAAGTCAGAATACATTTGTATAAGTAGCCCCAACTTAAAAATGTATCCCGAGCGAAAACTGACAGAGTGACAAAATGTGGGCACTCCTGGAGGCAGTACACAGTATGAGAGTCATTGGTGACATCTATAATAACACAAGGATCTCCCAAAGTTTACTTCAATTGGGCTCTCCACTTCTGGGTCACAGATTGAGGCATACGGTTCAATGTTTCTGGTTGTTCAGAAACTGTAAACAAAAAGCAAAAACTGTAAACTAAATTATACATTCTAAAAGGTAGCACTATGAAGAAATTCCATCGTTTTCGGAAAGGCATACACTACCTTGAAGTTTCATATTATTTGCCAAGCATCCAGGGTGTTCACGCCATTCCTTGGCACCAAAAGCTGCAGAATTAACAGAAAAGCTATTTAAATTTTCTTTAATAAGTACAGCAGCAAAGATGGTTATGTATGCATTCCGTTCAGGGCAATATGTTCTACTAGTTGCAAAGTTGAGACAAAGGGGCACATTTACAAAGAACTGGCACAGCGCGGTGTCAAAATTGGCAGCGCTGCACTGCGGCAGTTCTGAAATGCAGGGATGCGGCATATTTACAAAAACATGGCATATTCCAGTGTTACCCCCTACGCCAGCACTAAATTAGATACCTAGCGCCAATGCAGCAGCCCTTGCGCCATGGTGCAAGAATTGCTGTGTTGTGGGGGTGACTGTTTTTGTGCTGGAAGGGACACCTACCTGCACAGAACAATCTTAAATGGCGATTTGCTTTTTTTATGTGTGCTGTAGAATGCAGCACACATAGAAAGAGCAAAAACCGAGGAGAAATTAAAACATTTCTCCTCGTTGCGCCATGCTAAGTGGGAAGGGGCCATATTTACAGGGTGGGGTTAAGCGACTAAAAGTGGCTTAATGACGCTTTGTATACGTGGCGCAGTACACAGCACCACTGCAGTGTCACAAAAAGTGACTCTCTGATGGTGCTAGGGGCTTGTAAATATGCCCCAAAATATTGTCCCTTGCAGCAATGTTCTCTGCCCCATTTCATTGTACGTGGTGAAAATATTTAGTAAGCCTCAGTGGTAGTTGTATGTTTTGCCGCTGGGTACATCTGCACTTGCAGAAATGGCAAGCGTTTCATCATGGACTCAGAACTCTATACTGAACAATTTGCTTCTGTCTATGCATCAACCATGAAGGTTGATCAAAAGATCGGAATTGCAATGCTGTTGGTAGCAAAAAAAGTGTCAACTACCATGCATTCTGTTCTTGTCCTTTTTAGTGCTAGTCATTTTTTTTCTCTATCCACTGTTGAACATGGAGCAAGGAATCTTTTACTTCAAGTGGAGAAGCACCTGAATTCAAATGAAGTCTATAATTTGAAAGCGGGCCTTAAGCATTTCTATATAAAAGTTTTTCTTAAGTGCTGGCTTGTGATTGGGGACACTGTTAACTGTGATTGATGAGGCAGAAGGTTCTCCTGTTAGTTGCTCTGTTAACAAATATTTGGCATTATTCCGAGTTTGGAGGATGGGATACTCTGTTAAAATGTGACTGCATTATTAAAAGTGCCATAGATTATAATGCACTAGTGATATTGCAGACAGGATGTCCCCTATATTTTCTGATGCAATGTTTCTGACTCAAGACCATTGTCAGATGTCATTGTGTAGTCTTCTAGACCTGTTCCCAGTAAAGTTGGAATAATCTCAGGAGCATCAGATAATTGGAAAGCCTCTTTCAATAGCCATGCTTGCAGATATTTTTTCTTGGCTACAGCTAGATCAGGAGTGTTCCTGAGGTCTGAGCACAATGCATTACACGTTGCTGTAATGGAATCAGTATCTGGAGTGATCTATCGCTGGGTTTTTGCAGTTGGATGTGGTATGTATAATACGGTTTGGCTTCCTAGTTCGTATATTGTAGTTTGGTGAGCATGGCAGGAAAAACATATGTAAATCTCTTAGGTAGTGGCCAACCTGTGCATTTAAATGGTGCACAGTTTGAAATGTATTTTCTTCACTACAGTCAGCTTATGAAGATCTTTGAGAGTAGGAGATCTGACCTGATTTGTTCACGCAGGAACAAGCTAGGCTGCTTCACTTTGAAGATTATCATGCTTTGCAAGCTTTTATTTGTGAGTGTCAGTATAGGCAACATTTCCGTATTAACACCCTAAGTCCTGGTCAGTTCAATACAACGTAGTATCTGCAGCAGTAGAAGGATATTTCCCAGTAGCATGATGTACAAGTTGATGTCTTTGACTACCACTGAGATTCAGTTGTCATGAGAAAGATTGACAGTGAACCAAACTTTTATGTTCATTACTGACAAATTGGAAGTAGGTACTGCTCTCAGCTTCTTTGGCCAGAGGATCAATGCTTTGAAATCTGCCGGGTCTCTCCATCACAGAGTTTAAATATGTGGGCCATTCAGACAAAGGTATCTTTCTTCCATCAAGTTATACGCCTTTTTTAGGCACGTAGAATTATTGTTGTTCTGTACTTCCAAGTTGCTCAGCTCGATTTAGAGTTGGAAAACATCTGCATATATATGGAGTTTATGTGGGTGCCCAGCTAACAGATGAGGGTGTTGGCCCGGGCAGATATTGAACAATAGAGGTGACAATACGGATCACTGTGCGATCCTGCGCGAGAACTGCCCCTGTTAAAGACATGGATTAGATGTCCTGACAGTCCAATAGTGTGATATTTCAATTTAATGTGAGATCTTCATGATAGTAAACTGAGAAGTATATGGAACATAGTTGCGTTTTAAATGATGAGATAAATATGTCTGTTAGTCGTATTTCGTGTTCTACCTTTAGATTTAATTGTACAAATATCAGGTTTTTGCTACATTGAGTCAACTCTCAGGGAATTAAGATACATTGTTGAAGCACATTGTTTGCATCCTCATGCATACAATACTAAACAACGACCTGTAAAAGGGTTGTGTGCATATTTGTAACGTTGATATTCGTATGTGTTAATCACTTACAAATTAAATGCACCAGCATAACAAGTACCCTGCACTGTATTTATGAAAGTGAGGAAGAGAATTCTGCAATTAACTTCAACCTAAAGAAGGGCCACATAAATGACATTTGACAAACAAGTGACAATAAACGAGAGGCATAGGAGATAATACATAGCATGACAGACGTAAAAGGCACCAGGGAAATTATAACACTTGACTCGTCACCATTTACTTTGATGTCAACAGTGCTGGGTGGTGAGAACTTGCAAAAACAAATTCAGTTAGGGTAATATACGATAAAGATTCTGAAAGAAACATTATACAATAAGTAGGATATGATTTAATTACAAGTAAGACTATATTACCTTTCAAACGTGAAATCATCGGGAAGACAAATATCATCCAAAACAAGCCAGAAACTCCATAATATAATTGCAACGAATGCTAATAATTTGCACGATGAGGGCTCTTGGCCCTGATTTTCTGATCACTCCTCTCACCCAGACCCTAGCAATGCCCAAGCCCAGTACTAAATCTTGAGCGGTAGGATTTTTTGTCACTTTAGTCAACCACACTAAGGGCCAGCTGTACCAAAGGATTTTACCCATTCTGTGTCTATGGGAAAATGTTTTAGTACATACGGCCCTAAGAAGCATATTTTCAAGCCCCTTGCGCCTCCTTGCACCACTCTAGCAACATTTATTTTTAGGCTCAGAAGGCATTAAGGAGGCCCCAACAGTACACCATATTTACATAGTGGTGCAATGCATGCATTGCGCCACTTTGTAATCCCTTGCACCATATTATACCTGCACCGGGTGTAATGTGTGCAAGAGTTCCCAAGCAGGGAGGACCAAAAAATGGTGCAGTGAAATTTACAAGATTTAACTGAGCCATTTTTTCTGTAAGGCTCAGGGCAAGCGTTAAAGCGATGCTCCCATAATAGCCTATGGGCCTTTCCGTGCTTTGCTCTAGCAAAGTGCCACAATAGCATCATAAATTATAACACTATTGAGCTAAAGTGCACCATGGTGATGTTAGGGGAGCACAGGGCGACATAAGAAAAGTGGTGCATCAGAGCTGATGAACCACTTTCTTGTAAATATGCCCCTTAGAATGGCTAAATCTAAAGGATTGTAACAATTGTATGACAACCAATTACAACTACAAGAGTCAATGTTCTTTGATAAAGGTCAGAACTGACTGAAAGCATTATCCATCCACTATCATGTTACAACCCTGTGGAACAGCAGCTGCTATGTTAAGCTGATTTAAGTACACTCGCCATAAACTAAATACAAACTGTCATTTCCAAAATACATCTAAGATTTCCACTCATTTTACGTATGATGATCCAACTTATACCACAGTTTTTCGCTCAGGCAATCAGGGCATGATAGACAAAGCCTTTTGTGCAAATGGTTTGCTGTACAAGAGCAAATTCACATTTTGTCTAACGTGAATAATTCATGCAGATTATCACATGATCAAATATGCATACCCATCCTTGCTAATGGAAAAATTTAAATCGCAGAAGCATTTGAACACGACCCCTGGGAGCATTGTAGCAGTTGCATCTTAGCAAGACTTTTCATTGAAACATTTGTGAATTTTAAAAAAGCTGGAATTGGAATCAATATGCAAAAGGAAACATGAGGAGTGAGTTTCCAGCAGTTTTCTTTCCAGAATCATATCACTACAGTGCTACAAGAGGGGAAATGCCACATGACAGGCATTTCTCTAGCAGGAATTACAGTGTCTGGCCCAAGGACTTAATTTGTAAAGAAATAGGTGCCAGGGCCCTTATCAGAAGGCCACTGCAGCTTACACCACCCATAGCGCTACTAATGACAATTTAGACTTTTTATACATTAAAAATTACTAATACCTGCCACTCAAGTTATTTTTATAGCTTTGGGTGGCACATATTAGCCATTTTTAGTGTTTATATAATTATTAAACAACAGTTTTTGTGCTCCTCACAAAATTAGAGAAACAGCGCCGCCATGTGGCTGGCTGTCAGGAGTCCCAGTGTTGACAATGTAGTACCAGTGCCGAGCACCGGAAACCACTGGCTTAAATTTAGCACTGTCTGGCCCTTAATTAAATATATAGCTATGGAGCATGACTCTAAGTGCAGCTAGAAGACTGAGATTAAAGTGGCCTCATACACGTGCAGACTCTTCTGTGCAACTAGGGGACCTGTTCATGAAGGTATTTTGGAGTACGCAAACTAATGCTCTTAACGCTTTCATGTAGTCTTCCACAATTTTGTGGACTGGCCACAAAACATGTAATATGGGAATTTCGGGGAATACGTGCATACAATTTGAACAAATTGGATTTGACTGGTCCCTTTTCACCTTTTTAATTGTATGGATTTGGACATTTTCAGGCCAATCACATTAAGATGCAGTAGTGTGTAAAAAGTACTTGTTATAGGACTACTTCATGTACTTATAAATGCATTTGTGATTCAGCTGCATGAAGTTGCAAAACTGAGAAGAGTACTAACTTTAGATCAAGTACATTGGATGATGATTCTCAGAAAGTGTGTGTGAGAAGCTTAAGGGGCATATTTATACGCTTTTCCACTGAATAAGTGTCATTTCAGCTCACTAATTTACCTCAAACTCAACGCCATAGTTATATTTTGATGCTAGACCCGCCTATCATCAAAATATTGGTGTTAAACATCATTTTTTGGATGCATGAAACCTCCTTACATCAATGAGATGCAATGTCTCCAACCCCCTAGCATCATATTTCTCCACCTGGGCAAAAAAGATGCACGGTTAGGAGGCCCCAAAAAATTATGCTAACTCTGATTTGCGTAAAATTTTAACACCTGGATCAGGGCAGGTGTTAAAATGAGGCAAGCTCATCACTACTTAAGGAAGCACACAGAAGCAACATTACCAACCAACTGGAGAAGATGGAGATGCTACTGATCCAGCTTTGGAGATGACGCAGGAGACAGCAACAACTACAGCAATCACCATCACCACAATGCGGCCCACAAAGGCAACACAGAAGGCAGGAGAGGGTCTTTATAACAAGGACAACCCTCCTTGACCTCAGGGACCAGGGCATCATAAGGACCTACAGACTGAACCTGCTGCACCACATTGAGCCTGTAATCACAGCCAGCCTGCAGACCCCACACAACATATCACCTGTGACAAAGCTGCTAGCTGTCCTGCACATGCTGGCAAGTGTCACATTCCAAACTACGGGTGCGCTGGTTGCTGGTGTCTCACAGCCGTCATTCTCTGTGTTCCTGCCAAAGTTATTAGACGCTATAATCTCCCTGACACCCTGCCACATCAGCTTTCCCAACATCCAGCAAAAGCAGCAGGTGACAAAACAGGCTCTACCAAATCCATGGCATCCCGCAAGTGCTCGATGCAATTGACTGCACCCATGTCCGGCTCATACCACCTGCAACCACGGAGCACCTATACCGGAATCATAAGCATGCACATTACATTAATGTGCAGAGCATAGTGGACCACAGGAGACTATTCGTAAGCATTTTGGCCAAGTATCCTGGGGGTGTCCATGACACCTTCATATTCTGGCACAGCAGCATCAATGAACAATTCCATGATGATGGATAATATGGAAATGGCCTACTTGTGGGTAAGTCAACAAACCTAGCAATATAGACACACAACACATCAACCCTGTAGGACACACAAGACATACACCACTACATTAACACATGGCCAGAGTATGCACCATGCTGTAGAACAGCACAATCAGTGCACACCACAAAGACATACACCCACATGTACGTAACACACAGACAACTTGAAAGGTACACCACATGAAGGACTGGTGCAGATATGTACCCTTTGCTAACAGAAGAACTACACAGACCACTACAAGTGCCCACAGGTTGGCTACTACATACACTTCACACGCAGTACAGTACACCAAACAAAGAATTGCACAGCCATGTCAATGGCATACACCATGCCCATGCTACGTAAGTCTCATATAGGCACAGATCCCTCAAATAATGCCGTGCAAGTCACTGCCAGAACAAACATCAAATGCCAGACAACTGCTGCCCATACCAACTACATCGCAAAAACATACCATGTGCCAGATTTGTGAGAAGTGACACCACACCTACTGTAGTGTCACCTCACATGCACCACTTACTGACCCACAACACCATCATATATGTAGCATAAACAATAAATGACCCACCATGGGACAGAGTCACTGTTAGACAGTGCAGATCATGGATGCCATATTGGGACCCTGTGGGAGAATGCAGGACATCACTGACCTCACGTACACTGTGCCACGGGACACATTTGCTAAGTAGCTGAGCTCCATCCCATAGCCTGCACTGTGCATATGTTGACAGTATAAATGCTGAATCATGTTTTGGAAGATAGGAGAGACACTGGTAGTTATGTTGATCATCCTGTAACAATGGGATACCCCCCTGATGGCTGCCACAAACATTAGCTGCTGCTCAGGATCACCAAGGGACCTATGTAAAAGCCCACAGTGCTATTGTCATGGCCTGCACTGCATGTTCAACTTGGCTTTTTTTATGACTTTAAGCCATATTGTAAATCGGCCATCCTCCCATGCAGTATGTAGCGTGGAAGGGGCATGCAGTGTGTGTTGCTGCAGGTCAGTCACTACAAGATACAAAGCATGATAATGCTGACTCAGATGTAGGTGTCACCTAAAACCTGAGGCAGTGACAACATCAAACACCACCCCAGGGATGCAATAAGGAAGTAGACTGTGCTTTGAACTCATATGACTGTGCCACCAATGCATGCTGCATACTGCTGCACACACAGAAAGAGCCAATTATCCATCAAAGTGGCATATGTATAGGGTGGTGTCCCTTACTGCAGAGATACATCCACCTCCACAGGGCAGCTAGCCAAGTACCCAGGTGCAATATTGGTATTGTAGGTGCATGGCTGCATATGAGCTACTTGCGCAGGGGACAACAAAGGGTTGCCTAGTAACATGTCACACATGGGGCATTCGAGCAGGACAGTGCTGCCAGTGTTGAAGACATATTGTGCATTGTCACTTACTCATTTCAATGGGCCTAAGTGTCGCACATCATCTGTAATTACAAATGTCAAAATGGATGGGATGTCCAGGCTCTGTAGTGCTACTATGTTTCCACCACATCTGACCCCATTGTGTTGTGAGGATGTGTCATGTCTCCTCTAGTGATAACACACTGATACAAAGGTGCGCTACACAATGCATGGTACATACATACTGACTATCAGTTAGGAATCCAAATCATATGTCCCAGATCCTTGAGCCAAACTCAAGATTGTCATGTCCAACAACCCAGTGCTGAGAAGGCCTCACACAAGGCCAAGAATTCACACCATACCACAAACAGATATGAGTTCCAACCAATTTAAAATATCAACTGCCATGCTACATGACAAACCTGTTACAAGCATTATTAACAACTTACTCCTTTAATCATTTGCAGCGGATCAGGGTTATGGCATAGAGCTATGGATAATTACCCCATTTCCCAACACAAGCACAGCAGCAGAGTGTGCATATAATTAGGGACATAGGAAGACACGGAATATCTTGGAGAGAACATTTGGCATCCTGAAGTCAAAATTCAGGTGCCTGGACATCACAGGAGGCAGCCTCCCACATGCCCCACATATCGTCTGCAAGATCATAATGACATGTGCTATCTTGCACAACATATGTGTGTGGATGAAAGTCCCCTTGTATGAGCAGGTTGATGACCTGCCTGAGGAGGAGGAGGAGGATGTTGGTGAAGAAAATGAGGGGGGACAGCACAAAACAGCTGCTGGGATAAGCCGCAGACACCACATAGTTGATAACTTCTTCACTTAAAAATCACTTAACTCACCTTGGACATTTTATAAATAAACACTTCACTTATTCAAACAATCCTGCTTGGTCTCTTCAATCTCCACAACATGTTCCTTAGGATTATGAATCTAACCTCAGGGAGCATGCTACAAATACTAATCTGAAAAGTACTGTTGCAACATCACATGTGATGCGTAGGATTGTACTGCTACCATCACACACATCACAAATAGCCTCATCACTTGAATGTGACAGCTGAAGGACACAATTTATGGACCACAACATATGAATTACATCCACATTGCCAGCTTGTTCATCAATAGCTCATCACAAACAACTACAAAATGTCCAACTAGGAGGTAAACAAGGGGCCCACACATGAGGCAGTTGATGTCAAAAAATAGAAACACAGTAATGTTGGAACAGAACACTGTCATAACTCACTGTGAGATGTGCAATGGCTGCATGGAGCATGTGTGACAAGGGGGGTACATCATTGGTAACAATGGTCATCATGATTAGTCCAGGTATGACAAGCAATGGAAGAATTAGGGCCTGCCCAGTACATCCATAGTAATCAGTCCTGCCACTGCCATGGAGCCCAATCCTGACACAGGGTACACATGACCTCACACTTTGCATGGACACATCTGTGGAATGCACATCAGTATGGATGAGAACATATGAGGCTATAGCTGCAGGTCCACCACACAGAAATAACAACCATTGCTAAACATTTGTGGTCAAAAGATAATCTAGGTGGAATGTAGGCCGAATGTGTCAATCACAGCATGTACCAAAGATGTACACATGTCAGACATATGTGTAGCCCACACACAAGTCTCCTTAAACTCCAAATCTACATATGGAAACAGTTGTCGGGTAACATTTCCTAGGTGGCATTGATCAGCCATCATCAACAATGCCTGAGCTGTGTATGTCTTTTTAAATGTTATGCTCTGTAAGACCACTTCACACATCACATACGTAAACAAAATTCATAATCACAAGCTAGAACTATTGCATTGTACTGACTGCCATACATATGTGGATGCACTGTTGTCACACATGCATACATATGCATGACGTGCAACTATTTGCATGCTGTTGACTCTGTAACACACATATCAGTGTAACAGACCAATCACACCCTCATCACATTGTTGCATGGACTACCACATGTGGCCATACACAATATGCCACAGTGCAGCACAGCCTAGGTCATTTGTATGTTGATACAGGGTACATCCATAGACAATGGAACAAAATCACACATTCAGGAATTCAGTCAAAAAAATTTACGTAAATGCGTCCAACACATCTGCAAACATAAAGTATATGAAACATGGGCCCTTAGTGTGAATTTTACCTTCGAACTCCTCTCAATGCTGATTTTCAGTGAATTGGACGCATAAAGGTAATGCGTCAATTAAAACTATGCACATACCTCATGCGTCTAAAATACCCACGCAAATATCACATGCATTATATAAATACATGCAAAACAGAAAATGTGATGCATGAGGACAAGAAGTGATGTAATAGGAAATCCTGTTTACAAGCATGGTACAGTGGGTGTACCTTCACTTTCTCTTTTCAGTCTGTGCCTCTTTTAACTGTGTGGTTGTGTTTTGGAGTTGATGGTGTGATTTTCCTGCGTTTTGTATCTTGTGGTGCCCCTCCTGTCATGTTTTTTCAATTTTGTCTGTACTTTGTCCCAGAGTCTATAAATTTGTATGTTTTTTGTGTGTAATTCTAATTGTACTGTTGGGTGTCTGTCTGGGATAGTTGTTAAGTTAGATTAGTTAAGATTAGTTATTACGCCTTAAGTTTCCTTTACATTAATTTTATTTTTTTAATTAAATACTTGTGGTCAACCTGTTCTGTGATAATATGTCTGGTAGGGGGAGGTTGACCAGGATGGGCGAGGAGGAGTTGGGTGCCTTTGTGTGGCTGGTAGCCCACTGCCTGCCATTGATGTTGGAGATAGGGGGCCAGGAAATACAAGGTTACCAGACCGAGGCGAGGCGGCTGTGATTGGGCAAGGTGCTTCACCACCTGAAGAGGGTATTTCGGAGCACCAGGAATGAGCACCAGCTGAAGCACCATTGGGCATATCTGGTGGCCAGGGAGCAGGATCTGCTTGATTATCTTGGTGTAGAGATCAGTGGCCCTGTTGGTGAGTCTCTCATTGGCATACTATTTATTGTTTACTGCTCTTGAATGACAGTAGCAGATGAGTTGGAGTCCTGCATGCACTGCTTGTGAACAGTTTGCATGCAACCAGAATGAAGTGTAACTGCGCCAGTCTAGACATGGAGTTCACATGTCCTATCATTATACCAATGCAGGTCAGATGTCTGGTGAGTCATGCACAACCATCACTAAGTCACACATTTCAGGTGCCATGGCGACACCTGTGCCCTAGCATAGTGTCATGTAAGATCTGCCAAGACACCGCTAGCCTACCAAATTTACCTGGATTGTGTCAACAAAGTAAGGTAATGCATGTATAGTGCTACATTGTCATCATTTCACACACATGATCACTGCCATCATGTTAGAAAAGGGGGCTTACCCGTCTTAGGGGGCCTTAGGGACAATGTAAATAGGGCATTTGATACCATCAGACAACTTTGCCACATCAGTCATGGATTGCTCAATGCATGATCATTACAGAATAGTAATTGAGCTGCATGTCCATCACAAAGTGCCTCTGGGTGCCCTGTAGGACAAGCTTGAATACCTAAGTCAATTGTCTTGCAAAGCACCAGGGTAGTGTCATGTATTTGTCACACAACTCCTCTTCATGTCATGGAGTTTCCACTTCTATAGATTGGCAACATATGGTTGTTGCAGGGTATAGCACTACATGAGTCTCAGGCCCAGTGTAAGTGTGCAGATGTGTGGCACCATCAGTGAAGTGGTAAGATTTAAGGACCCATATGTATCCAGTAAGTGTGATAGTGCGTGTTCTTTAAAGGGTTTGGTCATGTGTGTTGCACACAATGCGAGATGTGATAAGCTATCAAATGATCAGATATCAAAGTATGCTGGATGGTGACATTGTGTCCCATTTAAAGGTTCCCCATGCAGGAGCAGAGGGTCGTATCTTGTGAGAGTTGTGGTGCTCAATGGGCAGCATCGTATAAACAAGGTGATGACGAGCCACATGTAGGGCCATATGTGACGCTGTGAGAATATTGGAACTGGGGGCACTTCATCATTCTCACAACACAGTAATGCACCATTTTGAACCCAATTTGGTGCATCCCTGTACTGTAATGTATATGTAGAAATGGGTGGGTAATTGTCCCCCAGCATGGCACTCCATATTTTGTACTCCATTAAGTAACACTTATGTGGAATGTAATAGGTGTGCATGCAGGTCAAGGCCAAACGTGTGCTGGCATGGATATGGGTGTGTAAGGAATTGTATTGGCATATCAGGTATTGATGGGTGTCTACGCACATGAATGTAGATGTGATAGACTTATGGATACCAGTTTCCTAGATGTCAGCCCTCCTAACATATGGTCCACTCCCTGACTTCATGTATGAGTGGGCATGCCTTTGTGAATGACCAGGACAGTTGAGATGATGGATTGCATGGCCATCCCCCTTAGGCACAAGGGGGAGAGGAATCGCAAATTTTGTAGGTAGATGTGATGCTCACAGTGTAGGTGACAGTAATATTGATCAGGCTTGCATGTGCACCTATCAGCACTGACCCCTTATGGTTACCAACTGCATCTCATCCTCCCAATAACATATTCACGTTATTGGTGATGTATGGTTGAAAATTGACACACATGATGAGGAATTTTGGGCCTGATCTATGTGAAGTTTACGCTGCCTTTGCATTATTACATTTAACACAAAATCAATGCACACCTAATTTGGTTTGGTTCCTAATCTTGTTGTGGTCGCTTTGGTGTCAATGAAATAATGGTAAGGCAGCGTTGTCATTGCATTTATCAGGAATGTGAGTTGCAGTGCATGTGTAATTAGATGTACAGTGTAAACCAAAAATATGTACATACTCCACACAATACTGACACTGATGGTTGCTTGTCTCAATTTAACAGCTGCCAACATGAGCAATGAGGAACTGCAGGCATTCCAGAAGAGGGCAGTCACCTATAGACATATCCTGGCAGTGGAATCTGGTTTTCAGGGGATGGCACACCTCTATCGTACAGAGAGATCCAACAGGGAATGGCGGGCATTCACCCAACGGGGCCCCACACTGGCAGTGGCCACAGAGAGAAGACCAAGCTCCACAGCTGTGCAGGGTTGCACAGCTGCCACCACAACTACAGCCACAACTGAAACACCGTACACATCTGTTTCACATCCCACATCACCTGCTGCCATGGACCATAAAATGTTCCAAGATCTTCAGAGGGACATGACACTGGTTCTGAAAAGGTTGGACAGTTTGGAGAAGGAGGTGGCAGCAAATACTAAAAGACTGAAGTTCATTGAAAAAAAAAATACAAGAGGGCAACGCTGTGATTGGCTTTGTAACTATCACCCCCAGTTCTGTCCCCTCCCTCCTCATTTGTTTTCAATGTTTTATAGTGAGTCTTAGTGAGTAAGTGTTAGGTTAGAGTAGGTTAGTAGTTTAATTAGGATAAGTGGGTTTGGGGTGGGTTTTCTACTGTTTACATGTTACTTTATGGGTTGGTGTTGGGGGTAATGTTGGGGCATATATGTGTTGGATTTTTTTTTTATATTTGTTTAGATATAGTTAGTATATGTGCAGTTTAGTATCTGTTGTCCTGCATGGCTCTCGTAACATAAGGGAGGTGGGGGGCCAATGTTTAGAGTGAGTTCTTAAATGTGTTAGGTAAGTTCAGCATAGGGTAGTTAGGGTAAGTTGTTGGGTAAGTATAGTTAGGATAGGATAGGTTTGGTTAGGATAGGTTTTCTTCATTCTTTTCAGTTTAGTTTCATTCTTAATAAAAAGCTTTGGTTACTCCCTTACTTCATGTGTCATATGCTTGTGTCTCAAGGTCTTCCCATGAGTGAACAGTGAAAATTGTGTGTTGGCCTAGGGATTTGTTCCTGCCTCCTAATCCCTCTCTTGACATGTTGATCACCTGTTTACAACTGGCAGCTACAACACATCTACTTGTCTATGCATCTACCATCCAGTGTACCCACCACTCAAGGTGACTGTTTTAACTTTGTATTGGACAGGTAGGTATGGTAATTCAGCTGTCATTGTTTGGGTCCTGTGAAGGAATGTTGGGCACTGTGGGACATCTGACAACAGCCTACATTTTATATCTATCATGCTAAACTGACAAGTGGCAATTACAAATGAGGTTCAGTACCTCTGTTTCACACCAATGTGTTCTACTGGTACTCCCAGCTGATGATATTGCCCGAGAACTGTTTCACAGTCATTCCTTCTGTATGTAGTGGGTGAAGCACACATTTTTTACATACTCAGTGAATTGCTTGAAGGGGAAGAGACCAGCATTGTCGTTCCTCATCTGGGAACCTTGTGCGTAGATATGTGACCCCATATTCCTGCACTCTTGTACTGACACTGTGACTAAAGACATGTTACACACATCACAATTCCTAAGCGTAGTAGATGTGTCACAATACACAAAGACAGGCTGATTGTGTAGGTGGTGTTTATTTACAAGTGTTGTAGTGATATATTTGCAATGTCCACATCTGTGACCCTATTAGTGAAATCCATACAATTGTGACACTACACAAGTCCAGGGTTGAGGGACATGTCATGGGACATGCTTTGGTAAAGTGTTGTTCAGTGCAGGGGAACATGAAGTGTCAATTGTCACAATTGGCTGTGTTGTATCTTCTAGGTGTGATGCTTATCCTTTTTGTGGCTTGACACCATCTTTTCATTGAAAACCCTCCATATGCATCCATTTGCATGGTGAGGCCTTGCAATGGGTGTTGCTGTGCTCATGCCACAGCACCACTCGTGGCAATTTTCCCCTGTCCCAGTCTTACATGTTTCACATACACCCATGTGGTGCTGAGACCTTGGACCATGCCAGGGATAGTATTGTGAGGACATTATGCCCTTGTTTCCTTTGATGGCTCCTCATGTTAATGTATGCGTGCTACATTGCAAAACACTCATGAACCTAGCAGAGTTCAATTTAATCTTCTGTCTGTGCAGGTGGGTTTGCCTTCCTACACACCTGTGTCCTCCCCCTCAAAGCACCCCTCCGTGCACTATGATACATCAGATGCAGCATGGTGGCAGTGCAGCTAATTTGACACACGCACAGGGGTAGACACAGGGGTGGCCAGCATGGATATAAAATGTCTGCTGTGTACATCATTATGTATGTGACAGTGCCTGATGGTACATGAGTCTATAGACATAGCTAATTAACAGGAGTTGAACTTAGGTCAGGGCCTGGCCTGCAGTTAGTTTGATGGTGATTCTGTAGGTAGTCATACTGTCCCTCATTGCAAGTGCATCAGTCCTATGGGCACCTGACTTCCATTGTCTATTTGACTACCCCGACAGCACAGATGGTAGTGGCAATGGTTGTCAATGGGGAATGCCCTATGGGCCAATGGAATGGCAGTGGTAGGTTTCCAGCAGCTTACAGACTGGTAATGCCAGTTGTCCTGTGACACCAGACCAGTATTACGTTCAAGGCTACCCTCCAGGTCTGTTTCCGCATTTCCACCAGCCTTCGTATGGCAGTTAAACCCCCATGCAAAGGTTGGTGGTAAGGTGGTGTGGTGTGCCCTTTCCCCTTTCCACTAACTGATTTGCAAGGCTAAGTGCAGCATGTCCTGTCACACCAAAACTGCCCCTGACTCTATTTGATCAATCAACAATGTTGTACTAATTGCCCCACAGAGCTACCATGATCAGACAGATTTCTACCTCTATCCCAACCTGTGACTCATACTGCCAACCACAAAGGGTCCACTGCACTGGCAGTCTTACCAACACCGGACATGCCCATGCACCATCCCTCGCCTGCCAATGTGAAATTATACGCCATTATGTTCACAGTCATACCTCATGTGTTGTATGTGTGTGTTTATTTTCCCATTCCTATGTGTCTGACATGGTTGTATCAGAGTAGTTGTGGTCTCAGCATGTGACTGCTATGACCTACTGTTTGCTATCTGTGGTACATATTTTCTGTAGTGGCACATTTCTGTTCAGCATCAAGATGTGTGGTTCAACACTACACTGGTATAGTTGGTCTGGGTAGTGGCATGTTACCAATGATACAGGGCCAGCCTGCTATTCCCCCAGTGCCTGTTCAGTTCATTGTTCCCTGCACCCAGGTCATTACCCCAGTGGGCAAATTCAAAGTAAGAAAATTGTTTTTGCTGCCAATGTTCCAACCTGCTGCTCTGAAAGTGACCATCCATGGGGCAATGAACTGTGTTTTATTATTTTGTTTGGCTTCAGCAACCCACTAGGGATATAATTTTAAAATGTGCAGGACTACCTTTACCAGGATGCACTTTGCAGCTCACTTGAGGTCCACTGGTACAAAACTGGTATTCAACTGATGTCAGGTGCCTGCAACTAAATCTGCTGAGCAGCCAGACAGTTGGCCTTTGAAAAGGAAGGAAATGTTTGTTCTCTGCTGATGAGGGATTAACCCCGAAACACGTGTCCAGAGATGTTTGGAAATACAAGGCCTGAAATAATGAAAATGCCAAAGAATTCTCTGTAAGTTTCTGACTTTGCTACATTCCATAATGACCAGTTGTGAGTGCTCTTTTTGTTCAGGATGACTCTCTCTTGAAAATATCTATATTAATATTAGACAAGTTACCTCTTGGAGTGGTTTCTCCTGTCTTTTCGCTTCTGACTGCCTGTTTTGATTCTGTGCTGAATTTCATTGTTGCTGGCTTTAGGGTTCTGGGCACGTTACCAGGGTGACCAGTGCTAAAATGAAAGTGCACTCTATCTACATGGTTTTGCTGATTGGTGTATCCATGATTGGAATATCTGATTTACTAGTAAGTCCTTAGTAAAGGTCACTATGTGTGCCCTTCCTGTGAAAATCAAATGTTACTAGTGGGCCTGCAGCACTGACTGTACCACGCACATTAGTAACTATGTAAACATGTCTCAGACCTGCCACTGCAGTGTCTGTGTGTACAGTTTTAAATTGCCTGTTCGGCCTGACAAGTTGGTGCAAACCTTTCCTTTTACTACATGTAAGTCACCCTAAGGTAGGCCCAAGGCAGCCCCATCAGCAGGGTGCAGTGTGTTTAAAAGGTAGGACATGTACTGGTGTGTTCTACATGTCCTGATAGTGAAATACTGCTAAATTCAGTTTTCACTATTGCAGGGATTATCTCTTCCATAGGATAACATGGGAATTGCCTTGAAATATCTTTAAAGTGTAATTTCCTATTGGTAGCAGATAGATATGTGTAGTTTGGGGTCTCTGAACTCACAATTCAATAGTACATCTTTTGGTGAAGTTGTCTTTTTAAATTGTTAGCTTGAAAATGCCACTTTTAGGAAGTGGGCATTTTCTTGTTTTACCATTCTGTGCCTCTGCCTGTCTGTGGAATACACATCTGTTTTAGGATGACAGTTGGGCTGTTTGTGAATTCAATCTAGACAGTCACACAAAGAGAGCTGAGGTGTGCCCTGCATATTCTGATGGGTCTTCCTGAGCTACAGTGGAGGGATGAGCTGACACTTGCACCTGCATAGGGCTGTGTCTGTCCTTCCACAAAGCAGTCTCCAACCCCCTGGAGTGTGTCTGGGGCCAGGGCAGGAAAGACAGGATCTTGTGTACCACAAATACTTTTTTTGAAGTTTTCCTACTTCAAGGACAGAACTGGATATAAGTACTGGACCTCCAACCCCACAAAGGTATAACACTTCTGGACTGAGGACATTCTGCCTGCCAGGAAGAAGAGCTGGATGCTGTAGGAGGGGCTGCCAATCTGCCTATTGGTTTTTTGTTTGCAGCTTTCTGCTCCTGTCCTGGGAGTGAAAGGACTGGACTTTGCTTTCTGCATCCTGCTTCCAAGGTTCTCCAAGGGCTTGAACTGAGTGTACCTCTTGTTAAGAAGTCTCGGGACATCAAAGACTTCACCTACCAGTGCCTGGGCTCTTCTGCTGAGTATACTGACTTGCCAAGTGGTGGCAATTCCAGTCCCTGGGCCCATGGAAGTCTGAGCTGGTGACCTGAAGGAGGAAATCCACGCACCGTTGCGTTGCGGTTAAAACCACAATGCAGCTACTGTTTCACCATGGCTCCATCAACACAACAGTTCTAGATTTTCCATGCATCGTCCCCAGGGCATCAATTTCTCATCAACCCCACACTGTGGTAAAGAACCGACACATCGCTTTGCTTTTCAGCACTTCACCTCCCCTGAGGCCCATATTGTCTTTGTTTTTGACTCATCACAGGTATGTTGTGCTACAGAGATATATCCATTGATTCCTACGGATTAAAACTTGCTTAAACTTTTAAAAAGTGATAACGTGACTTGTGTATGACGGATTTTTTACCCTTTGGCTATTTTCCTAAACTGGTATGGAGTACTTGAGTGGTCTTTTTATTTTGTTACTGTGTGTGTGCAAATATTTTATACATTGCCTCTGAGATAAGCCTGACTGCTTGTGCTAAGCTACTATGGGGGAGATTTTAGACATGACTACAGCCTGAACTGCTGGATGGAATTATGCCAAATCTGACAGAAAGTTAGCTCTTAGTCCATAAGCATGCTTTTCATGACTTGGTGTGAATCTGTTTAGTAGTGATTGTGATAATTAAGGAAAAAGAAATGTGTATTTCTAAGCACAACCAGAAATGGATGGCAGGCATCTTGAAACCAACATACTTAATAGAACCCCTTTGAAATGCACTGTAGTGAATGGCAGGTTTTTAGGGTCACAAAAAGGAGAACGTATAAAGGGTGATCACAGATTTTAGTTACAATATACACCATTAGTTGCTAAGATGATTTTACCCTGTGAAAAAGCTTTCTGCTGGGATTTTATGAATCATGTTTGAGAAAAAACTTTTATATATTTTCTGTAAAGTCACACTTTCTTTCTCAGCCATATGACATTCTCAGTAAAACATGTAGTTCCAACAGGAGCAGCCTGTCAGTTGATTCCCTTGTGTTCTACTGCAGCCTCCCAAAGAGTTCTAAAGAACAATTATAGCACTAACAGTCTAACAGATTGAATCAAACTGGTAAACTTTTAAACATCTAATCTAGAAAGGAACCAAATGAGGGGTTTTATTTAGACATAGAAATTATGGTTAGTGCTGTAGAAAGAAACATTAGGACACATTTTAAGTAAGTTCTCAAATATCTTCCTCCTCTACTTCATTAAAACATTCTTACATGTGAACTGAAACATGCACTTTCAACACCAGCAGCAGACTGCCAACAGACTGCCAGTTAACTCCCTGGTGATCAGCAGTTTACTACACTGTTCTAATGAGCAACTAGAGTGCTAACATTCTGAATTTATGCCACAAGTGTGGCACATCTGACTGCTATCTTTATGGAAATGAAGCGGAAAACTGAAAACATATTCTACTGAGAATACTGCAGTAAATTAGAAGACTAGGGATCTGCATAACAAATAAGCCTCTCACGATGGCCACCTGAGAAAAAAGAGCCCAAACATAGCACAAATATCACCCCAATTTATCCCATAACTAACCCAATGATAGAAGGGTGCAAAACACTAGTTTGTTGCTGTTTTATCTATACATGAGCATCATTTATATTACATGAGGACACGTTCATTTTGGTTTTAGGCATGTGCAAATTAAGTGATTTGCCCAGAATCCCATGATTTTGAGCTGATGCCGAAACTCAAAAAGTGCTTTGTTACTATTTGAGAACTCAGAAATGAAGTCCTTGTTTTACTTTTTTAGAGCACTAATCATAACTGCCATGGAATTAAGACCCTCTCATTTTTTATAAATTCTAATGGAAATGATTTAGGTAATACAGTTTTGATTACATCAAGAGGATGTCAGGCATGCCACACTTTTGTAATAAATATAGAATGTTAGCAATTTAGTTGTTCATTAGAATACTGTGGGGAGCCAAATGTCAGGTGCACTGGCTTAGATAATTGAAGGCAAGGAGGAGGGTGCAGAGACAACAATTTGACCAAACTGGGCAGGCAGGAGGGGCAGTGGCAGCACAACGGACCATGGAAGGCAGGGAAAAGTGGGAAAGGGGCAACAAATCAACCATGCAGGACAGGCAAGAGAGGCTGTGGCAATATAAGAGACCATTGAGAGCCAAAGGTAGAGGCAGTGGCAATGCAACCATACATGCCAACAGACCCAATTTAGGCAGGAGACTCCTGATGTTTTTAAGCCCAAAACAGCTTTATTTTATCTGTCTCCTACCGAAAATTTCCTCTTTTTTAATGTATGTCAATGGGGAATGTCAATTCCCCTGTCTTTTTTTCAAAATCCCCCTCCGACCAAGTTCAAAATGTTGCAAGTATGGTACATTTATTCGCTGGGGTAAATAAAACTCATGTATTCACCATGCATTGCTAATCACACCAGAATATTATAACACTCATGACATCATTTATGACAACATTTGCAGTAAAATTATTGATAAGAAAAATGTGCATGATGATGGTGCGAGTTATAGTTACCTTTGGGCACAAGTTATAGTTACTTAAAATAACTCTAACTATAACAGCTGTATTTCTATGGTTTTGGGTGTGTAAAATCTGACACTAACTATAACATCCCAGTAATCTTTTTTAATTTTTTTTAGTGAATCTCTCTCTTGATATATATATATATATATATATATATATATATATATATATATATAGCATGCACAGCCTTCAATTTGTGCAGCAAGGTTGCCCTGGACACTGCAGCCAACCACCCAACCCCCCAACCCCACGCTGTGGAGGGCTCTTCAGCCGTGCATGGTGGGAGTTGTCTGTGACCTCTCTGGGTGTTAGTATAGGTGTGAAAGGGTGTATCTGGGAGAGTGGCTGTCTGGGTTTGAGAGTGCATAAATCAGTGTTTTAGTGGGTGCGTCAGTGTGTGCGCCAGTCTGTGAGTGGGTGCATGAGGGTGTCAGTGGGTCTGTGAGTGGGTGTGTGAGAGTCTGAGAGGGTATTTTTTTAACATTTTCTTCTGGGCCTCAGCTGCTGAATTCCCAGATGGCTGCCAACACTTCCTGGTTAAAGGGTTGACAGTCAATTAGATTTCACCATGAGATTGGTAGAGGTTGCGAATCCTTTGCGTCCATTTATATACACCTTTTTTTTCCCCTTAATTTCTCAAAAACTACTGAAAGAATTTACATCAAAACAAACAAAAGTTGGCTTTCTGGACTAGGATCTACCTTTTTAGCAAACTTCGTGTAATTCCTTCCAGTAGTTTTAGCACTATCACTGTTCAAAATCCCTATGGAAAAATGAATGGGGAAAAAGTGTTTTGGGACCCCCTCTTTTCCTCGGCCCCCCTGGACAAATCACCCTGAATCTTTTCAGGCAGCAGCTGATTTCACTGGCAAATGGTTTTGAAAAGTTTTTGAAGATTTGTTAAGCAACGCCAAAGAAATAGGCAAGTAAAAAATCATTTTCATATAGAAACTAGGTCCTAACTATAACTACCTACTTGCGATCACCACTATGGAGTTTACGTTAAAATGGGTTCTCCAGTTGGCAGATGTATACACCTTTGTCCAAGTAGGGACCACAATCCGGGTCAGGGTAAGTTATATACAATCCAAATGATCCTGTGCCCACCATCTTGTAGTTTGGCACTGAGCAGTCAGGCTTAACTTACAAGGCAATGTGTAAAGTATTTGTGCAATAAATCATACAGTAACACAGTGAAAACACTACAAAAATACACCACACAGGTTTAGAAAATTAGATAATATGTATCTGAATAAAATAAGGTCAAACGAGTAAAGATCCAATAAGCATAAGTTGAAATATCACTTTTAAAATGTTGAAAAGGGTCTTAATCCTTAAAAATAAACAGTTGTCTCTTTGTTACACACAGTACCTGGTTTGTGTCAAAAATACTGATGCACGGAGACTGCAGAGGAGGAGATGCATGGAAAAGGAAGGTGTGAGTCAGATTTTCCGGCGCGGCACAAAGGATGTGCCATTTGTTTCCATGCGGCAAGGTGTTTGAGTTGTTTTTCGGCACGCAGTCTTGGTTTCACACTGCGATGCAGGGTATTTTGATGCCCAGGGATGATGCAAGGAAAAATCCTTTATGCACTGGAAGAAGAAATGCACGCTGTGTCGATCCAGTAGGCAATGCGTCAAATTTTCCACTCGAGAAGTCAGGCTGCATTGTTCTGGTCGACTGTGCAGTGATTTCTCAGTCGCAATGCAGGCTTTGCGTTGATTTCAGCAGGGGGTGCGTCGATTATTGACGCACAAGGAGCTTTCTAAAGAAATGAAGTCGTTTTGGCCCTGAGACTTCAGAAAAGAAGAGGCAAGCTCAATCCAAGCCCTTTGACAGCACTTTTGAGGAAGTCAGAGTCCTTCTCAGCAAAATCAGAAGCCAGTAGGGCAGCAGGGCAACAGCATGGCAGTAGTCCTTCACAGCAAAGCAGTCCAGATGAGTCCTTTGGGCAGCCAGCCATTCGTCTTGAAAGGATGCAGGTGTAGGTCGAGAAGTGTCTGAGTTGGTGGGATCGGAGACCTAGTTTATATACCCAAAATGCCTTTGAAGTGGGGGAGGCTTCAAAGAGTGGGTTTGAAGTGCACAAGTTTCCCTTTCAGTACAATCCTGTCTGCCGGGTTCCCAGTAGGGGGTTTGGTAGTCCATTGAGTGAGGACAGGTCATTAGCCTTTGAAAGGTAAGGGTCAGGCCATCCACCCTTCCAGCCCAGGAAGACCCATTCAATATGCAGATGAGTGCAGGTGTGATTGAGTGTCCTCTGTTTGAGGTTGTCTGAATGAAATGCCCAAGGGAGCTGTCAACCAGCCCAGCCCCGACATTGATTGAAAACTGGCTGTAAAGCACAAATGGTTTTTAAGTGCAGAAAAATGCTCACTTTCTAAAAATGGCATTTTTAAAATAGTAATATAAAATCCAACCTCACCAATAAGCAGGATGTTCTATTACTATTCTGGCCATACTGATTATGACCTGGTTACCCCTTTCTGATCAGATTCTACCACTCAAAAAGTATATGAGGGCAGTCTTAATGCTTGTTTATGAAAGGAGCAGGCCTCACAGTAGTGTAAAATGAATTTAAGAGCTTTTCACACCAGGACATATAAAACACATATGTATATGTCCTTCCTTATGCCCACATAGCACCCTGCCCTAGGGGTTTCCTAGGGCCTACCTTAGGGGTGACTTATATGTAGAAAAAGGGGGTGCTTAAAACTTGGCAAATACTTTCAAATGCCAAGTCGAAGTAGCAGTGAAACTGCACACACAGGCCTTGCAATGGCAGGCCTGGGACATGGTTAAGGGGCTACTTTGGTGGGTGGCACAATCAGTGCTGCAAGCCTACTAGTAGCATTTAATTACAGACCCTAGGCACATGTAATGCACTTTATAAGGGACTTATAAGTAAATTAAATAAATATGCCAATTGGGTAGGAACCAATGTTACCATGTTTAAGGGAGCGAGCATATGCATTTTAGCACTGGTTAGTAGTTGTAAAGTGTGAGGAGTCCTAAAAGGTCCAGCAAAAAGAGTGTCAGAAAAATGGAGGGGTGCAGGCACAAAGTTGGGGATGACTACCCTAAGGCTGTGAGGTCTAACAACATATATATATATATATATATATATATATATATATATATATATATATATATATATAAATGTCTGTATGTGTATGTATAGATATATATATAGATATATATATGTATACTTTCAGTCACCCAAACACACACACACAGTCATTAATTATATTAATAGCTTTAATTCCTCCAACCCAACTAAATATAGTAGGTTTATATAATGAGGATGTTAATCAAACATGACAATAATTTGTAGAATCACAACAGCAACATGATCATAATTGAAGTGACGATAATAGCTAAGTGGAGATACTACTGTATGAAATAACAACATAGGCAGTGTTCATTAGCCAAAATAACCATCAAAGTCCAAAAAGACCTGCATGTACCCACACGACTATTTGCTCTACAAACAGCCTGCTACCATGTGTTCCAGGGCTGCAAGCAGAAGTGTGTGAATACAATCAATGTGAATTGTAATACTTCGAAATAAAATGTAACCTGATTATTTAATAATAAAATGTATGTAAATTCCTGAACATAAGATGACTGAAGGATTTTGGTATTTACTGCTGTGATTTGAGCTCAGCGCAGTGGCGAAAATTTCAAAATAAATCAAAAGGATCCCACTGATTTTTAAGATGAGCAGTTACCCTAAACTCAGTCTAACAACAAGAGATTTTTAGGAGAGTAGATTCAGCAAGGCAAACCTGCTGTGTTTGTGAACAACGGAAAGATCTGATGTAGAATTAGTTGAAGCTTCATTAAAACAAACATTTTATAATGTGTACTCTCAAGAAAAAAATCTAAAAATCATTAACATTCCGGGAAGTTCCCTTATACCGTTTACAAATTCAACTAGTTTAATCTGGATGAAGTGGTATCATATTGTTTTTTGGATTTAAACTCTAGGGATGCTGAGAAAGTTCAATTTGTTTACATTACTTATTGAAACTTTTTGCTGGTATTCAATTGTGTTCATAGGTTTTAGTTGCTAATTTTGAAACCTACAGAACTTCCCGTGTAATAATCTTGCTATCGAGTGATAATCCAATCTTTAAAACGGATTTGTAGGAACTGGGTCCCGTATGAACCAATTGGTGATCTGGAATATACGAACTTTAGCTAGATACCCTGCGAATTTATGGTCTTGAGAGGCTTCGGAGATGATTTAACATGAACATCTCGGGTATCTTTTTCATTTCTATTACTTTTTACATGCTGCATTGGCTTTTCATTAGGGACTCTGTCGTGTGGAAGTAGTGCCATTTCTGCGCCTCTGCCCATGCATGGTTTTACAATTTTGGCAATTTTACCTCATTGTAATCTATTGGGGTGCTCTATAGAGTTAATTAGGCCCTGATTTATGCCTTTTTGCGCTGCATTACTGTCATTTATTGATGCAAAAGCAGCACAGACTTACAAAATACAATTGTAATTTGTACGTTTGCGCCGCTTTTGCGTCAAAAAATGACAGTAATGCAGCACATAAAAAGTATAAATCAGGGCCTTAGTCCATACAAGAGGGTTCCTCCAGGGGCACATTTCATTGGTTCTACATCGTTAGCAGCTATTTTGAGTATTCAGGGGCATATTTATACTCTGTTTGCACCGAATTAGCATCATTTGTTTTACTCTAATTCGGTGCAAAACTACCTCCATATCTATACTTTGGTGCTAGACCTATCTAGCGGCAAATTTATGGAGTTAAAGTATTTTTTTGAACGTGTAAACCTACTTTGCGTCAATGAGATGCAAAGTAGGCGTTCCTTTGCAAAAAATGACTCTAAGGCCCTAGCGCCTTATTTATCCTCCTGCGCAAAAATCACACACGGGGAAAGAGGGGTCAAAAAATGGTGCAAAGCTTGCTTTGCACCATTTTTTAACACCTGGGTCAGGGCAGGCGTTATGGGACCTGTGGGCCTATTTCCATGGTGGAACACTATAGAATAAGCCCACAAGTGCCCTCCTCAGGCCCCAGGGACACCCCCACCAACACCAGAGGGACATTAGAGGATGGGGACCCCATCCCAGGTAAGTATAGCTAAGTACAGTTAAGTATTTTGTTTTTTAAGTGCCATTGGGGGCCCTGAAATGGGCCCCCCTACATGGCACTGGGGGCAATGGTCATGCCTGTGAGGGCCATTGGGGTGGTGGGCATGACTCCTGTCTTTTCTAAGACAGGGGTCATGTGGTATGGATGGTTTTGTGTCAGAAAATGACTCTAGGCAGGTTAGAGTCATTTTTTTTTCTCTAACCTGTCTAACATCATTTTTAGAACCCCCTTCTTCCATACCGCCAGCCCCACCCGACTAACGTCATTTTTTTTTTTTACGCTACCCTTTGCATCGGCTTGCACCATTCCATAAATATGGTGCCTGGCTGGTGCACAGAAATGGTGCAAGCCGGTGCTAAACATTTTGGAGCAAAACTGCGTTAGTGCAGTTTCGCACCAAAAAGTATAAATCAGGGCCTCTATGCACCTCTCACTTTTTCTGCAAAATGATTGTGTCTGAGCTGGATTCTGTTAAATTTTGCCACATGTCCTTAAGAGCAGAATATTGGAATGTTCTCGTTTTTCCACTGCCATTATAAAACATTTTCTTCTAGAGTGACAATATGTTGTATTGCTAAATGCATAAAAGCTGAAAATGCCAGGTCAACAATTAATAAAAATATAACAGCTCTCTTGTTATGCATAATAAAGTTCATATGAAGCTGTACATTTTAATCTCATAGCGCAAAGCAACAAGGTACTTGTTTATATCTAGCCACGTTTATCATTATACATTTATGGAAATCATAGTAGGCTGAAAAAATGTTCTGTTAAACATCAATATATTGTAATGTAAATTAATAAAAAAACGTGCTCAATTGTTTTGTGTCAGCGTAGCAATGCTGTGCATGGCGTTTTAGTGACAAAGACACAGTGTGAAAAGAGTGCAGTGAGAGTCCTTTGGAGAAGCAGGCGTACATCTTCTGTGACGATAAGCTATTTTCAGCAACATACCAAATGAGTACGCATTAGACTCTTCTGCATAATGACTACACCGTTGTAAAATGAGCGTTTAAGTAAAGATGGGTTGTTAGCAGGGTGACTGGCCTAATCTAAAACACATCTATGCAACTATCTCAGCCACAACCGGAAGGAACACCTAATTCAAAAGAATGCATGATTATGCAGGAATTCTCTTTTTGGTGCATTAAAATGTATCCTCCTAACTTGCCATACACATTACCAAGCAATGCAGCCTTCCTTCATCATTCTAACTAGTTTTATTCTTGTCGTGTTTCGTCTTTTATTCAAATGTCATGTGTTTCTAGGACCCCATTATACATTGTGTCCTTGGAAACACAACGGGCATGTGCATCTCCTTTGTGTACTCCCGGAGCACAATGGTATCACAGAAGGGGCCGCAGATGCTTGTGCGTCCCCTTTTATCATACTGATAGCGCTGGTGCACAAGTACCTCAATCACTATTATGAGAGTATTACCTCAATTGCATGGGCCGTGGCTCCATGCAAATGAGGGAATCACTTTGCCTCTGTGCTGCACACTGAAATGCAGCCTTTAGGGGGAAGGGGCAATGGAGCCCCTTGACCTGCCAGACCTGCCTTGACCTGGCCTGCATTGTGAAACACGGAACAGCTTTGAAGCTACTGTATCATATTTCTATATTTCACTTTAATGCGTTGCTGCTAGGGCGTGTTGGCTACTGTCTTAGGGGCAGCATTATACAAAGTACTTTTGAAAGGAGGGCCATGGTGTAAACAGGGAAAGTCCTCCGAGTATATAATACAGTCCCTGGTGGTGAATACCATTTCTGTGTATCATTCTGAGCCTACACTGCTTTTTAATGTACAAATGTGTGAAATATACATGTTAAATTGACTGAAGTTTTAGTTTTCTCATACCCATGTGGATAATGATTAACATGCCTAACGAACATTACCCTGACTCACTCTGCACATATTGTAAACTACCTCCTGCCCACAAGTAAAGCATTCACATTATATAAAATGCCTAAATTACTGGGAGGCGCTGTTTGCCAAGCATGGCAAGTGCATTTGGTTGCTTTCAACCCAATTGCCTTTGCAAAGGAAATGGTGAATATTATTGCTTCTTGCAGTATAAAAATGTTATACCGCTGTCCACTGCGTGCAGACACAGGGGACTCAATGCACAGTTCAGCAGGAAACGTAAAAGAAAGAAGCGAAGAACAGAAGCAAAGCAGAATATTGGAATTGACTGACATGTTATTGAAGGAATGGAAAAGAAGAGTTATTATTATATAATGAATAACATTCTCCCTGCTGTACATTATAAGGATTTTGCAAGTTACCGAGGAGTTCCAAGACCACTTAGAGTAACAAGGCTAAGGTTTGAGTTCCTTCATAAGGTTAGGGAGCTCCAAGTTGACTTCCAGTATCCTGATCATGTACTTTAGGGATACTTTGAGCCATATTTATACTTTTTTAGCACCGCATTTGCGTCATTTTTTGACACAAAAGCAGCGCAAACTTACAAAATACAATTGTGTTTTGTAAGTTTGCACCGATTTTGCGTCAAAAAATGACGCAAATGCAGCACTAAAAAAAGTATAAATATGGGCCTTTGTTCTTCATGATACATGGTCACACAATCACCTTTTCTCACAAACCACTCAAGTCCTTGAAGGGTAGATTTTTCATATGAAAGAGAGTGTATGTTTTCTAACATGAAGACTGGCAATAGAATCCCTAGTGCAAAACTGAACACACTAAAAAAGCTGTTTGATATTTCTTGCAAAAAGACATTAGAATCAGTTTGATATGAGTAATTGAAAAACGCAGTAGATATGAATTAGTGAAAAGAAAACATGCCGAATGATTTGAATATTTCTATAACTATCTAAGCGGTGCCAAAAATAAACATGCTGCATAAATATCTCCTTTCTATTTGTTCCTATACAGCTAGAAAAAAACAGAGCGGAAGAAAGAAAAGCCAATTTTTGTTTTTGTTCTTTACACAACAGTCCTTGATCGGACCTCGACTGCTGGCGCTGGCAGCAAGCATTATGATGTTAGAACTCATGTTGTCGGAGCTCTGCCACTATGTTGTGGAACTTCCGCTCTGCCAGAATCTAAATGAGTCCCAAAGTATGTAAACATATTTGGGAGCCTGTTAACAAAGGTATTTTTGACCCACTGCTTCTCTTTCTATTAACACATTTTCATTGATCTTGTATGGTGAAATCACTTAAACAATGAGCACAATCTTTCATTTCAGCCTTATAAATATATGATTTGACTCATAAAATGATGAATTGTGCATTGAATAATTTTCTTTGTTCTTTGTTAGACTATGTTAGTTTATAGATTCATGGATTTGGCCAATAATGATACTTCAATAAGCCAAATCAAATCAAGCTTTATTTGGCTACTAAAACATTGTCATAAAAGTGCAATAAATAATACAAATAGGTTTAAAAGAGCCAATATAAATTCCATGCAGTGAGAATGTGTTACAGCATTACAAATTAAAAAACAGCGGTCCATTAAAGTGAGATCAAAAGAATGATAAAAACATATGAAAGAAGGATAGCAAGCAGGAATCACAAAATCAAACTTTATACATTTGCAGTGGGATATAACTGATTTTAGTAAACTGCCTACAGCACAACAGCTGTCTATATAAAGGAGAGCCTTCATGAAATATACAACTGGTCTAAACTGCTTAAAACCTTACAGTTTCAAAACTGGCCTTTAACCCTATAAGTGCGGACGACAGCCACTGGCTGACGCCCACACTCCCTCCCTGGTGCAGGTCACGACCAGTGGCCGACACCAGGGAGGGGGTTAAAATTCCTCTGGTGCAATGCACCGGAGGAATTTTTATATATTTTTTTTCCCGTTGGAGACGCGGAACAACTTCCGCGCCTCCATCCCGCCCCCCTCCCGCCCCTTTGTGACGTCACTTTTTTTCCCAACCGGAGCAGAAGCGGATCACGTAAGAGTCCTCTTCTGCTCCGGTGGGGAAAAAAAGGCCAAAACGGCCTCCCCAGATGCCAGGGAGGGATTGATGGAAAGGGGAGGCTCTCCCCTTTCCATCGATGCCTCCTGACACCGTTTCCTGGCCATGGATCGCAGCGTGGCTGCGATCCATGGCCAGGAAACGCCCCTAGACACCAGGGATCTTCTTTGGGGGGGTTGGCCCCCTTGTAAAAGGGACGCCCCCCCTGGGGGCATTATTTTTTTATCGGTACTGTTTTAGGGGGCGATCGCGCCCCCCAGATTGAAAAAAAATGCAAAAAAGTAAATAAAAAAAAAAGAAATGGCGGGGTCGGCCCTCAGAACACGAGGGGCCGACCCCTGGGGGTAAAAAAAAAATCTAGTTTTCCCTGGGGGGGCGATCGCCCCCCCAGGAAAAACTAAATTGTAATAAAAAAAATAAAAAAATCAAATTGTTGGTGGTCAGCCCTTAGGGTGACCATCTATGGGGCCATTTTTTTTTTTTATACATGAGTGCTTTGCCAAGGGAAAGCACACACGTATGAAAAAAAAAGTTCTGTAAAATTAGTGTCTTGCTTTCTCTCTCTCTCTCTCTCTCTCTATATATATATATATATATTTTTTTTTCAGGTCGAGCATTGCAGCGCGCATGCGCTGCTTTTCTGATGTGTTGGTGTGTATCTGGGCTTTTAACAACGCCCACCTCACGCCCATCACTACCACACGTTCGTGGGCTTGCCCTTCAAAAATCCTTTGATTACATTGGTAAATGGTTTACCTTTGTCCCTCCTTGGGGAGGTTTTGTTACCGCCTTGGCCATCGCCCCTGGTACATGGCTAATTGCACTTTTGCCGTTACGTTTAACTGCGAGCGAACTTCTTTTCCTTTTGTGTATCTCTTCACCTGATGCTCATGGTGGCCGTGGCGCTGTTAATCGGCTCCCTTATGTGAAAGTGTTTAACTTTCAATTTTCAATTTATGTGGCAAGAAAAGTCGGTTTAGAAGTTTATAACCCTAATAGCTCTAACTCGAGCAGATACGAGACCCATTGCATTGTAAATGCTTGTTTTTTGGTGTGTTATTTTCTGGGAGCCACAATTGCCCCCCCAGGGAAACCACACATATACATAAAAGTTTTATATATATATATATATATATATATATATATATATATATAATGGCGAACAATTTCACCGCACTCCACGAGGACCGTGATCAAGACTCCTTGGTGAGTCGAAACGCGTTGGTGATTATTGACTGCAATAAAATACACGTTTATTTGTACCTCGTGGAGTGCGTTGAAATGTTTCGGCATTACATAATTTTGATATTGGTCTTCTCTGTCACTGTGCACCGGCAGTGGAGTGCGCCTCCCAGCAACCCTTCGACCACTTTGTCTCTAAACATATATATATATGCAACACTAATTGGTTAAAAGATTTTTGCGCAGCGCACTCCACTGCCGGTGCTCGGTGATGGAGGAGAGCAACCTCGAAAATATTTTGTGAACAAGAATCTTACCACACTCCACGAGGTTCAAATTGACATGTTTTATGGCAAGTATAAAAAATGAAAGAAAAGAGGGACTCATTTACGCGTAGGTGGCTGTTGCTTGCAATGAAACATGCCAATTTGAACCTCGTGGAGTGCGGTGAGATTCTTGTTCACAAGATGTATGTCTTTTCTGTAATGGCAGTTGCCATAAAGTAGCGCAGATGGTTTATTGTCCCTCTGCAAAGGATATACATTTATATGTATTTAGCTGAGTGAATTAGTAAAGGCAAGCGTCACCTGTGCTTTAAAACAAATGTTATGCCAGGGGGACTATGGAGATATGAGTGGCACTTTTGCTGGGTAGTACTGAGGGAATTAGAAGAGGAGGTAATGGGAGGCAGAGCACCAAAAATGACTGTTGTACTGGGTGCCACCAGCGCTGAAGGCTGTGATGATGGGTATGTGGTAAGGTGAAGTAATACCTTCTTTTTTATATTTTTTCAGTGTTTTCAGAGAATCTGCAGAATTGGAGGAGAAGCAAGCGTAAGGTGATGACATTTCCTATTGTACACAACAAACATACCCACAAGCAATTTTGTGACTATCTGCCTTCTACGTAGGCTAGTAATTTAGAGGGTCAATTTAGCCAGTAGCAGAGATGGCATCTCGTTGGATGACTGCTGATCAAGCCCTAACTCGGGGTATGGAGGCAGTTCTGATGTAGGCTCCGAGACTGAGACAGAAGACACTTAGACAGCATCTGAGGGAGAGGACAATAGGGCAGAATCTGGGAGTGATTTTTCAGTCGGCGGAGTCCCATCCGACGACACCTCTTCCAGTGAGTCTGAAGGAGACAATGACGACAGGCGTGCTGTCCCTTTGCAAGCGCATTCTGGGCAGCGGGACCACATTGGGTTAGCCGAACCCAGAGAGCACGTGCTTGCGGCCGCAAGCACAGAGAAAGAGAGTGCTCTCTTGGCAGCCCCCCTGTTTAGTTCAGCCCCAAATTCCACCTTTTACTGGTGACGCTGGATATAAAGTCGATACAGCTAACTTTTTGCCAATCAACTACATCTATCTATTTTTGGATGTTGACTTCCTTCAGAAAATTGTGCAGCAAACAAATTTGCGTGCAGACCAATTTCTGAGGGAGCACGGAAGCACTCTAGGACCCCGTTCTAAGGCACGCCAGTGGACTCCCACTTCGCTGGTGGAGTTGAAGATATTTTTGAGCCTTACGCTCAAAATGGGGTTAGTTCAGAAACCCACCTTGCAGTCCTACTGGACGACTCGCACGGTTTGGGTAACTCCCATCTTCGCACCATACATGAGCAGAGATCGTTTTTTGCTACTGCAGCGCATGCTGCATTTCAGTGATAATTCTGCTGCATTGCCCCGGGACTATCCAGATCATGACAGGTTGTTCAAAATTCAGCCTGTAGTGGAATATTTGTATGCCAGGTTTCCAGAGATCTATACTCCTGGAAAGAATATAGCAGTCAATGAGTCCTTGATCCTGTACAAAGGACGGCTGCTTTTCAGACAGTACATTGCGAGCAAAAGTGCTCGCTATGGCATAAAGCTGTACATGCTGTGTGAGAGCTCTTCTGGCTATGTGTACAACTTGAGAGTGTATACAGGGAAGGATTCTACCCTAAACCCTGTAGGTTGCCCTCCTGCGTTAGGGGTCACAGGTAAGATTGTATGGGAACTTGTCCAGCCACTTCTTTACAAAGGTTATAACCTTTATGTGGACAATTTCTATACAAGAGTAGAGCTGTTTAGTGAGCTCTACAAAGCTGGCACTGTGGCCTGCGGTACAGTTCGTTGTAACCGCAAAGGATTCCCGCAGGAGCTTGTTTGCAAGAAGCTCCAGAAATCAGAGAGTACTGCATTGCGTTCTAACGAACTTCACGCAGTCAAATTCTTAGATAGGAGTGATGTATACTTGCTCACTACAATTCATGATGAGAGCACTTCTCCCATCACGGTTTGGGGTCAGATGGCCGAAGTCCACAAGTCCATCTGTATACTTGATTACAATAAGTACATGGGCTGAGTGGACAAGAATGACCAGGTTCTTCAACCATACAACGCTTGTCGTAAAACTCACACTTGGTACAAGAAATTGTTTACCCACCTGATTCAGATGGCAACATATAATGCGTATATTGTTTACCGTCAGCCAACCACAGGAAGACTCATGACTTTCCTTGACTTCCAGTTGTCTGTAATTGAAAGCCTCACTGCTGTTACAGAAGCAGCAGCAGCCTCCACCTCATATATTCTGGAGGATGTGGCAAGGCTGCAGGAGCAAAACTGATCGCATTCCTAAAACACCCAAAAAGGATCGTCCATGTCGTCGCTGTAAAGTGTGCTCAAAGAATGGAAAGCGGCAGGAGAGTCGGTATTACTCTCCCCAGTGTCCATCACAACCAGGCCTCTGTATCCCTACTTGCTTTACGTTGTATCATACTAAAGCAAAGTTCTGGGAAATCGACTGAGGTTGAGCTGCCGTTGGGTAATCCTTTCAGTGGCAGTGCATGGATACCGAAAGTCCATGGGCCACTGCTTTGTTAGGCAAGGAGCCACAGAATTTTACTTCATCATGGACTTCCTTTTGGACAGCTTGAGAGCTAAATCCACCGTCAGAACGTGGTCGGTGTTCTGTTCAATCAACATGCATTATATCCCCCCTACTGCATATACTAGTGGATAGAACATAGGCCACATTGTCACGGAACACCCTTCACCAGCATGTCTACCTTACTTTCAACGGTAGATATGCTCTCTCAGTTCGAGGAATCACTTTGTACGGCATACTTGGAAACCCCCAACTTGCATCCACAAACTAGTTTAGGTTCAACTGGCAATTATATAGGATTAGCCAGGACTCTGATGAGAACAGAGACATGAATGGGTAAGGTAAGCTTATGGTAGGAGTGCCTTCACAGGGTTATTGCACAGGTAGAAGACAGATAGTAAAGGTAGTACAGATGTACATCATCTACACCTATGGATTCAAACCCATTGGTGCCATCCCAGCACTGAAGGAGAATGACTTGTATAGGTCAGTGTTTGACCTGCTTTTCATGTTCATCCTCCATCAGAACTTAGTAGATGTTCAGTTTGCTGTATAAGTGCATTACAGTCACATCACTGCACATAATGTTGGCTGGGACATATGCTACGTTCTCATGGACTCCCCTATGTACCAAACACTACCCTTTTTCATAGCCTATGACCTTCTCTTTAGGAAACATCATGAGAAATCTCCAGCATGTCTCCCTTAGTTTCAAAGGTAGATATGCTCACTCAGTTCGAGGAATCGCTTTGTACGGCATACTCGGACACCCGCAACTTGCATCCACAAACTGGAAGGAGTTGGATTTAGCACAGAGAGTGCGTTAAAGGTGCATGAAAAACATGTCTTCCTGAGCCTCAGGTGGCTGTCACAGGAGTCATTAGTAAAGGTTTGTTACGTATTCATTTGGTAATGTTAAGGAAGAAGGAGGCAGTTAGCCTATGACCTTCTCTTCAGGTAACATCATGAGAAATCCCCAGCATGTCTCCCTTAGTTTCAAAGGTAGATATGCTCACTCAGTTCGAGGAATCGCTTTGTACGGCATACTCGGACACCCCCAACTTACATCCACAAACTGGAAGGAGTTGGATTTAGCACAGAGAGTGCGTTAAAGGCGCATGAAAAACATGTCTTCCTGAGCCTCAGGTGGCTGTCACAGGAGTCATTAGTAAAAGTTTGTTACGCATGCATTTGGTAATGTTAAGGAAGAAGGAGGCAGTTACTTGACAGGTGGTAAAATGTAGTCAAACTTATTCCGTTCTGTGGCGTGTGAATGTGATGGGCCCTTGTCTGGCAGTGGTAAGTTAATGTGAGTGCAGTGATTGGTTGGATTGGGCCCGTGGCTGGCGATCTGAAAGGGTTGTTTGTTGTGCGTGAATGGCGTGTGAATGGACCATAAAGAGGTTGGTGCCTGGACGCGACTTTATGGCCCACCTTCAGAAGGCTTGGTTTCAATATTCAGATACTTTGATAAGTATTCATGCTTGAAACCATAATTTCTGGAGGTGCTAAAACCAACCAGTGTGAGTGGTGGGTTAACTTTAACAAACTAGTACCAGGGGAGTCCAAGGGTGCAGGACTTGCGTGGCTCTCACCAGTTTTCCTTCACCCAGAATCCCCTTGAAATCACAAAATGTGCTTAAAAAACACATTTGCCTTGTATTCCAATGAGCAGAATTCCAGGGATCTGCAGGGAGCCATTAAAATTACCTACCTCGTTTTTTAAGACAGTCACCTAAGTATTTGGTCCTGGGCTCGGCAGCCATGTAGGAAAACCTACGAAACGCAGACATTTCTGAAAACTAGACACCCAAGGCAGCCCACGTAAATGTGGTGTGATTGGATTTTACAAAGTTTTCTTATCCAGAATACCCTGCAAAAGTGAAACGTTGATTAAAACCACTATTTTTCCTTTCTTTTTTATCACAGAAACTACAGGAATGGGCAGGGATCCTCAAAATTCCTACCACCCAGTGTTTCCCCACTTGTCCTGATAAAAACACAACCCAGCTTGTGTGCCTGCGCCTAGTGCCTGCTTCAGGAATGAATCACTCCAGGGTTAACAGTAGCCCTCATGCAAGGACTACCATTGACCCTTGTATGATCCATTCATGTCACGGGCACTAGGCCTACCCACACAAGTCAGATACCATTTTTATCGGGAGTCTTGGGGGAACGCTGGGTGGAAGGAAATTTGTGGCTCCTCTCAGATTCCAGAACTTTCTGTCACCGAAATGTGAGGAAAACTTTTTTTTTTAGCCACATTTTGAGGTTTGCAAAGGATTCTGGGTAACAGAACCTGGTCAGAGCCCCACAAGTCACCCCATCTTAAATTCCCCTAGGTCTCTAGTTTTCAAAAATGCACAGGTTTGGTAGGTTTCCCTAGGTGCCGGCTGAGCTAGAGGCCAAAACCTACAGGAAGGTACTTTTCAAAAAACAGCTCTGTTTTCAGTCAAAAAATGGGATGTGTCGACGTTGTGTTTTGTGGCATTTCCTGTCACGGGCGCTAGTCCTACCCACACAAGTGAGGTATAATTTCTATCGAGAGACTTGGGGGGAACATAGAATAGCAAAACAAGTAGTATTGCCCCTTGTCTTTCTCTACATTTTTTCCTTCCAAATATAAGAGAGTGTGTAAAAAAGACGTCTATTTGAGAAATGCCCTGCAATTCACATGCTAGTATGGGCACACCGGAATTCAGAGATGTGCAAATAACCACTGCTCCTCAACACCTTATCTTGAGCCCATTTTGGAAATGCAAAGGTTTTCTTGATACCTATTTTTCCCTCTTCGTTTTCAGCAAATGAATTGCTGTATACCCAGTATTGAATGAAAACCAACTGCAGGGTGCAGCTCATTTATTGGCTCTGGGTACCTAGGGTTCTTGATGAACCTACAAGCCCTATATATCCTCGCAACCAGAGGAGTCCAGCAGACGTAACGGTATATTGCTTTAAAAAATCTCACATCACAGGAAAAAGTTACAGAGTAAAACATAAAGAAAAATGGTTGTTGTTTTCAGCTCAATTTCAATATTTTTTTATTTCAGCTGGTATTTTCTGTAGGAAAACCTTGTAGGATCTACACAAATGAACCTTTGCTGAATTCAGAATTGTGTTTATTTTTCAAAAATAGTTAGCTTTCCAGGATCCAGCATTGGTTTCACACCCATTTCTGTCACTAACTGGAAGGAGACTGAAAGCACAAAAAATTGTAAAAATGGGGTGTGTCTCAGAAAAATGGCAAAATTGTGTTGAAAAATGTGGTTTTCTGATTCAAGGCTGCCTTTTCCTGAAAGCTGGGAAGCTGGTGATTTTAGCACCGCAAACCCTTTGTTGATGCCCTTTTCAGGGGAAAAACCACAAGCCTTCTTCAGCAGCCCTTTTTTCCATTTAAAAAAAAAAAATGTTTGCTCTATTTTGGCTAATTTCTTGGTCTCCTCCAGGGGAAACCACAAACTCTGGGTACCTTTAGAATCCCTAGGATGTTGGAAAAAAGGACGCAAATTTGGCATGGATAGCTTACGTGGAAAAAAAGTTATGAAGGCCTAAGCGCAAATTACCCCAAATAGCCAAAAAAGGGCTCAGCACTCGGGGGTAACAGCCCAGCAGATAAGAGGTTAATATCACTTGGTATACTGCTCATAGTGCCCATAAAAAACAAACACAAAGTGCATTGTAGTCTGGGTTAAAAATTCTTACAAATACAAGTTAAAATAGTGGAAGAATCATATTGACCAAGAGGAAAAGAGAAAAGCAACCTAATGTTACCAGTCCGAAATCTAGTCAGGAGGGTTCTTTCCCAAGCATTATTGACCCATTGGAGGTAAGGGCCATATGAGGGATAAGGGTGAATAATCATGAAATCCCAGACCGAAGGTTTCAGCAATTCAGCACACTCGGTCACTCTTCCCCCACTCCCAATAATTTTCCTTCACCCAGTTTTTATCTTTGTTGGTATTGTTCCCAGGTACAAGAAACAAATCTAGTCTAGCTTTATTGCTAGTCCAAACCAATAGGCTGAGCCTTTGTGGTGCCAGCCTGATGTCATCTGTAACGTAGTTAAGCCCCAACTCTACATGGATGATAAAGTGGGAAATGCATGAAGGTAGTGCCAAAAGTCTCCTACAGAACCTATTTTCTTCATTCTGGAGACATTCAATTGAGCTATAGCACCAAATAGGTGCCCCGTAGTTCAGAACAGGCAGAAACCTACTTTTGTATATTTCCAACAATGCAGGATCAGGCCAAGAGCAAACTGGAAGACAACCCATGATGGTTGCAAAAAGTTTGTTAACACTGTTTTCAGGTAGGGTCCACAATTACATTATGAGTCAAATGTAAAGCCCACACAAAGAAAGCTATGAACACTTTCTAGGCACCATCCCATGCCACAAATATGCCTAATCCTAGAAGGTTGCTTTTCCACTGACGTGTAATGTGTTTTAGTACTCGTCTCCAGATTGAGGCTGTTCATGAAGGACACAATGGGGGTCATTACAACCCTGGCGGTCGGTGTTAAACCGGCAGTAAGACCGCCAACAGGCTGGCGGTCATACTTTGGGGAATTATGACCATGACGGTTACCGCCATGGTCATCCGCCGGTTTTCCGTTCCGCCCGCTGGGCTGGAGACCTGGGTTATCCAGTCCGGCAGCCGTCACTATACCTCTGGCAGTATTTGGACCCGGCTTACCGCCGTGGATTTCCAGTGGTTTGAACCGCCATGAAATCCACGGCGGTAAGCACTATCAGTGCCAGGGAATTCCTTCCCTGGCCCTGATAGGGGTCTCCCCCAACCCCACCCCGACTCCCTCCCCTACACCCCCCACAACCCCCCCCCTGCCACCCCACAAAGGTGGCAGGGCCCCCCTCCCCACCCCGACCCCCAACATCACATCACCCATACCCACACGACACGCACGCAGTCACCACCTACACCCTTACACGCACACACGCTGGCATACATGCCAACATCTACACACACAGTCAGACACGCACACCCACATTCAGACATACACGCACACATCCATACAGACATACCCACAGACATACACTCACTCATTCCCATACACACAACACCCCTGCAAGCATACACGCACTCACACACCGCCTCTACATACACAGACACACACCCCCATGCACCCACACAACACACAACACCCCCCCATCCCCCTCCCCTAACGGACGATCGACTTACCTGTTCCGTCGATCCTCCGGGAGGGGACGGGAGCCATGGGGGCAGCTCCGCCGACACCACACCGCCAACAGAACACCGCCACGGCGAATCACAGGACGTGATTCACTGGGCGGTGTTCTGTTGGCGTGGCGGTGGAGGTGGAGCAACCTCCACTTCCCCGCCTCCCGCTAGTATGGCTGTTGGCGGCTCACCGTCGGTAAAAGGACGGTAAGCTGCCAACAGTCATAATAGCCCGAGCGGAAAACCACCACCACTGGTGGTCTTCCGCACGGCGGTACCTCGGCGGTCTTCAAAAAAGACCGCCAAGGTTGTAATGACCCCCAATATTATCAATCTGATATTTAAGGCCAGCAAAACTCAATGCAATTAAAATGGCATCATTGACATACAAAAGAGCAGCCACAGGAAAATTCCTATTTTTTGTGGGGTTCCTGCTGTGCATATAGGACGAATATGCAAATTGTTAATATATACTAGAAATAAAATAGGGGCAAGCATTCAGCCCTGCGCTACATCTTGATCTAGACAGAAGGAGTTGATGCACTCTCCACCATGGCCATACTGGGCAGAGACAATAAAGTGTTGATGGCGGGTTCTAAGAAAATGTCAGTTTGTGATCCATACCTATGTCACTTAGAATAGCCGATAGCAATGATCGGATAACCTGACCAAAAGCTGAGCTAAGATCAATAAGTGCCAAGCATAATACCCCATCCTTGGCCACAATATATTTCTGAATTAGCGGATGAAGATTCAGGCTCTGTTCAACAGTGCCTAGGCCTTCTCTGAACTCATATTGGTATAAGACCATGACCTCAGACCAGGTCATAATTTTCCTCAGAACTATCCGTCCCACTACTTTTACTGCAGAGTTCAGTAAGAAAATGGGTCGATACCACACTGGAATTTGCATACTCCCCTTCTTAAAAACAGGTCCAATGACCGCAGAGTGAAACAAACCAGTACTTTAGAGTAAGCAGTACAATTAAGGGCATTTTTAATAATAGAATTCCAAAACTCCGGTCTTGCCTTGTAAAAGTCCATCGGTACACCAACCGGACATAGAGCCGTTGTGTAGCCATTTTAGGTATAGCTTCATACACGTTATTTTAGCAAACTAGGCCTGCCACTGTGCACTTTAACTTAGACATACTTTATTCTGCTTTGTTTTATTATTTTAACAATAGCCACATTTGCGGTCTTGTTTTGTTTTATTTCTCTCTATCTAGCTGTTCTTGCCTAGATCAGCACTGCGTTCTTAAACAAGACATTGGGGGTCATTGCAACATTGGCGGTATAAGGCGCTTACCGCAGTGCAGAAGACCGCCAATACACCGCCGCGGCCGCGGTAGACCGCCACAGCTAATATGACACACATCACGGAATCCGCCGAAATTCAGACACCCACACAATACCGCCATACCAAAGGTCAGCGATAAACTGGCGGAAACACATCCTCCACCTCCACGGCAACAGAAACACGCCCATGCTATAACGACCCACGAATCCACGCGACGGTCTTTCAACCGCGGTATTCCATTGGCGGTACACACCACCGCGCTCAAAATACACACACATCTACAAAATACCGCCACATTGAACATTTTGAAATACACACACCTGATACACATACAAACAACACTCCCACACACCCAACACAATATAAAACACACACCCACATCACCCACAAACCCCTACAACCAGAAATTCTGAGAGAAGGCCAGAGAGACAACACAGCTATTGACAACCCCATCACACAGAGGCACACAACACCATCACCCACACTACATCCACGCACAAAACACCACATACCACTACACTCACCACACTCATCACCACATACACCACCCCACACATCACACACACCACCCCATGTCACGCCAAAGACACCCCCGCTTCTCCGAGGAGGAGCTCAGGGTCATGGTGGAGGAAATCGTACGGGTAGAGCCACAGCTATTTGGCTCACAGGTACAGCACACATCAATAGCCAGGAAGATGGAGTTATGGCGCAGAATAGTCGACAGGGTGAACGCCGTGGGACAGCACCCAAGAAATAGGGAGAACATCAGGAAGTGGTGGAACGACCTACGGGGGAAGATGTGTTCCACGGTCTCCAGGCACAACATCGCAGTGCAGCGGACTGGCGGCGGACCCCCACCTCCTCCCCCACAACTAACAACATGGGAGGAGCAAGTCCTGACCATCTTGCATCCTGAGGGCCTCGGAGGAGTCGGTGGAGGATGGGACACTGGTAAGTCAAATCTTAACTATCACATCCCCCACCGTACCTGCATGCTATCACACACCCCCACCCTCACACCCTCCCCTATCACCCCAAATCCTCACTAATCTACCCATGACACCAACCACCCATCCCAACACCAAGCCCTGCATGACAAAACTAAGCATGGGCACCCCTCACTAAAGCATGCCCACTGCACATACCCAGTACACCCCCCCAACCATCAACACACAAGCCCCCACACAGGAATGCCTGCACTGGGGTACACAAACACCCACCCATTGCACACCATTACACACACATGCAATAATCATGTTCTTATACCCCTGCAGGAACCCGAAGGACCGTCACCACACCAGAGGGTCCAGACAACACCACTCCACCCCCAGAAGAGGCCCACAGTGACGACAGCAGCTCTGCCCCACTGGATCCTGATGACCAGCCCGGACTATCGTGGGCCTCAGGACAGTCGGTTCCCCTTGTCCAGCCACAGCCCAACACCGAGCTGCCACCCTCTGGTAACACCAGCACAGCACCCACCCAGCGGGCCCAAACCTCCCTACACAGGACAGGTCAATCAGCGGTGTGTCCACCACTACAGGGCACCCAGACTAACCCACCACCCCAACAACAACAGGGACCTGGTGGCAGTGGAAGTGGGCACACGGTCCAGGGGAGGGAGGCACAGGAACACAGGTGAACTGGCAGGGGTGCTGTGCGACAGAGGGAGGACAGGCCAAGGGAACCAACTCTCCACGAGGCCCTCTCCTCTATCATGGGAGCATACCACCACTCCCAGGAGACGATGGCCACGGTCCTGGACAAGTTGAAGGAGACCCTGCGTCTGCAGGACGAACTGTATTTGAGGTTCAGGGAGGAGCTCAGGACCATCAGCTCCACCCTGGGCACCATCATAGGGGTTCTGACGGACATTCAAAAGACCCTGAGGGACACTGTGGCACTCCAAGGGGCTCCTGTCACTAGCCAGGATGACGAACTGCCCACCACCTCCGCCGGCGCTAGTGGAGAGGACGCCCCGCCACAGGACCAACACACCAGCACCCCACCCCCTACAGATGGACAACCACCACGCAAGCGGGCCCTGAGATCCAGGAACAGGACAGAGCAAGATGGCAAGACCACCGCCAGGAAATGAGACCACCCTGATTGTCCCCCCACTGTCCCACTTTGCCACCCTGTCCAGATTGGAACTGCCCCAGCTCCACTTCCAATGCCCAGATGGGCAGTGCACCTGTGAGACTAATAGACTGGACGCTGCCATGGACATTCCTCCACCATCACCCATCCCCATTTTACAACCTTCCTTGATTTTTTTTGCACTTAAATAAACACCCTTGAAAGTCCAAAAAATCTGGAGTCAGTCCATGATTTGGAACTTTGTATTATCAATTACAGCGTCATAATGGGTTACCCATTGTAACGCTAACATACCAATGTCACACATCACAAGCCCTTCAAGGATGCAAGCAGTTGACACGTAGGTTACCACACCTGTGAAACTGAAATGGAAGGGTACAACTCAATTAACAAATAGTGAGTGAAATGTAGGTACAGGATAGAGGTAGACGTGTGAAAGTTAATGTAATGTTAAACCAGAAAATGTTCTCACCTGTGTGTCACTGGAAATATTGCTGTATGACTGACTCCCTGTTGTCGTTTTCTTCATCCTCAGCTTCATCCTCATCACTGTCCACTCACTCCACAGGCTCCACAGCTGCCACAACACCGTCATCTGGATCATCCTCCTGCAGAAAAGGCACCTGGCGTCGCAATGCTAAATTATGGAGCATGGAGCAGGCGATGATGATGTCGCACACCTTCTTCGGTGAGTAGAATAGGGATCCACCTGTCATATGGAGGCACCTGAACCTGGCCTTAAGAAGGCCGAAAGTGCGTTCGATAACCCTCCTAGTCTGCCCATGAGCATCATTGTAGCGTTCCTCTGCCCTGGTCCTGGGATTCCTCTCTGGGGTCAATAGCCAGGAAAGTTTGGGGTAACCAGAGTCCCCCAATAGCCATACACGGTGCCTCTGGAGTTGACCCATCATATCAGGGATGCTGCTATTCCGCAGGATGTAGGCGTCATGCACTGAGCCAGGGAACATTGCATTTCCCTGCGAGATGTACTGGTCTGCCAAACAGACCATCTGGACATTCATCGAATGATAATTCTTCCTGTTCCTTTACACCTGTTTACTCCTGCGGGGGGACCAGAGCTACATGGGTCCCATCAATAGCACCTATGACGTTCTGGATATGTCCAAGGGCATAGAAGTCACCTTTCACTGTAGGCAAATCCTCCACCTCAGGGAAAATGATGTATCTCCTTACGTGTTTCAGCAGGGCAGACATCACTCTGGACAACACGTTGGAAAACATAGGCTGGGACATCCCTGATGCCATGGCCACTGTTGTCTGAAATGACCCACTTGCAAGGAAATGGAGCACTGACAGCACTTGCACGTCAGGGGGGATTCCAGTCGGATGGCGGATCGGTGACATCAGGTCTGGCTCCAACTAGGTACATAGTTCCTGGATTGTGGCACGGTCAAACCGGTAGGTGACGATGTTATGTCTTTCTTCCATTGTCAACAGGTCCACCAGCGGTCGGTACACCGGAGGATTCCGCCATCTTCTCATATGTCCCAGCTGACGGTGCCTAAGAAGGACAACAGTGAAGAACCAGTCACTATTCCTCCAGGCATGTACCCACAGTTACACACAAGACTACACCAGGCTGTATGTGTGTTGAGTATAGGCCTAGCTATGCGTGACGCGGTAGTAAATGAAGCCATGTGGGCCCCTGAAATGACGGCTGCCTGACCTCTAAACTGGGACAATGGGATTGTGGGGTAACTGCGCTGGCGTTGCACACCGTTGCGGTAGGCGGTCGTAGACCGCGGCGCAATGCTGCATTGGTTAACATTGGACCCTATGGGTCCCAGGAGCCAATGAACTGGTGTGCCGGCGGTGATGATGCGCACCGCAGTGGACGTCACCGCCATATTCATTCTGTTCAATCACTAGATACCTGACCTTCGACAGGAGAGGACCTACACTGCTAGTGCTGCTGTGACCTCGGTCTGGAAGCGACGATGGCTGCTGCGTCTGGGAAAAGGGCCCCTGCCTTCACTGCACAGGAGAAACTTGTGGATGGGGTCTTCCCCCAGTACACGCTCCTCTACGGTCCTCCAGACCAACAGGTTAGTACAGAGGGAGCACGTTGTATGGGCTAGGCCTGGGTGGAGAGGGCTGGGTGGAAGAGGGAAGGGGGCAGAGTACATAGATCAGTTATGAATGGGAATGAATGGGCCACATGGCCAGAGTAGGGAGGGGGCCACTCACATTGACGGTGCAGTTGTTAATGACTGTTCCTCTTTCCTTGTGCATGTCATGTAGGTCAGCGCCCACCAGAAGAGGGACATTTGGCGTGCCATCGCCAAGGAGGTCCGGACCCTGGGGGCCCACCAGAGATGGGGCACCCACTGCCGTAAGAGATAGGAGGACATTCGCCGCTGCAGCAAGAAGACGGCAGAGGCTCAGCTGGGGATGGCCTCCCAACGTGGGAGGGGTGCTCATCGCACCATGACCCCCCTGATGTTCCGGATCCTGGCGGTGGCCTACCCGTAGTTGGATGGGCGCTTGAGGACATCACAGCAGACACAAGGGGGTGAGTACAACGTCATTCAGCGGACTTTGCGTGCAGTGGAGGGGTCTGGGTGGGGGAGGTGGACTGTGGGTGTCCCTAGGCCAGGGCGAGTTAGGTAGGCAAGGCCCCTCCGTAATGTAGGCCATGTGGCACTCAACCCCACCTCAGCAGAGTGCCAAGTTGAGGTATAGTTGCCCCTGTGGCATCCATGTGCGCAGATTTCCACCATTGCCATGTAGGCCATGTCCCAGAAATTGCATGTGCGGAGGTCAGGAGCACGGCGTAATGCAGGGGGCTGCTGCGTCTGTCTTGTCCGCCAACGGTAGCGGCATGCCATGCACTAAAACTCTCTTTCTTATATCTCCCCCCCTTTTCCTGCTCTCCCTGTCCTTTTGTACATCAGCATCATCAGGCGGAGGTACAGTGGCACCGGAGCACAAGGGAGCTGCATCCCACATGGCCATGGAGGGCCACACCACAGACTCTGAATGCACCAGTGGGACGGAGGGTGAGGGGAGCTTCACGTCGGCCACCGGATCACCAACCAGCGACACAGACTCGTCCGCCGATAGGAGCTCCCCTGTGGTGGCGGCACCACCTGTGCTCCCCACCTCTACAGGTACAGCCGCCACCTCCCCTACCAGCACCGCCCTCCCAGCAGCCCCTCAGCATTCGCCCTGTGCCCGCTCCCCCAGGAGGGTGGGCATCACCTTCGCCCCAGGCACCTCAGGCCCTGTCCCAGTCACCCCTGCTGCCCTCAGTGAGGAGGCCATTGACCACCTCAGGTCACTCACTGTTGGGCAGTCTACCATTGTGAATGCCATCCAGGGTGTAGAAAGGGAGTTGCAACACGGTAATGCATTCCTGGAGGGCATTCATTCTGGTCAGGCTGTCCTTCAGCAAACCCTGCAATCTCTGGCCTCAGCACTGATGGCAGCCATTGTCCCTGTGTCTAGCCTCCCCCCTCCAACTTCCTCCACCCAGACCCAATCTCCTGTACCCCAGCCCATCCCAAGCACACCTACAGACCAGTATGCACACAAGTCAACACACACAAGTAGCTTAAGCAAACATAGGCACCATACACACCACAGGCACTCACGCAAGCCTCACCCACATACAGACACAGCAACATCCACTGTCTCCACTGTGTCCCCCTTCTCCTCTTCTCCCTCCTCCCTCCCAGTCTCGTCTACACACACACCTGCATGCACCACATCTACAGGCACTAGGACTCGCACCAGGACACCCAGCACCACAAGCCGCTCACCTGCACTCACCACCTCCACTCCCATTTACACGTCCCCTGTGTCCTCTCCCAGTGTGTCTGTAACGCCCCCTCCCAAAGTACAGAAACGCCGGCAATCACTCACCCAACATCCATCCACCTCACAACAGCCTCCAGTACCTGCACCTGTACCCAAAACACCTAAAGTGACACCTCCTACAACCACCTCCTCTTCCTCCACTCCCAGACCCCCTCCAGCTACCCATCCCAGTGTTCGTCAGAAACTGTCCCTCTGTCAAATTGACCTTTTTGCCCCCACCCCCCCTCCAATTCATCAGTCCCGTCGTAGCGCCTCAGCCAAAAAGCCTCCAGTACCAGTGGTGCTTGTTCCAGGTTTTTGGAGTGCACCGGCCACCAGGGCAGGCAGTAGGACCCGGAGCCAAGGCACTGGCAGCCCACCCCCTGTAAAGGCTCTGAAAATGAAGAGTGGACAACGGGACCGTCTTAAGACCCCTGGTGGGACAACAAGTGACATGGGATCGAAGGGGATTGGTGAGTCAGCTGTAACTCCAACAAAGGTGGGGAAGGTCCAGAGGAAGTCTGCCCAGCCTGTTGTGAGTGTCACGGCGGAGAAGTGCGCCATCATTTCCGGAGGTCCAGACACAACCACCAGCACCGTCGTCACTGGTCCAGAGACCACCGCCGGAGTCACAGCCCAGGAGGGCACAAGTATCGTTTCTGGTCCAGAGACCACCACCGGAGTCACAGCCCAGGAGGGCCCAAGTATCGTCACTGGTCAGGAGACCACCGCCGGAGTCACAGCCCAGGAGGGCACAAGTATCGTCACTGGTCCAGAAACCACTGCTGGAGTCACAGCCCAGGAGGGCACAAGTATCGTCACTGGTCCAGAAACCACCGCCGGAGTCACAGCCCAGGAGGGCACAAGTATTGTCACTGGTCCAGAAACCACCGCCGGAGTCACAGCCCAGGAGGGCCCAAGTTACTGGGCCAGAAACCACCACCGGAGTCACAGCCCAGGAGGGCACAAGTATCGTCACTGGTCCAGAAACCACCGCCGGAGTCACAGCCCAGGAGGGCACAAGTATCGTCACTGGTCCGGAGACCACCGCCGGAGTCACAGCCCAGGAGGGGCCAGGATGCCACAGCCCCACTGGGCAATGATGGAACGTCATGCCACACACCAATGCCCAGTGTAGAGATCGTCATGCCACACACCAATGTCCAGTGTGGAGATCGTCATGCCACACACCAATGCCCAGTGTAGAGATCGTCATGCCACACACCAATGTCCAGTGTAGAGATCGTCATGCCACACACCAATGTCCGTATCAGAACCACCATGTCAAAGCACCGCAGAACAGGGCAATGACCGCCATCTCAAAGCACTGCTGAACTGTCCTGAACCGCCATGGTAAAGCACCGCTGAACAGGGCAAAGACCGCCATGTCAAAGCACCGCTGAACAGGGCAAAGACCGCCATGTCAAAGCACCGCTGAACAGGGCAAAGACCGCCATGTCAAAGCACCGCTGAACTGTATTGAACTGCCATGTCAAAGCACCGCTGAACTGTATTGAACCGCCATGGCAAAGCACCGCTGAACTGTCCTGAACTGCCATGGTAAAGCACCGCTGAACAGGGCAAAGACCGCCATGTCAAAGCACCGCTGAACGGGGCATGCACCGTGTAGGAATGAATGGACCGCCACATCAGGCATCCTTATCCCATGTGCAGCTGGGACAGTGACAGGACAGGTACTTTCACGTGGAGACTCATCCAGTCTGGTCACCAGTCCCCCTCCAGAACCAGTGGAGACTGTTATCCACTTGAGAGACTGTGGCTTTACACTCCCCAGGATGGCACAGTGGGCAAACCACCCACTGTAGAGACTTGAGAGACTGTGGCTTTGCACTCCCGAGGATGGCACAGTGGGCCAACCACCCACTATAGAGACTTGTGAGACTGTGGCTTTGCACTCCCCAGGAATTATGACCGTGGCGGAAACCGCCAACAAAGTCAGCCACTTTAACACTCCGACCGCCACGGCGGTACAGACAAACAGCGCGGCGGTTACCGCCAACAGACAGGCGGGAGACAATGTACCACCCGCACTATTACAACCCGCCAATCCGCCACCTTTTCCGGGGCGGATTCACCGCGGATAAAAACACGGCGGAAACAGCTTTTGCTATGGGAAAACGCTCATCTGAACACATCCCACGAGGAACGAGGACACCATAGAGCCCGAACTCCAAATACTCCCTGCGCTTGTTTTCCTGCTCCTTTACGACCAAAAGCTACGTAGGCGCAGAAGACAACGGTGAGTACTGCACCTACGACATAGGGGAGGCAAAAGTTAGGGGGACACCCACCAAACACCCCCACCCTCGCATATCACAACATACACACCAATGCAGTCACAAAAATAACAGTAACAACCCACAATCCCCCCGGAAGAATGAAAAGACAATGCGAAATTCGGGCAAACATTGTAATGTGCCAATATACATCTCATAAAAAAAAAAACAGATATATATATCTCAAAATCACTCTTATTTACACATACAATCCGAGAAGTAGTGCAGTTATGTACACAACAATGTCCGTGCACCACTAGTCCAAAAATGCATGGGCGAGGCCCACAAAAGATACCTGTCCACAAACGGAGAGAACACTGCCGGGGCATGAGATAGAAATACTACAAGCACCTCAGGGGGAATGGAAGGGGGGGCACCTCAGCCAAATGAGTGCAAAGCCAGATCCACGACGGGGCTCCATGCCCATTGATGTATCCTGGGGAGTGCAAAGCCACAGTTTCTCAAGTCTCTACAGTGGGTGGCTTGCCCACTGTACCATCCTGGGGAGTGCAAAGCCACAGTCTCTCAAGTCTCTACAGTGGGTGGGTTGCCCACTGTACCATCCTGGGGAGTGCAAAGCCACAGTCTCTCAAGTCTCTACAGTGGGTGGGTTGCCCACTGTACCATCCTGGGGAGTGCAAAGCCACAGTCTCTCAAGTCTCTACAGTGGGTGGGTTGCCCACTGTACCATCCTGGGGAGTGCAAAGCCACAGTCTCTCAAGTCTCTACAGTGGGTGGGTTGCCCACTGTACCATCCTGGGGAGTGCAAAGCCACAGTCTCTCAAGTCTCTACAGTGCGTGGGTTGCCCACTGTACCATCCTGGGGAGTGCAAAGCCACAGTCTCTCAAGTCTCTACAGTGGGTGGGTTGCCCACTGTACCATCCTGGGGAGTGCAAAGCCACAGTTTCGCAAGTAGATAACAGCCTCCACTGGTACTGGAGGGGGACTGGTGCCCAGACTAGATTAGTCTCCCCGTGAAAGTTCCTGTCCCGTCACTGTCCCAGCTGGACATGGGATAACGATGCTTGATGTGGCAGCATTTTCATTTTTCCCGGGTGCATGCCCTGTTCAGCGGTGCTTTGCCATGGCGGTCTCTGGACTGTGCAGCGGTGCTTTGCCATGGCGGTTCTGGACTGTTCAGCGGTGCTTTGCGATGGCGGTCTCTGGACTGTTCAGCGGTGCTTTGCCATGGCGGTTCTGGACTGTTCAGCAGTGCTTTGCCATGGCGGTTCTGGACTGTTCAGCGGTGCTTTGCCATGGCGGTCTCTGGACTGTGCAGCGGTGCTTTGCCATGGTGGTTCTGGACTGTTCAGTGGTGCTTTGCCATGGCGGTCTCTGGACTGTTCAGCAGTGCTTTGCCATGGCGGTTCTGGACTGTTCAGCGGTGCTTTGCCATGGTGGTTCTGGACTGGGCATTGGTGTGTGGCATGACGTTCTCTGGACTGGGCATTGGTGTTTGGCTTGACGTTCCATCATTGCCCAGCGGGGCTGTGGCAGCCGGGGCCCTCCTGGGCACTGACTCCGGGGGTGGTCTCCTGACCAGTGACGATACTTGGGCCCTCCTGGGCACTGACTCCGGCGGTGGCGGTGGTCTCCTGACCAGTGACGATACTTGGGCCCTCCTGGGCACTGACTCCGGAGGTGGTCTCCTGACCATTGACGATACTTGGGCCCTCCTGGGCACTGACTCCGGCGGTGGTGATGGTCTCCTGACCAGTGACGATACTTGGGCCCTCCTGGGCACTGACTCCGGCGGTGGTCTCCTGACCAGTGACGATACTTGGGCCCTCCTGGGCACTGACTCTGGCAGTGGCGGTGGTCTCCTGACCAGTGACGATACTTGGGCCCTCCTGGGCAATGACTCTGGCGGTGGTCTCCAGACCAGTGACGATACTTGGGCCCTCCTGGGCAATGACTCTGGCGGTGGTCTCCAGACCAGTGACGACGATGCTGGCGGTGGCGTCCCGACCGCCGGAAAGGATGCCGCCCTTCTCCGCTGTGATGCTCACAGCAGGCTGTGCAGACTTCCTCTGGCCCTTTCCCACCTTTGGAGGAGTCACAGCTGACTCTGCTATCCCCCTGGGACCCCTGTGAGTTGTTTTGCCTCCAGGAGTCTTCACAGGGTCCCGTTGGCCACTTTCCAATTTCAGAGCCTTTACAGGGGGTGGACTGCCAGTGCCTTGGCTCCGGGTCACCATGCCTGCCCTGGTGGCCGGTGCACTCCACATACCTTGAACAGGCACCACTGGTATTGGAGGCTTTTTGGCTGAGGCGCTACGACAGAACTGATGAATTGGATGGGGCGGGGTGGGGGCAAAAAGGTCAACTTTACAGAGGGACAGTTTCTGACGAACACTGGGATGGGTAGTTGGAGGGGGTCTGGGAGTGGAGGAAGAGGAGGTGGTTGTAGGAGGTGTCACTTTAGGTGTTTTGGGTGCATGTGCAGGTACTGGAGGCTGTTGTGAGGTGGATAGATGTTGGGTGTGTGGGTGCCTGCGTTTGTGTACTTTGGGAGGGGGCGTCACAGACACACTGGGAGAGGACACAGGGGATGTGTAAATGGGAATGGAGGTGGTGATTGCAGGTGAGCGGGGTGTGGTGCTGGGTGTTCTGGTGCGACTCCTGGTGCCTGTAGATGTAGTGCATGCAGGTGTTTGTAGACGAGACTGGGAGGGAGGAGGGAGACGACGAGGAGGGGGACACAGTGGAGGCAGTGGATGCTGCTGTGTCTGCATGTGGGTGATGCTTGTGTGTGTGCCTGTGGGTTGTGTGGTGCCTATGTTTGCCTGAGCTTCCCTTGTGTGTTGACGTGTGTGCATGCTGGTCTGTAGGTGTGCTTGGGATGGGCTGGGGTACAGGGGATTGGGTCTGGGTGGAGGAGGTTGGAGGGGGGAGGCTAGACACAGGGAAAATGGCTGCCATCAGTGCTGAGGCCAGAGATTGCAGGGTTCGCTGAAGGACAGCCTGACCAGAATGAATGCCCTCCAGGAATGCATTACCGTGTTGCAACTCCCTTTCTACACCCTGGATGGCATTCACAATGGTAGACTGCCCAACAGTGAGTGACCTGAGGAGGTCAATGGCCTCCTCACTGAGGGCAGCAGGGGTGACTGGGGCAGGGTCTGAGGTGCCTTGGGCTAAGGTGATGCCCACCCTCCTGGGTGAGCGGGCACGGGGAGAACGCTGAGGGGCTGCTGGGAGGGCCGTGCTGGTAGGGGAGGTGGCAGCTGTACCTTTAGAAGTAGGGCGCACAGATGGTGCTGCCACCACAAGGGAGCTCCCATCGGTGGACGAGTCTGTGTCGCTGGTTGGTGATCCGGTGCCTGACGTGAAGCTCCCCTCGCCCTCCGTCCCACTGGTGCATTCTGAGTCCGTGGTGTGGCCCTCCATGGTCATGTGGGATTCAGCTCCCTCGTGGTCCGGTGCCACTGTACCTCCGCTTGATGATGACCAAAAGAACAGGGAGAGCACAAAAAGGGCGGGGGAAGACAGAAGAAAGACAGGTTGAGTGCATGGCATACCGCTACCGTTGGGTGACAGTACAGACACAGCAGCCCCCTGCACTACACCGTGCTCCTGGCCTCTGCAGATGCAATTTCAGGGATCTGGCCTACATGGCTATGGTAGACATCTGCACACATGGATGCCACAGGGGCATCTATACCTGTACTTGGCACTCTACTGTGGTGGAGTAGAGTGCCACATGGCCTGCATTATGGAGGGGCCTAGTCTACGTATTTCTGCCTGGCCTAGGTACACCCACAGGCCTCCTCCCCGCCCAGACCCCTCCACTGCTCGCAAAGTCCGCAGAATGAGAGAGTACTTACCCCCTTGTGTCTGCTGTGATGCCCTCAAGCGCCCATCCAACTCAGGATAGGCCACCGCCAGGATCCCGAACATCAGGGGGGTCATGGGGCGACGGGCACCCCTCCCACGTTGGAAGGCCATCCCCAGCTGAGCCTCCACCGTCTTCTTGCTCCAGCGACGAATGTCCTCCCATCTTTTACGTCAGTGGGTGCCCTGTCTCTGGTGGACCCACAGGGTCCGGACGTATTTGGCGATGGCATGCCAAATGTCCTTCTTCTGGTGGGCGCTGACCTACATGACATGCACAAGGGAAGAAGTGAAGTCATTAACAACTGCACCGTCGATGTGAGTGGCCCTCCTCCCTACCCTAGCCATAAGGCACATTCATTCATATGCATTCATGTTCCCTGAACTCTGCCCCCTTCCCTCTTACAACCAGCCCTCTCCATCCAGGCCTAGCCCATACAACGTGCTACCTGTGTACTAACCTTTTGGTCTGGAGGACCGTAGAGTAGCGTGTACTGGTGGAGGACCCCGTCTACCAGTTTCTCCAACTCCTGAGCAGTGAAGGCAGGGGCCCTTTCCCCAGACGCAGCAGCCATCGTTGCTTCCAGACCGAGGTCACAGCAGCACTTGCAGTGTAGGTCCTCTCCTGTCGAAGATCAGGCATCTAGTGATTGAACAGATAGAAAATGGCGGTGACGTCCGCGGCGGTGACGTCCACGGCGGTGCGTATCATCACCGCCGGCGCACTTGTTCATTGGCTCCTGGGACCCATAGGGTCCAATGTTAACCAATGCAGCATTGCGCCGCGGTCTACGACCGCCTACCACGACGGTGTGCAACGGCAACGCAGTTACCCCACAATCCCATTGTCCCAGTTTAGAGGTCAGGCAGCCGCCATTTCAGAGGTCCACATGGCTTCATTTACTTCTGCGTCACACATAGCTAGGCCTACACTCAACACACATACAGGAAGGGTTTTGTGTTTGGTGTCGTCTTCTGTGTAACTGTGGGTACATACCTGGAAAAAAATTGACTCGATCATCGCTGTTGTCCTTCCTCGGCGCCGTCAGCTGGGACATTTGAGAAGATGGCGGAATCCTCCGGTGTACCGACCGCTGGTGGACCTGTTGACAATGGAGGAGCGACATTTAATCGTCACCTACAGGTTTGACCGTGCCACAATCCAGGAACTATGTACCCAGTTGGAGCCAGACCTGATGTCACCAATCCGCCATCCCACTGGAATCCCCCCTGACGTGCAGGTGCTGTCAGTGCTCCATTTCCTTGCAAGTGGGTCTTTTCAGACAACAGTGGCCATGGCATCAGGGATGTCCCAGCCTATGTTTTCCAACGTGCTGTCCAGAGTGTTGTCTGCCCTGCTGAAACACGTAAGGAGATACATCATTTCCCTGAGGTGGAAGATTTGCCTACAGTGAAAGGTGACTTCTATGCCCTTGGACATATCCCCAACATCATAGTAGCTCTGGTTCCCCCCCCCCACAGGAGTGAACAGGTGTACAGGAACAGGAAGAGTTATCATTTGATGAATGTACAGATGGTATGTTTGGCAGACCAGTACATCTCCCAGGTTAATGCTATGTTCCCTGGCTCAGTGCATGACGCCTACATCCTGCGGAATAGCAGCATCCCTGATATGATGGGTCAACTCCAGAGGCACCGTGTGTGGCTATTAGGGGACTCTGGTTACCCCAACCTGTCATGGCTATTGACCCCAGTGAGGAATCCCAGGGCAGAGGAACGGTACAATGAGGACCATGGGCGGACTAGGAGGGTGATCGAATGCACCTTCGGCCTCCTTAAGGCCAGGTTCAGGTGCCTCCATATGACAGGTGGTTCACTATTCTACTCACCGAAGAAGATGTGCCAGATCATCATCGCCTGCTCGATGCTTCACAATCTTGCTTTGCGACGCCAGGTGCCTTTTCTGCAGGAGGATGGCCCAGATGACGGTGTTGTGGCAGCTGTAGAGCCTATGGAGCCTGTGGACAGTGATGAGGAGGAAGCTGAGGAAGAAGACAACGACAACAGGGAGTCAGTCATACAGCAATATTTCCAGTGACACACAGGTGAGAACATTTTCATTTTTACCATTACATTCACTGTCACACGTCTTCCTCTATCCTGTGTGTAATTTCATGGGATTATTTGGTAACTGAGTTGTTTCTTTCCATTACGGTTTCACAGGTGTGGTTCCCAACGTGTGTCATCTGCATGCATCCTTCAAGGACTTGTGATGTGTGACATTGGTATGTTGCCTTTACAACTAAAAATGCATTTTGACACTGTCATTGATAATACATTTTACCAAATCATAGACTGACTCCAGATTGTTTTGTGGTTCAAGGTTGTTTATTTAAGTGCTCAAAAATTGAGGGGGGTTGTAAAATGGTGATGGGTGATGGTGGAGGAATGTCCATGGCAGAGTCCAGTCTATTAATCTCACAGGTGCACTGCCCATATGGGCATAGGAAGTGGAGCTAGGGCAGTTTAAGTATGGACAGGGTAACAAAGTGGGACAGTGGGGGGAAAATCAGGGTGGTCTCATTTCCTGGCGGGGGTCTTGCCATCTTGCTCTGTCCTATTCCTGGATCTCAGGGACTGCTTGCGTGGTGGTTGTCCGTCTGCAGGGGGTGGGGTGCTGGTGTAGTGGTGCTGTGGCGGGGCGTCCTGTCCACTAGCGCCAGCGGAGGTGGTGGGCAGTTCATCGTCCATGCTAGTGTCAGGGGCCCCTTGGAGTGCCACGGTGTCCCTCATGGTCTGCTGTATGTCCTTCAGCACCCCTACGATGGTGCCCAAGGCGGAGCTGATGGTTCTGAGCTCCTCCCTGAAGCCCAAATACTGTTCCTCCTGCAGGCGCTGGGTCTCCTGAAACTTGACCAGGACCGTCACCATCGTCTCCTGGGAGTGGTGGTATGCTCCCATGATGGAGGAGAGGGCCTCGTGGAGAGTGGGTTCCCTTGGCCTGTCCGCCCCCTGTCGCACAGCAGCTCTCCCAGTTCCCCTGTCTTCCTGTGCCTCCGTCCCCTGGTCCGTGTGCCCACTACCACTGCCCCCAGGTCCCTGTTGTTGTTGGGGTGGTGAGTTATCCTGGGTTCCCGGTAGTGGTGGACACACAGCTGATTGACCTGTCCTGGGTATGGAGGTTTGGGCCCGCTGGGTGGGTGCTGTACTGGTGTTACCAGAGGGTGGAAGTTCAGTGTTGGGCTGTGCCTGTGCAAGGGGAACCGACTGTCCCGAGGCCCACGATGGTCCGGGCTGGTCATCAGGCTCCAGTAGGGCAGAGCTGCTATTGTCACTGTGGGCCTCTTCTGTGGGTGGAGTGGAGATGTCTGGCCCCTCCGGTGTGGTGATGGTCCTTCGTGATCCTGCAGGGGCATAAGAGCATGATTATTGCATGTGTGTGTGTGATGGTGTGCAATGGGTGGGAGTGCGTGTACCCAAGTGCAAGCATTCCTGTGTGGGGGCTTGTGTGATGATGGTTAGGGGGTTGTTATGGGTATGTGCAGTGGGCCTGCTTTTGTGATGGGTGTCCATGCTTAGTTGTGTCATGCAGGGCTTGCTGTTGGGATGTGTGGTTTGTGTTATTAGTACATTAGTGAGGAGTTGGAGTGATAGGTGAGGGGGTGAGGGTGGGGGTGTGTGATAGCATGCAGGTAGGGTGGGGGATATGATAGTTAAGATTTGACTTACCAGTGTCCATTCCTCGACCGACTGCTCCGAGGCCCTCAGGATGCATGATGGTGAAGACCTGCTCCTCCCATGTTGTTAGTTGTGGGGGAGGAGGTGGGGGGTCTGCCGCCAGTCCGCTGAACCGCAATGTTGTGCCTGGAGACCGTTGAACGCACCTTCCCCCATAGGTCGTTCCACCTCTTCCTGATGTCCTCCCGATTTCTTGGGTGCTGTCCCACAGCGTTGACCCTGTCCACTATTCTGCGCCATAGCTCCATCTTCCTGGCTATGGATGTGTGCTGCACCTGTGAGCCAAATAGCTGTGGCTCTACCCGTACAATTTCCTCCACCATGACCCTGAGCTCCTCCTCGGAAGAGCGAGGGTGTCTTTGGCGTGCCAGGGGGTGGTGTGTGTGATGTGTGGGGCGGTGTGAGTGTTGATGTGTAGCGGTGTGTGGTGTTTTGTGCGTGGATGTTGTGTGGGTGATGGTGTTTTGTGCCTCTGTGTGGTGGGAGTGTCTAATCAGTGCTGTCTCTCTGGCCTTCGTGACTAATTTTTGGTCGTAGGGGTTTGTGGGTGATGTGGGTGTGTGTTTTATATTGTAATGGGTGTGTGGGAGTGTTGTTTGTATGTGTATCAGGTGTGTGTATTTGGAATTGTCCAATGTGGTGGTGTTTTGGAGATGTGTGTGTATTTTGAGCACAGCAGTGTGTACCGCCAATGGAATACCGCGGTTGAAAGACCGCCGCGTGGATTCGTTGGTTGTAATACCATGGGCGTGTTTCTGTTGCCGTGGAGGTTGAGGATTTGTTTTCGCCAGTTTAACACTGACCTTTGGTGTGGCGGAGTTGTGTGGGTGTCTGAATTTCGGCAGATTCCAAAATGTGTGTCATAATAGCTGTGGCGGAATTCCGCAGCCGCTGCGGTGTATTGGCGGTCTTCTACACGGCGGTAAGTGGCTTTTACCGCCAATGTTGTAATGACCCCCATTATGTCATTAAGGGGGTTATTCTAACTTTGGAGGAGTGTTAATCCGTCCCAAAAGTGACGGTAAAGTGACGGATATACCACCAGCCGTATTACGAGTTCCATAGGATATAATGGACTCGTAATACGGCTGGTGGTAAATCCGTCACTTTTCCGTCACTTTTGGGACGGATTAACACCTCCTCCAAAGTTAGAATAACCCCCTAAATCTTTTAACCCACATTAGTTCTCAGGCAGTTTATTGGTCCATATGATTGACGTCTTCAGAGGTAGAATGTCCGGTATGATTTCCTCCTTTTGTAATTCTTTGCACATCTTCGGTCAGTGGCTCCATTGTCTGTACCGGTTTGGTCGACCTTGTATTTAACATTAGTCTACACTGTTGCATTTAGCTAGTACATTTCTACAAGCAATATGAATTTCATGGGAACGGATCTGCTATAGTTACATTCAGCTTCTAGTTTGAAGAAAAAACAAGAATTCATGTCCTTTATCAAGTCAGCACACTGCACGTTAGGAAAACAAAATACATTTAATATGAGAGTCAGGCAGCTAGGCCTCCACTCATGCTAACTAAGGCCTACAAGATTTATTAGAAAAAATCTTAATAACATACTCATTAATAATTGGTATAAAACTTTTCAAATGCAATATTTCATCAACGTTAGTCATTTTCATTAGTTCCCGTATACATTGGTGGCCACTCCCTGTGGTCACATTTCAAGTGCACGTTTTGGAAAAACAGGTTAATACAATTTCTAGGCGGCATTATTATACATTAGTTCATAAACATTTCATGTTAATATAGATTACATAAGCTACGCTCTCTCACATGCTTTATTATCCAAGATGCAGTTACTTCAATAAAAGCTTATTGAATTTTATTCTGCCTCTGATTGTCCTTGTATATGTGAGACTAATGTAACTGAGAGAAACGGATGCGATCTGAGTGACCACGATTTCCCTAAGGAATCAATTGGTTCATGCGTTCGGCTGCCCAATCATCCCTGCTCTTGGGTGGAGATGAGGCACTGCTAGTTAGCTGGAGCAAAACCCAGATTAGGCCGACAGGTGACACCTGTAGTGGGTTCAGACTCAGTCCCCCACAGTGCACTTGTTTCTGCTTCCCAAATGCACTAGTCTCATTAGGATAATTAGAGCCTACGTGACAGAGCCTTGGAACCAGGACTGAGGAGTGGACTCCCTCTATGCTGAACGAAATGGTGAGAGGATTATTATTGGGGCAATTGCTATCGTGCATAGGATCTACTAGATTGAGCCCATTAATGGATTTAAAATGTGATACCCACGTGTCAGTAGGGAAAGTTGTTCTATCTTCCAGAAACCTCCTATACCAATCATTGAGCAACTAGTAATAAGAGAGATAACTGGGATTAACTAGTAATAACTAGTTTATCCCTTTTAATTTCATCCTTCCTTGCTCTAAGCACTGGTTTATATTCAACCCACAGTGAAGAAATGACAGAACTAGCCCTGGGGGCTTTGTTGAGAGCAACCTTTAAGCGACTGTTTACAACCCTATAAGTACCGGTAAACCAGCTCAGTTTCAATTTAGGTCCAGAGACAGCAGGGATCAGCAGACGTTTTTTAACAATTTCCCCCACATTTTTAAATGTATCCTCAAAGTCACCATGTACAATCAGCAGCTCATCCACGAATAAGATACAATTGGAGCTGACCAACCATATAAATAAAAGGTCAGTGAAGGAGAAAGAGCTAAAAATATTATCAGTCATACTATCCCTACTCTGACCAGAAAAGGTGGGGATTAGTATCCACCCTCAGTCCCAATAACTTCAATATAGCTAACTATTTCATAATCAAGCAGCATCCTCTATTGAATCTCCACCCTAGCATACATGCTTCACTGATGCTTAGTTTCTTCCTTAAAGGACAGCAATTTTGAAATTAAATCAGCTCCCAAAATGATTCTGAAACCAATATGTACTAGGGAATATCTACCGTTGAGAATATCAATTACTTTAAATAGAGTGGCAACACTGCCTACCTTTTCCACTTCATTAACCTCATCATAAGAAAATAATAAAAAATGGTTAAAAGTATTACAATGTACAACCCAAGCAACCTGAATACCAGAATGTATTCATTCTATCAAAAATACCAATGGAAATAAAGTGGAGCACGTAAAACAGCAAGTCTTCCCTAAGGTCTGTCAGATTGGAAGGGAACAGCTGGCAAACATAAACCAATTTCATTCAAAGCCTACGTTTCTTGGATGATGATAACATCAAACGTCTATCACTGTATTCTGTCTTTTCCCTGTTAGAAGCTTTGGCAGCATACCCAGCATCATTCCAGTACACTGAACCAATTATGTTGGGCTCTGACGTTATTCCTCTGTTGGTTGTCGCTCTACTACATCTATCCTTAGCCCCCCTTATGCAAAACCATGGGTGAGATAGCACTAATGCTGTGTAAATCCATCTCAGATGAACCTGACAGTGGCCCAAAGCGGTTACATTTCCTGACAGGCTCCAGATGCTTCCTCTCTCTGTATGGGGATCTCTAAATGAGGACTACTGTCTATGAATGGAGGTTTATAAAAGAAGCCTAGCTTTAAAATAGAAATATTCAGCCCTTGATTCAAGCTAAAGTTGCTCTTGCAGAGGAAGCTGCATGCCAGGTCGGTATATCTGCAATTAATGATTACACAATCCCCATAGAAACTCTTTTTACATGAGGCAATCCACACCGTTCTCCTAACCAACATGATGTTATTCTTAACCCCGGCGACTGGCACACCTTGTTTTTTTAACTGAGAAAGTTGACTCATAAGTATCAGGGCTCAGAGGTGGAACGTTTCTAGGGATGACTACATATGAGCAAGCGTTGAGTGACCAATCAATGGTAACACCTGATTTCTTACTTGGGGCAAAACCATGGCTATAGTTACTCGTGACCCCGCTTTGAAGCATTCCCGGCTTAGTAACTAATACAGCTGCTGGGCTCCTATCCAACCTGTGTCAAGGAGTCTGAAGGCACAATGCTTTGCTGGGGAACATGGCTCATGACAGCAACAGCCTCTAAGACTCCTCCCACACAGGATGTCACTGAATGGTTATGACAAATAAGATAATTGGGACTGTTGTCTACACACCCGTGCACCCTTTAAGGTAGATAGTTTAGCCACCTATTTCTCTAATGTGCCTATGCTCTAAGTTAGTGGTCTTATACATATCTCAATCATAGATCTCAGTTTAGCAAACAACATATCCCACTATGCGAATAATTGGCATTGACTGAATTGGTGGAATAGTATTCATATGTTGGAGATTAGAGAACTGTTACTGGGGTTCTTAGTGCCTCACTTTCTTTTTCCTCTTTGCCCATGACAATCAGAATACTATCACCCTGGGTATTCCAATTACAAGTGGTTAATGCGGCAACATCATAATAAGAGTTCACAGCAGGTGACGCTGGCTGATTAACAGTGTGGTTAAGGACATACCTTGTACTGGCGGAGGGGTATTAGACTATAGATAATTTAGCTACATTAAAAAACAAACAACTCTCAGCCATGTCTATTTTTTTTAGTAATTACCCCTACAGCTAGAGCAAGAAAAGAGTCCAGTGTGCTGGTTAGAGATTATGAAGGTTTGTTAGGACATGCAGCTATCTCTTTGTCAATGTCCAAGTCAGGGTAACCCCAAAATGTCCTTTCAAGATGGGGACGCTGTCCCAGTTGTAAAAAGTCCAAGGTTTTAAGCCCGGGATTTTGTTCTTCAGGGAAAGAACCGGTCTCACACAGCAGAAGATACATCATAAGAGCAGCCAAAAATAGCACCCTAAACTCTACCATGCACTTTGCCTTACAGATTATTGCAAAAACAATCAAAACAAACAATGATTCAAGTAGCTGGAGGGGTGACTCAACCCAACCTTGTCCAGCCGCAGATGGACCCACCATTTGTCCGGTCTTTTCCTGGGCATGTCCCACACTGCAGGAGCCTACACTAGGCTTATCGGCTGCGGTGACTGGAAGCACCGCCTCCTATGGCCTGGAACCAAAGAGGTGCAAGCTGGTCACAGTAGTCTGCAAATAGACTGAAACAGAGTCTTCTGCACTGTGGGAGGCCCATGCTGGCCTTATTGGCTGCATTGTCTGGAATCCCCACCCTCGAGGGGCTTCAAGCAAAGAGGTACAAACTGATCCAAGTAGTCCACAAAACTGGCTGAAGCAGAGTGTTTCCGTGCTGGTCTTGTTAACACGTCCCTTTATGATAATTTATTACACATCAGGACTCATTTCAGGCCAATGAATCTTTTGACCCAGTTAAGAGACACCTTAGGACGAGATAGCTAATCAATATGTCAATCAATATGTCTATGATGTCATCAATATTTATTGCAACAATACATTTTACTTTAGTTAAAGTCATTAATCAATTCAAAACACTTCCATGACCTTTCAGTCATGAATAACCACACCAGTTTAGTAGAGTTTTATTCCCTATTGCTTACAAATCTAAAAGCAAGTGTGTCAATCTCAAAACCAAGAAACATAATAGCATAGTCACGATCTGGCAACTTTGGTAAGATTTAATTAAAGTGAAAATCACAAACATCAGAACATAACACAGCGTGAACATAGATCAATGTAGCAAAGTGTCAATAACGCGTCAGTTCAACAAAGCATAGATTTGGTTGTTTGTCTATTTGCGTCAGTTTAGTGAACACCTGTCCTAACCACTGATTAGCATTAGCATGTTGGGCTTCATGCAAATGATTTAGAACACCAATTTGGAAAACATCTAACTATGGTCTCTGTCAAAAGTAAGCAGTTGGTACCTAGAAAGGAAAAACAAACAGACAAATCACATATGCATTGTCATAATTACCCTCCAAAGTTTAGGTCAGCACACAGGTTCAGTCTTCGTCTTCATGACATCAGTCAAATCGCCATCTGTCAGAACTCAGCTCGGGGCAAAAAGGGGCACTTCCCTCATAAGGAGGTAAAATGTAAATGGGGAATCTAAGGAAAAGGATGGTTTAAGTAAAACCAAGTAAGTCACCAAACAGAGTGACAATGTTTCGGGATAAAATCAATAGCATTCCCTACCTAATTCTAAATGGCTCCCTGTGTCATGGGTTTTTATCCCTTTTTCGTGGTACATTCCCCCAAAATTCTATTGGACATTTGTTATACCTCACTATCTTTAACCTATCAGAAAACACATTAGGTCACCTATCTTTCACCCCATATTATTTTACAAGTCTCTTATTGGTCCTCCTATTCGATGTCTTCAGAGGTGGCACGTCTGGTATGATTTAATCTCTCTGTATTCTCTTGCACATCTTTTGGTCAGTACCTCCATTGTCTTCACCGGTTTGAATGACCTTGTATATTACATTAATCTACACTGTTTCATTTTGTTTTAACATCACCCTACAATCAATGAAAAATTCATGGGAACGGATCTAGCATGGTTACATTCGTCTTCTAGTTTGAAGAAAAACAAAGGTCGTGTCCTTTTGTGAGTCAGCACACTGCAAGATAGGAAAAACACATTTAATATGAGAGCCAAGCAGCTAAGCTTTGGTTCATGCTAACTTAAGGCCTGTAAGGATTTCAGCACAAATTCAATAACACAATTATTACTAATTAGTATAAACCAATTTAATATAATAATACATAAAACATTTTAGTCATCGTTATTAGCAGTGAATATTTAATGAGTGACTTTGTTTTTACTGATTGCGGCCTCACACATTGATCTTTATTTTATTGTTGGGTGCCCTGGTTTCATGTGAAGCACTCACTGCATTAAAGATTCCTCGGTAGCAGCAGGTGGAGCCCCATGCCCCTGTAGCCCTACAGCTTTTGTTCTGCCTTCCAAGATGGTGCAGATGCTGGCACCATTCTCCTCTGCACCCATTGGAGGGAACAGCCTTTCTTCTAGGCTGACACCCATGGATGGAGCAATGCAGATTGCGCTGCAAATGCAGGAGACAAGAGACTGACATTCCCTGTCCCCAATACACACTGACAGAGAGGCAATGCGCCAAGCCTAGTGAGCTCTGTTTCAGGAGATTGGGATCATGGGAACCAAATTGCTGGCCCTAGTCCTCTGGGAGATTGGGGCTCCTGAGAGTGAAAATTGGGTAGGGGAGAGTTCACCATGAACACCTACTCCCAATCAGGAACGGTGTAGTTAGAGATGAGGTGAAGAATGGGGGCTCATAGTGCTCTTGATGACCCTAGCCACCAGGAGCATTTTCTTCAGGCATCCCAGCCTCCAAAGAGTGGTGCATTTTATGGGTGGCTGGGTTTTCTGGCTCTCTGTGCCAGACCTGTTCTCTGGCTGACTCCTGGTGCTGATGAGGACATCTTAAGCAGCCTCTCTGTGGCCAACCTGCAAAACAGACCTCCCTGCCATGCTCCCCAGGTTTCAAAGCCTCTATTCTTCTTAAAGGGCACCTGTGGCTCAGCAGACTCCAGGACCAGTCCACAGAAGTCCTAGGAGAATTGTCCAGGGTGCACCATAAAGTCCATTCCTCCAACTGTTCCTCTGAGGGAAAAAGCAGGCCTGCGCCACTTGCCTGGAGAGAACCAACCTAGTCCTGGAACTCAGCTGGTATCAAAGTCCTTCAGTCCATCCTTGCAGTGGCATCAAGTGGCTTCTCTTTGTTGTGTGTGTTTTATTACGGTTGAAATAGTAAGTGACTACCTTCATAGGCCCATTCCAACAAGGCTCAGATATGAGTGGGAAGAGTAAATCTTCACTCCTCAAAGTCCAACATTTTCCCTAATCTGTCTTGTCATGGAGTGAGAATAGTAAACCTACACTTCTCAAGATCTAACACTTTACCGTATGTGTCTAGATTTGAGTGGGAACAGAAAATACCAGCTCCTCAAAGTCCAGCAGATTTCCCTGTGTGGCTTCGATGAGTGTGTGAATAATAAACCTAGACCTCTCAAAGTCCAAACCTTTCCTTAATGTGGCTTACATTTGGGTGGGGATAGTTCATCTCCACCTCTCAATGACCAACTAATAGCTTCTATAATGTGTTTAGTTGTTTTTTGGCACTAGATAATTTATGTTTATGAATCGTTTATTTTTATGTTATGAATTATCATTGTATCGGTGAAGTAAATGTGCCTATATATTTGTTCAGTTTTTATTATTCTGCTTTACTTTACATTTTAGAAATGTTTTCAAGATTCAAGAAGGAAATATTTTTTTCATGAGTTAAGTTTTTCTTTATATTTAATCATATTTCTAAAATGTTTTCGAGTTGTTATTCGTTTTACAGTCATATGTACTTGTATTTTTAAATTGGAGTTAAATTGTAATACATTTTTTCAAATAATTTTTTACACATACATTTGTAACATTTCACTTTTTTGCTACACTTTTCTGATTTTTCTCAGCATTCCTGTTGTTTTTTTAACATGTTTAAACATTGCATCTTGACTTTTAACAATCAATGTACCTAATGCAATGAATCTAACCTAAAAAATTTGTAGTGAAATAATGTTTACTATGTTAGTGAAAATATTAAAATTCCTTTATTTTTTTAAAAGTTTTTTTTAATATGTTTACTTTTTTATATTAACATTTTTAGAAGCATGTATGACATTATCTTACATTTACTAACATTAAAGTAAAAAATAAATAAATAAATAAAGAATCATTTTCTATGTTCATTTAGTGACCTTTTAGTTTTACACCTTTATTATTTTTTTAATCTATCTTTGTTTCTGGTTCCTTTGGTTGTTATTTTCCTTTCCGGTCCCCTGGGGGCCGGTGAGACACCATTTTAATTATTTTGGGGGATTTTAGTGTTTGTGGGATGTGTTTAGAAATAGTTGATTTAGTGTTTGTTAGCTTTTTATTTAGTTAGTGTTAGAAAATTGATAAAGGTGTGAGCGTCAACTGAAATGTACGGCATGACCTCAGAGTAGCTAGTTTGCATTCACAAGAGCCTACCTGAAAATGTTGATGGGGTCCACAGACCATTGGAGCCACTTTTAGAGTTTGTCCACCAAAGTCTCAGTTCATCCTACTTATTTTCAGAGGGGAGGACCATAAATATTCTGTCCGCAGAGTCCCTGTTGCCTGTATCGATGTGATGCACCCTCTAGCATTGCCTACTACATCTGACTGTACATTACACCACCCACCCTATTTAGGGAGGATGATATAACATCCTTTTTTTCTATCTGATGAAGCTTAGGGACAGAAAAATCAAACAATGGCATGTTTAACTTGGGAGAAGTGTGGGGTCATTAGTTTTTATGCTCAAAGTTCTACTATGGATGTTTGCTTTTAAAAAACAAAACATTCTTAATAGTTTTGTGCACCTAAAGTTTTATATACTGCAGGGAACTCCAGTAAAAGGGGTTCGTTCAAGGTTTGGAGATGACCACTGGACTGGCATTCATCTCTACATTTGATGGATGGAGTACCATCAGGATGGCACAAGGCGACCATTTGCATACGGTTCTACAATTACAAATATGTAATTGATTACAACTGGCAACACAATATAAAACTCTTCTAAGGGTGTCTAACAAGGATTTCCCTAGATCTAGGAATTACCCTTAATCAAATCTTCCACCTCCAGAGTTTGTTTTACAAGATTCCCAACCCACATACTCTTGCCTACATTGGAAATTTATGTGGTTTCATATAATACCGGTGTACAGGCTTTATAATATAATATTTCACTCTTGAAGGTCTGTTGGTTGAAACACATGCCTTTCACAATAAATATTTTAACTTATTGCCCTTGCAATTTTTCATATTTACCAGATCAGAACCATGGAATTTAACTCAGCTTTTCCCATTGAACCAATTAGGTCTATATGCTTCATCTATGGTTAATTGCAACACCAGCCTCAGGTCTAATGTTTTTAGTACAGACTTCAACACAAAGCTAAACATCATTCTTTTATCAATAGGAGCATAAAACCTATGCTCAGTCTAAAAATTATAGAGAAGAAGAGAAACACGTGAGTAAAGAATAACCACCTTTCTTAGTGTTGCTTCTTGAAAGTGTTTCTTCTGGTGTTCACAGGAGGTCTGGAACAAGCTACCAATGAAGTGGGTCCGATACTTAGGACATGCGGACATCATATGAAACGATATAATAAGGAGAATGATAAATGTAAAGAAACTGCTGTACGTCTGTTTTGTTTCAATTCACAAATGTTCATCCTAAATATGAATTATATAAATTTTGTAAATTCTGTAACATTAGTATTTATTTACTACAATGCTTTCAACTGTCCTTTTAAATTGCTTCTGAACAGTATGACCCTCATCGGTAACCTTCTCAGCTCATGTTTTTGCCATATTTTATTGGCAACATTTAATTTTCCTCTCCAGCAAACATGGCAAATACAAGGCTCCAGGCTGTTTTTAATTTTCTTAAATGACAGGGAAAGACAGATCTGTGTGATTAAATTGCTTAACATCCTTATAACAGTTCTCCCTTATGGTAATTAATGGGAAACAACAACAAATCTAATTAAATTGTACTGCATGCACTTATTTCATATTCTCTGTTAGTATTTCGCTATCCTCTACAGTTTGTTTTCTACTTTCACATCTTTTATCATAAAACAACATCATCTGCTTGTTATCAAGTCTAATCTATGCTGCCATTACAAAAAGAAAATTAATCAGTGTTCTTTCTAGATAATATTATATTATGGCATCCATAAAACATTAGATTTTTACTGAAAAATTAATTTCGATTGTGAAAGGTTAATGTGGCCGTCTTATACTCCAATATGGCAACTATGTTGTCCCTCACAAATAAAGAACTAAGGTTGGCACAATAAGGCAGGTCAAATACATTAAGATTTTTTTCAGCCTACGCTTCACTTCTTCTTCAAGCTTTGAAGACTAATGGAACTGTTCGCTTTTTTATAGTGTCTTATTTCAATTAAATATGTTATTCAAAAGACAATGTTGTATTTAGAACGTTATGGGGAATTTATTAATTTAAAAGGAATGAATTGATAGAATAATTAAGGACTTTAGCTATGAGTGAACAAATGCAATAAACATATTTCTTTATTTGTGAAGAAATGCACATATAGCCCATGGGGGGCATATTTCATATATTTCAAAGTGGCACACTTTCCCTGTTTTTGACTGTGGTGCACCTTTAAATAGGTGCGCCGTGTATAAACAGGGAAACTGTGCCTTATTACTATGAATGTGCTGCCCCCAAGACAACAGCAACTGATGCTGCCCTGGAGGTAGGGCATTCACATGAAATATGGAGCGGCTGCTCTTAAAGCCACTCTAGGGGGCATATTTATACTCCGTTTGCGCCGGAATTGCGTCGTTTTTTTTGACGCAATTCCGACGCAAAACTAACTCCATATTTATACTTTGGCGTTAGACGCGTCTAGCACCAAAGTCCATGGAGTTTGCGTCATTTTTTAGCGTGGACACCTACTTTGCGTTAATGAGATGCAAGGTAGGCGTTCCCGTCGAAAAAATTGACTCCGAGGCATGTGCGCCGTATTTACACTCCTGGGCAAAATTCACGCCCGGGAGTTGGTGGGTCAAAAAAAATGACGTACGGCCGCTTTTGCGCTGTTTTTTAGCGCCTGGAAAAGGCAGGCGTTAAGGGACCTGTGGGCTCGGAAGGAGCCCAGAGGTGCCCTCCCATGCCCCCAGGGACACCCCCTGTCACCCTTGCCCACCCCAGGAGGACACCCAAGGCTGGAGGGACCCATCCCAGGGACATTAAGGTAAGTTCAGGTAAGTTATTATTATTATTTTTTTTTTTGTGGCATAGGGGGGCCTGATTTGTGCCCCCCTACATGCCACTATGCCCAATGACCATGCACAGGGGACAGAAGTCCCCTGGGAATGGCCATTGGGCAAGGGGGCATGACTCCTGTCTTTGCTAAGACAGGAGTCATTTCTGTGGGGGTTGGGAGTCGAAAAAAATGCCGCAAATCGGGTTGAGGCGAAAAATTTGCCTCAACCTGACTTGCCCCATTTTTGGGCGCCCAAGCTCCATATCCCCCTACGCCGGCGCTGCCTGGTGTACGTCATTTTTTTCCACGCACACCAGGCAGCGCCGGCGGCTAACGCCAGCTAACGTCATTGATTAAATCCGGCGCCCGCTTGGTGCTTCAGAATGGCGTTAGCCGGCGCAAATTTTTTTGACGCAAAACTGCGTTAGCGCAGTTTTGCGTCAAAAAGTATAAATATGGCCCTAGGTTTCACTGTGTAGACAGCAACTCTCCTGCAATTTTGAGAAGAGTAACAGATCCCCTGTTAGATGGGTGCAGGAGTTGCTGCACCCGCCTGTAAGGTAATGTCTGGAGGGTCCATGGAATCCCCTTTTTCCCTGCTGGAGGGCAAACTTTAGGAGGCACACTGAAAGGGCGCCACCTTTTTGTGGCATACTTTCAGTGTGCCTCCTAAAGACATGTTTGCCACTGTGGCCACGTCCATAAATTGGCACAGGTGCAGGGACAAAGTGGTTCTCTCAGTTGCATGGGGCCATGCACCCATGTAAATGAGAGAACACCCTCTTAGGATAGCGCTGGTGCAGGATGTGTGCCATTGCTATATGTATTACAGAAGAAGGTGCACAAGAATCTGGGGCCCCTTCTGCACTACTAAAGTGCCCCAGGGGCACACAAAGTGGGTTCACATGCCTGTTGTGCCCGCAGGGCAGTTGCCATAATATGTGCCATGGTAGTCATCAGAGCTGTTTGGCGCAATAATGTAAAAAAAAAAATCAGAATCTTAAGGGCTCATATAAGGATGTATAAATTGCAAATTAATTGCAGAATATTTTGTTCACCTGGGGTTTGTACAACTTTAAGCCTACATGTACATTTTCAGACTCAAGGCATCACAACCTCGCTCAGAGGGCCACAGGGCTAGCGGGAAATACTCGTCTCAACAATGATGGTTGGGACCTTTCACTCTTGATATCCTGAGACCTGTCCATCTATGGGCTGTGAGCTACTGGGCCAAGTACCCCTTCAGTACTTGACTCTCAGTCATAGCATGAGTTGAGCAGTCCAAGGCTTCTCAGGGAGGAGGTAGGTGCAGGGCAAGCACAAACTCACTACTCAAAATACATCCAGCAACCTCAATAAATGATTGTCCAGTGAAATACTTGTTATTATGTAAATGGTGTGTTTTTGAACCAAAAGAATAGTTCAATGCACTGCAAACAACATAAACAGCCTTCTAGACACAAGCCCACTAGTGTTACCCAGGTCAGCTTTCAAGTCTCACTTCCTGATTTATGACTGAAGGGTACTCCCCATTAAGAAAATCCCACAGTCTCTTTGCTGGTGCACGTTAATACAGAGCAAGCTCATAAAAAAATCCCTGTGGCCTGTTTGTCAGGCTTAGCCACTTTTGTGAAGTGGTGGTTGAGGGACCCCGGGTGCCGCTTGGCAGGATGTTTGTTTCTAGAGTGGCATGAAGCTGCATTTGCAGTGGCCCCCATCCTCAATATTCTTCTAGTGTGGTAAGTTTCTCCTGGTATCCAGGGGCAGGTCTCTCATTTTGCTCTCACTCTCCATGGGTTATGGCCTGCAATGTCTTGTTAGCTACACATGGATTCTGGGAAACAACCCTCTTCCTCCTTCACTGCCCCTTCCTCCTGGCATGCAGGAAGAGTAGCAGCAGCACATAGAGGGTGACAGGCCTCTCTCTTCTCTGTGGCTCCTATCTGGCACAATTGGGCTCTCTTTCGCTGTATTGGCCAATGGCATTCCATCTCTCACAGAACAGCGCCATGGGCTGTAACCCTTATTCTGCATGAAGACTCCCAGCTCATAAGGGTGGGGGGAGTGATGGAATTTTGCACACAGGCCAGCTGCCCAATCGGTGAAGCAATCATAACAGAACACAATCCCACACTCCACTCCCAGGATCCATGTAACACGGTCCCCAAAGAACCTCGGTCCATTCAAGTTATGTCTTTTGCCTCACAGCCCCCACTGGTATTAGGTTAGGCAGCTAGTTCTTCAGACTCAAAATGGTTCTTCTTGATACCCTTATTTGATGTCCCCTCACCCAGCATGGGAGACTAGCATACCCCTAGTCCCCAGTCCTGGTCACAGCAGACAGAACTTGTGTTGAGCTCCTCCACACTGACATACAGCATCAGGCTGACAATTTGGGAGTCTTAAGCTCCCATTTTTATAATCCATTTCCAGACACACCTGTGAGTTAGTGTCTCTCTATTTGAAGTTTGTGCTATGGGTGTCGCTCACTTTGAAGCACCAACTCCTTTGTTGTGCTCTTCCTTCAGAGAGCAGTCTATCACAACAGGACAGTCTCCAATCTTGATAGATACAAACATAGGCCAAGGGAGTGACTAGTGGTTCAACCTCAGTAATATTTGCTTCAGAAGATTACCAAAGGGTTCCAGTCATAACGCTTTATGATCCTTTTAGCCCCATCTCCTTCCTATGATGTGTCTATCCACCTTTGACCAGTGATTTCCATTCAGAATCAAAAAAGCTCCTATTGAAGTGCTCTTAAGATCCTGGCTACTCCTTCCTCCACTGTGTGTCCACCCAGCTCTCAAGAATGCAACAATCCACAAACCTGTCTGAGGGAAATCTCAACCTCTTCCTATTCCTCCCTCAAGCCTTAGGTCTCCCAAAATGGAACCCAGTGTCTTCCCTGTATTGTGCTCTTTACAAGCACATATATATTCCTGTGCACAGATGCATTCACATATGCACAGTCTCCAATGTACAGTAATGCTTCCCTGACACATACATGCTAGTGCACTCATGCTACCTAATGTGCTGTCTTCGATGTGCTGTATCTTTAGGCAAGCGCACTGACATCCTACCACTCACAAGACACTTGTGCTATTGTTCCCACACTTTACCATCTCTCAGGCACACGTACATCCTCAAACTCATGTGCAACGACTCACACTGTTTCTTCTGTAATGTGTTATCTCTAAGAAACACTGACATATTTGCACTCACCGACACCTGTTCAGGCTGTTTCTCCTTCACTATACCATCTCTCAAGGCACATGTACTTCCTTGTGCGGCACACAAGCCAATGCCTGCCAATGAGTTAAGCACACAGCATCAGAACATTGCTGGAGGGGACCAGGAGGCACCACTTGAATGACACAAGTAAATGGAGCTGTTCAGTCTACTGATGTCTAAAAATACAATATGGTGCCACCACCATGCTCATGCTGCTTAACTATAAGGGAATGCAAAAGGAACAGTTGATGGACGGAATGAAGACCAAATCAGTCACAGATCTGAGTTTGATCCATCAGTTTGTTTGCTCACCATGCCATTCCAGTTTGGACCCAACCATATGCAAATCAGTCTTGACCCTGTTCCCCAGGGGAACAATCCAGTCTGAACTGCCAGGTCAGGTCTTCCCTGGACCAAGAACAAGAATCCTGGGAGCAGTTTTGGGGTATCACCCCTCTTCAGCCAGGCTAGCTTGAATCTGGTGGCATAGTGAGCACAGGAACCACGTCTGGGATGTTTGTTTCCGGTCCAGGGAGGACCTAGCTTGGCAGTTCGGGCTGGACTATTCCCATGGGGAACAGGGTCAAGACTGATTTGCATATGGCTGGGTCCAAATTGGGGTGGCATGGGGAGCAAAATGATGGATTAAACCCAGATCTGTGACTGGGGATGAATGTTTGATTGGTTCTGCATTCCGTCCATCATTTGTGTTTGTTAACTGTAAGTGAAGGCAGTAGCCTAACACCTCCTGAGAGTAACGATTTGGGCACCGCTCCCAGTCTAAGCAGACTGAGGTCCATGTGACAGACCTAGGTCTAGTGCTCACTCATGATACGTGTCTGTTCATGACAAAAAATCAATACCAAGAATCCAGATAAAACTGCAGCTGGGGTTTTCAGGGCAGGGGTACATAGCTGTCACCATGTGAGGGACTTTTATGTACGAATACAAGGGTTTTTCTTGACATGGAGGAACATGTTTGGGAGTATTGTGAGATGTGCACAGTTCACAGCAGGATCACAGGGCAGTAAGACTCACTGTTTAATGTTGTTCTGGTGCCTTCTTTTAGGAGGAAGATGGTGATAAGATTATTTGGTGAATGGCTTTGCCCCACCCCACACGTGGACTCGTCCAGCATGTTTCTGAATGTTCTATCAGCATCGTTAGTTTTGCTCGTAGACAGTCACTTTGGGTGGCAGACAGTCAGCAGCCTCCGTCTCACACTTAGGGTCTCATTCTGGGTTCTTTAAGTCAGAAGACTGCCACTCCGGTCTTCCACCCTCTGGACCTATTATGAGTTTCCCGCTGGGCTAGCGGGCGGAAACAACGTTTCCAACTGCTGGGCCTGTGAGAAACTACCCACAACATTGACGGCACTGTTGCAGTGCATTGGGTGGAATATCACCTGTCGGGCTCTTCACTGACTGTATTTTCAGGCAGTGAAAAAGCACGACGGGGATGTCCATAAGGGCCCCCGACACCCTGTCTCCACCAGCCTTTGCATGGCAATGGAACCACCGTGCAAAATCTTGCAGACACAGGAGTCGTAATCCCCAGGGCAGCGCTGCCCTGCGGATTAAGACCACCAGCTAGGCCAGGCCATCGTCCAGTGAAAAAGTGGTGGTGTCAGCGGTCGGACCGTGGCACTTTCGCCACAGTCATAATGTGACTGTTCAGCCGCCACTCATAATCAGGGTTTAGTCTTAAAAAATCAAAGAGGCAGTGGCTAGTTTTCTTTGTTCGATTTTGCACTTCTAGCACAGGTTTCCCATTAGGTCAGTACAATGCTCTTCCCTTGTGAATGGCAGAATAGAAGGGCATCACCCAACAATGCAAAAGTCTAGAACCACACCAGACACAGAGTTTGTCCCCTGAGGATAAATTCACTTATTTTCTAAAGCCCCCTTTGTTCTTGTAACCACACTAACTGGGGCAAAGTTTGTATGGTTGCAGCCTTGCCAACTACATTGATATTATACGCAAACTAACGATCAGCAACTGTTTCGTGTTATTGCTCGCTTGCACATGAGTTAATCTTTGTCAGACTTGAACTGATAATATTAACCTTAATTTGCACCCTTTCTTTTCTTTTCGTAGCAGGGTAATTTGGTTAGCCAAGTGAAGTGCTGATTTTCTAGCTATATTTCTTTTACTTGCCAACAGACTATGGGGTCATTACAACATTGGCAGTATAAGGCGCTTACCGCAGTGCAGAAGACCGCCAATACACCGCCGCAGCAGCAGTAGACCGCCACAGCTATTATGACACACATCACGGAATCTGCCGAAATTCAGTCACCCACACAATACCGCCACACCAAAGGTCAGCGATAAACTGGCGGAAACACATCCTCCACCTCCACGCCAACAGAAACACGCCCATGCTATTACGACCCACGAATCCACGCGGCGGTCTTTCAATCGCGGTATTCCATTGGCGGTACTCACCGCCGAGCTCAAAATACACACACATCTCCAAAATACCGCCACATTGGACAATTACAAATACACACACCTGATACACATACAAACAACACTCCCACACACCCAACACAATATAAAACACACACCCACATCACCCACAAACCCCTACAACCAGAATTTCTGAGAGAAGGCTAGAGAGACAGCACAGCTATTGACAACCCCATCACACAGAGGCACACAATACCATCACCCATACTACATCCACGCACAAAACAACACATACCACTACATTCACCACACTCATCAACACATACACCACCCCACACATCACACACACCACCCCATGTCACGCCAAAGACACCCCTGCTTCTCCGAGGAGGAGCTCAGGGTCATGGTGGAGGAAATCGTATGGGTAGAGCCACAGCTATTTGGCTCACAGGTACAGCACACATCAATAGCCAGGAAGATGGAGTTATGGCGCAGAATAGTCGACAGGGTGAATGCCGTGGGACAGCACCCAAGAAATAGGGAGGACATCAGGAAGAGGTGGAACGACCTATGGGGGAAGGTGCGTTCCACGGTCTCCAGGCACAACATTGCGGTGCAGCGGACTGGCGGCGGACCCCCACCTCCTCCCCCACAACTAACAACATGGGAGGAGCAAGTCCTGACCATCTTGCATCCTGAGGGCCTCGGAGGAGTCGGTGGAGGATGGGACACTTGTAAGTCATATCTTAACTATCACATTCCCCACCCTACCTGCATGCTATCACACACCCCCACCCTCACACCCTCCCCTATCACCCCAAATCCTCACTAATCTACCCATGACACCAACCACCCATCCCAACACCAAGCCCTGCATGACAAAACTAAGCGTGGGCACCCCTCACTAAAGCATGCCCACTGCACATACCCAGAACACCCCCCCAACCATCATCACCCAACCCCCACACAGGAATGCTTGCACTGGGGTACACGCTCACCCACCCATTGCACACCATGACACACACAGATGCAATAATCCTGTTCCTATACCCCTGCAGGAACCCGAAGGACCGTCACAACACCAGAGGGTCCAGACAAAACCACTCCACCCCCAGAAGAGGCCCACAGTGACGACAGCAGCTCTGCCCCACTGGATCCTGATGACCAGCCCGGACCATCGTGAGCCTCAGGACAGTCGTTTCCCCTTGCCCAGCCACAGCCCAACACCGAGCTGCCACCCTCTGGTAACACCAGCACAGCACCCACCCAGCGGGCCCAAACCTCCCTACCCAGGACAGGTCAATCAGCGGTGTGTCCACCACTACAGGGCACCCAGGCTAACCCACCACCCCAACAACAACAGGGACCTGGGGGCAGTGGTAGTGGGCACATGGTCCAGGGGACGGAGGCACAGGAACACAGGGGAACTGGCAGGGCTGCTGTGCGACAGAGGGAGGACAGGCCAAGGGAACCAACTCTCCACGAGGCCCTATCCTCCATCATGGGAGCATACCACCACTCCCAGGAGACGATGGCCACGGTCCTGGACAAGTTACAGGAGACCCTGCGTCTGCAGGACGAACTGTATTTGGGGTTCAGGGAGGAGCTCAGGACCATCAGCTCCGCCCTGGGCACCATCGTAGGGGTGCTGACGGACATTCAAAAGACCCTGAGGGACACCGTGGCTCTCCAAGGGGCCCCTGACACTAGCCAGGACGACGAACTGCCCACCACCTCCGCCGGCGCTAGTGGACAGAATGCTCCGCCACGGGACCAACACACCAGCACCCCACCCCCTGCAGACGGACAACCACCACGCAAGCGGGCCCTGAGATCCAGGAACAGGACAGAGCAAGATGGCAAGACCACCACCAGGAAATGAGACCACCCTGATTGTCCCCCCACTGTCCCACTTTGTCACCCTGTTCAGATTGGAACTGCCCCAGCTCCACTTCCAATGCCCAGATGGGCAGTGCACCTGTGGGACTAATAGACTGGACTCTGCCATGGACATTCCTCCACCATCACCCATCCCCATTTTACAACCTTCCTTGATTTTTTTTGCACTTAAATAAACACCCTTGAAAGTCCCAAAAATCTGGAGTCAGTCTATGATTTGGAACTTTGTATTATCAATTACAGTGTCATAATGGGTTACCCATTGTAAGGCTAACATACCAATGTCACACATCACAAACCCTTCAAGGATTCAAGCAGTTGACACATAGGTAACCACACCTGTGAAACTGAAATGGAAGGGTACAACTCAATTAACAAATAGTGAGTGAAATGTAGGTACAGGATAGAGGTAGATGTGTGAAAGTTAATGTAATGTTAAACCAGAAAATGTTCTCACCTGTGTCTCACTGGAAATATTGCTGTATGACTGACTCCCTGTTGTCGTTTTCTTCATCCTCAGCTTCATCCTCATCACTGTCCACTCGCTCCACAGGCTCCACAGCTGCCACAACACCGTCTTCTGGATCATCCTCCTGCAGAAAAGGCACCTGGCGTCGCAATGCTAAATTATGGAGCAGGCGATGATGATGTCGCACACCTTCTTCGGTGAGTAGAATAGGGATCCACCTGTCATATGGAGGCACCTGGCCTTAAGAAGGCCGAAGGTGCGTTCGATAACCCTCCTAATCCGCCCATGAGCATCATTGTAGCGTTCCTCTGCCCTGGTCCTGGGATTCCTCTCTGGGGTCAATAGCCACGAAAGGTTGGGGTAACCAGAGTCCCCCAATAGCCATACACGGTGCCTCTGGAGTTGACCATTCATATCAGGGATGCTGCTATTCCGCAGGATGTAGGCGTCATGCACTGAGCCAGGGAACATAGCATTTACCTGCAAGATGTACTGGTCTGCCAAACAGACCATCTGGACATTCATCGAATGATAATTCTTCCTGTTCCTGTACACCTGTTCACTCCTGCAGGGGGGACCAGAGCTACATGGGTCCCATCAATAGCACCTATGACGCTGGGGATATGTCCAAGGGCATAGAAGTCACCTTTCACTGTAGGCAAATCCGCCACCTCAGGGAAAATGATGTATCTCCTTACGTGTTTCAGCGGGGCAGACAACACTCTGGACAACACGTTGGAAAACATAGGCTGGGACATCCCTGATGCCATGGCCACTGTTGTCTGAAATGACCCACTTGCAAGGAAATGGAGCACTGACAGCACCTGCACATCAGGGGGGATTCCAGTCGGATGGCGGATTGGTGACATCAGGTCAGGCTCCCACTGGGTACATAGTTCCTGGATTGTGGCACGGTCAAACCGGTAGGTGACAATGATATGTCTTTCTTCCATTGTCAACAGGTCCACCAGCAGTCGGTACACCGGAGGATTCCGCCATCTTCTCATATGTCCCAGCTGACGGTGCCTAAGAAGGACAACAGCGAAGCACCAGTCACTATTCCTCCAGGTATGTACCCACTGTTACACACAAGACTACACCAGACAAAAAAGCCTTCCTGTATGTGTGTTGAGTATAGGCCTAGCTATGCGTGACGCAGTAGGAAATTAAGCCATGTTAGCCCCTGAAATGGCAGCTGCCTAACCTCTAAACTGGGACAATGGGATTGTGGGGTAACTGCGCTGGCGTTGAACACCGTCGCGGTAGGCGGTCATAGACCGTGGTGCAATGCTGCATTGGTTAACATTGGACCCTATGGATCCCAGGAGCCAATGAACAGGTGCGCCGGCGGTGATGATGCGCACCGCCGCTGACGTCACCGCCATTTTCTATCTGTTCACTCACTAGATACCTGACCTTCAACAGGAGAGGACCTACACTGCTAGTGCTGCTGTGACCTTGGTCTGGAAGCGACGATGGCTGCTGCGTCTGGGGAAAGGGCCCCTGCCTTCGCTGCACAGGAGTTGGAGAAACTTGTGGATGGTGTCCTCCCCCAGTACACGCTACTCTACGGTCCTCCAGACCAACAGGTTAGTACACAGGGAGCACGTTCTATAGGCTAGGCCAGGGTGGAGAGTCCTGGGTGGAAGAGGAAAGGGGGCAGAGTTCATAGATCAGTTATGAATGGGAATGAATGGGCCACATGGCCAGAGTAGGGAGGGGACCACTCACATTGACGGTGCAGTTGGTAATGACTGTTCCTCTTTCCTTGTGAATGTCATGTAGGTCAGCGCCCACCAGAAGAGGGACATTTGGCGTGCCATCGCCAAGGAGGTCTGGACCCTGGGGGCCCACCAGAGACAGGGCACCCACTGCCGTAAGAGATGGGAGGACATTCGCCGCTGCAGCAAGAAGACGGCGGAGGCTCAGCTGGGGATGGCCTCCCAACGTGGGAGGGGTGCCCGTCGCACCATGACCCCCCTGATGTTCCGGATCCTGGCGGTGGCCTACCCGGAGTTGGATGGGCGCTTGAGGACATCACAGCAGACACAAGGGGGTGAGTACAACGTCATTCAGTGGACTTTGCGTGCAGTGGAGGGGTCTGGGTGGGGGAAGTGGGCTGTGGGTGTCCCTAGGCCAGGGCGAGTTAGGTAGGCATGGCCCCTCCGTAATGTAGGCCATGTGGCACTCAACCCCACCTCAGCAGAGTGCCAAGTTGAGGTATAGTTGCCCCTGTGGCATCCATGTGCGCAGATTACCACCATTGCCATGTAGACCATGTCCCAGAAATTTCATGTGCAGAGGTCAGGAGCACGGCGTAATGCAGGGGGCTACTGTGTCTGTGTTGTCCGCCAACGGTAGCGGCATGCCATGCTCTTTCTTATGTCTCCCCCCCTTTTCCTGCTCTCCCTGTCCTTTTGTACATCAGCATCATCAGGCGGAGGTAAAGTGGCACCGGAGCACGAGGGAGCTGCATCCCACATGGCCATGGAGGGCCACACCACAGACTCTGAATGCACCAGTGGGACAGAGGGCGAGGGGAGCTTCACGTCGGCCACCGGATCACCAACCAGCGACACAGACTCGTCCGCCGATGGGAGCTCCCCTGTGGTGGCGGCACCACCTGTGCGCCCCACCTCTACAGGTACAACTGCCACCCCCCCTTCCAGCACCGCCCTCCCAGCAGCCCCTCAGCGTTCGCCCCGTGCCCGCTCACCCAGGAGGGTGGGCATCACCTTCGCCCCAGGCATCTCAGGCCCTGCCCCAGTCACCCCTGCTGTCCTCAGTGAGGAGGCCATTGACCTCCTCAGGTCACTCACTGTTGGGCAGTCTACCATTGTGAATGCCATCCAGGGTGTAGAAAGGGAGTTGCAACACGGTAATGCATTCCTGGAAGGCATTCATTCTGGTCAGGCGGCCCTTCAGCGAACCCTGCAATCTCTGGCCTCAGCACTGATGGCAGCCATTGTCCCTGTGTCCAGCCTCCCCCCTCCAACTTCCTCCACCCAGACCCAATCCCCTGTGCCCCAGCCCATCCCAAGCACACCTACAGACCAGCATGCACACAAGTCAACACACACAAGTAGCTTAAGCAAACATAGGCACCATACACACCACAGGCACTCATGCAAGCCTCACCCACATACGGACACAGCAACATCCACTGTCTCCACTATGTCCCCCTCCTCCTCTTCTCCCTCCTCCCTCCCAGTCTCGTCTACACACACACCTGCATGCACCACATCTACAGGCACTAGGACTCGCACCAGGACACCCAGCACCACAAGCCGCTCACCTGCACTCACCACCTCCACTCCCATTTACACGTCCCCTGTGTCCTCTCCCAGTGTGTCTGTGACGCCCCCTCCCAAAGTACACAAACGCCGGCAATCACTCACCCAACATCCATCCACCTCACAACAGCCTCCAGTACCTGCACCCAAAACACCTAAAGTTACACCTCCTACAACCACCTCCTCTTCCTCCACTCCCAGACCCCCTTCAGCTACCCATCCCAGTGTTCGTCAGAAACTGTCCCTCTGTCAAATTGACCTTTTTGCCCCCACCCCCCGCTCCAATTCATCAGTCCCGTCGTAGCGCCTCAGCCAAAAAGCCTCCAGTACCAGTGGTGCGTGTTCCAGGTTTTTGGAGTGCACCGTCCACCAGGGCAGGCAGTAGGACCCGGAGCCAAGGCACCTGCAGCCCACCCCCTGTAAAGGCTCTGAAAATGGAGAGTGGACGACAGGATCGTCTTAAGACCCCTGGTGGGACAACAAGTGACATGGGATCGAAGGGGATTGGTGAGTCAGCTGTAACTCCAACAAAGGTGGGGAAGGTCCAGAGGAAGTCTGCCCAGCCTGTTGTGAGTGTCACGGCGGAGAAGTGCGCCATCATTTCCGGCGGTCCAGACACAACCGCCAGCACCATCGTCACTGGTCCAGAGACCACCGCCAGAGTCACAGCCCAGGAGTGCACAAGTATCGTCACTGGTCCAGAAACCACCACCGGAGTCACAGCCCAGGAGGGCACAAGTATCGTCACTGGTCCAGAAACCACCGCCAGAGTCGCAGCCCAGGAGGGCACAAGTATCGTTACTGGTCCAGAGACCACCGCCGGAGTCACAGCCCAGGATGGCACAAGTATCGTCACTGGTCCAGAAACCACCGCCGGAGTCACAGCCCAGGAGGGACCAAGTATCGTCACTGGTCCAGAATCCACCACCAGAGTCACAGCCCAGGAGGGCCCAAGTATCGTCACTGGTCCAGAAACCACCACCAGAGTCACAGCCCAGGAGTGCACAAGTATCGTCTCTGGTCCAGAAACCACCGCCGGAGTCACAGCCCAGGAGGGCACAAGTATCGTCACTGGTCCAGATACCACCGCCGGAGTCACAGGCCAGGAGGGGCCAGGATGCCACAGCCCCGCTGGGCAATGATGGAACATCATGCCACACACCAATGCCCAGTGTAGAGATTGTCATGCCACACACCAATGTCCAGTGTGGAGATCGTCATGCCACACACCAATGTCCGTATCAGAACCGCCATGTCAAAGCACAGCTGAACAGGGCAAAGACCGCCATGGCAATGCATCACTGAACAGGGCAAAGACCGCCATGCAATGCGTCGCTGAACAGGGCAAAGACCGCCATGTCAAAGCACCGCTGAACAGGGCAAAGACCGCCATGGCAAAGCACCGCTGAACTGTCCTGAACCGCCATGTCAAAGCACCGCTGAACAGGGCAAAGACCGCCATGGCAAAGCACCGCTGAACTGTCCTGAACCGCCATGTCAAAGCACCGCTGAACAGGCAAAGACCGCCATGTCAAAGCACCGCTGAACAGGGCAAAGACCGCCATGTCAAAGCACCGCTGAACAGGGAAAAGACCGTCATGGCAAAGCACCGCTGAACTGTCCTGAACCGCCATGTCAAAGCACCGCTGAATAGGGCAAAGACCACCATGGCAAAGCACCGCTGAACAGGGCATGCACCGTGTAGGAATGAATGGACCGCCACATCAGGCATCCTTATCCCATGTGCAGCTGGGTCAGTGACAGGACAGGTACTTTCACGTGGAGACTCATCCAGTCTGGGCACCAGTCCCCCTCCAGAACCAGTGGAGACTGTTATCCACTTGAGAGACTGTGGCTTTACACTCCCCAGGATAAAGCAGTGGGCAAGCCACCCACTGTAGAGACTTGAGAGACTGTGGCTTTGCACTCCCCAGGATGGCACAGTGTGCAAGCCACCCACTATAGAGACTTGAGAGACTGTGGCTTTGCACTCCCCAGGATGGCACAGTGGGCAAACCACCCACTGTAGAGACTGTGGCTTTGCACTCCCCAGGATGGCACAGTGGGCAAGCCACCCACTGTAGAGACTTGAGAGACTGTGGCTTTGCACTCCCCAGGATACATCAATGGGCATGGAGCCCCGTCGTGGATCTGGCTTCGCATTCATCTGGCTGAGGTGCCCCCCCTTCCCTTCCCCCTGAGGTGCCTGTTTTCTTTCTATATGATGCCCCGGCAGTGTTCTCTCCGATTTTGGTCAGGTATCTATTGTGGGCCTCGCCCATGCATTTTTGGACTGTTGGTGCAGGGACATTGTTGTTTACATATCAGCACTACTTATCGGATTGTATGTGTAAATAAGAGTGATTTTGATATATATATATATCTGTATATTTTTGTATGACATGTATATTGGCACATTACAATGTTTGCCCGAATTTCGCATTGTCTTTTCATTCTTCCGGGGGGATTGTGGGTTGTTACTGTTATTTTTGTGACTGCATTGGTGTGTATGTTGAGATACGCGAGGGTGGGGGTGTTTGGTGGGTGTCCCCCTAACTTTTGCCTCCCCCCTCCCCCGTGTCGTAGGTGCAGTACTCACCGGTATCTTCTGCGCCTACGTAGCTGTTGGTCGTAAAAGAGCAGAAAAGCAAGCGCAGGGAGTATTTGGAGTTCGGGCTCCATGGTGTCCTCGTTCCTCGTGGGATGTGTTCAGGTGAACGTTTTCCCATAGCAAAAGCTGTTTCCGCTGTGTTTTTATCCGCGGTGAATCCGCCCCGGAAAAGGTGGCGGATTGGCGGGTTGTAATAGTGTGGGCGGTAAATTGTCTCCCGCCTGTCTGTTGGCGGTAACCGCTGCGCTGTTTGTCTGTACCACCGTGGCGGTCGGAGTGTTAAAGTGGCTGTCTTTGTTGGCGGTTTCCGCCACGGTCATAATTCCCTTTTTTTTTTCGCCGGACTGTTTGCGGTCTTACCGCCGCTTTAACACCGTCTGCCAGGGTTGTAATGACCCCCTATATTCCCATGCTGATAGTCCGCCAAAAGACATCCACCATGCAAGAAACCCATAAGCTGGTTGTGGGTAGGATAGAAAGAAAAGGTTTAACCAACTATGGCCCTCATTCTGACCTTGGCGGGCGGCGGAGGCCGCCCGCCAAAGTCCCGCCGTCAGGTTACCGTTCCGCGGTCGAAAGACCGCGGCGGTAATTCTGACTTTCCCGCTGGGCTGGCGGGCGGTCGCCTTCAGACCGCCAGCCAGCCCAGCGGGAAAGAGGCTTCCACGATGAAGCCGGCTCGGAATCGAGCCGGCGGAGTGGAAGCTGTGCGACGGGTGCAGTTGCACCCGTCGCGTATTTCACTGTCTGCGCAGCAGACAGTGAAATACATGTAGGGGCCCTCTTACGGGGGCCCCTGCAATGCCCATGCCAGTGGCATGGGCACTGCAGGGGCCCCCAGGGGCCCCGCGACCCCCCCTACCGCCATCCGGATCTCGGCGGTCCGACCCTCGGGATCTGGATGGCGGTAGGGGGGGTCGGAATCCCCGCGGCGGTGCAGCAAGCTGCGCCGCCGCGGAGGATTCAATGGGGCCGCGGTACACTGGCGGGACCCCGCCAGTGGTGCCGGTCCGACCGCGGCTTTACCGCCGCAGTCGGAATCCCCATTGGAGCACCGCCGGCCTGTCGGCGGTGCTCCCGCGGTCCTCCGCCCTGGCGGTCAAAGACCGCCAGGGTCAGAATGACCACCTATGTGTGCTGTAGAATGCAGCGCACATAGAAAGGAAAAAACAGGGAGAAATAGTGTTATTTCTCTCTGCTGCGCCTCTTTAACGCCACCCCTGAGGTGGCATAGGAATCTGACGCATTCCCAGACTTTTAACTGTGGGAATACGTCAGATTCTGTTGGATTCCATGGGGGTTGCATGGGAACATCCACAGCAACACCCATGGAACACTCCTTCCATGAAGTGTTGTGCATCAAAGAAGTCAGTATTTACAAGGCCATGAAAAACGTGGCCCAAAATAATGCCCAAAGCAAAATGAAATTACCAAAAATGTTTCGATCAGCTTTACACTTAAAATCTAAGGCAATCAAATCTAAAGTGCATAAAAAAGTAAGCATAAAACAAATGGCAATTAATTATTCTAAGAAGCCATTTGCAGGGAAATGGCAGTTTGGAAATTTGCTATGTGACTTCAAAATAGTTTAAGATCCTCAGTGCTAATAGATAAGAGAGTTTTAACCAGGTTTTCATTTGATAAAACGGCTCTATCAGAATACGTGTACAATTGGACAAAATCTGCACCTGATATTTCTGGGTTCAAAACCTCACCCGATTTTACTGTGCTAAATCTCTAACGGTAAATCCAAGTGGGAATGCCCTTCCTGTTATTACCCCACTGGCTATTACTGGGCCCGAAATTAGAAATCCTATTACAAGTTCGTTTTTTTAAATTTTATTGTTATTTTCTGACATTGCATACAAATAACAAAAAGGGGCATTCCATTTAGCAAACAGCAGCATTTATATATTGAAATCTCATATATGACCCGCGCTATAACAAAGTGTTTTGAAAGCAAGGCCGTTTTCACATATCAGTATGCTCTTCCCTATTTCGCAGGCTTGGGGTTGAAACACCCTTCCTCTGGATACCCCCACGCTTAAGTAAATAGCCTTCCTCAATACAGTAGTTGTGGGCTACCACGCTTTCCATGGAAATTTTCCAAGAGTCACAGACAAGTCAGTGGTGGTCATGGAGATCGAGTACTATCGTTCTTTCAACTAAGCCATAAATATATCCCATTCATTGCTATTCTGCCTTACTTCCCTCTTTTCAGCAAATTAGGGTGAGAGAGCGCAGCTTATATACTTAGAAATTAATATGAAATGTTTATGAACTAATGTAATAATGCTGCTGGAGACGTCAATCATAAGGACCAATAAATTACGTGAGAACTGTTATGGGGTGACAATTTTAATGAAGTCATCAAAACCCTATTGGAGGGAGATAGTAGGGTGCCAACCCCAACCAATTAAAATGTAGGGGACCACACAAAAGAAAAGGGATAAAAACCCTTGACACAAGGAAATGAGAGAGTTAGGGAGATGCTATTGCAATTTGCTATGACCCAGATACTTTGTTACTCTGCATAGAGATTTTGCTGTCTGGTTCTTCAAACCATCCTTGCTCTTATATTGCCGGTTTACACTTTACCTCCTTATGAGGGAACTGTCCCTTTTACTCGACTGCTGAACTCCTGGCTGATGGCAAAATCAACTGATGTCCTGAGGACGAAGACTGAACCTGTATGCTGACCCAATACGGATGGTAACTATATGACAATGAAATTGTAATTGTCTGTTTGCTTTTCCTTTCTAGGTACCAACTGCTTCTTTTGACAGAGACCATAGTTAGATGTTTTCTAAATAGTTTTGCATGAAGCCCAACATGCCAATGCTAGAGGTTAGATGAGGGGTACACTAAAGAGACGCAAATAGACAAATGACTGAATCTATGCTTTGTTGAGTAATGTAAGAATAATACTCTGCAAAGGATAACTTATGTTGACGTCGTGCTAAATTCTAATATTCTTGATTCTTGCATTGATGAAATCTTATCAGAGTTGCCATATTGTGACTATGCTAATGTGTTTCTTTGTTTTGCGACTAATAAACCAACTAATAGAATTGTAATCAATAGGGAATAAACTTCATGTAATAGTACTAAACTGTTGTGGTTATTCATGACTGCGAGGTCACGGTGGTTTCTGAATTTTATTAATGTCTTTGACTAATCTGAATTGTCTTATTATGGTAAACATTGATGACGTTATTGACATATTGACTGACATGTTGATTAGTTATCTCGTCCTAAGGTGTCTTCAATCAGGGTCAAAAGATTAATTGGCCTAAAACGAGTCCCAGAGTGAGTAAATTAGTCATAAAGGGATGCGTTAGCAAGGGCATGATTCACAAAGGTAAACTTGGTAGGTGTGGCAGTGGGCGTGGTGATAATAAGGACTATGAGGCTCAGGTGGGGTGTGAATGATGGCTTTATTCAATTTTAGATATCCGAGTTAGTCTTTAAAGTTATATGGCTTGTGGACTCTCAGTACTAAGTTGTCTCTTCTTTCCCCCTGGGTTGCTCTTGACCGGCGAAGATACTCTTCGTGGGACTTCCAGGTGTACCGGAAACAAGAGGAATGGAGATATGGGTGAGTCTAGGGTTTTGGTAATGGGTGTTTAGTGTCAACACGAGAGAGAGGGAGAGAGAGAGCGAGAGAGAGAGAGAGAGATACCATCCCCTAGAATAGTGTGATAACCTGGAGGTTAGAATGTACAAGATAGTCACCTTTGCGTGATTTAAGGAGTGACAGGTTTAAATTTCTTTGAGTGCTCTTATTTCTTTCCCTTTAATGTTCTTATTCTTCAGTGCTCTTATTTCCTCTCCTCTAGTGCTCTTATTTCTTAGTGCTTTTATTTCCTCCCCTCTAGGGCTCCTTTTCCTTAGTGCCCTTCTTCCTTCCTTCTCCTCTCCTCTCTCAAAAACCCTTTGCCTCCTCCCCCCCCTGTAGCCCTCATCCCCTCCTCTCTCCCATCATCCCCTCTCCCCTTTATTTAACCAGAAACTGTCCTTTATGTAGGACCGTACCTGGTTGAGCGAAGTCCCTCCGGGGACGTGGCGGAGTTCACGCCCTTCTGGGTCCTCTCCAGTTTCTGACTAGTCCGGTACAACCGATTCCCGGGGCTCTTTTGTGGTCGGGCGTCCTTCTGTCTTCTCGGGTTCTTCTTTCTTCTCTTCTTCCTGTCTTTCGGCGTCTCCTTCAGCTACTACGCACGCTGCACATAGTCTGTCGTCGGTTTTTACTGCCTCGGGAACCCGGATATCCGGGTTCCCGGCAAGACAGGCGGCGTCCATGTTGCCATGACGCCCGGGCAGGGCGTCGGCAAGGAGAGAGAATCGGGACTCCGTTCCCGATTCTGTCCTTACGGCAGCCGGAACATCCATCTGCCGGCTACACACCCCATCCCAAGATCGGGACTGATACAGTTCCGAAGGCCCAGGAAATCGAGACAAATAGTCTGCAGGACCTTGAAGAGTACCCAGAATATGACGAACCTGAAAAGAGAAGGGTGGTAGTTCCATAAACCATCTAAGGATGCGGGAGTTGGAGTCCTTATGGGAAGCCAACCAAGTCAGGGGAGCATGGTCAGTAAATAGAACGAAAGGATGTCCCAAGAGATAGTACGTCAGGTTCTCAACAGCCCATTTGATAGCAAGACATTCACGTTCAATAATCGGATAGTGACACTCCCTGGGTAACAGTTTCCTACTAATGAAGAGAATGGGGTGGTCATGACCATCGTCGTCAGGCTGAGAAAGCACCGCCCCTAAACCCACATCCGAAGCGTCAGTATGAAGATGGAAAAACCTTAGTGAAATCAGGACACCGTAGGACTGGTTCAGTAGTGAGGCAGGATTTTAAGCGATTAAAACTAGCCTGTTGTGCTTCCGACAGGGATGTTATTTTAGATGGCAGTTTTTTTTTAAGGAGGTCTGTGAGAAGGGCGGCCAAAGAGGAATATCGAGGTATGAAACATCGATAATATCCTATCAACCCTAAAAAGGAGCGAAGTTCCTTCTTTGTTGTGGGGGTAGGGACTTGCTGGATGGCCTCTATCTTGCTCTTCTGGGGTCGGAGCTGGCCCTTCCCTATAAAGTATCCCAGATAAGCAATGTGGTCATAGCCCAGATGGAATTTTTTGGGATTGGCTGTGAGACCGGCTGTGTGTAATGCCTGAAATATCTCATAGAGATGGACAAGATGGTCCTCCGATGTGTCGCTGAAGATCACGATATCGTCTATGTAGGCGGCAGCATACTTTTGGAAAGGTCGTAAGAGGTGATCCATTAGCCTTTGAAATGTGGCTGGAGCCCCGTGGAGACCAAACGGGAGTACTGTAAAATGGTAGAGTCCCGAATGTGTGGAGAAGGCAGTTTTTTCCCTATCGGCAGGTGCTAGGGGTATTTGCCAGTACCCTTTTGTTAAATCAAGTGTTGACATATATTGGGATTGCCTAATCGTTCGAGTAGGTCATCCATTCTGGGGATAGGGTATGTATCGAATAGGGAAATTTCATTTAGACGGCAGAAGTCAATACAGAATCTTACCGAACAGGCCGGTTTTGGGACAAGCATGACGGGGGAACACCAAGGACTTGTAGACAGCTCTATTACCTTCAATTTTAACATAGACTGTACCTCTTCTTCAATTAAATGCCGGCGGGCCTCTGGGATACGATAAGGATGCAGTCTTATCACCTTCCCCTCAGGAGTTCTTATGTGATGTTGGATCAAATTCATTTTACCAGGTTTTCCTGAGAAAAACTGACTATGTCGTTTTAAAAGGTTCTTTAGTTGATTTAGCTGTTCTTCTGTGATGTCGGAATTAATGTGGGGTGTCTCTGCATTTATATCGGTGTTGGTGGGATACAACTCAATGTCTAGGGGCTTCTCAGGGGTTATTAGGAATCCGGTAGCCAACTGATTTGGCACTATTGTGGGTTCTTCCCATTTTTTTAACAGGTTAATGGTGGTAAATTTGTGTCCTATTTGGATTTTTAGATATTTCCACCAGGTAAGTGACAGGGGAAACTGCTTTTAATATGGTATATGGGCCCTGCCACTTGGCCAAGAGTTTATTGTCTGAGCAGGGTCTTAATATAAGAACTTTATCTTTAGGTTGCAAGTATCGTGTTTTTGTTCCTCTGTCATAATATTTCTTTTGGGTATTTTGAGCTTTTTCCATATGTTTACGCACGTCCTCCTATACTGTTTGCAGGTGGTATTTAAGATTGTATATGTAATCTAATAAGGGTTTTTCTTCTTCCCCCTCTTCTTCCCATATCTCCGCCGCCATATCCAGCAGGCTACGGGGTTGTCATCCGAAGACGAGTTCGAAGGGGCTATGTCCGGTAGAGGCCTGTTCATGTGATCTTATGGCATAAAGGACTAAGGGAAGCTTTCGGTCCCAATCCTGCCCAGATTCTGAGACCGTTTTCTTTAATAATGTTTTTATGGTGCGGTTGTACCTTTCAACCAAACCGTCCGTCTGGGGATGATGAACTGAGGTCTTGATTTGTTTGATCCCTAGAGTCTTACAATTATTGACCATTAATGAAGACATGAAAGGTGTCCCTTGATCCGTCAGGATTTCATTGGGAAACCCGACTCTGGCAAAGAAGGTGATCATAGCTTGGGCTACATTTTTAGTCGTCATGCTAGTAAGGGGTATAGCCTCAGGGTACCGGGTGGCATAGTCCATGAGAACTAAAATATAAGTGTGTCCTTTGGTGGATGGGAGAAGTGGGCCTACTAAGTCCAGGCCAATCCTGGAAAAAGGGACTTAAATGATAGGTAAGGGTTGGAGGGGTGCTTTCCTTTGGGGTCCCGGATCTATGAGCTGACACCGGGGACACTGGGCACAGTACCGCCGAAGGTGCGCGTACACTCCGGGCCAATAAAATCTCCTTAACAAATATTCTTTCATCTTCTCCCTCCCATAGTGTCCCCCTCCCGGTTGATTGTGGGCCAAAAAGAGTACTTGTGTGCGGTAGGGTTCTGGTACTACTAACTGTTGTTTCTCGATGTCGTTGCGTTTAACGACTCGGTACAGGAGATTTTTTTGGACAAGGAAGTATGGACCCACCTCATTAGTAGACTCTGTTTTAGCCATTTTCCAAGCATTACGGAGAGAGGGATCTTCCCGCTGGCTGACTCAGAAGGAAGGAGAGGGAGCTGTAATAGTGGCCACTACCTTCTCTACATTCTTTTCTTTTTCGGTATCCCGATACTGTTGCTTTATTTGTCTTTTTTCTCGTCTGGTGGGCTTAGGTCGGCAGGGTTTGTTCTCTATATAGCTACCGGAAAAAGGGGCCTCTGCCCACCAGGAATCTGTCGAGATTCGAGATCTTGCCCTTTTTAACAGTTCGGGGAAATGTACATAGTCAGTTCCTAATATACAACCCTCCACCAAGCGATCCATAACACCCACCGATAGTAGATCATGTTGTCCTTCCCACTCTACTTGTACAATGGACAGGGGGTAATTGCCTTTGTCCCCATGTATGCAGCAGATAGAGACCCATTGGTGTGTGGGTTGACCCGCTAGGTTTATCATATCAGCTCTTATAACGGATTGGCTACATCCCGAATCTATCAGGGCTAGGAGCGCTTTCCCGTTTACTTTAATTTCCTGTCTGTACCTGGGATCTCCCCCTCCTGTGCATAAGACTCTTCCCCTCGTGATTCCAATTTCAATGGGCTCAGGTTTGTCCCCTTTCCAGGGGCATATTCGAGCTATATGCATCCACTCACCACAACTGTAACACTGTGGCTGTTGCATATTTGGGTTGTCCCCGAGTTTGGGGAGCCCTGTGTCTTCTGAGGTTTTCCTGGGAAAGGTTCTTAGAGGTATGGCTGTTGGTCTAGTCAGTGTCTTAGGGACCACGCTCTTAAATTCGGTCGATCGGTGGTAGGCACAAGCTAAGTCCACGGCCATGGCCTTATTGACATTAGGGTGTTGGCATATCCAACTCCGAGTGGAGGGAGGGAGGGATTCTAAATATTGCTCCAAAATCACTGCCTTTATAATGTCTATCCTCTCTGTTCCTATAGGTCCCAGCCATTTCAATCCCAGGTCCTTTACTTTATAATAAAATGTCCGGGGGCCCCCATTTTATCTTCCGAAACCGTAGGCGGTAGTACTCAGCATCATGACCTACTCTCTCCAATATGCTCTTTTTAATGTCTTTGTAGGGAGTGGTACCATCCGGATTCGCAGCTTGATAGGCAGTTTGGAGAATACCTGTCAGTAATGGCGCTACGTATTGACCCCAACGTTCTTCGGGCCATTGGGCAGAGGAGGCCACTCTTTCAAAGTTAGTAAAGAAAGCGTCAGGATCCTCCCCATCCTGGTACTTCTGGAGAACCCAGCTAGGAACATTAGGGTGAACCTTGCTAGCTGCAATTGTGTCAGTGAGCTTTTGGAGGGCTGTTTCATGTACTAATTGATTATTGGCCATGATGGTGGCTTGGCTCCTTAACGCACTCTGCAGGGCCTCTCTGTCTTCTTTAGCTTCCCTCTGTTGGGCCTCCCATACTAACTGAAGGTGGCGCTGCCCTTCAGCTAGCTGTTGGATAATGTCCTCCAAAGTGGGTTTTTCCCCCATTTTCACCTTTGGGTCCGTCCTCTATCGCACACTGTTGGAAACCCCACTTCTGACACCACTGTGGCAGTGGGCGTGGCGATAATAAGGACTATGAGGCTCAGATGGGGTGTGAACAATGGCTTTATTCAATTTTAGATATCCGAGTTAGTCTTCAGAGTTATATGGCTTGTGGACTCTCAGTACTAAGTTGTCTCTTCTTTCCCCCAGGGTTCCTCTTGACCGGCGAAGATGCTCTTCGTGGGACTCCCAGGTGCACCGGAAACAAGAGGAAGGGAGATATGGGTGAGTCTAGGGTTTTGGTAATGGGTGTTTAGTGTCAACACGAGAGAGAGAGAGAGGGAGAGAGAGAGAGAGAGAGAGAGAGAGAGAGAGAGAGATACCGTCCCCTAGAATAGTGTGATGACCTGGAGGTTAGAATGTACAAGATAGTCACCTTTTTGCGTGATTTCAGGAGTGACAGGTTTTTATTTCTTTGAGTGCTCTTATTTCTTTCCCTTTAATGTTCTTATTCTTCAGTGCTCTTATTTCTTCTCCTCTAGTGCTCTTATTTCTTAGTGCTTTTATTTCCTCCCCTCTAGGGCTCCTATTCCTTAGTGCCCTTCTTCCTTCCTTCTCCTCTCCTCTCTCAACACCCTTTGCCTCCTCCCCATCCCTGTAGCCCTCATCCCCTCCTCTCTCCCATCATCCCCTCTCCCCTTTATTTAACCAGAAACTGTCCTTTATGTAGGACCGTACCTGGTTGTGCCACGTCCCTCCGGGGACTTGGCGGAGTTCACGCCCTTCTGGGTCCTCTCTGGTTTCTGTCCGGTCCTGGACAACCGATTCACGGGCTCTTTTGTGGTCGGGCGTCCTCCTGTCTTCTCGGGTCCTTCTTTCTTCTCTTCTTCCTGTCTTTCGGAGTCTCCTTCAGCTACGTGCCGCGCGTAGTCCATCGTCGGTTTTTACTGCCTCGGGAACCCGGATATGAGGGTTCCCGGCGAAGCAGACGGCATCCATGTTGCCATGACGCCCGGGCAGGGAGTCGGCAAGGAGAGAGAATCGGGACTCCGTTCCCGATTCTGTCCTTACGGTAGCCAGAACGTCCGTCTGCCGGCTACAGTAGGTTTACTATATTTTTTGGTATTCACATACTGCGATTTTAATTTTACTAATAAGAATTTTATGACTGCAAATGCTCTGCACATAAAAAGGTAAGATAGGTCTATCTTTTTAATATGTTGAGCCTCTGCAGTCGTAAAATTGCTATAAGTAACATTAAACTCACAGGTGCTTATTCACAAAGGTCTGTCATATCTTTTTTAGGTGCAGAGTTTTCTGTAGTCTTAAGATTTCCATTAAATTGCAGCTTTATGAATACTGAAAAAAGAGTAAATTTATACAAACATGTGAATCAGACCCACAGTCTACACCATGGTCTCAGATGCATCCTGTTGGACTTTTTGCCCTACGCAGGGTCATCCCCAGTCTTTTTGCCTCCTTCCTCCTGGTTTTTCTGGCCTCTTGCTGTTGGCTCTAGGACTCTGAGCACTTTATCACTGCTGACCAGTGCTAAAGTGCAGGTTCTATCCCATCTAAAGTTGGTATGATTGGCTTATACCTAATTGGCATATTTAATTTACCTATAAGTCCCTTGTACAGTGGTATCTCTATACTCAGGGCCTGTAAATAAAATACTACTAGTGGGCCTGCAGCGCTGCTTGCGCCACCCACTAAAGTAGACTTTCAAAACCTGTCTCAGGCCTGCTAGCGCAGGGCCTGTGTGCGCAGTTTTCTGCCACAGGGACCTGGCATCTAAATTTACTTGCCAGGCCCAGAACTCCCCTTTTAGTACATGTAAGTGACCCCTAAGGTACACCATAGCTAGCCCTATGGTCAGGGTGCCATGTATGTAGAAAGGCAGGACATGTGCCATATTGCATGGCCTGTCATAGTAGTGACAAACAGCCTAACTTGGTGTCTCACTGCTGTGAGTGCTGCCTTTTCATAGGATTGCATTATAAATGCCCTGCCTTATGTGTAAGGGGTATTATCTGATTTATGAGGGGTAGCGTAGGCGTGTTTGGTATGGTTATGATGGTGATAATAAATGCTGCTTACTGGTGTATTTTGTATTACTATCACAGAAATGCCACTTCTAGAAAGTGCGCATTTATCTGTGCTTATGATTCTGGTGTTTTGCAGCTTGACTCCAATCCACGTCTGGGCAGAGTGACAGTCCAGGCTTTGTGCATACTTTTCAGACAACCTGTACACAGGGAGGGTGGAGGTGTCACAGAGGTGCATCTGCATACTGAATAGTCTTCCTGGGCTGAGAGAAGGGAGAGGCGGGGCACACCTGCATTTGTAAAGACTGTGACCTGGCCTCACACAATAGGGTCGTTAACCCCCCCACTCAACTTTGGAGCCTGTGCTGAAAGGAGAGAGGGGGCACTCCCAGAACCAGTTGTAACTGGCTGGAACCTCCTCTCCCTACCCTTGTAAAACACTGTAAGAACTGACTATAAGTACAGGGGAATTTTCCCCACAATTTGGAGACTCTTGGAATCATCTTGGAACTGGACGGCAAAGGCTGAAAGGACTCACCAGGAACCGCCATGGACTGCTGCTGCTGTGCTGACCTGTGACCTGCCTGGTCACTGTGAAGGACTTGCCACTTGCTGCCTTTCCCTTGTGCTGGCCTGTAGCTGGGCCCTCCACCTGAGGACCTTGTCTTAAGATTCTGCTCCCCAGGGGCAGGGTGCTGTGGCCCCTGACCCCTGCATCCATTTCTTCACGAGGGGTGCTTCTCCGTGGTTGCGGCTGCCATAGCGCTGATTGCAGCTCGCTTATGGAGCCTTGGGAGCTCGTAGGCTCCTTGCTGCATTGTGCCCCTTTAAATAAGATCACCGCAGCGGCCCGGGAAGCTGGAAGAACACTTGCGCACCGCATCGGGTGCAGGCGAGTGTCTGCTCGGGCCCCAGGAGGGGTATGATCTTCTTGTGGCTTCACGGCAGGACCAGGGGAAGGCGCAGGGAGTGCCCCCTGGCCTCTGCGTTAGAAGCAGGGCGCTCCTTTTCTGCTGTTAGGTAAAATGGTCATTTTTGTGGTCCCCCCCTTGGTGGAAGGGCCAGTGGAGGCCCAGGGGGGCCCCCAGAGATCGCGGGTCCCGGGAGGGGCCTGTCATTAAACCGGAGGGGGTGTGTTGTGCCCCCCTCCTGCCCTAAGTTGTTTTTGCTGGCTTTGGCCCTCCTCATGAGGTCCGGTTGAGGCCCTGGGGGGCCCCCAGTAATCACGGTCCCCGGAGGTGCCTGTCTATAAAAGAGAGGAGCTGCATGTTGCCCTCCTCTGACCCCAGAGTATAAGGGAGGCCCCCGTTTTGCGCATAGGAGCGCCGGGGGCCCCATTGTTTGCCTTCGAGGCACTGGAGGTGCCTTCATCCAACCAGGTACTGTTTAAAGGACCAATATAGTTGCAATCCAAAGTTCTTTCTACAGACTTTTGTTTGATTCATATATTATCTACCTGCGTTCGAGGTTTTTACATATGTGTATGCAAATGTTCCTTTTATGGACATGCTTGCTAATATGTTTTTCTAACTTGCCATATGTTTTCTAATGTTCCTACTATGGGCATTTTATGATATTCTTATGACAAGTGCTGTAATGTAATAACGTGTTTTCCTGACTACTGCTTATGTTGCAGAATACTGAGTAACCTGTGTGTTATGTGTGACTACTGCTAGGTTGCAGAGTAAGTAATGTGTAACGTTCTGACAACCGCTAAGGTAGAAGGATAGTACTGATATGTGATGTTTGGTCTGATAATTGCCTTGTGTACGATACAGTATATTTTCATATAATCTGGTGTTGTGTTTCCTTTGTGGTGGGGATATTGCGTCACATGTGTTGTGTGGGTTGTGCAAACGCTTTACACATTGCCTCCAGGTTAGGCCTGACTGCTCGTGCCAAGCTAACAAGGGGGGGAGCAGGGGTTATCTTGGACGTGTAACTCCCTTGCCCTGACTAGAGTGGGTAAGTTCTGCCTGGCTGAGGAGCATACCCTAGCCAACCAGAAACCCCATTTCTAACACATCCCATCTGTGCAGCTCCAAATGGCTTTAACAAGAGAAGGAATCATCTTTCACCCAACCAGTTGCAATTTGCCTCTTGGATAGGAGGGATACCCTGGGACCATGCATCAACTATAGACCAGTGTTCTTCTTTATACAATCAAGTCATACAGCCCAATGTGATGCAAACGCTGGGCAGGTTGAAAGCATATGTAAAAGGTCTTCTCTGTCAGTCCTACATTCAGGACACCCATTGAAGGATCTCAGAAACATTCTATGCAGTCTCTTTGGGTCAAACAGTTTTAGGATAAATGATTTTCTGCAATTCACTGTCTTAAATAGCATCTTCTATCCATAACTCTTTTTTTGGCCCTGATAACTTTATCTCAGCCATGTACACCTGTGCCCTATATATTTGTGTCCTTTCTCTATTTCAATTACCCAGTATCAACAATGCATCTAACACCAAATGCATTGCCAGAGGTTCAGTTTGTGAGCTCCATGTCTTCTGTATCACCTCATTCAGATTCAGAATTTAGGTGTACGTGCCTGAGCATCTGAAGCATATGAAATCTACCCTCTCCAATCAGATCACCAAACTTCCGCACCTGTGCAACCTCCCGGATCTACACATCCATTTCGCTAGCCAGTTTACGGAAGACTGACAGGAATCAAATCAGCCTCTAAGGGGTGAAAGGCACTTTAGCTTTAGTATGTGACAACATTTTAGGTATGCAGTACCTCATAATCATCATTAATATCAAACATTTTATGTTTATATCATCAGATTCAAATAGGTTCAACAGTGAATCCATCCCCTCCCAACTGGACATTCCAAATCTTAAGTCAATACTTGCCGCATCTCATAGGCTGCTAGGGCCTCTTATCTCTCTGCTGTTCCACCACCTCAATGTCCATGTCTTCTATCTTTTTCTCAAGGGTTGTGATATCCCTTCTAACTACTGCTTTAATCCATGGTAGCTGTAAACCACATACCCTGAATACAAGCCTTGAAGGCAACTCATTCAATAAACACATCATTTGTAAGGCTTCACTTATTTCCAAGTCCTGATGGATGGGCAAACCTATCAATTTGTGGAACACGCTGTTGTCTAGTGCCTCTACCATTAGTCTCCTACGCTGTATGCATGTTCTTACACCACCCATCTGATTTCATCCAATATTGGGGCATAACTGTGTGGCTCTCTAGCTAAGTGCTCCATCCACAGCAGGGAAACATCCAGAAGCCCATATTGTAGCAATAGGTATAACCTGGTGTACACATTAGGCACTTGGGAGTAATGTGTATATTCTTTAAGCATTGGATGCACCAGCCTCCAAATATTATGCAGTCCCCAGTGATTCAACCATGCAGCCAGAGCCTTCAAGGTTCTTGCTGTCGGTATCCCAGGAAGTGACAGGAATTATCTATCTATAATCTTGACAGGCACAATTTTAAACTCTCCACTCCACAGAGATGGTAATTGCATTCTGGGAACTATTTGCACCTGCAATAAGATTAAGAATTTACCCTAGTCATAGATAGGTGCATATATGCCAGCCTGCGTAAGTACCCTCCCATCTAAAGGCCATCCACAAATATAAACCTCCCATTTGGATCTATATTCACTTTTTACATAGAATACAAGACCCCTGGCCTAACCAAAATCAATGCCCCTCTCATGTAGGAGCAATATTCAGTGCAGTATAGTTGTCCTTTCTTTTTTGGCGCATCTTTTCACCTTCTAACAACATCAGTTGCTTTTCCTGTAAACAGACTACATCTATCCCATGTCAGCTTCCCCATGCCATGCACATTCCAGGTTGTAATCTTGTATTTATTGATACTTGTTATTTCACTAGCTACCTATAGTGATATAGTGGTGTATAGGAAACCCCACTCCACGCCAGGGTGGCTCTCAGCTCACATGTGCTGAATAACTATCTCTAACCTTTGTTGCAGATATCCACTGCTGTGTTAAAGTCACCTCTACATTTTCAGTATGGTTATGTCTACCAGCTTACATAGAATAAAAAAAAAAACTTTGAGCAGCACATGACCATATATATAAAGGCTTGCAGGCTAATTAGCAAGATTGAAACATCATGCTCATCTTGAAAGTGAAGTGGGCATTGTATATTGTTTGAAGGCCACCAATCTCCCTTATGCCTTGAAGCTAGTATCTCCGGACCCCAATCACACACTCTCATTCATAGTCTTGAAGTCCGATTGATCATCTGGCCATTCTTAGCCTGCTTAGATATTAGTCTATGTTCCATTGTTCCTATAGTCTTGGCATGTCTCCTTATTAAATTCAGGTGCTCTCGGGTACTTCCAGCTTGACTGTCTGCTTCAGTACCAGATTCTCAGCTCAAGTGGCAACCTCTTCAGCTGTTGATAAGTGATGCAGTGTGCTATTTTCTACTACAATTGCTTAAAATGGAAAATCAACATGTATTTAAGACCCTGTGTGCCCTTTTGACTGAGAAAAAATCGGATAGACCCCCAGAAGACACTTGTTCCTCCAACCAAGAAGATCTCCTTAGTAAGACCCTCTGTGCCCTCTGGCAGACCAGCAATCTTGATGGTATTCCTTCTGGAATGGTCTTCCATCTCTTCCTCTCTTTAATTCAGCATTTCCATCCTGCTCTTGATTTCAGCAAACTGTTTTTGCAATACTTGCACAGTGAGTCTTTTACTGGCTATAACTGATTCCATCTCAATAACTCTTTCATACAGAATATTCTGGTCTGCAGTAATCAAACTCATGTCAATGTCTGAACTGTCTATCTTTGACTTCAGCAGGCCTGCCAAATAGCACACTTTAAGGGTCAGACTAACACATATTAGTGATGGTGTCCACATCACTGCACTAAAATGTATTAGTCACACATTCTAGTGCCCATGGGACCACCCACAAGGCACCCTGAATGAGGCTGTATTTAAACTATAATGGTTTTGCTCTGGTAGTGCCATGCTGCTGCCCAGCGCCAACCACTTTACTGCCTCAGGAGTAAAAATAAAATACCTTTATACATCAAGCATGGGTGTGCGCCAAATAAGAACGTTTAAGTGACTTGATGCTTATATGAAGCCAAGGCCCACCTTCTAATCTCATGTCTTTGAGTACTCTGGCCTTTTGTCACATGGATATTTGGGTGTTTTTGTGCTGGTATGTAGAGAACGATTTGCTGCCAGAATGTTTTTGGTAGGGTCCTGCCAGTCTCTGTATTAGCAGCACCTCAAAATCAGACTTTTTGGAGGTAGTGTGATCAAGCAGTCTTAGGCTTAACAAAGAGGAGTGCAAGACATTCACACATACACACAATAGTCAATAAATGAAACACACAACTCAAAAAGGAGATCCACACCAATTTATAGAAAAAGCAACTATCTTCATACATGTTTAGGCATCAGAGAAAAATCATTCAGGTATGCACGTTTTTAAATAGGAAATCCTTTCACCTGAAAAAGTGGGCACACTGCAATTTCTGAGTTCTGCTATCCTATCCTATGGAAGAAAAATCTAATTTTGCAAACAGGTAGAATACAGCGACTTACAAGACCAGTCTTCAGGAGTTAAGGTGAGAAGTGGGCAAGGACCAAGGCAGCACCAGCAGTACACCACCAGCAACACAGGGGCGGCCGGGTGCAGGATGCAAGACAGCATCTGGTGCCCCATGCATTACAATGGAGATCAGTCACTGCGGAAAGAGGCTGCAGGCCAGTCGGGCTAAACCAACAGTGGGGCTCAGGCCCCACAATGCTCAGGCACAGGTAGGCATCTTTGGTCCTCTTCTCCAGTGCCAGTGTTCTTTCCTTACATGTCGGGTTTTTCTTACTAAATCAGTTACGCTGGAGGGGGGCTGCATGCAAAGGCTGCAGGCATTGTCGGGGACTCAAGGATGGGTGAAACCACAATGGACTTGGTCTCTGGAGGGCTGGGGATCTTTGTTGGCACTGGCGGTCCACTTTAACTCGGCTTGGAGATGGGTGGTGCAGTGGTGAATTCAGGTGTTGGGTTTCGGTAGTTCCAGAGGCTTCAGGGTCTCCACTTTGGAGTTTGCTGGAGTACTGGACCACTGCTCACCTGAGGTCTTTAGTCTTTTTCAAAGGCAGGCAGTCCCCACAGGTTTCTGGAGTCACTTTGGTACAGATTTCAATGAGCGATGGAGGCAGGCCGGCAGGATTGGTACCAGGTCAGCTGCTTTTTTTCTCCTCTTCTGCTTTTGCAGCTCTTCAGTGTCCTTGGTCTTCTTAGTTCATCAGGTTTGCTTCTCTGGTGCCAGGGGCTCCCCTAAATATTTAATTTATGGGCATTAGGGGTGTGTAGGGTAGTAGCCAGTGAGCTACTGACCCTTGGGGTCACTACTCCTCTTATATGACTACTTTCTGTAGAAAGTGGGTATAATCTTGTCTCAGAATATCTAGTTACATCATCACAAAGGGGGATGTTACACCCTCTTACCGGACAGGTTTTTGTTCTGAGCCTCCTGAAAGGAGAAGGCTCTGACCCTAAGGGGCCAGAACTGTGTCTCAGGTAGCAGGCTGGCAGAAATCAGTCACCATAGGCAGGTAGGGTTTCAGGGGACACCTTTAAGGTGTCCTTCCATATGGGCTTATCAATATTAGATGTTTGATACCAAATATCCCCATTTTCAGTGAACCTATCGTGTAGCTTGGGAACTCATATTGATCAGTGTCCAGCACATGCATTTAAAATGGCTTCCCCGTCCACTTATTATGTCTAAGAATTGACAGAGACATAGCAGGGGCATATCTGATCATGCAGATATGCCCACACATGTAATATAATGCACCCTGATTTTGGGCTGTCACGCCTGCTGTGGGGTGACTTACATATATTGCATGGAGTGTTTGGGGACATAGTGCACAGGTATGTGTGACATGTTGTATTTTGACTTTTGTTTGCACCAAGACACGCAGCTTGCAGTGGAAGCCTGTCATGCGCTTGGTGAGGGGTCCCTTAGGGTGGCCAATTTGTGCTGCGTCCCTTAGGGATCCTCTTTAGGGCCCCATGCCATCGGTACCAGGGATTCCATTTGCTAGGGAGAGTGATAAAGGCTTTGTCAATTGTACAGTTTTTTGGGAAGACCTGGTCGACAGGGACCCAGTGCACTTTAATCAAAGTTGCATCAAATACTAGCCAAAAAGTGGGGGGGAGTGACACAAAGAACCCAGTTCCCTACAACTGTTATGAAAAGGCTTTGCTGATTTGCACTTTGTTCTCACCTGCAAGTGTTTAGTCTGGTACAGGAATGTAAGCAATGATGGTGTGCTGATCTATTGCTGTGATGTATTTATCAATGTAACTAGGACTACCTCATCCTAGTGGAGAGTGTGACAGCACTGGGTAAAAATAGGGCAGAGTTCAAGTGTCTACTTTTCATGTTATAAGTGGAAAGTTTCAACTGAGTACGTCATAGAACCCTGGCAGTCATGTGGTCTATCCTTATAGCGTTTACAGTTTGTGTTTGCAATTGTCACGGTTGATGTAAAAAGCAATGTAATTGGCAGCGGAATTAATCTTTGAGTTTGTCAGGACATAGATGATAATCAATGCAATTAGCAGTGGCATAAACAGTATCTGTTAAAGCATATGCCTGCTTTGTACATTCTTTCCTTGGCTGCGTGTTATCGTATGCTTTCAGTCAGACTCATTCAAGTGATCACCAGGTGCACTTTTATAGTGCATATGAATGGTAAGCCTATCCAATATGGATGTTTTAATTTCTTAGATGCAGAGCAGATGCAAATTGGCTCAAGCTGTATAGAAACAACTTTGTGATGAGGATGGTAGTAAGTAGGACTGTGGAATAAAAATGGTTGGCTTGCAGTTCACTCAATTCATGTGGGCATGTAATATTTAGTGGTAACAAAAATAGTTACTAATTCCATCTGTCAGTAACTGAAAAGCAGTTGTTTGGAAGCCCACCAGGATCTCGTTCTGTAGCATGAGTTAGGCAGTAAGGAGACTCGACTGTGAAAAACAGACATGCACAGATCCCTGCCAAGATTATTTAACACAATGGCCCTCATTCTGACTTTGGCGGGCGGCGGAGGCAGCCCGCAAAAGTCCCGCCGGCAGAATACCGCTGTGCGGTCAAAAGACCGCTGCGGTTATTCTGGGTTTCCCGCTGGACTGGCGGGCGACCGCCAGAAGGCCGCCCGCCAGCCCAGCGGGAAACACCCTTCCATGAGGATGCCGGCTCCGAATGGAGCCGGCGGAGTGGAAGGGGTGCGACGGGTGCAGTAGCACCCGTCGCGTTTTGCAAATCTTGGTGGGGCCCTGTTACGGGGGCCCCTGCAGTGCCCATGCCATTGGCATGGGCACTGCAGGGGTCCCCAGTGGCCCCACGACACCCCATACCGCCATCCTCTCCCTGGCGGCCAAAACCGCCAGGAACAGGATGGCGGTATGGTTTCTGACCGCGGCTGTACCACCGCGGTCAGAATGCCCAAGGGAGCACCGCCAGCCTATTGGCGGTGCTCCCGCGGTCGTAAAACCGCCAGGGTCAGAATGACCCCCAATGAGTTATCTTATCAAGGTCTACAGTGGAGTTGAGCCTCAAGGCCTTAAACTGTGCTAGGAACTTCAGATACCAGAGCTTCACCAATGAGAACTATGTTGCAATACATTTTGACAGGGGAGCGGGAGCCAATTAATTCTTGTTGAGACTCTCATTGCTCAAAAGAGGAATTTTCTGTCTTTACACAGACTTAGGGGGTTATTACAACTTTGGAGGAGGTGTTAATCCGTCCCAAAAGTGACTGTAAAGTGACGGATATACCACCAGCCGTATTACGAGTTCCATAGGATATAATGGACTCCTAATACGGCTGGTGGTATATCCGTCACTTTACCGTCACTTTTGGGACAGATTAACACCTCCTCCAAAGTTGGAATAACCCCCTTAATTTTTCCATTTTTACTCACAAAAAAGCTGCCACCTTCTGAAAGGAGGAAGCAGAAACATAAAATAATAAAAGCATTTATTTTCAACTTAGGGAGGGCAGGGCCAGCCTTCTCTGCATTGGTGGGTGCGGGGGGGATTTCTATGTGCACCCCTCCCCATGTTGTTTGGCCGGCCGTCTGAGGCCGGAAAAACTGACATGTGCACTTAAAACCTTCCTCCCGGCAGTCTTTCACAGCCAAGTTGAGACGAAGTGCACGCTCCCACTTCCCCCCTGAGCAGCATTTCAGCACGCTCAGGCCAATCCCAGCTCTTCTTTCATGCTGTGTAACAGTATGAAACAAGTGTCTGGATTGGGTGGGGATGGGATGAAGGCAGATGCACCGAGGCAGCGGAGTCGGAGGAGGCGAGGTGGCACAGCAGGTAAGTGTTCTTTTTTTATTATTTGTGCCCCCACAGCTCTTCCCGCTGTCCCACTAGCCCTTCCTGCCAGCTGCCTCCCATAAAAGCGTCATTCAAAGTAACACACATTTGGCAGTAGAATGTCACTCGTATGCACACTGATACCATGAAAATGACACACATAAGCAGACAGAAGACTTGACAACTATGGCCTAGAGATTCTTAGGATGCTGTAGTAGTCTCTACTACTGCATAACATTTATCCATGGTTTCAGGAGCTGTACCATTCATCTGTTCGACATCCCAGAGCCGGTATCTCTGGTTCTCCATTTGCACAAGAGGTTACCAAATTTCGCTGAAGCATCTGAGTAAAACAATAAGGTTTTCCCAGTTTTTGGCTTTTGATTGCAAGTCCGTATTCAAACACCATCACTTGTGCTTTAAAGTTTAAACATTGTTTTCCAATGTGGAATAACAGAAAAAGCTATTTGCTAGAAAAATATATTGTTACACAATTTTATTTGTTACCCATTTTTCTCATGCCAAGGTGTCAGACGTAGTTTCAATGGGTTTACAAGTAAAGAATGTTATAGGAATATTTTCTTAACATCACATCCATAAGAATTATAATGCAAAAAATCTCAATATTGCTATGTAGTCCAAATAACGTCTCTTTACCACTATTCTTGAATGATGCAGAAAACATCAATGTTGCGATATAGTGCAGACACCATGGGGGTCATTACAACCTTGGCGGGCGGAGGCGGTAACCGCCATGCGGCCGCCAATGCGGCCGCACTCAGGCGGCCCCCATTATGACATTCGCGCTGGGCCGGCGGGCCCAAACCAAGTTTGCGCCCGCCAGCCCAGCGGGAATGAGGCCGCAACATAGGAGCTGGCTCCTAATGGAGCCGGCGGTGTTGCGGCCGTGCGACGGGTGCAGTTGCACCCGTCGCGCTTTTCACTGTCTGCTATGCAGACAGTGAAAAGCTGGCCAGGGCCCTGTTAGGGGGCCCCTGCACTGCCCATGCCAGTGGCATGGGCAGTGCAGGGGCCCCCAGGGGCCCCAGGACACCCCTTACCGCCAGCCTCTTCCTGGCGGTGCAAACCGCCAGAAACAGGCTGGCGGTAAGGGGGTCGTAATCCCCAGGGCAGCGCTGCAAGCAGCGCTGCCCTGGCGGATTACATCCGCCCGGGCCATTGTGGCGGTAAACCGCCGGCCCCGGCGGAGCGACCACGGCGTTTCCGCCGCGGTCAAAATACGCCGGGAGGCACCGCCAGGTCATAATACCGCCAGGGTCATAATGACCACCCATATATTTAACAACTGTTCGTTGATGCCACTTCTTCAGGGCTAATAAGTCCTGCTGTAGTGGCAATAGTAAAACATAAGGCCATATGTACTGATACTGAAATGTCATAAACATGTGGGCCTAGATTCCGAAAGGTGTCACGCAGCGCAGTGCAGCAGCCAAAACTGCTGCGCTGCATGACAGGAGAGAGAAGGAGAGCACCATATTCGCATAGAAACAGCACTCTCCTTCCCTCTCCCTAGCGCCAGTGCTGATTTCAGCTGGTGTGCACCATGTGCACACCTATGCACCATAGTGCATTAGTGCTAGGGTGTGTGCGTGAGTCTAGCATAGGTACCCTTCCGGTACAAAATGCTATGTCTAGATAAGTGGAAATTATTTCCTTGGGTTTCCTTGTCTGTTTAAAACACACATACAGTATTTATACAGCACACAAGCAGCAATAAATCAACCTTAAAGTGTTAACACAAAACAAGAAAATTCCAACACCAATTTAGAGCCATACAGTGACATTTCATAAATTATTTGACTCAAAAATGACAATAATCAAGTCAGTAGAACCAGAGTTATGTAATTTCAAGGTTTTGTGCTAAATATAGCACCTAAAAGCACAAAGGGCCAACTGTAGTTATCGGGTGACATCGGACTGGGGCAAAGTCACAAATTCAGGCCAACCCAGATGGAGTGTGAGCCAGATACAGGAACTGGTTTAGTCCTACTGAGAATTGTACATTTCATTCTTGATGTGGAGTGTTGCATTACACTCTGTTGTTTCTGAAGAGGAGCTGAGAGGGCTGTGATATGAGGTCCTGCAGTGAGTTGCACTCTCCACTTGTGATGCGTCAGTTCCCGTGAACTGAGCTTCAGCATTTCTAAGGGAACCCACAGTTGAGCCAGGAGGAGTAAGGACCCTTGGTTCTGATGCCAGCCAAGGGTCCAGGAACTGGGGTCGCCTCTTGAGGATCAAGATTCACTTCAGCAGAGGCCAGCAGCAGGGCACAGGTAGGTTCAGGTGAGTCTTGGCAGCTTGCCAGAAGCAGGGCAGGTCTCAGGAGCTTATTACTTATATACCTGTTGCTCAGAACTGGAGGCCATTCAGCTAGCTCTTGAGTCACTCTGGTGGTTTTGGGTTCAAGGACCAGTTCCAGTCTTTCTTTTTCAGGCAACGGACAACAGGCCAGTTCTTCTTGGAGCAGATCAGCAAGGCAGATCTTTCCAGCAGCTGGACAGCAGAAAAGTAGTGCCTCTAAGTGTTCTACAGGACCAGAAATGATCTAAAGAGTGGGAGAAGCTTCTGAAGTTTTCCTCACAGAGATATCTGGAATTTCCGGGATCTCTGCCCTGATCCAGTCTGTCTGCAATCACAATATGCCAGTGTGAACTTCTTTGTGTATGAGTTGAGATAGTGCTTTGAAGTGCAAGTAGCGCTTGTGCAGCTGTGCCTGCCACCCGCAATAGGAACAGATTAAAGCAGGTTCAGCAGGAGTTCCCTTGTGGGACTTCCATTGAACCTGGTTTGATACATTTCTATCACAAAAAGTAGGCCCCACCACACAACTGGTATACCATTTTTACTGGGACAAGTGGTAGAACAGTGGGTGGTCGGAATTTTGAGGATTTCTCCTGATTGTGGAAGTTTCCATCACAGACATGCAAGGAATTCTTTCGATTTTAGGCAATGTTTGAGGTTTGCAAAGTATTGTGGATAAGAACACATTAAAGGATCCACACAAAGTGCACAACTCTGGGCTCCCTTTGATGTCTAGTTTTCTGAAATTTCTTAGTCTGGTAGTGTTCTCTAGGTGGGGGCCAGCCAAGCCTTAAAAGTGCAGCTTTTCGCCATGGCAAGTGGGGAGATATTGGGAGTTAGCCCTACTCTCCAGGCCCATATGTAAAAACAACAATCAAAAGGTTTAAATGTCCTCTTGTTTGCCTGTGGAATGTGATGTTACATTCTGCAGGAGATCAGAAAGACTGTTGAGATTTTAGAGGTGAGGGTAGGGCCTGAAGAAACTAGGATGGACTCGACCCACCCCATCCCTGCCCAGAGCGAACAGGGCAGGATGACTGATTTATTCCTTTTAGGGAGGGGATGTGGCCAATGCCAGAGTGCAACACCTGTGAACCTTTCTATTTCCAACATGTAAAATCCCTGGTATCTAATTAGGTTTCTGCCCCCCCACAGGGCAGATTTGGGGCAAACTTCCCTATTGGGACAAAATTAATGTCTCCCCACATGGGGCAGAAAGATACTATTGCCCCTTCTGCAATGAGGGGTATGGCTCAATACCAGTATAGGACTAATGGTGATCCCATATGGACCCATCTGTTTGTATGTTTTGGCACCATTTTGAGTACCCTATTGGAAGTTGGGGGAAACCCCATGTCTGCTCTGGGAGGGGTGGTACAGGAAGACTGGTTTGGTCCTTTTGGGATGGGTTGTGGACGATCCTAGCATCCAATGCCTGTGTCTCTTTCTATATGCCACATGAAAAATTCCTGGTGTCTAGTGAGCTTTCTACCCTTCTCTAGGGAGTAGTTTTAGGACAACCTCCCTAATTGGGGGGACAAACATCCTATCTTCCCTCAGGTGGGTAGAAAAACACTACTGCCCCTTCTGAGGTGGGAAAATGGCTTCAGGGGACAGACTAGACCGAGTACCCCTATCCACCTCTGGGGGCAGGGGGCAGAAAGTCTATTGGGTCCCAGATTGGGGGAGAGCATGTCTCAATGCCCAGGAGGGCTGCTTCCTTCACAAAAATACTTCATAAATGCTGAACCAGGTGTCTATTGGGCTTGCCGCACCCAGTGAGGCAAACTGAAGTTAATCACCCCCAGGAACCTCACAGGGGGGTGAGAAAGACTGTCTGTGTCTTTTTGGGTTCAGGGATTGGCCATGCCCCTGGTGGGCAACCCCCACATGTTTATTCCAAAAAAAAATCTCCTGCCATCTAGTGGACTTTCTGCCTCCCCTCAGGGGGGCAGATTGGAGGCAATCCCCCCATGTACTCCCTGGGGATGCAGAAAGACAGTCTGCCTTGTTGTTGGGGTGGGGTATGACCATGCCTAGGCTGGGCTGCCCACACCTCTATAATATTTTTGAAAGAAAAATTCCCTCATATCTAATGGCTTTCTGTTCCCATGGGGAAACCCATCTACCGCCTATGGGGGCAGAAAGACTGTCAGCATATTTTTGGGGGTTGAGGGCATGGCTGAGCCTAAGGTCGTCAGCCCCGACGCCTATATTTATTTTTATAATATGCCCTAATATCTAGTGGGTTTACTGCTCACCAGAAGGTGGCACACTGGGGGTAACCACCCTATCCACTCCCCAGGGGGGCAGAAAGGGGTGAGGAAATGGCAATACTCATTGTGGGTGGCCCCTGTGTTTATATCTACATAAAAAAAAAAATACCCTGGTGTTTAGTGTTCTTTCTCCCCCAGGTGGCAGGTTGGGAGTAATCACCCCATCTGCCTTCCTGAGGAGCAGAAAAACTGTAAACCCACATATTTTTGGGGTAAAGGCATGGCCGTGTCCATAGTGGGAAGCCCCCATTTTTTTATATTCTGTCCAGGTGTCTAGTGGGCTCTCTGTCCCACCTAGGTGGGGCGGATCTGGGGTAATTATCTCATCTGTCCCCTGGAGGAAGAAATACTGAAATTGTTAAGCACAAGCTCTTGCCCAGTGGCCTCTTCTCCAAAATTCCTGTCTCTAGTGGGTGGATCTCTGTTTGGGAATCACTCTCCTGTGGTGATCCCCAAGCAGGGATCAACTGGGAAGAGACTCTCCCCTTTGCAACAATACTCCTCCCAAAATAATGAGCTCTCTGGGGGTTGAGATATGGCTCCTAGCACTGATGCAGTGAAACTAAAATGATGTGCGATGAGTGGAGCAAAAGCCCTTGCTGTGGGGCCTCTGTAGAGCACCAAAAAAGCCTTTATTTACTTGCCCAGTGTTGACAAATGGCTGACAGATGCACTGAGGAGGTAGTGCTTGTGTAGGCTATTGACTGTCATGCAAACTTAAGAAGGTAAGCAATACAAAACTGTTACTACTAACACAGATTTTCAGCGTTAAATTCAAGTGCAGTCATGTTATAAATGACACACATTAGTCAGGTTAACTACTAAGGCGGTCATTCTGACCGCGGCGGTCGGCGGTCGCCGCCCACCAAGCGGTTCCCGCCGAAAGACCGCACCGCGGTCAAAAGACCGCGGCGGTCATTCCGGCTTTCCCGCTGGGCCGGCGGGCGACTGCCAGAAGACCGCCGGCCGGCCCAGCGGGACAGCCCCTTCAACAATGAAGCCGGCTCGGAATGGAGCCGGCGGAGTTGAAGGGGTGCGACGGGTGCAGTGGCACCCGTCGCGATTTTCACTGTCTGCTAAGCAGACAGTGAAAATCTTTGTGGGGCCCCCAGGGGCCCCACGGCACCTGTTCCCACCATCCTGGTTCCGGCGGTGGACACCGCCAGAAACAGGCTGGCGGTAAGGGGGTCGGAATCCCCATGGCGGTGCTGCAAGCAGCGCCGCCATGGCGGGTTCCCTGGGCCAGCGGGAAACCGGCGGGAAACCGCCGGCTCCCCTTTTCCGACCGCGGCTTTACCGCCGCGGTCAGAATCTCCCAGGAAGCACCGCCAGCCTGTTTGCGGTGCTTCCGCCGCACTCCGCCATGGCGGTCATGGACCGCCAAGGTCAGAATGACCCCCTAAGTCTATGTGGTTGGTTGCTAAGATAGGTATCTGCAACATAATAAAGCAACCATGCTTGACCCTCCTGCCTCGTATAGCAGTTCCTTTATTGTTCACTGCCTAAATTACCAGAATGCCCTTCTTCAGGGAATGTATGAAAAGCTATACATTGTAATGTAAATATAAAAAGTAGCAACTTTTAATTCTGTATACTTTTCATTACAGTCTCCAGGAGTTTCATTTTTTTGTTTTTGTTAGTTGAAACTGTCTTAGTTTATTTTCATTCACAGAAAATGTGATAAACCAGGTTTTTCAACTGATGATTATTTTTTTTATTGGTATACAATCACCTTTCCACTTTCAGTCAAATTCAACATTTTGTTGAACATGTTTACAAAAGTGCACAATTTCTAAATAATTTGATATCTCATCTGCTGATCGTAACAAATTGGATGTACAATTAACATTTTGTCATAGATTCATATCACTACTAAATTGAAGTAAGGATTAATTTAAACTATTTTCAATTTCAGCATTACATCTTTGTTGTAAAGTGTGCAGCTAATGTTGATTTTATAAGCTGCAACTGAACATATTGGCATGTTTGTTAGTATATTTGTTTGATAAAAATACTAGACTTGATTCACAGATATTGTTTTGGAATTCACAAAACTGCATTTGAAAAGTGAGGTCCTTATTTAGATATTGGTGAATGGGTTACTGCATCACAACACTGACAGATATTTCTTCCACCGAAATCCAAATCCCATAGGAAATAATGGGATTTAGATTTTGGCGGATGGGATATCCGTCACCATTGTGATGGAGCAACCCATCTGCCAATATCTAAATCAGGCCCTAAGTTTACAAGTACAAGAACTCTGTGCATAAAAATATACGGCATGCCTATCTTTTGATATGCAGAGTTATCCGCTGTGGCTAGGAGTCGCAGAACTCGTAAACTTACTATTAAAACTAAGTTTCATGAATTCCAAAACAAATATAAACTTACACTACAGTGTAAGTTTACATTTGTTAATCAAGCCCATTGTGTTTTTTTTAATTTCTTGTAGGAGCATCAGCCAGAGAGGGTGATCCACAAACCAATCTGAGAAACCAACCCATTGATAACACCAGCTCTGAAGCCTTCAGGCCCATATTTATACTTTTTGACGCAAATCAGAGTTAATGCAGGTTTGCGTCAAAAAGTATAGCACCAGCTAGTGCCATTCGAGGATAGACATGTCTTGTGCCAAATATAAATATGGAGTTAAGTTTGTGCTCGATTTGTGTAAAATAAATTATGCAAATCTGGTACAAATAGAGTATAAATATGCCCCTTAGTGTTCAAAGAACTTCTGATGGTGTTGAACATCATGAGAAGCAGGGAGGCCCATCAGGTTTATGTGTCACAAGGACAAACCTTCCTCAGCCACTAACTACAATGCCCGTAGCCAACGTAGTCCAGGTCCCTTTATCCATACTGTTGACTGTGTTGATCCCTGTGCTCCCACCATCATCACCTCCACCTCATTTGTCTCTAAACCCATCCTGGCTCCCATAGCAACTACATCAACTACGACAGCTATGGAACCAGGACCCACTATTTCAGTGCCCACAAAGTGGAGGATATAGGGTTGTGTTGGCAGGGTTGGGCCTGGTCAGGCTGGATTTAGTGAGGCCCTTAATTATGACCTTCCCAGAAACAAAATTAGTTGCAGAAGGAACATATTGATCGGTGTAAGGGATAGAGATATAACAACAGTTTACATATGTTGTAGGTAAGCAGTGGTGCATTCAAAATAAAGGACAGAAATATTATTTCAAGGTCATACAGGATTTTAAGGAATATAGCAGGAAAGTTTTTTGTGACAACATGCAATATGTTGATTTAAACCTGTTTGAGGAAACAGTTTCATATTCTTCACTATAGGGAAGTGGCTTTGTAAAAATATGGCAGATATTCAATTCTGTGAATAAAGTAAGCCCACTGCCTACTTAGGCCCCTTTACCAGCGACTGTAAAGAAGTGCAGAAGTACAACAATGAAGCACATCCCAGTACTCATTTCGCGTAGGCTCTCATTATTCTAATGAGACTACTGGATTTTGAGCAATAAGATCGTCCACAGTGTGGGAGACTGAGTCTGACCCACGGTGGGTGACACCTGTCGCTCCAAATCCAGTTTTGCTCCGGCTAACTAGCAGTGCCTCATCTCTCCTGAAACGTAGAGACGATTGGGCAGCCTAGCGCATGCATATCATACTTCTCAGGGAAGACGTGGTCACTCAGGTCGCATCAGGTTCTCTCATTCACAATTCGGTCTCATATATAAATGACAATGAAAGCAGTATAAGTTTTAAAGACTGGTTTAATAAAACAACTGCATTTTAGATAGCAAAGCGTGAGCTGCAATACCCAGAACGACACAACATAACAATATTAAAAGGGTGACGATGAGAGTGAAGCATAAGAATAATGCTATCATATTGCCAGTAAAATCAAGGGACTACTTTCTATCTGAATCATAATTAGAGCACAGCATGTTAAGCTTTAATCCTGCCTTTCAGGTTCCCTCGGGAGGACATCAACCCTCATACCTGAGCAAAGGCCTGTAGTCTGCGTTAACATCGGCAGCGAAGCATTCAGCATACAGTTATGGTTCCCTGGCTGGAATCTCCCTCTTAACGTGTAATGGGACTAGGAAGTGTTTTTATAATAACACATCTGATGTTCTAAGAAAATGTCCCTATGTAAGGATGTGTATTTTCTACGAATGTTGGAGACTTAACTTCTACCACGTTCACCCGCAATTTACCAAACTGTAGCCTTGATTGAAGCACAAAGTGATCAAGAATGCATTGTTTGAGTACACAGTGCTGGGCTAAGCAAAACAGTTAGATAGAAGAAATTAAAACAAGACCGTAAAACTGGTTATTGTAAAAATAGCAATGCAAAGCTGAATAAAAAAAATCTAGGTCAAGGTGCACAGCGGCCTAGTGTATTAAACTAACCTGCATAGATCTATAACTAAAATGGCTACACAACACTCAAAAGTATCATTTTTCAACATCGCCAATGACCAACTAGTTGCAGTGGAAGCAGTAATACCTACAATTACCCCAGTGTTTTCCTACTATGGCAGGACATTCAATACCTTAAAGTAATGTTACAGTTTCTGCAAATCATTTTATAACATATACAAACTATTCATATAATATAAACACGTTGTGTATGAGACCAGCCAATATAAAATGTGACATTGCAGCAATCTAATTCAGTGCATGTCTATAGGCCCTCTCCCCGCAGCCCCAAAAGACGGACATCATGTGGGGTGCCCCAGCTGGACACTGTGGGACACCACCGATAAAATAAAAAATAACAAGATTCTGGCTTCTGCTGTAGCAGGGAGCTAGCGTGGTCAGGGGGCGCCCTGGAGCTCTGTCCGTGGGCCTCAACATAAATAATGGTGTGGAACACCCCCAGTGGGCACTGGGGCACCCCAGATTGTTAAAAAATATTTTAAAATGTTTTGCCAGTTCCTGCATGCCCCATGTGCATTCTCAATTTATGAGAATCAAGTGCATAACTTCCAAAAGCCATTATTTGAAACAAACCTATATGAATACTGTGTTTTGTGACACTAGAATATCCAAACACATTTAAACAAGATTCTGTCTGAAACAAAAAGTAGAGAAGCACTGCTAAAACAACTGAGGAAACAATCTCAAACAAGATTTGCATTTGTATTGAGGTTTTCCAGTAATTCAAATCAAGTCAGGACTATCATTCTAACACAGAGGGAGATTCTACAAAGTGAAAAAGGACTTTGGGACATAATACAATGAGAAACTGCTATTAACATGCCAATGTACCAGGAATTTTAAAGAAACTTTGACTAGATCAAGGAAGCCATTGAAGGTCAATAAAGGAAAAGGCATATTGGGTTATGAAAATTTCACCTGCTGCAATAACATAGGGCTACATGTATGAAGATTTGAAATAGTAAATTATTAGTTGTGATTTCCCCTGAATCACAATTAGGAAATGATTATTTCAAATGCATGAAACTCTTTTGACTTTCATTTGTGATTCCCGGTGAGTCACAAATAGACCTAACTTATAAATATTAATGAGGTAGGTCACAATTTGTGACCCATTAGAAATCGCATACATCACAGGTATGGTGGCCTGCAGGGATCAACAGACCACCATGTTTGTGATTGTTTTTCAATAAAGCAATATTTGTTTTTAATGTATATGACAATTGTAAACAATTGTAAACCCTGCAGGTTTAGGCTAAATTGTAAGGCGTATCGAACCTTTGAGGGTAGAACTGTCAAGATACAAGAATGAATAACATGCAATACAGACCACGTCATTTATGTATTGAGATGTGGGTGCAATAAACTATACGTGGGCTGTACTATCAAGAAACTGAAAGTCAGAATTCTACAACATATCTGGGCCATCAAGAACATAGATCGAAGTTATCTATTGGCTAGTCATTTTGAACAACATCATACTGGGTCCCCAGCGAGCTTCCAGTATTATGGTATCAACTATGTTAGATCCCTATCCTCGGGGGGAGACAGAGAAAAAGAGCTGAGAAGGGAGGAGTCCTGATTAATTATATCATTGGAAACTGGGTACCCTGTGGACATAATACTGATACTGAATTACATGTCCACCTATAGGGTTGGTTGGTGCTCCTCTGGCAATTGACCAGTGATTGTATCATTAACTAGCAATTTTGAATTTGAGTAGAGTTTTGTCCCCACTCTCTGAAATTATTTGAGACTTACTTGTTGTACCAGGGATTACAGTCTCTGTCCACCTATGGCTATGGATGAATTATATAGGCTTGTGGACCTCTTTATCCATTTATTTATTTATGATCTCCTGGAGCAGTGAATCTTCCCTTGGGGGATATTCTTCACCGATGAATTGCATCCTTCCATTTTCAAAGTAGTGGATAATTTCCCCTATGTCGTGGCTGATAGATGTGTACCCCATGAAGGCAGGAGTGCACTAACTTTAACATTTAAAACAGTTGAGAAAGTCCCTTGGGCCCCTTACATGCATCTCCTAAGTGCCCTTTCAAAAAATCATTTTTGACTTATTCTGTATCCTTTGAGTGTCTACACCTCTGATATATCCCTTTAGAAAAGAATGTGACTGGGATGACATTCACTGGGATGAGATATTATATGAGCATAAAGCAGTGAAGAATTGTATGATTAATAGCTTTCCTCAGATGGAAGTGGACCTGACGTGAAGTTTTATCAATTACTTCTGAGTGTACTATGTTAGGTGCACTTTAGTAGAGTCTAGCATTTTACATCTGAGAAGGCACTCTAAGAAAGCATCAGCACTTTATGTGGGATGGTAGTTATACATAAGTAAGGCCTTACTTATTTATAGTTAACTTTGGGAGGATGTGCACTGGACCAGCTTAAAAACATCCCCTTGTCCTTCTAGTTTTTTTAGTATGATAGTTATAGACATCAAACTTTTAACGAGGGGACTCAGTGTGAGCGTTAGTAAGTAGTTTTTGGAGTATGTTTTATGTTTTAGCATATCATATTAGTTGCACTTTACTAGACTTTAGCACTTTATATCTAGAGAGTGAGTTTATGGAAGCATTAGCACTTTATATGCAGAGGAGTAGTAGTACCTATAATTTATTTTGTGTGTGATACTGTGTGCACTTTAACATAGTTTATGATTTGTTAAATCTGATATGCTACATATGAAGGGACATCTCATGAAAGCACTGAATATGCGATGCAGATGACTAGTAACTGCGTAATACTACATTATGTTGAGTTATATTGCAATAAAGCACTAGTGCTTTACATGAGCTTGTGAGGATGACTAGAACTTGATACTTTATATAGCCTCAAAATATGCACTTTATATGAATAACACTATGCCACGTGCCCCCTAAATATAGTAAATATTATTGATAAAAATAACTTTTCCTTTAGGAATATGGGTTGGGTATGTGATGATTTACCAATGCATGAATTAAAAATTGGTGTTAGGGATGTAGTTCTGCTATCTTCTGATGTTCCAAATGTTGATGTATTTAGATGTGCATATGTTGCTTTCTGAGGAGCCTTCCCCAAAAATTGGGGAGTGTAAACATCATTGATGGGGTCATATATTTGGCGAGAAAATAGAGGATAAATACATCCATGTAGTAGGATGGGTTAGAGGTCTAGCATGTTGGGCTGAGGAAATAGTGGAAGGACGATGTATTGAACGTGGGTCTGTCAAGGAGGACATCTAGACCACATTGAAGGAATCATGCCGAAACACGTCGGCCATGATTACTATTATGTTTGTTTGTTTGTTATGCCAAAATTCAATACAAATCTTATTGTTTAAAAATCAAATTTGTGCAGTTGAACATCTCTTTGGTGGTGCTGTTGATCGCTGGCTGCTGAAGCTGTGTGCTGGAGAAATATATATATATATATATGTATATATATACACACACACATATATATATATATATACACATATATATATATATATATATACATATATATATTTGAAAAAAGAAACATTGGGTAGAGCACTCCACCAAGGATTGTGTATGAATTATTTATTAATTGACTATGAGCAAAAGAACAACGCGTTTCGACCAGCACAGTCTTTGTTGAGTTTTATATACTGCAACCTTTGTTTTTTTCAGTGAATTTCTATGGTTTTTAGGGTAAAGTAATTTTAATTACTATACTTTATTCTAACCCCTGTAGTGGGGGATGGCCACAAGGACTGGCCTTGCGGGCAGGCCTTGCAGCCAAGCCGTTATATCCACCCAACCCCACACAATATATGGCCTTTGGGTGTGCGCAGCGTAGATTGGCCACGGGACCTGCCTCTGTCAGTGGATATATGAGTGGTTGTGTGAGTGTTCGGGTCTGAAAGTTGGTGTGTGAGTCTATGAGTGGGTCTAAGTGTGTGCATGAGTGTCTGAGTGGGTGTGTGAGTGGACAACTGAGCCTCCGAGTGCATGTATGAGTGAATGAATTAGTGAATGAATGAGTCTGTGGTTTTTCTTTCAAATTGTTTCATAATCATGACTATTTTGCAAATAATTAATGGAAATTCAGGAAAATTCATAAATATTTGCAAATATAACATGCTGTTGCACAAAATTATATTAAACCTATATTTTTCCCCTAAAACACACCTATAACATATCCCTGGTGTATTCGTAAAAATTATAAAATTTTGTGATTAATTACGGCCAGAGATATACAAATTTATTTGCCTTTAAATATCTAACTACTGAATGGATTTATACCAGATAACAAAAAGCACAAGCTGTGCACCAGCAGGTATCTTTCTGCCAAATTTTGCGTAATTCCGTCCAGTCATTCAAGCTGTAGGCAGGTTGACAGGTCCTATGGGAATTAACAAAGGAAACGTGAAGTGTTTTGAGCCCCCTTTTTCTAAACCCACTCTTGGCGGATCACCCCCAAAATTCCCATGCACAACGAGAATCACAGGGCCACTTTTTTGGGAAATTTTTGTGAAGATTTGTCAAACGATGCCAAAGATTTATGTGTTATCAATCATGTAGTCAGTAATTCAACTAGAGAGTGATGCCAATTGACACACAATGGTGGTCATTATGAATGTAGCGGTAATGACCGCGACACCGGCGGTGACGTTCATTACCACAAATGGCATAGCGGTTCAGACCACCATATAATGAACACAGTAGTGAACTGGCTACAAAGCAGCCAGTTCTGCCAGGCCAGATTCAACCACCAGGCCGACGGTAGGCACTTTAGACCCAACGGTGGAGGCCAGAACGGTGGAGGGATAATGATCCCATTTCCACCAGGGATTTCCTGGCAGGACATCCCACCAGCTAATCCCTGGCGGAAAGCATATGGGTGACAGGAATTCTCCTTCCTGTCACCTGTATGTGACACGCCAGGCCCCCCTTGCCACAACCCCACCCAACCCCCAAAGACCCTAGAACTACCACCACCCCCACCCCGAACCCTGAAAACCGACCACTCATCCATCCACCCTCTAATCTCCCTGTAGGTCTCCCCAAATCCCCCCTCATCATTCCCTACCCCTGCACCTCCAAACAGGTCCTGCAAAACCCCAACCCCACACATCCACATGCCCCCACATCCCTACATGCATACATGCATTCATACACTCAGACCCACACCCCCCTTCATAAACACACACGCACACCCCCATGCACTCACACACTCAACACACACACCCTCCTTCCCCTTCTGGACAGCACTTACCTGTTCTGTGGTGCTGCTCTGGGATGGAACACGCTCCTTGGATGCTGCTCCACTGGCATTGCTGCGCCTCAATACACAGCCACACCTATGACTGCATCATTCTAGGCGTGGCGGTGTCTCGACTTATGTGGCGGTGAGGGTGGAGCAGCATCCACCCCCGCCACCGACTGCCAGCATGGCGCATGCTGGGCCTCACCACCATCAATGGCGGTGATGCTCCATGTGTCAGAATATGGCGGGATGCCTGCCACTGCCACTGGCAGTCTTCTGTCGACCGTCAGCATGGTCGGCGGCAGGCTATCATGCCATGTTCGTAATGATGGCCAATGTGTTTAAACATCGAAAAAACTACTACAACTTTCAAGAAAACATTAAAGAAATCAGTATGAAGCTGAGGGATGTGTGACTGCCCATCTCAAAGTATAATTATGCTTTGCAGGTACAGAAGATTATTTATTTTAGATTAACATTCCTTTTTTTTAACTTGCTCAATTTTAGCTTGTGTTAAAAATACCCAGGCAGAGTATTCCTTAACAAACAAAATATCCCAACAACCTTACTACAACCACATTATCTTGTATGCCACCAATAAGACAATGGACAGGATATTTGTTCAACAGGAGACAGATTATCCCTTTCTAAAAAAGGAGTAGCATGGACAGAATATTCCTGATTGATACTTTGGGAGAGAGGTTGCTAGGTCAAAAATGTGACAAAGAACCTGCCCTCAATATTGCCAGTGCTATAGTATATAATTCACTTGCATTGATGCAGACTAGATCTCCTTGATGTTTTGATGGAGTCACCCCTAGCAAATTCTAAATCATGACCTGTGTGACATTTCTATTTAATCTTGTGCAGAAAGTATGTCCAATCTCAAAGCTTGCTAACTATAACGCCCCTGTAACCTTTGTTTTTTAAAATGAACACACACACAGATATATATATATATATATATATATATATATATATATATATATACACATATAGTGAAACAGATAAAACCTTTGCTGCCGCAAAGAGGGAGCTGCTACTTATTGCTACTTATTGCAGCTCCCTCCTTGCGGGAGCAATGTCAGGTCACGCAGGAGGCAGGAGCCAGCTGGGACAGTGGGGACCTTGAGGCCTTCCCCGTGGTCCCTCAAAAGTTGAAAAGAAAACAAAATACAATTTTCAAGGAGGAATTGCAAATCATATGATGAAGGCACTCGAGGAACAATCACATTGGCAAAGTTACAGACACACCAGGTCATTAGAGATTTCCTTAACATCCTTTAGGTAGCTGTAGTGTAGGAGATGCACTATACATTTACCCAATGAGGTAGAATTTACTAATTAGCCAGTAGAAAGCAATCCAGTTGGGTAGACATTTTGCACAAAATAGTGGTCTCTTCTTTGATAAATAGACCTGGCAGGATTCAATCTGGCATATGCTCATTTTACAGAAATTAAACCTCAGCTGCAAGCACTTACAGAGACAAACAAACAGGTGCGCATGTTGAAGCTCCACTTCTGTAAAATACTAATCATCCTAACTTTATGCACATGGCCAAGGCAAAGCAAGCGTGTTTTCTCTGCATTTCCACCCTGAAGAGTTGTTGGCAATCCATGATGAAAGTGTTTGCGTCCTTACCACAATACAAAGAAAAAATATGCAAATAAACCCTTAAAGTACATTATGGGCACTTCCGGCCATGAGCAGTGATTAATAAATGAGCAAGGAAGGTATGTTTGACTGAGTTAGTATTTGCCTGCGTGTGTCAGTGTATGCATCAGTGTTTGTCTGGGTGTGTAAGTCAATGCATCAGTGTTTATATGAGTGTGTCAGTATCTAAATTACTACATCCTTGCATGTATTAGTGTATAGATGACTGAGTTTCTGAATGTTTCAGGGCATACATTAGTGAGTGGCTGGGTGTGTTGGTATATGCCTATGTGTGTATGGGTGGGTTACCGTATGTGTAGGGTTTGCCTAGGTGTGTCAGTGTATACTTTGGTGTCTGCCTGGGTATGTTAGAGTGTATACATGTGTGAATAAGTGTGTGCCTGGGAATGTTAGTGTATGCATCAGTAGATGCATAGTGAAATGGAAGAGTAACACTTGTCAAGCAGCTTTTGTAATGTGAAGTTATGCTGATAGTAAAACTATATACTCAGACTCACCAGGAGTAGGCCAAACCCATGTTTAAATGACAGATTGTCTAAAGGACAACTTGTCTACATATTGAGGTGACTGTATCAGTTGACTACTAGGTCTGACACTACAGCATACATAGCTCTTGTGTGTATGGTGTTTGGTGTGTGGCAAACTCAATCTGTAGTTGTATTAGTGTATGTGTTAATGTGTTTGAGGGTATGTTAGTGTGTATATGAGTGACTGTGTGAGTGAGTTAGTAGATGCACCACTGTGTGCCTGTGTGTGTTAGTGTCTGCGCCCAAGGGTACATAGGTGTGTCATTGTATGCATCAGTGTCTATCTGGGTGTATCAGCGTCTCAATTACATATGTCTGTAGTTTTGAGTGTACATATGAGTTAGTATCTGGGTGTGTCAGGATACATATCAGTGGGTGCTTGGGCGTGTCTGTGTATGCACAAGTGTGGGCCTCAGTCTCTTACTGTATGTGTCTGTTTCCCTGGGTGTCTTAGTATATGCATTAAAGTGTGTTAATGTATACATCAGTGCACACTTGGCTGTGTGAGTGTAGGGATCAGTGTGTACCTGACTATATTAGCATATGCATTAGTGTGTACCTGAGTATGTCAATGTATGCATCAGTGTCTGGGTGTGTCAGTATCTTGATTAGTATATGCCTTTATGTATTATTGCACATATGAGTGTCTCCCTGGGTGAGTCTTGATATATATCTAAGTCTGTACCTGGCTATGCTAGTGTATGCATTCTTGTTTTCCTGGGTATGCTAGTGCATGGATTAGTGTATATCTGAGTGTGTCAGTGTCAGGATTCCTACATATCTGCATGGATCAGTGTGTAGATGGGTGGGTCACAGGATGTGTCAGGGCATATACCAGTGTTTGCTTTGGTATGTCAGTGTATGCATTAGTGTTTGTCTGGGTATATAAGGTTAAGTATGAGTGTTTCGTGGGTGTGTTAGAGTATGCATATGTAAGTACATAGTTGTATTTCTATTAGTGTGTATTGGTGTATCAGTATGATTAACTATCTGTACTTGGGTATATTTATGGATAGTTTCTCAATGAAGAAAGATGTGATTAGTTACCTACATTACCGCAAAAAATAGGTCCTTTAATCTGTGTAAAAAGAGAGAAAACATAAATAGAAGTTAATGTTTAAGTTATTAATTTATCTGTTAAAACTTCACAACCTATACTAAAAAAGATATTGAACACAAGAACATTATATTACTGTATAGCAATTACAAATATTATTTGAGCATGTCATGTCCTCTTGTCCATTGTTCTCAGCTTCTAAATTTTTGCACTATAAATGAAGAGTGTATAGATTCTCATCCTTGAACAGTGGGGGGAACAGTCATATGGACTTTAAAAACACATTACTACAAAGCAGGTAATTTCAAATTACTATTACTATATATGGCACTCACTACAAATATTTACCAAGCTGTTTTACCTGTATGTCTTAAATAATATAAGGTATATTACAGCTTTATAATATAATTAATGTGCATGAATAATGCTAGTAGGTAAAAAGGTTTATAACGTTACACCCTCCGCATGATGTCATAAAGTCTGGTAATCTATTGAACGGGAGTAGAGCATATCAGTGGTGTTATTATTTTTACTATTTTCCAACTGTTTTTCAAACAGAAGTTTAGCAGTCTTTCTTTTATATCTTCTGTGGATGTTTATGGTGGTTCAAACTTTGTGATATCTATTTCCAGTTTAATACTATATCTGCGGTTTCCTTCCATGAGTAAGGTGATTTGAAGATTTACAATCCCCTTATAAAGACATCAACCTTGTTAGGCCATATGATGTCTTATATTGTTGTATTAAAGGTCCAAGAAATGTACGATTCTATTTCTCCAGTGGTAATTCTCCTTAGAACTTTGGTTCAAGAAACAGAAGATAAGAATTTGGTAATTTATAGGATAAACTCTCCTTTAATGTAAGGTTGCTATCATTACACTCTGTCCATCCAGTTGTATTTTTTATGTAGATGGTGTAATGTCGAGATATAAAACTTAGGGCATATTTATACTCTGTTTAGCGAGAAAATAGAGAAAATTATGTGCGACTTGGAAAATGTGCCCACTTGAGCGGCCGCCATTAATATGCTTAATGCTTTTAGTGAATGCAAATTATTATTATTTGAAGTACACATGTAGAGAAAATTGTAGATGTCACGTTAATGATTTCATGCTATCTATTTGTTTATTAACTTTAGGCCATGAGTTATCAAGATTTGGTCGTAGTCTGTACAACCGCATGTCAAGCTGCAATTTTTAATAAAATCATTGCGATGAATGTCCAGAGATATAGGCGGTCATTCCAACCTCAGCGGTAAAAGGCGCTTACCGGCAGACAGAATACCGCCATAACACCGCCGCCGTCGCAGTAAACCGCCACAGTCATTCTGACCCACAACAGACAAACCGTCAAAATACCGACATCCACAAAAGTCGGCCACACCAAAGGTCAGCGATAAACTGGCGATGACCAAACCTCCACCGTCACGCCAACAGAAATACGCCCATGCCATTACGACCCACGAATCCACGCGGCGGTCTTTCAACCGCGGTATTCTATTGGCGGTACACACCGCCGAGGTCAAAATACACATACTCGTACAAAACACAACCACATTGGACTATTCCAAATACACACACCTGATACACATACACACACCACTCCCACACACCCAATACAATATAAAACACACCCACATCACCCACAAACCCCTACGACCAGAAATTCTGAGAGAAGGTGAGAGAGACACACCACAGTGAACTACCAAGCATCCACAGGTACACAATACCAATACCCACAGAACTTCCACGCACCTCACACAACACACCACTAAATAGCACCCCACCTATCACTACACACTCCACCCCACACATCATCCACACCACCCCATGGCACCTCAAAGACACCCCAGGTTCTCAGATGCTGAACTCAGGGTCATGGTGGAGGAAATCTTACGAGTAGAGCCCCAGCTGTTCGGGACACAGGTGCAGCACACCACCATTGCCAGGAAGATGGAGCTATGGAGCAGAATAGTCGACAGGGTCAACGCTGTGGGACAGCACCCAAGAAATAGGGACGACATCAGGAAGCGGTGGAACGACCTACAGGGGAAGGTGCGTTCCATGGTCTCAAGGCACAACATCGCGGAACAGTGGACTGGCGGCGGACCCCCACCTCCTCCCCCAGATTTTACAACATGGGAGGAGCAAGTCTTGAACATCCTGCATCCTGAGGGCCTCGCAGGAGTCGGTAGAGGAATGGACTCTGGTAAGTCTCATCTTCACTACTTCATCCCCCCCACCCCACCTGCATGCCAACTCATACCCCCACCCTCACCCTTACCCCCATCACAACTACCCCTTGCAAATGTCTCACCATCACAACCCACCCATCCCAAAACTTAGCCCTGCATGCGGCCTCAAAGCATGGACACCCATCACCAAGGCATGCCCAATGCACATAACCATCACCACCCCCCTCAAAATACAGTCACAACAGCCCCCACAAAGGAATGGCAGCACTGGGTACACGGGCACCCACCCATTGCACGCAATTGGCACACACAGAAGCAATAACCATACTTTTATACCCCTGCAGGACCCGAACGCCAGGTCACCGCGCAGGAGGGTCCACAAATGTCCCCTCCACCCCCAGAAGAGGCCCACAGTGATGACAGCAGCTCTGTCTCCCTGGATCTAGATGACCAGCCCGGTCCATCGGGGACCTCGGGACAGTCGGTTCCCCTCAGACAGGCACAGGCCACAGCAGACCTTCCCCCCTCTGGGAACACCAGCACAGCACCTACCCAGTGGGCCCATACCTCTGTCCCCAGGACACGTCAATCAGCGGTGTGTCCATCACTACAGGGAACCCAGGCTAACCCACCACCCCGACAACAACAGGGACCTGGGGGCAGTGGTAGTGGGCACACGGTCCAGGGGAAGGAGGCCCAAGGAAACAGGGGAACTGGGAGGGCAGCTGTGCGACAGGGGGGGGGACAGGCCAAGGGAACCCACTCTCCACGAGGCCCTCTCCTCCATCATGGGAGCATACCACCGCTCCCAGAAGACGAAGGCGACGGTCCTGGGCAGGTTTCAGGAAATCCAGCTTCTGCAGGAACAACAGAATATGGGGTTCAGGGAGGAACTTAGAAACATCAGTAACGCCATGGGTACCATCGTAGTGGCCCTGAATGAGTTAATCTCCACATTGCGGACCACTGTGGCACCTCAAAGGGCCCCTGACACTAGCATGGACCAAGAACTGGCTACCACCTCCGCCGGCGCTAATGGACAGGAGGCCCCGACAGAAGACCAACAGGCCACCAGAACCCCACCCCCTGCAGAAGGAGAACCACCCAGCAAGCGGGCCCTGAGATCCAGGAAGAAGACAGAGTAACGTGTCAAGACCCCCGCCAGCAAAGGATACCGCCCTGATTGTCATCCCACTGTCCCACATTGTCACCCTGTCCAACCTTAAACTGCCCCTGCTCCACTTCCCCCAGGCATTTGGACAATGCACCTGTGAACCTGATAGTCTGGACTCTGCCATGGACAATCCTCCACCATCACCCCTCACCGATTTGCAACCACCCATCCAAATTAGAGCACTTGAATGAACACACTTATTGCACATAAACAATCTGGAGTCTGTCTGTGATTTCAACAAATGTATTAGACATGACAGTGCCAAAATTGTTATTCACATTGTGATGCCAACAAACCGCTGTCACACAGCTGTAGTCCATGGGGAAACTAAGCAGATGTCACGCAGTGTGGCCCACAGCTCTGAAAACGGAAGGGAAAGTCACAAAAGTCAGACAGTAGAGAGGTAGGAGTCTTTAAGTAAATGTAATATGCTGGTGTGTACTCTTACCTGTGTGTCACTGAAAGTATTGCTCTATTACTGTGTTCCTGTTGTCTATGTCGTCCTCTTCGGCTTCCTCTTCTTCACTCTCCACAGGCTCCACAGCTGCTACAACACCACCATCTGGACCATCCTCCTGCAGAAGCAGAAAAGGCACCTGGCGGCGCAAAGCCAGGTTGTGAAGCATACAGCAGGCCACGATGATCTGGCACACCTTCATTGGTGAGTACATTAGGGATCCACCTGTCATATGGAGGCACCTGAACCTGGCCTTCAGGAGGCCAAAGGTGCGTTCGATCACCCTCCTAGTCCACCCATGGGCCTCATTGTAGCGTTCCTCTGCCCTGGTCCTGGGATTCCTCACTGGGGTCAGTAGCCAGGACAGGTTGGGGTAACCAGAGTCCCCTAATAGCCACACCCGGTGCCTCTGGAGTTGACCCATCACATACGGGATGCTGCTATTCCGCAGGATGTAGGCGTCATGCACTGAGCCAGGGAACTTGGCATTAACATGGGAGATGTACTGGTCTGCCAAACAGACCATCTGTACATTCATCGAATGATAACTTTTCCTGTTCCTGTACACCTGTTCACTCCTGCTGGGGGGTACCAAAGCCACATGTGTCCCATCAATGGCACCTATGATGTTGGGGATATGTCCAAGGGCATAGAAATCACCCTTCACTGTAGGCAAATCCCCCACCTCAGGGAAAACGATGTAGCTCCGCATGTGTTTGAGCAGGGCAGACAACACTCTGGACAGCACCTTGGAAAACATAGGTTGAGACATCCCTGATGATATGGCCACTGTTGTTTGAAATGACCCACTTGCTAAGAAATGGAGTACTGACAGCACCTGCACTTGAGGGGGGAAACCTGTGGGTTGGCGGATGGGTGACATCAGGTCTGCCTCCAGCTGGGCACACAATTCATGTATAGTGGCTCGGTCAAGCCTGTATTGTCGACAGGTCCACCAGCGGTCTGTACACGGGAAGATTCCTCCATCTCCTCGCATTGCCCAGCGGACGGTGCCTAGGAAGGACAACAGCGAGCACAGAGTTAATCAACCCACAGGTACGTTCCCACAGCTTGCACACAACACGATTCACTATGCATTGAATGGTTTGTATGAGTGTTGAGGAAAGGCCTAGGTATGTGTGATGCAGTAGAAATTAAGCCATGTGGGCCCTTTAAATGGCAGCTGCCTGACCTGTGAAGTGTGACAATGGGATGTGAGGTCAATGCGTGGCACACCGTGGCGGTAGGCGGTCGAAGACCGCGCGCAAAGCCGCATTGGTTAACATTGAACCCTATGGGTTTCAGGAGCCAATGACGATGTGCGCCGGCGGTCGCGTTACGCACCGCCGCGGGCGTGACCGCCATTTTCTATCTACTTAATCACTCGATACCTGATCTTCCACAGGAGAGGACCTACACTGCAAGTGCTGCTGTGACCTCGGTCTGGAAGAGACTATGGCTGCTGCGACTGGGGAAAGGGCCCCTGCCTTCACTTCAGAAGAATTGGAGAAACTCCCCCAGTATGCGCTACTCTACGGTCCTCCAGACCAACAGGTAAGTACACTGGGAGCATGCTTTGTGGGAAATGCCTGGGTTGAGTCGGGTGGATGAAAGATGGTGGGAAGGGGAGCGATTGAGGCATGCATCAGACGACAGATGAGAGCATGTGCCACATGGCAAGGGTGGGGATGGGGGGCCACTCACTTCGAGCATGCAGAAGGTGATGAAAATTTTTCTCACACTGTACATGTCACATAGGTCAGCACCCACCAGAAAATCGCGATTTGGCGTGCCATTGCCAAGGACGTCCGGACCCTGGGGGTCCACAACAGACAGGGCACCCATTGCCGGAAGAGGTGGGAGGACATCCGCCGCGGGAGCAGGAAGACGGCGGAGGCTCTGCTGGGGATGGCCTCCCAACGTAGGAGGGGTGCCAGTCGTCAATTGACCCCCCTGATGTCCCTGATCCTGGCGGTGGCCTACCCCGATTTGGATGGGCGCGTGAGGACATCACAGCAGACACAAGGGGGTGAGTACACTCTCATTCTGGTGACTTTGCGCGCAGTGGAGGTGTCTGGGTGGGGGAGGAGGGCTGTGGGTCTCCCTAGGCCAGGGCGATTTCTGTAGACTAGGCCCCTCCGTAAGGCATGGCCTTGTGCCCCCGCCCCCCACCTCTGTAGGGTGCCAAGTTCAGGTATCCATGGCCCTCTGTCATCTATGTGTGCAGTTTTCGTCCGTAGGCTTGTAGGCCATGTCGCACTGATTGAGTAGTGGACCCCAAGTGCGCGGCATAGTGCAGGGGACTTCTGTGTCTGTCTTGTCCGCCAACGGTAGCGGTAATCCATGCACTCAACATGTCTTTCTTTCTCCCCCCCCCTTTTTTGTGGTCTTCCTGTTCATGTGTGCATCAGCATCATCAGGCGGAGGAGAAGTGGCATCGGAGCACGAGGGAGCTGCATCCCACATGGCCCTGGAGGGCCATGCAACGGACTCTGAGTACACCAGTGGGACGGAAGGGCGAGGGGAGCTCCAACGCGGGGACTCGTGCTGATGTTAGTGGCAGCGACTCGTCCTCTAAAGGGAGCTCCCTTGTGGTGGCGGCAACATCCGTGCCCCCTGCAACAACAGGTACAGCCGCCACCCAGCGCACCAGCACCGCCCTCCCAGCAGCCCCTCAGCGTTTGCCCCGTGCCCGCTCACCCGGGAAGGTGGGCATCTCCTTCGCCCCAGGCACCTCAGGCCCTGCCCCTGTCACCCCTGCTGCCCTCAGTGAGGAGGTCATTGACCTCCTGAGGACCATCATTGTTGGGCAGTCTACCCTTTTGAATGCCATCCAGGGTGTAGAAAGGGAGGTGCACCGGAGTAATGCATACCTGGAGGGCATTCATTCGGGTCAGGCTGCCCATCAGCGATCGTTCAACGCTCTGGCCTCAGCACTGACGGCAGCAATTGTCCCTGTCTCTAGCCTCCCCCCTCCAACTTCCTCCGCCCAGACCCAATCCCCAGTACCTCTGCCTATCCCAGACACACCTACAGACCAGCCTGCACACACCTCAACACCCAAGAGAAGCTCATCCAGACATAAGCACCACACATCACACAAGCATTCACACAAGCAACATCCACATGCAGACACACCAACAGCCACTGCCTCCACTGTGTACCCCTCCTCCTCGTCTCCCTCCTCCCTCCCTGTGACGTCTCCACTCACACTTGCATGCACAACATCTTCAGCCACTACGTCCATCACCAGCACACCCACCCGAACACTCTGCACACGTGCAGTCACAACCCCCACTACCATTTACACGTCCCCTGTGTCCTCTCCCAGTGTGTCTGTCACCCCCTCTTCCAAACCACACATACGCAAGCAGCCACCCACCCAACAGCCATCCACCTCACGATAGCCTCCAGCCCAAGCACCTGCACCCAAAGACACCAGACTTCACACTCCTACAACCACATCCTCTTCCTCCACTCCCATACCCACTACACCTACCCGTCCCTCTCTTTCCAAATTGCTTTTCTTTTCCAAACTTGACCTCTTTCCTACAACTCCCCCACCCCGTCCATCTCATAAGACTGCAATCAGCACCTCAGCCACCACCAAACCAGGACCTATCAGGACTGTTGTCCAAGGACTGTGGAGTCCCCCACCCTCAAGGGCAACTACTCCTGCTAGGAGCCAAGGCACGGCCAGCCCACCCCCGGAAAAGCACCCAAAAATTTGCAGTGCCCGGCGCGAGAGGCCACGGACACCAGGGGCCAAAATCCCTACCCTGGCTCCGTCTGGAAGTGGGGTGCCACCTGGCACACCGCCAAAGGTGGCAAAGGGCCACAGACGACCAGGGAAGGGTGGGAAGGGCAGCACGCCCAACAAGTCCGGCAGCAGGCCAGCTGCCCAGGAGGGCCCCACCAGCCACAGCCCAGCTGCCCAGGAGGGCCCCGCCAGCCACAGCCCAGCTGACCAGGAGGGCCCCGCCAGCCACAGCCCAGCTGGGCAATGAAGGAGCGCCAAGGCAAACACCGCTGAACAGGGCAAGGATCGCTGAACAGGGCAAGCACCGCTGAACAGGGCAAGCACCACTGAACAGGGCAAGGACCGCCAAGGCAAGCACCGCTGAATAGGGCAAGGACCGCTGAACAGGGAAAGCCCAGCTGAACAGGGCAAGGACCGCCAAGGCAAGCACCACTGAACAGGGCAAGGACCGCTGAACAGGGCAAGGACCGCCAAGGCAAGCACAGCTGAACAGGGCAAGGACCGCTGCACTGGGCCCTTCATCTCAAGCACCGCTCCGCTGGGCCCTTCATCTCAAGCACCGCTCCGCTGGGCACCGCCGTCTCAAGCACCGCTCCGCTGGGCCCTTCATCTCAAGCACCGCTGAACTGGGCCCTTCATCTCAAGCACCGCTGCACTGGGCCCTTCATCTCAAGCACCGCTCAGCTGGGCACCGCCGTCTCAAGCACCGCTGAACTGGGCCCTTCATCTCAAGCACCGCTGAACTGGGCCCTTCATCTCAAGCACCGCTGCACTGGGCCCTTCATCTCAAGCACCGCTCCGCTGGGCACCGCCGTCTCAAGCACCGCTGAACTGGGCCCTTCATCTCAAGCACCGCTCCGCTGGGCCCTTCATCTCAAGCACCGTTGAACTGGGCCCTTCATCTCAAGCACCGCTCCGCTGGGCACCGCCGTCTCAAGCACCGCTCCACTGGGCACCGCCGTCTCAAGCACCACTGAACTGGGCCCTTCATCTCAAGCACCGCTCCGCTGGGCCCTTCATCTCAAGCACCGCTCTGCTGGGCCCTTCATCTCAAGCACCGCTCCGCTGGGCACCGCCGTCTCAAGCACCGCTCCGCTGGGCCCTTCATCTCAAGCACCGTTCCGCTGGGCCCTTCATCTCAAGCACCGCCCCGCTGGGCACGCCGTCTCAAGCACCGCTCCGCTGGGCCCTTCATCTCAAGCACCGCTCCGCTGGGCCCTTCATCTCAAGCACCGGTCCGCTGGGCACTGCCGTCTCAAGCACCGCTCCGCTGGGCCCTTCATCTCAAGCACCGCTGAACTGGGCCCTTCATCTCAAGCACTGCTCCGCTGGGCCCTTCATCTCAAGCACCGCTGCACTGGGCCCTTCATCTCAAACACTGTTCCGCTGGGCACGGCCGTCTCAAGCACCGCTGAACTGGGCCCTTCATCTCAAGCACCGCTGAACTGGGCCCTTCATCTCAAGCACCGCTGCACTGGGCCCTTCATCTCAAGAACCGCTCCGCTGGGCACCGCCGTCTCAAGCACCGCTCCGCTGGGCACCGCCGTCTCAAGCACCGCTGAACTGGGCCCTTCATCTCAAGCACCGCTCGGCTGGGCCCTTCATCTCAAGCACCGCTCCGCTGGGCCCTTCATCTCAAGCACCGCTCCGCTGGGCATCGCCGTCTTAAGCACTGCTCCGCTGGGCACCGCCGTCTCAAGCACCGCTGAACTGGGCCCTTCATCTCAAGCACCGCTGGCCCATTGGCGGAAGGGGCAGTGCCACATCTGTGTCGGGCAGGCCTGCACGAAGCACTCTGGGCACCAGTCCCCCTCCAGAACCAGTGGACACTGTCATCCACTTGAGAGACTGTGGCTTTGCACTCCCCAGGATGTAACAGTGGGCAAATCACCCACTTGTGAGACTTGAGAGACTGTGGCTTTGCACTCCCCAGGATGTAACAGTGGGCAAATCACCCACTGTAGAGACTTGAGAGACTGTGGCTTTGCACTCCCCAGGATGGTACAGTGGGCAAGCCACCCACTGTATGGACTTGAGAGACTGTGGCTTTGCACTCCCCAGGATGGTACAGTGGGCAAACCACCCACTGTATGGACTTGAGAGACTGTGGCTTTGCACTCCCCAGGATGGGACAGTGGCCATGGAGGCCCCTCGTGGATCTGGCGTCGTGTACTCATGTGGCTGAGGTGCCCCCCCTTCCCTTCCCCCTGAGGTGCCTGTAGTTTTTCTATCTGATGCCCCTGCAGTGTTCTCTCCGTTGGTGTCAGGTATCCTGTGTGGGCCTTGCCCATGTGATTTGGGCCCAGTGGTCCACGGAAAATGACTGCTAAAATTATCGGACTTTTAATATTTATGTATATATTAGTTTTAAATGTGTGATATTTTTATATGCCGATAATACAATATATTCGACTGTTTATGATCATTTCATTTTGTCTTTGCATTCTTCCGGGGGTTTTGTGGGTTGTAACAGTGATGTATTGCCATGCATTGATGTGTGTGTTGTAGTGGGTGAGGGTGGTGGTGGGTGTGTAGCGTATGTGTGCCCGTAATATTTTCTCCTCCCCCCTCCCCTGTGTCGTAGGTGCAGTACTCACCGTAGTCTTCTGCGCCGGCGTTCGTGCTCCTGGTAGAGGAGCAGGAATACAATAGCTGGTAGGATGTGTAGTTCGGGTTCCATGCTGTCCAGATTCCTCGTGAGGTGTATGCAGGTGAGCGTTTTCCATTTGAAATGTCTGTTTCCGCCGTGTTTTTTCGGTGGCGCTACCGCCCCGGAAAAGGTGGCGGATTGGTGGGTTGTGATAGGGTGGGCGGTACATTGACTCCCGCCTGTCTGTTGGCGGTGACCGCCGCGCTGTTTGTTTGTCCCGCCGTGGCGGTCGGAGTGTTAAAGTGGCGGTCTCTGTTGGCGGTTTCCGCCAGGGTCAGAATTCCATTTTTTTAACCGCCAGCCTGTTGGCGGGTTAGCCGCCGCTTTAACACCGACCGCCAGGGTTGAAATGACCCCCATAGTGATTTTGCTGTTCACACTGTGCTGACCAAACGTTTAGCAGATGTTTTTAGCTTTCTCATGAGAACTGCTTGCTAGAATGTCTTGTATTAGAAATTGCAACTTTGTAAAGTTTGATGCGTGAGACAGCTATGTTCCCAGAAACCAACAATGGATGCACTGACTGGAGTATGGATTGCAACAAGAAAATTTACCTGACGAGTCTGACAATGGGAACAGAAGAGGAGCCAATCGTCAACGTGTGAAAGGCAGTTTTGTTACATCTTAGATTTGGGTTTTAATTTCCTCCGGATTAACTGTAAACGTATGATTTTCTGACCAAGGACAATGTGGGAAGTTTCTTTAGGAAATTCTAACTTAGCCCGACTACACAGAAGAGAGGGAGCTCTTTTCCATTCTGATTTTCCCCATAGTGGTTCTGTTTCGAGGAGCTGAACAGTTCTTGATGACTTTATTTCTAACTTTGACTTTATTGCTTAAATTGTAAATGGTGGATGCTGAACCCTTAGAGATTACTTCTTAAATTGTTCAGATAGCTTAGAGTCCCCGTGTGTGAGCCACCCCCTTTCACTGCCCCATTGCTGAAGCTAACCAGACGGATGTGCAACTGACGAAGAGAATTGCAGCTTGCTGTTCCATTTGAGGAAAGATAGAACAAAATGCTATTGTTCTTATTGTAGGTTTTGTTCTTTGTTTCTACTATTTTGATAGAGCCATAGTTAGATGTTTTCTAAATTATTTTGACATAAACTGCTTTGCATGAAGCCCAACCATGCTATTCTAATCAGAAGGCTAGTTAGGGAGCCCTGGAAATGTTAACTAATTGCAGCTAACAAAGAGTTGATCCTGTTCACCTATTGAATCTAGATGTATGGCATCTCTATTGTGCAGTTATTTGTGTTATTATGTGTACCATAACTCTTGAATGCTCAGTTGCAAATGCTTTAATTAAATTGAGATTCTTTAGAAGATTCGGTCAGCCGGTGTTATTTATGTATGTTTATCATTTGGTTTCGAGACTCATCTACGTGATATTAGCATTGTTTAATCTAGGGAAATAAACATTTTAAACTCTACAAAAGGTGTGGTATTCATGTCCACATGGGTCATAATTGTGTAAAGATTATTGATTCCAAAGTATTTGATGATTTTTATTGCTTAAGATGTTGTACTTTTAGTGAATTTATGATTTATGGTGGCATCACTCTAAGCGTAGTCAAAATGTCTGTCGAACCTCTAAAGCGTTCCCTTATAAATTATACTATAAAAAAACAAATAAGGATAGGCACACTCACAGAAATGGTAGCAGAGTTGGGTGGTTTGTCTCCTTAAGAGGCCACCATAAGGTCCTTTTTCTCCTTAGATCTTGCTAAAAGATTTGAATGGTTTGTCTCCTTAAAAGGCCACCATAAGGTCATTTTTCTCCTTAGATCTTGCTAAAAGAGTCGGATGGTTTATATCCTTGTGAGGTCACTATAGGTCGTAGGGATAGCCTCCTTAGGGGATCAATATAATTCACAGACTTGGTAGGAAAATTGAATGGTGCATCTCCACAAGAGGCCACTGTAACCCCAAGAGTTAAAAGTTAAAATTTCCAGATTCAATAATACAAAGTGATAAGATTATGAGGGTCATTCTGACTCTGGCGGTCCAAGACCGCCAGGGTCGCGAATGACGGAAGCACCGCCAACAGGCTGGCGGTGCTTCCAAGCCCATTCTGACCGTGGCGGTAAAGCCGCGGTCAGAAAACCGGGGCCGGCGGTTTCCCGCCGTTTTTGCCCCGGCTGGGCGAATCTGCCATGGCAGCGCTGCAAGCAGCGCTGCCATGGGGATTCTGACCCCCTTACCGCCAGCCTGTTTCTGGCGGTTTTCACCGCCAGGAAGAGGCTGGCGGTAACGGGTGTCCAGGGGCCCCCTAACAGGGCCCCATGAAGATTTCACTGTCTGCCTAGCAGACAGTGAAAAGCGCGACGGGTGCAACTGCACCCGACGCACGCCCGCAACACCGCCGGCTCCATTCGGAGCCGGCTTCTGTGTTGCAGGCCTCCTTCCCACTGGGCCGGCGGGCGCTAACATGGTTAGCGCCCGCCCGCCCAGCGGGAAGGTCGGAATGCCGGCAGCGGTCTTTTGGCCGCGTAGCGGGCAAATGGCGGTTCCCGCCTGGCGGGCGGCTACTGCCGCCCGCCAGACTTGGAATGACCGCCTATGTCTCCCTAAGAACATACCATGACTTTCCCAAAATCTTGGAGTTTGCCAATGCTTGTTTGAAGATATTCTCAACATTCCAGCGATAGTGTGAATGAAACTGACTTTGCACTTGCACAGCTTAAGCAAATCACAGGTGAGTTGTGATGCTTGTGAGTGGATAGGGAGTCTGCTTACCCCAAATGAGGTTGTTTAAGGAGTTTGCATATTCCAAATTAAGGGCCTCATTCCGAGGCCGGCGGGAACCACCATATGGCCGCTCCGCGGTCGAAAGACCGCGGAGGCCATTCTGGCTTTCCCGCTGGGCTGGCGGGCGACCGCCAGAAGGCCGCCCGCCAACCCAGCAGGAAACCCCTTCCCACGAGGAAGCCGGCTCCGAATGGAGCCGGCGGAGTGGGAAGGTGCGACGGGTGCAGTTGCACCCGTCGCGAATTTCAGTGTCTGCTAAGCAGACACTGAAATTCAAAGTGGGGCCCTCTTATGGGGGCCCCTGCAGTGCCCATGCCATTGGCATGGGCACTGAAGGGGCCCCCAGGGGCCCCACGACACCCCATACCGCCATCCTGTTCCTGGCGGGCAAACCGCCAGGAACAGGATGGCGGTATGGGGTGTCGGAAACCCCATGGCGGCGCAGCAAGCTGCGCCGCCATGGAGGATTCCTGAGGGCAGCGGAAAACCGGCGGGAGACCGCCGGTTTTCCCTTTCAGACCGCGGCCAAACCGCTGCGGTCAGAATGCCCTTGAGAGCACCGCCAGCCTGTTGGCGGTGCTCTCGTGGTCGTTGTAGAATGACCCGCTAAGTTGTTTAAGGAGTTTGTGTAAAGTGTGAGAGTGGGGAAGTCGTCGAACTTCACATGTGTGTGCCACTTTGTGCTAAAAGATTGTCCACGTGGTTTTTGGATATACGGACCCTGCATGGTCTAAGACTCCGGAGTATTGAATAATTGTATGAGACTCTTGGTTTATGTTGTAATTTGTCGATTTTAATAGGTCAATCAGCATGGTTGACAAACTCAAGAATGTGTGTTAAAGTGAATGATAGTTTTTTTCAACAGAGATTTGGTGAGTCCTATCTGCACCAGGAGAATTCAATGATCGGTTTAGAATAAAATTTGCTAGTCTAATTTTGCTTGCGATTGTGTTACTTACCTGTAGTAAACAGAAAAATACGTGTATTGATTGTATTTAGAGTTCACAATATTTGTATTTAGTTTTGCGCAAATCTGAGTTTAGGAGGGCGAGCTGAAGGGCTTTGTTAACTGCTGTACGTGTGAGTGTGATGTTATTGGAGCCGTGCTGGGATAGGTTAGTTAGTGTGAAAAGCAGCAAACAGATTGGTGGACAACCGTGAAGCTTAATTGGTTGAGAAGGTAAGCGAAAAGAATTTTGGGATTGAAATTCACTTCCTGTTTAGATTGAAAGTAGCGTAAATTACAGAAAATAAAATTTGTTAACTCTTTAAAGAGTGCCCTAAGGTGAGATACGTTTATTCCAACTAGATTAGGAGAAATTGCAACACCAGAAGGTACACCAGCCTATATCATACTATTAGAGGATCTTGGAGAATATGTGGAGAGTACTGTATAATTTGAAACCTCCTCCGAGACCTGCACAGTTTGAAGCATTAGCTATTTGGGAGCTAGTGGCTAAACAGCAATAGCAACTGAAGTTTGAGTGGAGAATGAGGAAAGCTGAGAAAACCCTAGCTGAGGTGAGATGGGATTGTGAGCAGAACACTTGGACGACTGAGACTTTACAGGGAATTAAGTTGTTTCTGGCAATCACACAAGAGAATGTGGACGAGGTTAAAGGGAGTACCAAAAAGAGGGATTCCTATCCTTCAGATGACAGAGAACAGAAATCCACAGAGTCAAGAAAGTCTTTAACTTAAGATGGAGACTCTGATGATGATGAGTTTATTTTGCAGTTACTGAGAGATCGTCCCCCACCATATACAGCACATGAAAAAGATTTAAATACTAGTGAATACCCTACAGCTGTGAAACCAATTGAATCTACACAGAGACAGACACAGGTTAGCCACAGTGTTCCAAATACTCCTGCGATTCAAATGCCTATGCCACAGATTGACATACCCAGAATTTACCCAGATGTACCTATTGTAGATACTGCAACAAAGTTAGTAGTACTGACAGGACAAGCTGCCCACATGAGACAAGTTTATCAGAAGAGACTTTGATCCAGACAGAGTCTACACCAAATTTGATGTCCCCAATGCAAGCACAGACAATCCCAAGATACACCCCCATTAATTGCTTGGAGTTCTTTTAGGACTCCTCCAATAATAAGGGGGAAATTTGATACAGGTTCCAATCCAAGCATTGAAACACCAGAGACCCCGAGCCTAATGTTACAGCAGGTGCCCAGTATAAGCAATAATAACATTTCATTACAGGGTCTAACAGCTTAGCAGTTAACTGAATGGTTAGATAAGCTGAGTAGCAACCAAGGAGATTCCAGTGGAGGAGGTGCCCTGAATTTGATTAGGCTTAAAGCAGAAGACTTGATTGAGGGAACAATACCGAGAAGATGAGTTATCCTCGTTATGCAAATTGATTACCAACAAAGCAGGAATAGTACATCAGAAATTAGCAGTCCTGGCAGAGAAACGTGAAGTAGAAATTGAGAAAACAAAGCACCTAAAGAGGAGTTACCAATAAGAGTTTGACTCAAAGGACTTTGAGAACATGAGAATACTGGAAATTAAAATTCACATTAGAGAACTAATTCAGAACATTCAAACATGGGAGCATTATATAAGTGGGAAGGCAGATGAGTGAAGAAAAGAGACAAGCGGAAAAGGGATTTTGGAAATCTTACTGCTAATGTGCTTAAGGCTGAAGACCCTGTGAAAAAATTACAATGAGAGAAATTCCAGGAGGAAATTTTGTCCATGTCCCTTAGAGCAGAAGTGGCATATTGTCATTTACAAATGATTATCCCAGATTGAGAGAGAAGCCAGTGGAATGGTACCAGCAAAAGATAGGTTTGTGAAACTCGCAAAATGCCTTTGGGAAGATTTGAACTCCCTTCTAGAAATAGTAGTTCCAGCAGACTTGTGGGTCGAGTGCAAAAGGAGTGTATATTGGCCGACAAGAGAACCTCAGAGAGATCCAACTACAGGTGCACCATCTCCTGACATAATGAAATATTATTATAAACTGATTGAATTTTTGAAAACAAGAATTTTGCCCAAGAATATCGACTGGCAGAGAATAGACAAGACAGTTCAGGAAGGAAAAGAGTCAATGCATGCGTACTATGAGAGATTTTTGCAGGCCCTTAAGCATTTCAGTGTACAGAAACAATTGAGCAGAAAGACATGATTTTCATTTTGGGTTCAGATTTGCTGAAGGATTGAGACCTGAAATTAGCCAGATGATTAAGAGCCATTTGATTTGTTGGCAAGTGAAAGAGAAAGTTGAAGTATCGCAGTATGCAAAATACTGTAGTGATGAGATTCAGTTGAAGCAGAGAAAGTTGAAAGAAAAGGCAATGGTGATGGTGATGGAGATTAAGGCGGCACAATCAGGAATGCAGGGAAGTTTTCCACAGCACCAGCAAGGAAACATGTGGTTGCAGAACCGGGCAAAAGGTAGAGATCAGAGTGGCATTGGAAATGTGAACCATGGTCCTGATTTGAATACTGTGATTACTCAGACTGATGTGCAAGGAATGAAAAATTAAATTAATGTTACTATTGGGCTTTGAAAACGGGAGTGTCTGATGCTAGTGCAGAAAGGCGTTGTTCAGCAGACAAACAAAATCAATACTCTCCCAAATATGAGAGGACCAAGAATAAGAGGTCAAAATGCAAATTTCCAAAATAATGTGAACCATATGCAAAGTTTTCAACCCATGCAACGAATGCAAATGCCATGTGTACAGATGCCCCAGTTGCAGCAAATGCAACCTCAAGTTCTAATGGTACCTAGGCAACAAATTAAAATGCCTCAAGCACCAATGGAGCAGCAGTAGTTGATGCTTACTCAGCAGGTCACAGGTCAAAAGTTTAACCAGAGTAGTAACACAAAACACCAATACTCACTACACAGTGAAGTGAATGATGACTGGATAAGTGAGAGTTCAGATGAGAAGGAATGCACGTTAGCCTCTTCATTAAAACTAGATCAAAAAGGCCCATATGTGAAGGGAAAGGTAATGGTTCACAAAGTCTCATTTTTAGTCGACAGAGGAGCTACATGCTCTACACTGAGGACTGCAGAAGTTCCAAACTTACCTCTTTCAGGGAAAACAGTACAGATTGTAAAAGTTGTAAACCAGTATTTGACAAACCTGATTACAGAACCAGTCCAGGTTAAAATCGGAAACTTTAAAGGGTTACACAAATTCGTAGTTTGTGATTCAAGTCCAGTATCCTTAAAAGGGAGAGACTTACTATGAAGAACAAGATGTTCGATTATTTGCTTGAACAATGGCATTGCCATCCTGATAAACAGTGATGATGAAGATGACTTGCCTGCTGAAACGGACTACTTTTTGATCAGTTTCTTTCCAGTCTTTACAATGCAAGATTTTCCTTCTGACTTACAGGGAACAGTTAACATGACAGTGTGGGATTTTACAGGAAAAGACATTGGTCTAATCAAAGGAGTTGAACCAGTTAAGGTCCCAGTCGAGCCAAATGCAATTTTTCCCAGATTACTCAATACTACATGACACAGGACCCAATTGAGGGAATTACTCCCATAACTTGAGAATTTGTAAACCAAGGTTTTTTAAAAGAAGTGCTGAGCAGCCCATGTAACTCACCAATGATGGAATTGCGAAGACATGAGGTACATTTTGAAATGTTCAGGATTCGAGGAAAGTAAATGATATTGTGATTAATTGTCCAGTAGTTCCAAATCCAGCAGTAATATTGTTTCAGATCCCATGCAATGCTGAATGGTTCACTGTAGTGGACCTGTTGCAAGCATTCTTTTTTGTACCTCTTCATGAGGATAGTCAATTCCTTTTCTGTTTTTAATTTTTGGATCAAGTCTATTGTTGGTGCATAATTCCTCAAGGATTTTTAGAGTCACCGACCATTTTCAACAAGATCCTGAAAAATAATCTGGAGTCATTGGAAATGGCTTTCCAATCGACATTAGTCCAGTGCATTGATGATTTATTTGTTACGTCAAAGACAAGCAAAGCATGCAAGTATGCTACTATTGCCTTATTGAATCACTTGGGAAAGAATGGACATAAAGGGTCCCCAGCAAAATTACAGTACTGTGAAATACTTGGTACACCTAATTGAAAAAGGAACTAGAAGGATTTCCATAGAAAGTGTTACTGCCATATTGCAGATGAATCCCCAGCTACACAGACAGATGTTAGAAAGTTTTTGGGCATGGTGAGCTATTGTCCCAGTGGATTCCAACTTTCCATCATTTCAAAACCATTGTAGAAGCTGACTCACAAATAAGTTACTGATCCCTTAGTGTTAGATCAAGCTTGTATGAAAGCCTTTACTGACTTTAGAGAGAGTCTGTGCAAAGCCCCGGCTTTGGGAATGCCGGACTACACAAGATCCTTCATGTTGTTTTGTCATGAGCATGATGCATGTTCTTTGTCTATTTTGACACAAGTCCAAGGTGGTGTAAACCGCCCAGTAGCATACTTTTCAGCTACTTTGGGCCCTGTCACAGCAGCTTTACCTGGCTGTCTGTGTACAGTAGCCACAGTTGGATTGCACCTCACTCAGAATGAGAGCATTGTGATGGGACATCCTTTAACTGTTGTGGTCCCTCAGTCCATTGAAGTTTTGCTTACCTGAACCAAGACCTAACATTTGACCAATGCTATGTTGACCCATTATGAAACTGTGATTCTAGTTTCACCCAATGTAACGGTGTACAGTGCTTAACCCGGCAACTTTGCTTCCAAAATTAATATCTTTAAGTTGACAAATTGAAGGAAGTTGAACATGACTGCCTGGAGGTCATTGATTTGTACGCCAAACCTAGACCTGACATTAAAGATACTCAAATGGAAGAAAACAACCAAATTATTTTTGCTGATGGTTCCTGTTTAAGAGATAATATGGGAACATTGACAGCAGGATCTGCTGTGTGCACAATTTCTGGTATACTGGAAGCTTCTTGGATTCGGGGAATGTATTCTGCACAAGTGGCTGAATTGGTAACCCTTACAAGAGCATGCCATGCCTCTGCACAGCTTAGAGTTACCATATATACAGACAGCCAGTAGGGATTTGAAATAGTCGCCAATTTTGGCAGCTATGGTCACAGAGAGGTTTTCTGAACTCTTCTGGTTCACTGGTTAGAAATGGTGAAAGAATCCATGACTTGTTACAAGCTTTACAGATGCCTGAGAAGATTGCTGTGGTGAAATGCACTGTACACCTGAAATCACAAGATTTTGTGTCAGCTATGTGGATCAAGTTGCAAGGTTTTGCGCATTGAACAGTACATCGTTGAAAGACAAATGGGAATTGTTACCTGAGGAAGAAAATTGTACCAGTTATGCACTACATGTGATTGACACTTGGGAAGAACTGGAAGTGCTTCAGGATAATGTTGACAGGAAGAAGAAAACCTGGCTGAAGTTGAAATGTGTTCGGCACAAGGACAGTGTTTGGTTGTCCATGGAGGGACAAGTTGTTTTACCAAACAATTTGTTGACTCAAATGGGTAGATATTATCATGGCCAAGCACATGTTGGAAGGGATGCCATGATTTGAACATTTAATTAATTTTGGTTTAATCCAAAATTTAGAAAGGTTGCCAAAGCATCTTGCCATTGTTGCATTACCTGCCAATAGATGCACATGGGTAAAGGGACTGTGGTCAATACGAGCTATATTGGAAGAGCATGAGGTCCATTTAGCAGAATGCAGATGGGTTTTATTGATATGCCTTTATGTGGAGGATTGAGATATGTGCTGGTGATTGTTTGTATCTTTAGTCAATGGATCGAAGCTTACCCTACATGAAGAAATGACAGCTTCACAGTAGCAAAGTTGTTGCCTAGAGAACTGATACCTCGTTTTGGTTTTCTGGTTTCTTTAGAATCAGATAGGGGAAGTAATTTCAACAATGAAGTAAATAAATTGCTATGTTTAACTTTAAACATTGAGCAGAAGTTGCATTGTAGCTATCGCTCTGAAGCCTCAGGACATTTTAAGCAAATGAATGGTACCTTAAAGTCAAGGTTTGTGAAAATGTGTGCCTCCACGAATCTGAAATGGCCAGATGCACTACTGTTAGTTCTGATGAGTACGAGAAACACACCGGACAGAAAAACTGGACTGTTGCCACATAAAACCCCCATGGGCAGAAAAATGAGATTACGAGCAGTTCCTGCCAATTCTCTTGTGAACATAAGAGAGGATATGGCATTAGATTACTGCAAGGGTCTGGCTGATGTGGTTCGCTCTTTCTCTCATCAGGTGGAAGCCAACACACTGCAGCCATCTCAAGATTAAAGCCACAACCTGAGTGTGGGAGATTGGGTTGTGATCAGAAAACATGTGAGGAAGACTTGCTTGGAGCCTCAATGGAAAGACCCATACCACGTAGTACTAGTTACTACTACAACTGTGAAGTGCGCTGGAGTTATGAACTAGATTCATGCCAGCCATACCCGGAAAGTACCCTGTCCTAAGGACGATGAAGAAGAGTTTTTGAGAGTGTCAACAACTTCCTGACCAACTCCAGAATCAAAGAAGGAAGCTGGGGAATCGGAGACTGAGGCCCTCATTATAAGGCTGGTGGTCATGAAACCGCCAACCTCACTGTGCCGGATCTACTGCTGCAAATACAGCAGTAAGGAATGCCACATCATGACTTGTGGGGCTTGGCAGATGCCAAGCCTCCACAACGCCACCTGGCTCGCCTGTGCAGTCCCACTGCCGTGGCCGGCTGTGAGCACCTCCAACCTGGCAGCAGGCCTCAGGCTGCCTGCCGGATTACAAGGCTGTGAACCGTCAGTCTGTCCATGGTGGTCCCCCACCATGAAAACCCTGGCGGTCACACACCCGGTGACCGAGATTCCTGTCACCGGCACACACATGCACATATGTCCCCACACATGAACACATCTCCCCCACCAGTCCACACTCACAAACACCCCCTACCCCTTCACGCATGCATGCATTCACATATGCACCCCTCAGCATACACATGCATCCACATAGACACCACCACTCACTCGCAAACATGCACACAGACACCCCCGTTCACTCACAAACATGCACTCAGACACCCCCACTCACTCGCATTCATTGACACAGACACCCTCAGACACGCACACACACATTCACATTCACTTGCATATATGCACGCATTTACCACTCCCTTCTACAGACATGCACACCAGCACCTACACACATAGACACCCTCCCCACCTTTGGATGCCCACTTACCTTCTCCATCAAGGTGGACATCCAGGAGTGCATGGGTCCTGGCGGTCTTGCATCGCTAACACCTCCATGACAGCAGGACTCTGCCACACCATATTATGGCTTGTAATACAGCGGGCAGAGTCCTGCTGCCGTGGCGGTGCTGGCGATGCACCCAGCACTTCGGAGTCAGAAGTCCACCCAGAAATGGGCAGAAGTCCTCCAAGGACTCCTAATATGGCTGGCAACAAACCGCCAGCACTGGCGGTCTGTTGCCTACAGCGGTATCAGTGGTCCTTGAAAAGGACCGCCGAAGTTGTAATAAGGCCCTGAATCTGTCAATTAGTCACCTTTCCTCGGGATCTGCACGATGCTCACTAAGTGACCACCTCCAGGCACCACCAACTCAGAAAGCTGTTACAGCACTGAGTCCTGGAGTTGCCAGGTGAGGTGATGGGAAGGGGTTTAGGGAAAGGTACTGCGTGGAAGGAGACCTGAAAAACAAAAGAACAAACCAAGCTCACACAAAAACAATGTTCTCGCAGGCTTCACCACAAACCTGCTTATATATGTATATGGAATAATATCTTATCCTTGAGTTTTTAAATCACTCAAGAGTAATTGTAATCAAGGAACAAGTAATGTCTCATCTCAAAGCCAACATCAACAAGTGACAAATTGAGAACTGCGGACTTTATCTTTTCATAGAATATTGCACATCAACTACTTATGAAATTCAAGAAAACTATCATGCTATGACATTTATTGAATTGCAAGAAAACTTCTAGCGCTGAACTTTTCCCAGTGGTACTCTTAATTCAGAGTAAACCAGAGGGCCAGAAGTGCTATCATATATGAATTCCTTGATTAATCCCCAAATCAAAGATTCATGTAAAAACAATGGCCCAGAATATACCAAAAACGTAGGTAACTATGAATCCTGGTTTTACCTAATTATCGTGTAGTCCAGCAGCTTCAATAAAAATCCTATACCTCCCTCGTCCCGCTACGCTTACCGCCAGGGATACAGCCTGCCCCCTTTTTATAAATCAAGGGTTCCCTCACTGACTCGAAGATCCAGAGGCAGCAATGTTGCCAAAACTCTGACTCCAGGATCAAAAGAAAGAACTGGAAACACTCCCGAAATCTGATCTCGTCAGCCTGACGTCACCATGAAGAATCAGAGAATAGTGAGCACCGTCCAAGAATGTGGTCTGCTTTTATAGACGTGCCATTCTCAAGATAGCCGCCAACCAAGGAACCTGGGGAATTTAGTCTTTGTGCTTCCCATGTTTTCCAAAGTGAGACACAACAGCATCCCCGTGTCCATGGAGGATGTAACAGACGTGCACCTTCAATGATAATGATAAGCGCATCACCCCACCAATGGCTTGACCCTGCCACCTCATGAGCTTTCCCACACAGGGGTCTTTTATGGTGATATGATTTGGAACACAGGGGTAGAAACCTAGGGGCTTTAGTGATAGGGGTGAGAAGGTCCCTCACAATGGGGGCTGAGGCGAACCCTAGACCATGCACTATCCCAAATCTAACAGAATCTGATCAGACCGAAAGCAGTTCAAACACTCCTGTGAGAGACGAAGTGGAAGACACACAGGAGAGTGACCAACCTCAACTGAGGTAACAGGAAAGTCTATTCAGAGGAGGGCTCTCCCAGAACCAGACAGTCTTGAAAGACAAACAGAGCAAACAACAGACCCCGAGGGGGAAGGAGTTGGGGTAGATCAAAGCAAAAATGATCTGACTCCTCCTGAACCAGTCGCAGGTACATCAAGAAAAAATCCTGCAGAACAGAGAGAAGTTACAAGTCCAACACTGAAAAGTGCATTAACAAAAGGTCCACTAAAAGGAGATAAGTGATTGAAATCACACGCCAAGAAGGAAGAATCAATTACAGTGACAACAATTGAAGAAGAAATAGACACATCAAGAAGAGAAGATTTGAGTGATGGAGAATTAAATGGAGATTGAAGATTGAAAAGAAAGCGAATTGTAAATTGGAGGTGCGCAGGTCCTGAATGGCCATGACAAGTGAATGGCAGAGTTAATTTTTGTCCTTTTGTTTTGATTGAGAGATACCAGGTCAATATTTTGACATTTGAAGAAGATCAATTAACTGAACTTTGTAAAGTTGTGAAACTAAGAAAAGTGAAAATGAGACAATTAAAAATTACAGGAAGAGACTTTTAACAGAACCTGATTTGACAAGCTGCTAAACCAATTTTGACCAATTGCCAATTTTTGGCAGGCAACCTATTTATGACAAAGTCCTGGAAAAGAGACTGAAAGCTGTGAATAACTGCTAAAGAAGACTGAGAATTTGTTTTTCTTTGTGTTGCATAGCTATCATTTTTGTTCCTTCTACTTTCTGATTCTTTTCAGATCATGAGTAACCAAAACCAGCAAGTTAGGAACAATGGTTGCTGTAAACACATAGGTGTTGGTTTTGCAAATGCTGTGCATGACAGGGTGTTTGGTACTGATTGTAAGCATGACTTTTCTTGACGATATTGTAGTCAACCATACCCCTGCTTTAGAGACAACTACTACCCTCACAGAATTAGGTAAGTTTAGGATAGATGAGAAATACTTGCACGTAGCAGCACCCAAGGAGATCTTTCTTCTAATGTTTTCTATCGCCTATTGCATGAGTACTTACCATAGTTTGCCTTTTACTTATGGAATAAATAGTAGTCTTTTACTAACAAGATTTTATAACCAAGAATACATTTAGTATTTTTATTCAAATCATGACTTAGGCCCTCATTATGACATTGGTGGTAAATTCCAAATACCTCTATGGTGAATGCTGCCAACATACCACCGCGGGAAACATCTGTCCACCAGATTATGGCACATACACGCAAAACCGACAGAAAACAGCCACAATCACAAATCCGCCAGACCCACAGAACATGATAAACTGTGGGAACTACCACCCATACCGTTACACCACCAATACTACGCCCTCCAAATAATGACCTACGAATCACCACAGCAGACATTCAATGGTGGTAAACCATTGGCGGTGAACACCGCCGCAGTGGATAAGGCCACTCAAATAGAAAACAAGACAACATTGGCCAGAACAAAAAACCCGTACCTGAGACAAATACATGTACACCACACACCCACCAACAGCACTATAAAACACACACCTACACCACCCACAATCCTTTACTAACATGACAAAACGGCTACTCTTTGTGACGCTAATACAAAAGAGAATGGAACACGCATATCATAACTACCTATTCATCCCACATGCACCACGCACAAAACACCACACCACATCACACATCACCCTCTGCACAACCTACACATACCACACAACACCGATTTTCCCACAAAGGCGACCCCGTTTTACCAATGAGGAGTTGCGGTCATGGTTGAGGAAATAGTCAGGGTAGAGCAACAGCAGTTTGGAGCACAGGTCCAGTAGATATCAATTGCCAGGAAGATGGAGGCATGGTAGAAGGATTGTGAACAGGGTGAACACTGTGGAAGTACATCCACGCACAAGGGATGACATCAGGAAGAGGTGGAACGACCTATGGGGAAGGTGCATTCCAATGCAGCAAGGCACCAACTCACCATCTAGAGGACTGGCAGTGGACCCCTGCCTCCTTCCCCACATCTGACAGCATGGGAGGAGCAAGTCTTGGCACTCCTGCATCCTGAGGGACTCCCTAGAGTAGCTGGAAGACTGGACACTGGATAGTCAGCATTTATTACCTATCAACACCCCATACCTGTGTGCCACCACCACCCCTCACCCCGACACCCATCACCCCACTCCATTCCACACAGTGCATCACCACAATCAACAAACCTAAATGCCAAACCCTGCATGCCATACCCACTGCATGCACATCCCTTCCAGCCCTGCATGCACACCCATCACAAATGCATGCACAGCATGGAGAACTAACAATCCCACAATCCATCACCAAACACAAACAAAGGTGGCATGGTAACAATATAGAGGAAGCTAGTGATATAGAATATGTCACAGATATGTAGCATAATACACCACTTACATCCCAACAGGTGCCCCAGCCAATCTCAGTGGCGAGGAGGTGCCACGGCTACCCAGTCCCCCACTAGAAGATGCTCCCAGTGATGACAGCAACTCTGGAGCTCTGGATCTAGATGAGCTCCCTGGCCCAACAGCGACCACTCGTCAGTTGGCTACCCTGGCCCACATCCAGTCCACTACAGAGCCTCCCTCCTCAGAATCCAATACCACAGCAGCCACCTAACATTCCCAGAACGTTACCCCCAGGACAGGCCAATCAGTAATGTGCCCACCTGCACAGGGACCCCAGTCCGCACTTCATAGACAAGACAATGAGGGTCCTGGGGTCAGTGGCAATGGGTACAGTGTTCAGGGGACACAGGTACAGAGGGCCAGGGGTGGTTGGAGGACAGCTGTGCACCAGGGAGAGTACAGGCCCAGGGAACCCACTGCCCAGGAGACACTCACTAATGTCCTGGGAGCTTACCAAAAATCCCAAGAAAAATTGGTCAGGTGATAAACATCATGCAGGAGAATCAGCGGCTGCAGGGGGGAAAACCACCAGGAGATCAAGCACGAATTGCAAGCCCTGAACACCACCATGGTCTCCATTGCAGAGGTGCTGGATGAGGGACATCATGAGGGACTACACAGCACACCAGCGGACCCCTTCCCCTATCCAGTGTACTGACCAGCCCTCCACATCTGCTGCAGCTAGAGGACAGGAGGCCCTGCCACAGGTCCCACAGGCCACCAGCACCCCTCCCCCTGCAGAAGGTGAACCACCCCGCAAATGGTCCCTGCAACTCAGACAGACACCAGAGACAGTTGCCAAGACTAAGACCACTGCCAGGAAATGAGCCCCTCCTGAATGTCCCCCTTGTTTTCCACTGTATCACCTTGCCGACTTTGAACTGCCATTGCTCCCCATCCTAAGGACCCTTGGATACTGGACCTGTGCTAGAAACAGACTGGCAAACTACACTGGACTATTCTCAACCATCACCCCCACTCTATTGCACATTGCATTGTGTACACATTTTTTATAAACACCCTTTGACACAACTTAAGTAATAGTGCTTTATCTGAAGCTAACGTATAATGTGATGAACTGCAATGAACTGCATGATCCTGTGTAAAACTCCAGTAATATGTTGATCCATCCTACAAATGTGTCTCAGCTGTCTGTACACATCACAGCATTACACTCTTGTAACCACAGCAACATCTGCAATAAGGGAAGGTATAGGTAACTATCAGGTGGGATGCAAAGGTAATGACTAATATTATGCTACAGCCACACAGCACAACAATGAAATGGAGAAATGTTTAGTTCAACAGTCTTACCTGAGTGTCATTGGAAGTACTGATAGATCATATGTGTCCTGTTGTCCGCATCCTCCTCCTCTTCCTCCTCCTCAGTGTCCACTGCTGCCACAGCTGCATTGTCACCCCCCTCCTCCTGAACATAGGGCACAGCCGTCTGAGGGCCAAATTGTGCAACATGCAGCACACAACAACTATCCTGTAGACCTTCTCAGGGGAGTAGCATATGGATCCACTTGTCAGATGGAGGCACCTGAACCTAGCCTTCAGGAGCCCTAAGGTCCTTTCAACAATCCTGGTACACCCGTTAACATAATTTTGCCTATTCTCAGACCCTGTTATTAGATTCTTACTTGGAATCAGGAGCCAGGACAGGTTTAGATAGCCGGAATCACTTGCAAGAAGTGAAGAACACACATTAGCCCTGCATAATGGCAGAGGGTATGACTCCTGAAGGCATACACTGACATACATTGGGTGGGGACTCAGGCTCACCTATAAGCCACACTCTGTGCCTCTTTAGTTGTGCCATCATCTGTGGGACGCTGCTATTTCTCAGGACAAAGGCATCATGCACTGACCCAGGATACTTGGCAGTGATGTGGGAGATGTGCTGGTCAGCAAGGCACATCATCTGGACATTGAATGAGTGAAAACTCTTCCTATTGCTGTACACTTGTGCATTGGTCCTGGGGGTCTAAGGCAATATGGGTCCCATCAATGGCCCCATTTATATGTGGTGTATGTCCCATTGCATAGAATCCAGCCTTCACAGTGGGTGAATCATCTACCTTGGGGAATGCAATGTAGCTGCATATGTGTTTGAGCAAGGCAGACAAAACCCTTGCAAGCACAATAGAGAACATTGGCTGTGACATCCCTGAAGCCAAGCCCACTGTCACCTGGAAAGAGCCAGTTGCCAGGAAATGGAGCACTGAGAGTACCTGCACAAGAGGGGGTATTACTGTGGTGCAACGGATAGCAAGTAGTAGATCAGGCTCCAATTGTGCACACAGCTCTGTGATTGTGGCCCTGTCCAGACAATAGGTGACTATAATGTGCCTTGGCTCCTCATCCTATTCCTCTGCAGTGTTTGGTACCTAAGGGACCCAAAAGTAAGAAGGGAGTGACAACAGGAACCATGAACACACTACAGCAGTGTACACAGAGCATGCTTGTATGTTGGACACTGGAATTATTTAGGTGAGTACATTCAACTACAATGACGCACTTATTAATCTGTACTTGCATTAGTAAATGGCAACCGCCTGTCCTGTATGCAGGGACAGGTGGAAGTGACCTTACTCCGTTGGCATTCGCGTTATGGCTGGAGGTGTCTGCACCGCCGTTCAATTCCTCATTGGCTAACATGGCCCTCTATGGAGTATGGGAACCAATGATGATCTACTCCAGCGGTGACGTGGCTGCCATTTTATTTCTACCACATAACTTGATTCATGACTTTCCACAGGACCACATCTCCACTGCGTGAGCTGCTGTGACCTGCGTCTGGAAAGGGCCCCAGCCTTCTCGTGGGAGGAGTTGGAGAGGCTCGTGGATGGGGTCCTCCCCCCTGTATGGGCAGTTGTATGGGCCTCCAGACGAGAACATCATGGGTACGTTGCACGCATGGGCCCTCTACCAAACAAACAACCAAGAACATGGAGCCACCTCCAAAACCTAGGGCCAAGGAGACCCGTCCGAAGACCAAGGCCAAGGAGGCCCCTCCAAAGACCAAGGCCAAGGAGGCCCCTCCCAAGACCAAGGCCAAGAAGACCTCTACAAAAATTAAGGCCAAGGAGGCCCCTACAAAAACTAAGCCCAAAAAACTAAGTCTAAAGAGACCACTGCAAAAACTAAGCCCAAGGAGGCCCCTATCAAAACTATGCCCAAGGAGGGCCCTCACAAAACTGAGGCCAAGGAGCCCCCTCCTGAACCAGTGGCAAAGGACCACCCTCCAGAACCAGTGGGCAAGGTGCCCCGTCCATCACCAGAGGGCAGGGACCCCCCCCAGAACCAGTGGGCAAGGACCCCCCTAAATCACCAGAGGGCAAGGAGCCCCCTCCATCACCAGAGGGCAGGGACCCCCCTCAGTAACCAGTGGGCAAGGAGCCCCCTCCAGAACCAGTGGGCAAGGAGCTCCCTCCAGAACCAGTGGGCTAGGAGCCCCCTTAGAAATCAGTGGGAAAGTAGCCCCCTCCAGAACCAGTGGGCAAGGGTCTCCTCCAGAACCAGTGAGCTGGGAGCCCCCTCCTAATGAGAAGCAAACCCCAACCCCCTCAGGTGCCTGCCCATTTCCAACATGATGCCGCTGAACAGTGGAGTCCCGATGTTTTTTGAGGAGTCAAGTTGGGACTTGGACTTTGCCCTGTGGGCATTAGAGACTTTGAACTGGCCTTTGGGCCTGCATGTATATATGTAGTTATGCATGTTTTTTTATTTTGAATTTTCAACAAACATGATTACAGTGGTTGGAACAGAGGTATGTGTCCTGGCTTTCTTTGCTCCTGGGTACTGTTACAATTGATTTACTCTGCAGCTGGTTCAGGGTATGTGGTGTGTGTGTATGGTGTATGTTGTGTGTGTGTCACTTTCCCCTCCCTCCCGCCCTCCTTTGTGTGCTAGGCAGCTGTACTCACCGTCATTGTCTTCGACAGCGTTGGCGCTCCTGGGCGGCCCTGGCATGGTAGAGCATCGGGAAGAATTCCAGTCCTGGTTCAATGGCGGCCGCGGACTCCTCTGTGTCCCTGGAGGTGAGTGTCTCATTTTATACCATGTGTTCCCACCAGGATTTTAGTGTCATTGCTACCGTCCTGGAAATCCTGTTGGTGTGCTACGTCATAATATGGTGGGCGGATCCTTTTCTTATGCATGCCTGTAGGTGGGCTACCACCATGTTCAGTGGTCATAGAGTGCTTGCGGTTGGTGTGGAACATTGGCTGTCTATGGGAGGGATCACTGCCATGGACATTATTTGGCAGTCATTACCGCTGGCTTGGTGACAGTACTACCGCCATCGCCAGCGTGGCTGTAACCTGACCGCCAAGGTCATAATGACCACCTTAGTGTTCTCGTTTGTTCCTATAATTATGTACCTGAGTAGATTAGCTAAGGAAAATAATATAGAATTAGTGAGAGGATTCTTTGAACCTACATTAACATTTGGCACAACTTACGCTCACAGAAACAACTTCACATGCTTCCTTACACCTAAAGAAAAGAGTTTCATAGATTGGACTGATGACAGGAGAAAAGTATTAAAAGAGAAGTTAGAGAAAGGCTTAAAGAAAAGGACATTTAGAAATGATGATGCATTCACCGAAAGATGAAAGGGAAACATTGTGTATATAGCCCTAAATCTAGAACTGACAAATTGTTTGTGGGAACAAGTGAATGTAGACATGTGTTTTTGTTTCAGAGTGAAAGAGTAAATTTACTTTCATGTTAAATGGACAAGTCCCAGCATTTCCAGGAGTTTAATACATCTGTGGACCAAATGCATATTACCGTATTTCCAAGAAGATGGCATGGCACATGCTACTTGGGGATAGTTTTCCCAAAGATTTATCAGCTTGAGAACCTGAATAAGGTACCCAAAATGACTGAATTTCATCATAGACAAAAGCAAGAATCTTATTCTGGCATAGTTGGAGATATATTTTGAGCAATACTTCCTTCAGCTGGAGTTACTCTGAATTATTTGAAAATTCAAACGTTATCTACTATTGTGGATAACATGCAGACTAGGTTTTCAGGAGCCATGATCCTAATGGATACAGAAATGGCTGTGGTAAGATCTATGATTCTCCAAAACGATCAGAAGAGGGCTATTCCAAAGGGTGTGTTAAAAGATAGTTGGTCCTGTGTACGGTACTCCCATCAAACTGCAAATAAAACAAAAGGGTACACAGTTCCAGACAGAAAATGATATATAAATACAGTGAGTAAGAGATAGGTCCTGTGAGTCTGCTTTTTTTTTAACAAGACTCACTTACCCAATGGTGACATGCTTCATCAACAGGCTTTTGCTCCTCATCAGTCCGGTACTGCAATGCCTGATTGGCCCCTCACGGGGGCTCTTTGCCGGAGATTTTTTTAGATATAGAGGTGCTGGTCGTTGAGTGCTGGAATGTGGGATTGGTATAGAAAGATATACATGTGTAAGGTAAAAATGGCTAGGGGTCTGAAAAGCTCACATTTAATCAAAATCAGACCCCTGTCATGATTAAAAACCGTAATATGGGGAAACGATTAGTATTAATGTCTAATCCACCCTCAAAGGAAAAAAAGTAAGTTTAGTCTACACTTCCTAGATTCGGGCCAATATCTCACCTAATGGCCTGGTAGTTACCAATGTCCCAAGGATCTTTTTACAGGACTTACAGTTCCGAAAAGACTGGGTGCAGGTATCATGGAAATGTACAAGGGATTGGTTGGTTTTGATCATCAACAATCCAAACGTCTGGCTGACTCCATCACAATACAGATCTCAATGATGGAATCATCCATAAAAACCACTGTCCAATTAGCACAATTCAAATCTTGTCTGGCTGAGATTAATGCAGAACTTAATGAAACTAAAGAACACTTGACCGTCTGAAGATTACCAAACTTCAAAAGGATATTAAGAAATTCAGCAGGGAGAAGATTTATCCATATACAAAAGATGATTATCAACAGGAGGGTGGTTCGGAAACATCAGACGATACATACGACTCCCACCGAAGAGCACGTACACCACAGTACAGTTCTAGTTCTGATGGTTGAAGCAGTGATGATGAATGACAAATGTATCGAAACCGTCAACCGCCTTCCTTTGGCATGACTCCCCCTTTTCCATATCCTCAGTTTCCAATATGGCAACAGCCTCCTTACCCCTTCTTTCAACCACAAGCCCAGATTCCTTATAATCCTTTTTTAGGAAGAAGCCGGGCCAGGGGCAAAGAAGAAACAGAGGAAGAGGCAGGAACGTACACTGGACCCAAGAGGAACCTCAGATGGTAACCAGAAGCCGCAGTGCAGGACCACCGAAGAAACCTTAGTTGTTAATCTATCAGACACTATACTATCACCTGAAGAAACATCGGTATTCAATCGGGGTTTAGGTTTTGTACCTACTCCCAAAGAGGACTCCTTCCGTCTTAACTGCAAAATCACTGCTTTGTTCTGGAAGGTTCACCTACATTTTTTCTTTAGGAACCAACCCATGCTACCTCCTAAAGGAGACACCAATTTGAGGAACTCCTCCACATTTATGCCACCAACTTCCTCGACGCCTGTTGAAGTGCTTGCATTTGAAAAAGCAGTGCGACATGAGATTGAGTCACTAAACCCAACAGCACACTTTCAGAATGTATCTCACAGAGAAAGAGAAGCCATCCGCACGTTATTTTATCATCCAGATATCATCATTAAACCGGTGGATAAAGGGGGTACTATTGTAATCCAGAACACAACCTCATACAGACAAGAATGTCTGAGACTGTTGAGTAACACCGAGTACTACGAACCTGTACCCTCTGACCCCACTTCGCGTTTGCAGAAAAAGATTTGAGGACTGATCATTGAAGCTGAAAGTTTGAACTGGATATCTCATTCAGAGGCAACATTTTTGGATACAAAAGAACCTAGGATTCTCTAACTGTATTGCCTTCTCAAAATTCACAAGAGGACTCCACCCCCGGGACGTCCCATCATATCAGGCATAGGGTCTCTGCTAGAACCTTTATCAAAGTTTTGTGATTTCTACTTACAACCTATTGTTCAGAACACCTCTAACTTTTTGAAAGACACTAAGGATACATTGATCTTGTTAGACAATGTTAATAAGAGGGAAACCACCAACATGTTAATATGCCTGGATGTAGAGGCACTATACACTAACATACCACAGGATGCAACTCTGGAAGCAGTTGAAGACATCCTCAGTTCAATGCCTTGGCCCTACAAAACCCCATTACCTTTATTTTGCAATGTGTAAGTCTTGCTTTAAAAGAAAATTTATTTCAATTTGAGAACCAATTATACCATAAAATCTAAAGGACCTCAATGGGGAGCACATTCGCACCTAGTTTGGCCTGTTTGCATATGTACACATTTGAACTAAGACATATTTTACCTCTTACTCAACCCTTCTCTTCCAACATCCGACTTTGGCGTCGATATATAGATGAAATCCTAGTAGTCTGGAAGGGTAATATTGACCAGGCCAAAGCTTTTATTGAATGTATCAATACTCTGGACCGACATTTACGTTTTACTGCCAACTATTGCACAAAGGAAGTCTCTTTCCTTGATTTACGAATTATACTATCTGATGGAGTTTTACACTCATCCATCTTCCATAAACCCACAGACAGGAACAGTCTACTACTTTTTGATTGTCACCATCCAAAATCGTTACAATAGAATCTACCTTTTGGTCAATTCCTGAGACTAAGAGGTAACTGTACTGAGATTTCTGATTACCAAGTTCAATCTGAACTTTTGAGCCAGAAGCTACAAAATCGTAAATATCCATCACGTATTATTAGTCAGGCTAAAAAAAGAGCCTGCAACATACCGAGAGATGTCGTTCTAAGCGATAATCAACGTGAACCACGCTCTAGACTGACTTGTGTTACTACCTTTACCCCTTTGAGTAACCAAGTAAGGAAGACAATCAAAAAACACTGGTCCATTCTGAACATTTCACGCGAAACCCTAACCGACCCCTTATTTGCTTTTAGACGCACACAAAATATCAGAGATTTAGTAGTTCATACTAGACCATCAATGCAACGAAATTGAGATAATATTCCTTCTACATCGTGGTTAGGGGTCGTAGGACACTATCCCTGTGGTAACTGTAATGTTTGTGCCATCTCCATGCATTCCCAGGAAGTGGACTTGGGTGAAAGGACACCATGGCGTCTCTGCTGGTACATACGAATTGTCGTACCAAGGACTGCATCTATATGATCACTTGTCCATGTGGGCTTCGATATATTGGGATGACCACCAGAATGGTTAAGACACATATTAATGAACATTGCAGCACCATAAGATGCCAGCGAGCAGCGACTAAACTGACTAAACTTTTCATTGAACCTCATCATACACCCGACAACTTGAAACGGGTTGTACTGGAACGTGTAATAAATAATAAAGATTCTATCAGAAGGCTATTTGAGAAAGAACAACATTGTGTGTTTAGATTATAAACACACCGGACAGGATTAAATGCCGACATACCCTGGCTAGATTTGCCATTTGTTGACTACTAGGACATTTAATTAATACCGTTTTCAGTCCTAGGGAGGTGCTGGATTTAATAATCAGAATTTTTTACTACACCCCTTCTATTGACCTATTTTTGTCAAGGGTCTCATGAGATAAATAACCTCTTCCTCTCTTTTTCTCCATTCCTCCTATCCGGCCACATATATCCCTTGAGATAAAACCTTATGGTTGGACTTAATTGACTTCATCCAAGATGGCCGCCATCTCAGGACGGATTTCTAGTCCCTTTTCCATGCTGACATACTCTCCTTGACTCCATTCTAAGATGGCCCCCAGTGTTTTTGTTTTAAGTGCGGTCCCCTTTCTACCCCCATGAAACTCCGGCTTTTTATTTTGCCGTACTCCGGTCCCGATTTATTTTTCCGTGAGCACGCAGTAGGGGTAGGTTCATACCGCCTCATGGTTCCAAAAAGTGGGGTAAGTCTTTTAACCTGGTTCTTTCCTCCAATCCTACGATAAGGAACATTAATTTAGGAGCTCCCGATATAGGGAGACCTTCGCGTATTGTTTGACGCGAGTTGTCGGACCACTGGTATTCGGTTTCAACATATCGATACTTGGTGGGAGCTGTCATTACTTTACATTGATATATCACCTGGCATGTACAAATTTTAGCGCGCTCGTCTATTTGAGCCTTTTTCGATCTATGGAAAACTTAACACTGACAATTTTGGGATTGTATTTCCTAGAACATAATCTGTGAACCTCTACCTGACGGTGGTCTCATTGTGCGCCTTCTATCATATGGATACTATGTCTGACTAATTCGTATATGCTTCTTTTATGACATCTTAAGGACAAGTTCAACTCTGATCATCATTCAGAACATAATTTTATCTGACAATTCCTTTATTAACAATACCTTTTCATCATGTTTTTATATACACAACTATCACGCATCACATGCCATTAATTGTCTATATTTATATATACACCTAGATAATTAGACCAGTTTGGACAACTGATGCTTGCTGCCATCCTGAAGGGACACTTCACCTGTGTGGGTTCACAGTACAAAACAGTCCATCTGTGGCATGAGTTCATGTAATTCTTTTTCTTTTCTAGGTTCTGGTGAAACAATTTGATTATTAATTTAATATCACATAAGGATAAGGTACGTTTTGGTCCTGACGAATCGCACTGATCTTGAATGACTTTAAATGCGGGAAACATGTTGACCTTTTTAGTGGCAGTACAGGGATTTCTGTACTGTCATTCCTAAACATTCTCTGAATCTAGGGAGTGTAGACTAAACTTTAATTTTTTCCTTTGAGGGTGGATTAGACATTAATACTAATCATTTCCCCAAATTACGTTTTTTAATCATGACTGGGGTCTGATTTTGATTAAATATGAGCTTTGCAGACCAATAGCCATTTTTAACCTCACACACTCATATCTTTCAATACCAATACCACATTCCAGCACTCAATGACCGGCACCTCTATATCTAAAAAGATCTCCCTCAAAGAGCCCCCGTGAGGGGCCCGTCAGGCATTGCAGTGCCAGCCTGACGATGAGCAAAAGCCCGATGATGAAGCATGTCACCATTGGGTGAGTAAGTGCTCTTGTTCAAAAGATAGCAGACTCACAGGACCTATCTCTTACTCACTGTATTTATATATAATTTTCTGTCTGGAACTGTGTACCCTTTTGTTTTTTTTGCAAGATCTATGATTCTTCAGAACCGCCTTGCGTTAGACATCCTTTTAGCAAAGGAGGCAGAGTTTTCTAAGATGCTGAACTCGCAACATTTTTGCTCATTTATACCTATCAGTAGTGAAGAAATTAGAAGCCTTATTAACAATCTGACTAATAATTGCACTGATTTGAAAGAGTTGAAAGAACCTGGAGTTTGGGAAAGGTTGGTAAAAGTTTTGTTTCTGTGGGAAATTGGCTGGGCAACCTAGGGAAAGGGATTCTTTTGAAAATAATACAGATAGTATTGATTATTGTGACTTGATTAATTGGAGCATGGGGAATTTATACATTGTGACACGTGATTAAACTAAAGAAGTTGAAAAATGATCAGAGGAGTGAAGAGATTAAAATGAAAAAAGTTCCTTGGAGAAAATTTGAAAAGGGATAGAAGAAATACAAATCACACAGAATGCAATTTTAGATGAACACAAATGTGTATGGAATGATGAAAGGTGTGATGGCACATTTAGTCATCAGAGGAGGGATAGTGAAAGCTGAATTTCTTACTAATGATTTTCATTCACTATGGGTTAAGACTTTGTATAGAATTAGGCTAATAGAGAAAATAATGTGTGACTTGGAAAATGTGCCCACTTGAGTGGTTGTCATTACTATGCTTAATGCTTTTAGTGAATGCATATTATTATTAGTTGAAGTACACATGTAGAGAAAATTGTAGATGTCACGTTAATGATTTCATGCTATGTATTTGTTTATTAACCTTAGGCCATGAGTTATTGAGGTTTGGTCGTAGTTTGTAATTTGTAATAAAATCATTGTGATGAATGTCCAGAGAAATAGTGATTTTGTTGTTCACACTGTGCTGACCAAATGTTTAGCAGATGTTTTTAGCTTTCTCATGAGAACTGCTTGCTAGAATGTCTTGTATTAGAAATTGCAACTTTGTAAAGTTTGACGTGTGAGACAGCGATGTTCCCAGGAACCAACAATGGATGCACTGACTGAAATATGGATTGCAACAAGAAAATTTACCTGATGAGTCTGAGGATGGGAACAGGAGAAGAGGAGCCAATCATCGACGTGTGAATGACAGTTTATTTCTATTGGATTAACTGTAAATGTACGATTTTCTGATCAATGACAACATGGGAAGTTTCTTTAGGAAATTCTAACTTAGCCTGACTGCACAGAAGAGAGAGAGCTCTTTTTTATTCTGATTTTCCCTATAGTGGTTCTGTTTCGACGAGCTGAACAGTTCCTTCTGACTTTATTTCTAACTTCGACTTTGACTCTTGAAATTCGGCCTTTTTTGCGCCACATGTTAACATTTTAAATTGTCCTTTTATATGCTCATGTGTCCTTTTAACTTTACATATATATCTTAGGTTGAGTCTTAGTATCTTTTATGCGTAGTTAGACTTTGAACTACCTTCAATCGACAAGGGGAGGCTGTTCTGTAGCCATTTTAGTTAAAGCTCAATGCACGTTATTTTAGCACACTAGGCCTGCTGCTGTGCACTTTAACCTAGATATATTTTATCCAGCTTTGTTTTATTATTCTTACAATAGCCACTTTAGAGGTCTTTTTTTATTTCTCTCTATCTAGCTGTTTTTGCCTAGGCCAGCACTACGTTCTCAAAGAAGACATTCTTGCTCACTCTGTGCTTCTTTCAAGGCTGCAGTAAGATAGGTTTGCCATGAAGGTGGTACAAGTTTTGTCTCTGACATTCATAGAAAAACACACATTCTTACATAGGGACATTTTCTTGGAATATCATCTGTTTTATTATAAAAAAACATCCCTGTCCCTTACACGTTAGAGGGAGATTCCAGCCTGAGAACCACAACGGTATGCTGATTGCTGAACGCTTCGCTACAGCTGATTATGCAAACTTCAGGCCTGTGCTCATGTATGGTGGATGATGTATTCCCAGGGGAACCTGAACGGCAGAGTTAGAGCTTAACACGCTGTGCTCTATTATAGCCTATGTAGGTATTAGTCTATTGACTCTAGTGACAATATGGTAGAATTATTTCTATGCTTTACTCTCCTTGTCACAATTTTAATCTTGTCACGGTGTATCGTCCTGGTTATTGCAGCCCATGCTTTGCTATCTAAGATGCAGTCGCTTCATTAAAATATTATTGAAACATACACTGCCTCTGTTGTCATTGTGTATGTGAGACTGATGTAACTAAGAGAAACAGATGAGACCTGAGTGACCACGGTTTCCCTGAAAAATCAACTATGTCATTCGCTCAGCTGCTCAATCATCCCTGCCCTTGGGTAGAGATGAGGCACTGCTAGTTAGCCAGAGCAAAACCCAAATTGGGGCGACAGGTGTCACCTGTAGTGGGTCAGATTCCGTCTCCCACACCTCAGGAGATTCTGCTGCTCAAATCCAGTAGTCTCATTAGAATAATGGTGTCGCCTGTAGTGGGTCAGACTCAGTCTCCCACACCGCAGGCGATTCTGCTGCTCAAATCCAGTAGTCTCATTAGAATAATGAGAGCCTACGCGACATGGCTATGCTTAAATTGTTAATGGTGGATGCTGATCCCTTAACGGTTGCTTCTTAAATGGTTCAAATAGCTTAGAAGTCCCCATGTCTGAGTCATTCCCTTTCATTGCCCCATTGCTGATACTGACCAGATGGATATCCAACTGACAAAGAGAATCACAGCTGAGCCATAGTTAGATGTTTTCTAAATTACTTTGATATAAACTGTTTTGCATGAAGCTCAAACATGCTACTCTAATCAGAAGGTTAGTTAGGGAGCCATGTAAATGTTAACTAATTGCAGTTAACAAAGAGTTGACACTGTTCATCTGTTGAATCTAGATGTATGTTGTTTCTATTGCTTAATTATGTTTGTTATTAATTTGTACTGTAACTCTTGAATGTTTTAGCTAAATTGAGATTCTTTTGAAGATTCAGTCAGCTGGTGTTTTTTCATGTATGTTTATCATTTGGTTTTGAGACTCATCTCCGTGATATTAGCATTGTTAATCTAGGGAAATAAACATTTTAAACTCTACAAAAGATGTGGTTATTCATGGCCACCTTGGTCATGGTGTGTAAAGATTATTGATTCCAAACTATTTGATGATGTTTATTGATTAAGATGTTGCATTTTTAGTGAATTTATGATTTATGGTGGAATTACTCTAAGCGTAGTCAAAAGGTCCATCGAACCTCTAACGCGTCCCCTTATAAATTAAACTATGACAGAAAAATAAGGACAGATGCGCTCACAATACTAAATACGCATCTACAGGCGAGGTGAGGTGCCATTCTGCATTGTTCACAGTTGCTGAATGATATTACACGCTGGAAACAGGATACAATTTATCCCTACTAAATCACCGTAAGCAATCAGGTGGCTCTGCACCCGAACACCTGCATATTATTTCCCATCTTTTTGATCAGACTTTATTGCCTCTGTCAATGCTGTATTTTCATTTTGTCCATCTAAGAGACAAAACATAAAAAACAACTAAAAAAGTCTTCACAGACGCAATACAATTAAAACATCTTAAAACAAAAGCAAAAGAACCAACTTTTATTGTTGAAGGAAAGAGAAAAAATATGTTGTTTGTTTAGAATGGCAATGAGTCTGGAGGAGTCAGTATAATTGACATCCATTAGATATGGGTGACTGAAAATTTGCATTACAGAGTGAGTGGCACATTGCATCAAACTAACGAAATAGGTAAGAAGGTTTGTACTGCAGAGGCTCACAACAGGACCTGGTCGCCAGCCTTGATAGCTTTCAGGTGCTGTGATCCCAGAAGGGATTCCAAAGCCATGGGGACATCATTAGAGGTCACAATCCCAATAGGGTGCTAGGGGTATCCAGGGGAACACAAATGTACTGGAGAGAACCCAGAGTGTTCAAGGCACTAACTGGAAAAATAATTCTGCAGCTGCTATTTTCTGAACATTAACAGTTCACTATGTGGTGCAGACGTTTGCTTTCAAATGAATCTAGCAGAATGTCATCTCCCACTGTGCACTGGCTTTGATCATGCAAAGCGGGGCTAGGCAGCAGCACTTTGCCTTCAACTAGTCCCCAGACAATCCCTCCCATCCACACATAGATATCTGTCATGCACTGTGGAGATTGGCCACAGGGGCTAGGCCTTTCATTCAACTTGCAGTCTGAAGCCCAGAGAGTTTTAGCCAAGACATTTGACTGTGCACGGAAGGGGTTGGTTGCATGGTTCCACCAGGTCAAGGATACATACAGCCTAATAGATTATGACGTCAAGACTGGACTATATTATACATAGTACCTGTTATTGAGAGAAAGTTTTTTTTTTTTTGTATGATCACCCCCTGTTTTTTGTGGACTGGTCCTGCTGCTGTTTTGACTCTGTGTACAGGACACTGCTAACCAGGCCCAGGTGCATTCCTTTGACACCTAAAACATATTGAAATTGGCTTACCTCTGATTGGCCCATTCAGCTTTCCCATAAAGCTATACTACATGGTGTCCAAAATACATCCATACCATGCAAAGTTAAATGTCACCTAGATGACTACTGCACTACTGTGCTAACTAAAGGGCCACTGTGCCATCCTCTAGTGTGGCAAAACAGACATGACTCTAGATTTTCCACTGTAGCCTGGCAGTTTCAAAATTGTAGTGGAGGCTGTTACAGTAATCCTTTTTGAAAGGAGAAACCTCTTGTTTTAAATATTAATGTCACGCACCATGGTGTATATAAATGAAGGACATGTAGAAATTTAAAATTAACTTGTCCTTGCAGAGTTTAGCACATAAAAGATGTTTTCACTGTAAGAAGGATGGTTGACCTACAAAGAAACACTGTGAAGCAATATTATATATTACTTTTGCTTATCTGGCTACGGAGAATCTGGTAAAATGGTTAAATGACTATTTTTAAAGTTACTTTTTCCTTGTCTGAAACTCCTGGAGTCTAATTTGCATTAACCTCCAATTGTCACTGAGCTGGTGAATCGGCCAATGAAAACTGCTCCCAGATCAAAGACAATGGTGTTGAAAAGTATTTTGTTCCTCTGGTAGGAAGAACAGTTGGTCTCTTTCCAGTTCAGGTATTATCTGATAGATGCAGATGTCAGCTGATACCTGAACATCTCCATTTGTTTTTCTTCCCAATCAATCAGGCACCAATACCAGATCCAGTGGAGGGAAAGCAGTCCCCAAAGCTAGTTTGGAGTGACCACAGAGGAGGGGCTGCTCTTTACTCTTGCACACCTGTAGGTGGGTATGCAGGCTCTCCACCAGGGCAGGAGAATTTCTTCATTTTGGTTTTAGAGCATGAAGGCCACTGTGAGATTGATTGTAGTAGGGCACCCAGGAAGTGAAGTAAAAGTGGGTAGGGTAACTCCTGGGAACATTTACCCTATTTCTTATGGAGGGCCAAGGAATCACACCGCTTACACGCTAGTGCCAGATATAAAGGTGGCAACCCAGGACACCTTCTTCAGGACACTCTGGAAGAGCAGAAGAAGGACTGAACTAGCTTTTTGAGACTTGTGAAGAGGTCTGAAGGGATGGACCTGCTCCCACCTATACCCAGGGCAAAGAAGTGGACTATAAGACTCAGTTTGCAACCTCCTGTTTACCTACAGGAACACAATAAGTTGCAAAATAACTTTTTCTTGAAGTGCCCAGCTGAGCAGTACCAATTGGACCTGAACTGGGCCCTGCTTGTGATCTATGCTCAAGTGAGTCTTGACCCTTGAAGTGCTTTCTGAGGTCCTAGGACCATTGGCTATGTTTAACTGAAATTCCCCTACCACACCAGCAAATCTATGACATAACATTTTTTAGACTTCAACACCTCAGGAGGACCGGGACAAACCTGCCGAGCTGATCTGCCCAAGGTGCAACCTCTCTGGACTGAAGAAATAGCATTCCCTCACTCCAACCTTCTCCACAACAACAAATCCATTTCAGAGGGAATCCATTGTGTAGGTATCTGGCCTCATGGAACCCTCATTCAATACAGCTTACAGCCCGGCCTCACTGAAGGATCTCAAGCTTTGAAAAACTGAGTAAGTCTGAAGATAACACTCTTGATTGGTTGAAAGCACTAAACGTATCTAAGCAGTGAAAGGACTTTACTGGGTGAGAGATTCAAATTCTCCTTAGGGAGAGCCCAAGCCAGTACCCCCACACTGTCTGCACAGACAGCACAGTTGCCATTGTACACAGTCCGCATCCTGAATGTGCTGACAGGGCGACATTTGCACTACCCATGACATGGGCGGTACAGGAGCTCTCTGCCTTTCCACCTGCCTTTTCATGGCTGTGTCGCTGCCATGAAAATGACATTGGAAAGGCAAGTCATGATCTCCATGGCTGTGCTAACATCGGCACCGCCATGCTTGACCATGGCTTTCCCCATCGCCAATACATCGTGATCCAAGACCTCCACGTCTTACCATTTGCCTCATAATCTGGTAGTCGGACCATCATGGATTTAGCTGTCGGGCCACCACGGCGTGTACAGCAGTCCTAGGACAGCCATACTTGTAACTGGGCCCTATATTTATTTTAAGGAGAGGGGGGATGTAGTTAGGTGTTAGATGTTTTTGCTTTTTTTACCACTTTTTCATTCCTATGCAGGTTATGTCTATGTGCTCACATCCAGATGGTTAATTTTTTTCAAAGTAAGTTTAAAAAGTTTAAAAAAGGTTATTACTTTTTTGATCTACTTTGAAAAAAATCAACATTTTAAACTTTAGTGATTTCTATGGACAAAGAACACATGGTTTCTGGAGAAATTTAGAATGCATGGACGAATTGGTACAGGACTGTTTAATCTGAGTATCGATTTTTTTTATTTTTTTTATCTATACGTAAAAAACAGACTTTCCCTTCAGTGTTTTTTTGTTGAGATTGCTGATTTTCTACATTAATGGACCACTATTTATTTTTTGTTAGGGAATTTGTTTTGGAGAATGGATTTTCTTCTTGCAATTTTTCTATACAACATTCTTGTTTTTCAGGCCTTTACTTTTTTGAATTACTGTTTTCGAAAACAATTTGAATTAGATTTCTAATTATTGGTGTGTAGGAAATGGTTTCTATTTAAAATAAAAAACATATTTCTCAGGAGTAGGTATTTTCTTCAGGAATTGGTTTCCCTGTTTGGATTACTGAAGACTCTTGGTGGCAAGTGGTTTGAAAAAGTCACCAACAGTTGGAGAAAAAAGACATCTGCAGGAATGAACCATACTTATTTAGCAAAACATAATTTAAAAAAATACCAAATTAGTTTAATTAGAGTTGTCAAACCAGAAAGTGATTTTAAAGGTTTTGGTGTGTGCTAGAATTGCAGAATGTATAAAAGATTGTGAAGAGCATACTGAACCAACAAGGATATCACATTTCTATCACTCACCTCAGTGCATAACAGTACATCTTCAGGCCATCCCATATGTGAACTCAAGTCTGCATGGTACTCTGAAGGGGTCATTGTGGTTTAGCTAGCTCTCAGACTGCCAAGGCCTCTTCAGGATTGATTGATATGTTTGACTGTACACATTGTTAACATCCTCCTGAACTGCTTCTAATAATATGCATACACAGTTCATGATGAAATTGTGTTTTTGTAATAAGCTTAACACTTGGCAGCGGCCATGATGGCAAAGGAGTACGCACTGCCAACACTGCAGCCCACTGCGCCTCTTGCGGGCAGCAACATGTTGACAGAGTCTGCGGCCCAACCTGCAGATGTTGTAAAATGGTGGGCAGGAGACAGCCTGTGCAGCAGTCTTCTTGGAATTGTAGTGTACTGGCAGTCCAACTGCCAAACTCATAATTGGGCCCTTTTTTGCATTTGAAAATAAAGTTTCGAGATTTCTCAAAGTATTGCTTTTTCAGACATTGATATAGGGGTATTGGGTGGGGGGGGTGTATTAATACTCTGATATTCATTTTAATACCTAAGTATTAATTCTCAAAGAGAAATTATTAATTTAAATTATTGATAGTCAATTGAAAACATAATGAAATTATTTTTTTAAATACCTAAAATATTTTTAAAAACAAAAGACAATATTAACAATAATTTGTGCACATTAAAACATTTTTATAATGTACAAGAAAATTAATCACACCATGGATAATCTTTAAAATACTTATTGACAAATAGTATAAAAATAGTTTTTTTAAGTGCTAAAACATAAAGCTTATTTTTCAAAAATAGTACATATTATTTGCAATGATTAGTAATTGTTATGTCTTTATATTGACTTTAAGGGAGAAAATTGTCCTTTTTACTTTCAGTCTTGACATACATGGTTTTGCGTTTGTTTCTACAGTTGGTGGAGTGTTGCGTTCAAAATTGGAAGGAAGAGCCAGCGTCAGGTAAGAACAATTTACTTTACATTTTTTAGTATATAGGTGACTATGTCCCTGATTATGACTTTGGCAGTCTTTGTCCCACTGTTGCGACGGTGTCAAAATCCCCAACCGCCAACTAGGTGGTCTGCCAGCTGAATTATAATATTAGTGGTCCCACTGACGAAAGGTCGCCTGTGTCCTGCTGCCACTGCCAGTCTTTCACTCCTGCATCATCTGTGGTCACAAGCTACAGCATCTGATGGCTGGAGTCCAACCCTTGTTTCCACAGAAGATATTACGACGTGGCTCACTGACAATCTGACTGTGGCAGGAAGACCTCCAATATACAACCTGGCAGAAACACGAGTTATGAGTTAAGTACTCACCCTATATCCAGTTTCCACTCCTCTTCCCAATACAGAGCCCCTTGTCAAGGTCCACCCTTTGCTGCAGACACTTGTCCATGAAGAAAATGCATATCGCTGGCGTCAACTCCTAAGGTAAGCCACTTGTACATTTCTTCACTGTTACAATGACTGTGGAGCCATGCTATTGGACAAGGTGTGTTTTCCATTAATGTAATACATATGTGTGTGTTTTCAGATGTGCTTCATGTACATACAAATGGAACAAAATCTACAAAAATTAGCTTCCTAGCACGACAGTCTACCTCCGTCTGAAGACTCCTGCCATGAGACTGCCAGCACAACAGAAAGATCGTAATACGGCAGGCAGTAGACTGCTGGCTCAGTGCAGTACGGTGGTAAGCCTGCTAAAACCATAATCAGGCCCAAAGTTTATTGAAAGGAGATATAGTTAGATGTTGGATAGTATAGAAATGTGTGTTTCATACCCATGCAGTGTGTGTCTGTATACCCACATCAGGATGTTTTTTTTTTCAAAGTAGGTTTAAAAAGTGGAAAAAAATTGTATTAATTTTTTTAAACGTTTTGAAAGAAAAGTAATATTTTACATTATTGGTGTTGTGTTTTTTAAGCTTTGGTGAGTTTTCAGAACAAAGACCACGTGGTTTCTGGAGAAACTCAGAATTTCTGGATGGAATGTTGCAGGATTGTTTTCTATAAATATAGATTTTGAAAATGGATTTCTTTTTGCAATTCATTAAAAAAGACTTTTCCTTCATTTTTTTATTTTTTTTTAGATTGTTGCTTTTCTGCGGCAATGGACCACTACTGTTTTTTTCTCATAGAATTTGTTTTGGAGAATAGTTTTCTTTTTGCAATTCTTGAATACAACATTATTGTTTTACAGGCTTTTACTTTTTTTGATTGCTGTTTTTGAAAAAAAAAAAATTTAGATTTTCAACTAGTGGACTGTAGGAGATGGTTTTTATTCAGGATTTGGTCTTTTCGTTGGGTGTTGGTTTCCCTAATTGGATTATTGGATTCTGGTGATTCTTGGTGACAGGTGGTTTGAAAAGTAACCTAGAGTTGGAGAAGAAGACAACTACAGGAAGTAACCACAAAAGTCCTTTATTTTGTAAAAAAAAAATTTAAAATGTCAATTTAGATTAGATAGTGTTGTCAAACCCGAAAGTAGTTTTAAAGGTTTTAGTGTTTGTTAGAATTGCAGAATGTATGCAAGCTCCCATCATTTTAAACTGATGGATTTTAGACAATATTCTCCCAGACATTTCTTACTTTGTTTGGAAGCATGAGGGTTCAGGCTATGTGACAATGTTTGCGCCATTTTCATTTCTTGGAAACTGATCCTTCTTCAAAATGTCCGAAAAATGATAATGATTTTGGTGACATGTGTCAATTGATTTGCCGAAGGAATTGTGCCATCCCTCTATGGCATTGTTAGGTTTTGCACCTCCATTTAAGCAAGTCAAGTAACAGTTTCACCAGTCAATGGGAAACCTTGGCATCCTCCTGTGACCCAACCTGCTTAGAAGTCCAGTCTCTGTACCTTCAAAGAAAATTACCAGTGGGGCCAATTTTTCCTCCTTTTGGGTAAAGTAGTCTGTTTCAGTTTTTTAAACTCATACTGCAGTTTACTATTTGACATGTAACCCTGAGCTAAGGATGTGTTTTGAATTTGCCACCTTTATGCCTGGGAAAAGTGGAAAAAATCCTTGAATTAGGGTGTCAGGGTAGATTTTGGTAACAGTATTACTCATTGTTAATTTGAAGTCAATCATAACTTTCCTAGAACTTTTATTCATTGTTTTGGTTTTAAAATGTAGTGTAGATTGAGAATTACTTGTTAGGGAGTAAGCTATAATCTAATGGGACCATTGTGTCTTTTATATTACCATGAATAGTGTAAATGTGGGTGACTGGATTCAGTGAGGACTTAAAGGTTTCATCGGTCATCCAAATGTCACTATTCTCGAGGGTTAGCAGGTTATGGAGCACACTAAATATCAGTATTATTTTGAGAGGGTTTTCTGTGTCATGCAAAAGAAAAGATTTGTTAGTGTAAGAGACGGTTAGGGGGGATTTTAATGTCAGAATAGGTTTGTGGGGTTACTTGCTGAGGATTACTTGCCTATTTTTGACTCTGCACCATTCACGTCACGTTGGATATTGTGGGCATAATACTAACTACATGCATGGGAATGTTTTTTTTACCTCCCTCAAAACTGAGTCACAGGGCTCATTGGATGTGGATGCAAGCATTTTTATTTACTGTACTTTCTAATGCACTTCAATCTCCATTGTAGAGCTCACATGCTCTATGGTCCTTTCGACAGTAGCGCCCAGAGTAACTGCTCTACCTTTGCAGTGGAATGAAAAATACTGCACACCTCCAAAGATTCCTGGGCTCAATTTACATCTGCTCACAACAAAGATAGCCACCATAATTGAGTAGCCCATTGCCACTCCTGGAATGTGCATAGTTTGCTTGTCTGTTTGACACAATTTTTGGGGTTATCCATTGTTGGAAAATGGGTTATTGGTAAGGGCAGGTAGGTACCTACACTTAGCAATAGGCCACTAACCTCCACATAGGTCCAGTTAGGTCTCAGTAAATTAACCCCAGCTCAACCCTTGGTAGCTTGTCAACGAGCGTCAAGGCTTAACTTAGGAGACAGAGTGTAAAGCATTCAAATATCACAAAACAGTAATTAAATAAAACACAGGAAACTGTTTACAAATCCAATTTATAAAAATAGATTATATTTGTATCTTTAAAATGACACCGAAATGAATAAAATCGGATAAGGGGAACCGGATATATGAATTTTTAAAGATTTCTTTTTTTTTAGCGCCTAGAAACAAAAAGCGCCAATCGGGTCATCTGGTTGCACCTCGACCGGGGCAAAGTCAAAGTTTAAGGCCGACCGCGATGGAGCCCTGCTCAGCTACAGGCCGCGGGAGGCCTCGGTTAAAAGTTTACCTTCACACTTAGTCTCTTTTTTAAAGATTTTCTTCAGCGGGACGAACCTGGCAGTCCAATCCGACCTCCTGGAGCCCTTCTCTGGATACGCGATGCGGGAATCCTCAGTGGAGATTTTTACCTTCGGACTTAGTTCTTTTTTCGAAGTGAAAATCCTTCGACCGGGGTAAACCCGGATCTTGATCCGACGTCCCTGGAGCCCTCCTCGAATACTCTGGCTGGGAGGTCCCGGTCAACTTTTTACCTTCGTACTTAGTCTCTTTTTCTGAGATTTTCTTTACCGGGACGACCCAGCAAATCAGGCCGGGTCGCGGTTGAGGCAAGCCAGCTAGAGTTGCCGCAGCGGGTCGGTCCCTCTATGGAGCTTTTTTACAAAAGTTCTCCAAACTTCTCCAAACTTCTGGGGCTTCTCCCAGATGTCCTTTTAAGGTTCTTTTGAGGTCCACAGCTCACCCCAAGGGTCCAGAAGTTCTGAGAGGGTCCTTGGGGGGTGGGGACTACAACTCCCAGAATGCACCTGGTGCAAACTCCTTTTTGGCTACTGGGCAGTGGTCAGCTGGTCGCTTTCTTCAGGAGTTGGTGCAGAGGACTCTGGTTAGCAATTTTTCACCTGTAGCAAACAGGGAGTCCCTCCTTGAACCAGTTGAAGCCAGGCAAAGTCCTTCTTGTGGTGAAGCCCAGGTGTGCAGCGGGTGCAGTCCTTCTAAGTGCAGGTTCCAGGTACAGGCCAGGGGTCCAGCAGGGCAGTCCGTCTTCTTCTGTAGTTTTTCCTTGTTGGATGTGGTGGGGAACTGAGGTGTGGGTGCAGGTCTGCCAGTTTTATCCTTGCTCCTGGGTGAAACGCAGGGGGTCCTGGTTCTCCAATCAGATGCAGGGTCCTTCCCCCTGTGATGACCACTTCCTGGGAAGTGTGGCAAAAATCAACCCCAGGAGGCAACATTCTCCAAAAATCCATCATGGCTGAATCTGATTTTTGGAGGTTATATCTGGCTGAGCCCACCCACTGGTGTGGCTAAAATCATAAACACACCCCTCTCCTGCCCTCTCCTAATCTAATCAAGGGGGCACCTAGTTGTCTGGGATTGCAAGATGTGGGGGTGTTGCTGGTTGCTCCAAATGTCCTTCTCTGCCTTTGAAGACCAGTTTGGCAGCCCTCCCACTTCCTGCCTCACCATCTGCTGAGGGGAAATTCCCACCCACAGGCACATTCCTTTGTGTGAAGCCAGGCCACTTCACACCTCATCAAGGCAGCCTGGCTAGGCTGCTAGAGGCTGGCCAATCAGAGCACAGCAGCAAAAACAATTCAGGGCTGAAATTGGCAACTTTTCAGGTAACGTTTAAAACTCTTTACCTTAACAAGTTATATTAAATCCCACAACTGGAAGTTGTGGGATTTATTACGACAATTAATTTGATACCAAACTCTTGGTGTGCATCATTTAAGGAGACTTTAAAAATTAAAATAAAGTCTCCCCATTCTAGCCTATGAAGGCCATTTACTACAATGAGGGAAAAACGAATTTGGCTGTTTTTACCTCACCAGGGCTTACAAAACTATTTTTTTAAAGTCCCTGCTTATAGTTACATGGCACCCAGCCCTAGGGGCACATAGGGCACACCTTAGGGGTGACTTATATGTACAAATAAGGTAGTTTAAGACTTTGGAACTACTTTTAATTCCAAAGTCGAATTTGCATATAACTTTAATTTAAAAGCAGCCAGAATGGCAGGCCTGCCTTTAAAATGACACTGGGCACCTCAGCAGTGCACCTATGGGTGCACCACCTATGCTGTGGTCCCTAATCCTACATGCGATATCATATACTAGGGACTTATAGGCAGGTTAACTTAGACAATTATAATTAGCCTAATTTGCATATCCATTTTACACAGAGCACAGGCCCTGGGACTGGTTAGCAGTACCCAGGGTACCATCAGAGTCTGGAAAACACCATCAAAAAGTGGAAAATGGGGGCAAAAAGTTAGGGGGCCTCTGCAATCAGCCCTGTTTTCCCACATCCATAGAAAAAAAGAGAACATGATTTTATGTAAAGTGGTTATGTTAAAAAAAAAATTTAAAATTGTTTGTTTCAAAAGCACCTGCAAAGGAGAATAGGTTTTACATGATTAGTAGAAACACTGCTGCTTTTTGGAAAATTACAAGTTTTAACTTTGGCTAAAATTGAGAAAAATGCTATTTTAGAATTTGTTGCTGTGAAAAGAAAGTTTAGGTATTTCACAATGCATCTCTTTTTTCTGAACTTTTATCTGGGATGGTTTTTATTCTTTTGCAATCTGGATTCTGGTAGTATACATTTTTCTACCTTGAGTCATCAGCGGGTGAATTGTAGAATTTCTAGTTTTGTTCTGTGATCTGTAAAACAATCTGTAAAATATTTTGAAAGAAAAGAACGCTTGTGAATGGAAAAGTTTTAATCAGTGGAGTGTTGTATTGTCAACAATACACCTGTTTTAAGGCACCACATTTGTGGAGAAAAACATTTCTGTTATCACTGGAAAAAACAAAAAGCAATTCATGTTTGTTGCCTGTAGAAATAAAATTGTTAGATTTGGTTAAGTTCTTCAAATAAAATGTACCTGACAAGGTGTATGTCTTTTCATGCACTGGTTGTGTTGTTTGGTTAGTTTTCTTAACTCTTAAATTTTCCAATTTATTGAAGAGTTTACAAGGTCTGAAGTAAGCACCCAGTAGAGTCAGAATAGACGTTTACCCCCCCAGTTGCTGCCCAGTAACATGCCTCAATAAAAGTACACAGCGGAGTTAGTCAATAGTCTTGCCCCAACTCACTGTCCTGCACGTGCCCCAAGGTAAGCATTTGAGGGAGTTACAATAGTAATTTCTTCCCCAAGCCACTGCTAAGCAGATGACCTGATGTGACCACCCAGCAGAGTTAGAATAGTAATTTTGTCCCATAGTCATTGTCCATCACCTGCCCTGAGGTAACCACCCAGTGGAGTTACAATAGTAATTTTTCCCCCATGACTGTCCAGCACATGTTCTGAGGTAAGCACCTAGAGGAGTCTCTGTTCTGCACGTGCCCTGTGGTAAGCACCTAGAGGAGTCAAATAGTAATTTTGCCCTCAGTCACTGTCCACCCCCTGCCTTGTGGTAAGCAGCTGGAGAAGTTAGAATAATAATTTTTCTCCTCCCCAGAATCTGTCCAGCCCTGGAGAAAGCATACAGCAAAGTTTGAATAGTAATTTTGCCCCAGTCAATGTTCTGCACCTACCCTGAGGTAAGCAACCAGCTGAAATAGAATAGTAATTTTGCCCCCCAGTCACTGCCAAGCAATTACCCTGAGGTAAACACCAGGCAGAGTTAGAACAGTAATTTTACCTCCCAGTCACAGTCCAGAACCTACCCAGAGGTAAGCACCTGACAAGTTAGAACAGCAATTTTGCCCCCAGTCACTGTCCAGCATCTGCTCTGAATTATGCAAATGGCAGAATAAAAATAGCAATCCCCCCAGTATCTGTCTAGCACCTACAGCATAGTTTGAATAGTAATTTTGCCACATTCAATGTCCAGCACCTGCCCTGAGGAAAGCACCCAACAGAGTTAGAATAGTAATTTTTCCCCACAGTCAATGTCCAGCACCAGCCGTGAGGGACGTATCCAGTAGATTTAGGAGCATATTTATACTCTGTTTGCACTGAATTAGCTTACTTTGTTATGCTAATTCAGTGCAAACACAACACCATATTTATATTTTTATGTTAGACACGTCTAGGGTCAAAATAATGGTGTTAACGTAATTTTTCGGATACGTGAAACCTCCTTGCGTCAATGAGATGCAGGGTAGGCGTTCCCCTCCAAAAAATGACTCAAACACCTTAGTGCTGTATTTATCCACCCTGGCAAAAAAGACGCACGGGTAGGAAGCAGACCTAAAAAATGGCGTTAACACTGATTTGTGTCAAATTTTAATGCCTGGGTCAGGGCAGGCATTAAAATGAGGCAAACACACCACTACTTAAGGAAAACACACAGGAGAAGATGGAGGTGATCATGATGCAGTTTGCTAGATGGCGCAGAGGACAATAATAACTCCTGGACTCACCACCACGACAACTCAGCCCACAAAGGCAACACAGAAAGCAGGAGAGGGTCTTCAGAACCAGGACAACATTTCTTGGCCTCAGGGACCTGGACATCATTAGGACCTACAGACTGAACCCGCAAGCCATACTGCACCTGCTGCACCACATTGAGCTGCAAATTACAGCCAGCCTGCAGACCCCAGACAATATACCAAATAAATTTTGCACTTGTATAGCGCACTACTCACCCGTTAGGGTCTCAAGGCACTGTACGCATACCACTGCGGAACCCCTCGTGGCTTTTCCCTGTGAGGCACCTACTCCTGGACAACCCAAAGGGTGAAGCCAGGCATCCAAGTGCTGTCAGGGCCTTTGTGGAGATTAAGCAAGCTCTTGCCCAGAGTTATATAGGGGGACCCATTAATTAGATTAGGCACCGAGGCGAGAATTATCTGGTCTAAGGGAATTGAGTCTAAGACCCACCAAGGCAGAAATTGAACCCTGTTCCGGGCCAGATCTCTGCATCAGGGTCTGCCACTCTAACCATTGTGCCACACTTCTACCACCTATGATAAAGTCCCAGTGTCTGTGAATATGTGTGTTTTTAGTTTTTTTTCCTTGTACCTGTGCTGTGGGGTGTCTGTCCGGGTTAGTTGTATAGGTGGGTTACTTGGGATTGTTATTTTTCGGACGTTAAGTTTCCTTTACTTCTGTTTATTATAACTATTATTTGTCATTTTCAACCTGTACCTCAGTGCAATGTCTGGCAGGGGGAGGCAGAACAGAATGGGGGACAAGGAGATGGGAGGCTTCGTGTGGCTGGTAGCCCACCAGCGCCCATTAATGTTGGAGATGAGTGGCCGTGTGATACAGGTGTACGGGACAGAGACGAGGCAGGTGCTGTGGGGCAAGGTGCTCCACCACCTGAAGAGGGTGTACCACAGCAGCCACAATGACCACCAGCTGAAGCACCACTGAGCTGATCTGGTGGCCAGGGAGCAGGATCTTCTGGACCATCTTGGTGTGGTGATCGGTGGCCCTGTTGGTGAGTCTTCCATTGGCAAACTATTTACTGTTCAATGCACTTGAATGACAGTAGCAGATGTATTGGGGTGCTTCATGCAATGCTTGTGGACCAGAGTGTGGTGTCACTGTGCCAGTATAGACATGAGGTTCATATATCTTACCATTTTACCAATGCAAGTCAGATGTTAGGTGAGTCATGCACATAAATCACTAAGTCACACATTTCAGGGGCCAAGGCAACATCTGCCCCCCAGCATTGTGTCATGTTTGTTGGTGTTGGCCAAGACACCACCAGCATACCATATGTAACTGTATTGTGAATACAAAGTAGGGCAATCCATGTATGGTGCAACATTGTCAGAATTTCACATACATCATCCCTGCCATTATGTTTACAAAGGGGGCATACCAGCCTTTAGGGGCACTGGCAATGGGACATTTGATTCCATCAGCCAACTGTAACACATCAGTCATGGATTACTCAATGAATGAAAATTTCAAACTAAAAATTGAGCCTATTGACCTTCACAAAGTGCTTCTGTGTGCCTTGCAGGACAAGCCAGAATACTTGAGTCAGTTGTCTTGCAGAGCACCAGGGTAGTGTTATGTATCTGTCACCTAACTCTCCCTCATTCCATAGAGTTCCATCTTCCACAGATTGCCCACATATGGTTGTTGCAAGGTGTAGCACTTCATGAGTCTTAGGCCCAGTGTAAGAGCAGATGTGTGGTTCTCACTCACCTGAGTCTCAGTTTCATTGTGAGTTTTCAGTTGTGTCTGTTGCACTGGCCACAACCCGGATAATTAACTCACTCCTCTGAAATAGTACACACTGTAATATGTTGTCCACTAGTAATGACAGTGATATGATAGTAACCATGGTTTTCCATCCATTTCTTTCAGGTGGACCTGCCGCCTACGCCATAGGCGAAGTGGCAAGATTTGAGGACCCAGATGTATCCAGTGTTTTTTGTCTATCCTTTGTAATGATTAAGACCCTCATCACAACCCTGGCGGTCAGTGTTAAAGCGGCAGTAATACCGCAAACAGGCCAGCGGTGACAAAAATGGGATCACGACCACAGCGGAAACCGCCAACACAGACAGACACTTTAACACACCGACTGCCATGGCGGTAGCAACAAACACTGCAGCGGTCACTGCCAACAGACAGGCGGAAGACAATGTAATGCCCACACTATTACAACCCGCCAATCCACCAGCTTTTCCGGGGCGGTACCAATGCCATCAAAAGCACGGCGGAAACAGTCTTTGGAAGGGAAACCACTCACCTTCCGATAATCAACGAAGAACCAAGACACCATGGAGCACGAGCTGCAGGTCCTGCCGATGTTGGTCTACCTCTTCATACACGAGGAATATCACAGGAGGCAGTGGCGATGACCACGGTGAGTATTGCACCTAGCACACAGGGGAGGAGAGAGGAAAAAGAGAGTGACACACACACGCAACACGCAACACCCCCACCCCCACCCCCACCCACAACACCATACACAAAAACACATGCCTCAACATTACATTTACACCCTGTTACGCCCTGGAAGAACACAAGGACAAAAGGAATTGAGTTAAATCAGTGATATTTTAAAAATAGGTAGATATACTTAACAAACAGAAAAACAGTATATACAAATATTTACAGTCTGTACAGAAGGCCGTACACTGTCCTTTGCAAATGTCCGTGGCCCACTGGGCCAAAAATCATGGGCCAAGCCCACACTTGACTCCTGCCTCAATATGGAGAGAACACTGCAGGGGCATCAGGTCGAAAACACACAGGCACCTCATGGGGATCGGAAAGCGGGGGCACCTCAGCTGGAAGATGGCACTACGTCACTACTCCTCGAGGGGGCTCCATGCCCACAGCGATGTCCTGGGGAGTGCAAAGCCACAGTCTCTCAAGTGGGTGAGTTGCCCACTGCTTGCTCCTGGGGAGTGCAAAGCCACAGTCTCTATAGTGGGTGGGTTGACCACTGCTTGCTCCTGGGGGTGCAAGGCCACAGTCTCTCAAGGGGGTGGCATCTCCACTGGTTTTGGAGGGGGCTTTGTGCCCAGTCTGCTTCATCCTGCCAAGGATAGGGGGACTTGATGCATTTCTCCACTGGTTCTGGAGGGAGCTTTGTGCCCAGTCTGCTTCATCCTGCCAAGGATAGGGGGAGTGGATGCATTTCTCCACTGGTTCTGGAGGGGGCTTTGTGCCCAGTGATGCTGCACTTGGGGTGGGGCAGTTCACATTCCCTCACCTGGGTGTCTGAGGCACGAGATTTGCAGGGAACAGGTAGCATGAAACTCCATGAAGGAAGGGCCAAAATCCATCCTACTGCGGTTAAGGCTGCTTACTGGTGGTAGTGCCGGTGCTGGTGGAGGTGCTTCCAGTGGTGGTGGGAGGCTCCAGGCCATCTCCTGCAGCCTCGGACAGCTGCCCACTGGGGATGCTGCTGCTGACAGTTGCTGTGGCAGCGGCGGGGCAGGTGGCGGTGCAGGTGGCAGTGCCTGCGGCGGGGCCTGCGGCAGGGATGCTGGCGGTGCTGTCTGTGGTGCAGGTGCTGGTAGTGGTGGAGGGAGGCACCAGTTCGTATTCTGCAGCCTCGGATGGCTGCCCACTGGGTATGCTGCTGCTGACAGTTGTTGTAGCAGCGACGAGGCAGGTGGTGGTGCAGGTGGAGGTGCTTGCTGCTGTACAGGTGGCGGGTCTGTTGGTTCTGATGTTGGGCACTAAGCCCTCACCTGGAGACTCAGAGGCCTGAAATGCCTTGCCTTGGCTTTTCTGCCCCTTCCTCACCTTGGCGGATGCTTCACCTTGGCACTGGCAGCTTGAGTTTTGGAGGAGGCCTTGCTGGGTGGGTCGTGCTCCTTGGCTGTGCTGCATGCTGGTCCCTTCTTCACCTTGGCAGGTGGCTGAATGGGTTGGTCCTTTGCAGGGGTCAGTGGCACACTGCCTGGCCTGATGAGTGCCCCCTTTGATCCTCTAGGAGTTGCAGGTACCAAAGCGGATGCGACTTGGTGGGGGAGGTGCTGGCCTGGGATCTGGACACCATGGAGGGGAAAGACGTGAGGGAGGGGTAGGGAAGAGGTCAACGTTAGCCAGGAAAAGTTTTTTTAGACACACTGGGACGGGAAGATGGAGAGGTTTTGGGAGTGGAGGAAGGGGGAGTGGTTGTAGGAGGTGTCTGTCTGCTGAGTTTGGGTGAAGGTGCATGGCCTGGATGGTGTTGTGAGGTGGATGCCTGTTGGGTGGGTGGGTGCTTGCATTTGTGTACTTTGGGAGGAGGGGTCACAGACACACTGGGAGAGGACACAGGGGACGTGTGCATGGTTGTGGGGGTGGTGACTGCCAGTGAGGGGTGTGTTGTGATGGGCGTACTGGTGATGGAGGTAGTGGAAGAGGATGTAGTGCATGCAGGTGTGAGTGGAGACAATACTGGGAGGGAGGTGGACGATAAGGGGGAGGGGGGCACAGTGGAGGCAGTGGATGTTGGTGTGTGTGCATGGACATGGTGCTTGTGTGAGTGCCTGTGAGATTAAGTGTGGTGCTTATGTTTGCCTGAGCCACCTTTGTGTGTTGATTTGGCTGAATGCTGGTCTGAAGGTGTGCTTGGGATAGGCTGAGGTTGAGGGGATTGGGACTGGGTAGAGGAAGTTGGAGGGGGGAGGCTAGACACAGGGACAATGGCTGCCATCAGTGCTGAGGCCAGAGCCTGAAATGCTCTCCTTTGGGCCGCCACACCAGAGTGAATGCCCTCCAGGTATGCATTTGTTTGTTGCAAATGCCTCTCAACACCCTGGATGGCATTCATAATAGTTGACTGCCCAACAGAGAGGGATCTTAGGAGGTCAATAGCCTCCTCACTGAGGGAAGCAGGGCTGACTGGGGCAGGGCCTGAGGTGCCTGGGGCGAAGGAGATGCCCACCATCCTGGGTGAGCGAGCAGAGGAAACATGCTTAGGGACTGCTGGGAGGGCAGTGCTGATGGGGGGTGGCGGCTGTACCTGTTGTTGGGGTGGGCACAGAGCTGCCATCGGAGGAGGAGTCAGTGTCTGTGGTCTCCCCTCCTGTCCTTGTCGTGGTGCTCCCTTCGCCCTCCGTCCCACTGGTGCCTTCACCCTCGGTGGATTCGGCCTCCAGGCCCATGTGGGATGCAGCTCCCTCCATCGCCGGCACCTCTGCTCCTCCACCAGATGATGCTAATGCACACCAGGACAGGGTGATTAAAAAAAAGGGGGGGGCGAGACAGAGGTTACACTTGGTCAATGCCAGCAACAACACCACCGTTGGTGTACACTACACACAGAGAGCTGCCCTATGCACTAGGCCATGCACTTCCAGTTACACAGCTAGTCACCAGCCCATGGGGTACAAAGCCTAACGCCAGCATCTGCACACCAGAAACCCACAGGACCCTGCCCAGTAGTAGATACCCACTTACACTATTGGGGTAGGAGTGCTCCAGAACCTGCTTAACAAGGGACCTACCCTGCCATGTTCGCCCTGGCCTAGGGGCACCAACAGTCCACATCCCCCACCCAGATAACACCTTAATGCACACAAAGTCATAATTCTGAATCTGTACTCACCCCCTTGTGGCTGCTGTGATGCCCTCAAGTGCCCTTCCAACTCCGGATAGGCCACCGCCAGGATGCGGAACATTAGGGGGGTCATGGTGCGATGGGCACCCCTTCCATTTTGGGAGGCCAGCCCCAGCTGGGCTTCCGCCGTCTTCTTTGACCAGCAGCGCAGGTCCTCCCATCTCTTGTGGCAGTGGGTGCTCCGCCTGTGAAAGACCCCCAGGGTGCGCACCTCCTTGGCGATGGCACGCCAAACACCCTTTTTCTGACCGGCACTGACTGGAGGGAAAAGACAGCAGAAAAGTAAATCACTTACCCGTTCGGACCACCATACTCAATGCCCACCAGTTCCCACCCATGCACTGACGCACATACACTGACCGCCTTACATGCTGCACTCTGGCCAGGACGCCTCAGCAACTCCCAACATGTGGCTTACATCCACAGCACTTCATACATTCATGTCACACGCATCATACTCACAGTGTACTCACCTGTTTGTCTGGAGGACAGTAGAGTAATGTGTTTTGGGGTAGGACCCCATCCACCAGTTTCTCCAACTCATCCGCAGAGAAGGCAGGGGTGCCTTTCCCCAGACACATGATCCATTGTTCCTTCCAGACACAGGTCACAGCAGCACTTGCAGTGCAGGTCCTCTCCTGTTGAAGTTCAGGTGGCAAGTGAGTGAATAGATAGAAAATGGCTGCCACATCCACGCGGTGTGTACCGTCACCACTGGTGTACATCAGCATTGGATCCTGGAACCCTTAGGGCCCAATAATAACCAATGCGAAGTTGTGCGGCGGTCATCGATCGCCTACCGCGACGGCGCACAACGCGCAGCGCAATTACCTCATTTCCACTTGCCCCTCCTCACAGGTCAGGCAGCCGCCATTTCAGGGGGGCACAGGTCATGGCACCTAAGTGCATCACAGCAGACATTGGCACATCAACTGACTCTCGAGTTCACACATTGCTTATGTAAAGTAAATTATTCAACATTAATGCGAAAGATGTGGAAATATGACTCTCTGCTCACCGTTCTCTTCCATAGGCTTCAACCGCTGAGGCAGCATATGAGATGCCGGCATCCTCCGGTCTACAGACCCCTGGTGGACCTTGCGACAATGGAGGACACACATTATCGTCACATACAGACTTGATTGTGCCACAATCCAAGAATTGCGTGCCCAATTGGAGCCAGGCCTGATGTCACCTATCTGCCAGCCCACAGGCATCCCCCCTCTAGTGCAGGTCCTGTCAGTGCTCCATTTCCTGGAAGTGGTTCCTTCCAAACAACAGTGGCCATGGCATCAGGGATGTCTCAGTCAATGTTCTCCAATATGTTGACCAGAGTGTTGTCTGCCCTGCTGAAACACATGCGCAGCTACATCGTGTTCCCCCAGGTGGATGATTTGGCCACACCGAAGGCTGACTTTTATGCCCTGGGACATATCCCCAACATCATTGGTGCCATTGACGATACAGATGTAGCATGTAGCATTTGCCCCCCCCCCCCCGGAGAAATGAACAGGTTTACAGGATGGTGTGTTTGGCGGACCAGTACATCTCCCATGGGAATGCCAAATATCCTGGCTCTGTTCATGACGCCTATATCTTGAGGAATAGCAGCATCCCATATGTGGTGGGTCAACTCCAGAGACACCGGGTGTGGCTAATGGGTGAGCCAAAGGTCCCCACACAGTACATGTTGATGTCTGGGTATGGGATTGCCCATAAGGGATAGTGTGTGTCTAACAGTTGTCACCCTATATTAACAGGTGACTCTGGTTACCCCAACTTCTCATGGCCACTGACCCCAGTGAGGAATGCCAGGACAAGGGCAGGGGAACGTTACAATGAGGCAGATGGGCGTACCAGGAGGATTATAGAAAGAACCTTTGGCCTCCTTGAAGGCCAGGTTCAGGTGCCTCCATCTGACAGGTGGCTCCCTGTACTACTCACCCAAGAAGGTGTGCCAGATCATCGTTGCATGCTGCATGTTGCACAACCTGTCCTTGAGATGCCAGGTGGCTTTTATGCAGGATGATGTGCCTGGAGATGGTCTTGTGGCAACGGTGGAGCCTGTGGACAGTGAGGAAGAGGAGGCAGAGGAAGAATATGTTGACAACAGAACAAATATAATACAGCAGTAATTCCAGTGACACACAGGTAAGAGACTGTAACTCCACTTACCATTTCAGTAATCTGTTGGACATTGTACAAGGCAGCCTTTTACCCTATGTCTATGGCCACTGACTGTTCCCTTTGGATTCTCTATTTTCAGATCTCTGTGCCCCATTCTGGCTCCTGCTATATGTACTGCTGCCCACCAAAGGTCATCCTGTAGTATATTTCACTGTACATATAGGTTGCAATGCTTTGATAATGTTTTACTAATACATTTGTGAATCATTAGACTGACTCCAGATGGGTGTTTGTTTCAAGGGTGTTTATTTAGGTGATAATAAGTACAGGTGTATGTGCAAGGGGCTCGGGTGATGGTGGAGGAAAGTCCAGGGTAGAGTCCAGTCTCTTGGTATCACAGGTACATTGTCCAAGCCAAGGGGGCATAGGAAGGGGAGCAATGAAAATTCAAAGGGGACAGGGTAACAGAGTGGGACAGAAGGGGGACTATCAGGAGAGTCCTATTTCCTGGCGGGGGTCTTGGCAATGTTCTCTGTCTTCTGCCTGGATCGCAGGGACCGTTTGCGGGGTGGTTCTCCTTCCACAGAGGGTGGGGTGCTGGTGGCCTGTTGGTCCTGTGGTGGGGCCTCCTGTCCACTAGCGCCGGCGGAGGTGGAAGGCTGTTCCTTGGTTTGGCTAGTGTCAGGGGCCCTTTGTTGTGCCACTGCCTCCCTCATGGTCTTGCCCATGTCAGCCAGCACCCCTACAATGGTGACCAGGATGGTGTATATTTTTGTTAGGTCATCCCTGATCCCCAGGTACTATCCCTCCTGCAGCCGCTGGCTCTCCTGCAACTTAGCAAGTATCTGGCCCATGGTCTCCTGGGAATGGTGGTATGCTCCCAGGATGTTTGAGAGTGCCTCGTGGAGAGTGGGTTCCCTGGGCCTGTCCTCCCTCCCTGTCACACAGCAGTCCTCCCAGCTTCCCTGTTGTCCTGTGCCTCTGTCCCCTGAACCGTGTGCCCACTGACCCCAGATCGTCCTGTATTTGTGGGGTTTCCTGGGGACCCTGTAGTGGTGGACACACTGCTGATTGACGTGTCTTGGGGACAGTGGCATGGGCCCGCTGGGGGGGGGTGCTGGGCTGGTGTTTCCTTAGGGGGGAGGCTCTGTGGTGGGTTGGGACTGAGGCAGGTGAACCAACTGTCCAGAGGCCCATGATGGGGCAGGTTGGTTATCCTGATCCAGCCGTGCACAGCTGCTGTCATCACTGTGGGCCTCTTCAGGGGGCGACTGGATGTAGCTGGCACCTCCTCTCCAATGACATTGAGTAGGGGTCCTGTGGGGATGCAAATGCATTGTTAATGTATCTGCGTGGGCCATATTGTGCATGGGTGTGTCTCCATCTATGATTGTGAGTTCCCAGTCGACTTGGCATTGTGTGAGTAGTGATTTTGTGGACTGGGTGAGTCTCTCTACTGCGCATGCTGGGGTGATGGGCGTCCATGCAGGTCTGTGATGGGGGCCCATGCATTGGTGTGGCATGCAAGGCGTGGTATTGGGATGGGTGGGTTGTGATAGTGGGGTATATGTGAGGTGTTGGAGTGATGGGGGTGAGGGTATGGGTAGGAGTTAGTGATGGCATGCAGGTAGGGTGGGGGGATGAAGAAGTTCAGATTTGACTTACCAGAGTCCAGTCCTCCTGCTACTCCTGCGAGGCCCTCAGGATGCATGATCACCAAGACTTGCTCCTCCCATGTTGTTAGTGGTGGGGGTCTGCCACCAGTCCTCTGTACAGCAATCTGGTGTGTTGCTACCATGGAACGCACCTTCCCCCATAGGTCATTCCACCTCTTCCTGATGTCATCCCTGGTTCTTGGGTGCTGTCACACGGTGTTGACCCTGTCCACTATTCTCCGCCATAGCTCCATCTTCCTTGCAATTTATGTCTGCTGCACCTGTGATCCGAATAGCTGTGGCTCTACCCGGATGATTTCCTCCAGCATTACCCTTAGCTCCTCCTCAGAAAACCGGGGGTGTCTTTTTGCTGCCATGGCTGTGGTGCAAGTGATATGTGTGAGGATGTGTGGGGTGATGTGTTGTGGTGTATGTTGTGATGTGCGTGAATGGTGTATGGGTGATGGTGTTCTGTGCCTCTGACTGAGTGGGTGATCCTTGCTTGTCTCTCTCTGTTCGTAATCTTTTTTTTTGTGGTTGTGGGTAATGTGGGTGTGTACTTTATAGTGGTGTGAGTGTGTGGGTGTGGTGTGTGTATGTGTGTCAGCTGTGTGTAGTTTGAATTGTCCAATGTGGTGTGGTTTTGTAAGTGTGTGTATTTTGAGCGCGGCGGTATATAATGCCACTGGTTTACCACGAGTGATTCGCGGGTTGTGATACTGTGGGCGTATTCCTGTTGGTGTAATGGTGTGGGTTTTGCTATCGCCAGTTTATCACTGACCTCTGGTCTGACGGACTTGTGTGGGTGTCTGTATAGTGGCGAATTTCCATGTGTGGGTCATAATACCCGTGGCTGATTACCACCGTGGTCACAGTGTGTTGGCGCCGTCAGCACAGCAGTAGGCGCCATTTACCGCCAGGGTTGTAATGAGGGCCTAAGTGTTTTGTGTGAGTGAGTCATGTGTGTTGCACCCAAAGCTAGAAGTGATGAGCTGTCAAATGATAAGAATTCAAAGTAGGCCTGATGGTGATACTGTGTCACATTTAAGTGGTTCCCCATGCATGTGCAGAGAGTCATATCTTGTGAGGCTTGTGGCGCTCAATGGGCAGCATTGTGTAAAGAAGGTGTTGACAAACCGCATGTAGGCCCATATGTGACTTAGATGTGCACCGTTGTGAAAATAATAGCACTGGGACACACCATCATTCTCACAACACAGTGATGCACCTTTTTTAGACAAATTGGTGCATTCCTGTATTGTAATGTACATGTAGGATTGGGTGGGCAATTGTCCCCCAGCATGGTGCCACATATATTGTACTCCACTTATGTGACACTTAAATGGAATCTAATAGGCGTGTATGCAGGTCAAGTCCAATTGTGTGCTGGCATGGATATGGGTGTGTGAGGAATGGTATTGGCTGATCAGGTATTGATGGGTGTCAACACCTGGACACATGAATGTAGATGTGATAGACCTATGGATACCAGCTTCCTAGTTGTCATCACCTAACATATGGTCCACTCCCTGACCCCATGTATGAGTGGGCATGACTTGGTGGATGACCTGGTCAGTTGGGAAGATGATCTGCATGGCCATGCCCCTGAGGCACAGGGGGTGGGAACAACACATTTGTAGGTAGAGGTGATGCTCACAATGTAGGTGACAGTAATTTTGATCAGGGTTGCATGTATATCTATCAACACTGACCCCTTATGGTTACCAACTGCATCCCATACTCCCAATAACAGATACAAGCTACTGGTGATGTATGTTTGAAAACTGGACACAAATGATGAGGAATAGTGTCCCTGATCTATAGGAAGTTGATGCTGCCTTTGCATTGTTACACATGATACAAAATCAATGCACATCAAATGTTGTTTGTTTCCTAATCTTGTAGTGGGTGGCTATGGTGTCAGGGAAATGGTGCTAAGGGAGCGTTGTTGTTTCATCCATCAGGGCCACTGTATCATCCACGAATGTGAGTAGGAGTGCATGTGCAAATCGATGTAGATAGTAAGCTAATAATGTGTACATACTATACACAATGCTTACACTGATGGTTGCCTGTCTCATTTTAACAGCTGGCAACATGAACATCGAGGAACTCTGTACCTTTCAGAAGAGGGGCGTGCACTATCAGCACATATTGGCAGTGGAATCTGGGTTCAGGAGGGTGGCACGCTGCTATCGCTCGGAGTGATCCACCAGTGAGGGGCAGGCATTCAGCCAAGGGAGACCCACACTGCCCACACTGGGTGGACCAAGCACCACAACTGTGCAGGGGGCCACATCTGCCACCATCACAATTGCTCCAGCTGCTGCACCCTCAACATCCGTCCCACAGCCAACCACACCTACTGCCATTGACATGAGTGCCATCAGAGACTTACAGAGGGATGTGACACAGGTCCTCAATAAGTTGGACTCAATTGAGAAGCAGGTGGCCAAGAACACAAAGACACTTGAATACATTAAGAGGAAACTCAAAAGGGCCAACCTCTGAATGGCATGATGTCTCTCTTCCCAAGTCCAGTCCCCTCCCTCCTCATTCTTTCTATTTTTTTAGTGGGTATTAGGGGGTTAGTAGTAGGTCAGATTAGGTTAGTGGGTTAGTTAGGATAAGTAGGTTTGGGGGGTGGGTTTTCTACTTTTTACATTTTACTATGTGGGTAGATGGGTGTAGAGTGATGTGGGGGCTTTTATGTGTTTAATTATTTTTTTTTTAAATATAAAAACATTTAAAAAATCAAAAATACCAGAACAATATATAATTGTTTAGTAATAGGTAGTAAATGTGTAGTTTAGTTTATGTTGTCTTGCATGTGTCTTGTGATATAAGGTGGGTTGGGGGGTGAATGTTTGGAGTGTGTCGTTAAATGTGTTAGGTAAGTGTAGCATAGAGTAGTTAGGGTCTGTTGTGGGTCATGTATAGTTAGGATAGGTTAGGTTAGGTTAGGATAGGTGTTCGTAATTCTTTTTAGTTTTGTTAAAACTTGTTGGGCACTCCCTTACTTCATGTGTCATATGCTTCGGTCTCAGGGTCTTCTCGTGAATGTACAGTGAAAACTGTGTGTTGTCCTAGGGATTCTTTCCTGTCTCCAGATCCCTCTCTTGACATGTTCATCACTTTCTTCTAACTGAGCTGTGACATTAGCATCTACAACACATCTCCTTGTTTGTGTATCTGCCATCCAGTGTACCCACCACTCAAGGTGAATATGTTGACCATGTATAGGACAGGTTGGTGTGATAATTCAGTTGTCAATGTATGGGTTTTGTGTTGGATTGCTGGGCACTGTGGGACACTTGACAACAGCCTACACTTCATTCCTATCCTGCTAAACTTCCCAGTTGCAATTGCAGATGAGGTTGAGTTCTTCTGTTTCACACCAATGTATTCTACTGGTACTCCCAGTTGACAATATTGCCCGAGAACTGTTTCATAACCATTCCTGCTGTATGTAGTGGGTGTAGCATACGTGTTTTCAACATGTTTTACATACTCAGTGAATTGCTTGTAAGGGATGAGACCAGCATCGACATTCATCATATAGATACCATGTGCATAGATATGTGCCCACATATTCAAGCACTCTTGTACTGACACTGTGACTTGAGACATGTTATACACATCACAATTCCTAGGAATAGTAGATGTGTCATAACACACTAACATATGCTGGTTGTGTTGGTGGTGTTTAATAACAAGTTTAATAGTGCAATATTTACAAAGTCCATGTCTGTGACCCCATTCGTGGAATCCATCCAATTGTGACACAACACAGGTCCAGGGTTGAGGGACATGTCATGGGATGTGTTTGGGCAAAGTGTCTTTCATTGCAGGGGAACATAAATTGACAACTGAAAAGTTAGACAATTGCGGTCCATAGCAGAAAGTCAATAGTGTGTAGGTGAACAGTGAATATCTGCAACAGTGCTAACACTGACATGATATCAAGCACAGGACAAAGGAAAACACTGCCCATGTGGCATGAGCTGGTGCTACCAGGATCTCCTACGGGTACTGATGATCTGTTCCACATCTTCATCCTCTGATGTCTGTGGTGCCTCCTCTACCCTTGATGGTGGTAGTGGGGAGGTAGAGGGGGCCGCACACACTCCAGTGGTTGGAGATGTGGACTCCAAATTCTCGGTAGCTGCCATCTGTGGCACTACATACGGCATCACCACAGCAAGGAGGAGCTGTCCATTTTTAAGTATAAAACAAGTTCCCTGTGGTAGGCAGCCATGTCTGCCCTGAGGGAGACTATTTCCTGGTGCCTGGAGTCCATTATGTCCTCAAGCACACTGATGCCAGTTTAGGAGGGTAGCTGTTGTGGCCTCTCTCTCATGGCATCAGCTATGTCCCTCAGACCCTCCTTGACTCCACGCATTAGGGAGTGTGTGCGTCGGTTGTCTGCAGGCTGTTCTGTTGCCATTACCATGCACATACGCATCCCCTCAAGGCTGTCTGCCATAGTTTGCACCCACACCTCCTTGGCTAGTTCCTGCTGGACTCCTACCACTGTCCTCTCAAAGCTGGTGTCTGGGTCCTCGTAATCCTCCGCTGTGTTGGTGCTGGCAGGTTGTACTATTGGGGTGCTAAGTGGGGCCTGTGGGGTGTCTGCTACATCTATGCTCCTCCTTGCAACTGAAGGTGGTGTCTGGAGGTTTACAAGGACTTCTTGGACGGTCTCTTGGCTGATAGTTGCCACCTGGTCATCCAGGTCATCAGGATACTCCAGGACAAGCAGATCCACAGGAGAGCCATCATCCTCTGCAATGAGATGGTGTAAAATCAGTCTATCTGTGTTGTGGCAGTTGACAAGTCACGTCACTGACTTGATATTTGAGGCCCATTGTCATATTAGGGTCATATTTATGTAAAAGGGTGCAGTGCGGTGTTGTGCAAAAATTGGCAGCACCGCACTGCACCACTTTGGTAACATAATGATACGCCGAATGTAAGTGAATACGGGGCACCCCGTTGTTGTCCCCTGCGCTGGTGAAAAATTCAGCTGCCAGCGCCAATGCAGGCCTCCTTGCACCATCGTGCAACAATGTATGCTTTGAGGGGTGTGATTGTTCATGTGCGTGAAGGTGTCCTTTCCTGCACATTAACAATCACTAATCGCACTTTGGCACTTCTGTGTGAGCTGTAGAATGCAGCACACATAGAAGAGGCAAAGCGTCATTTACAAATGATTGTTTATGCGTGGGAAGGAACACCTTCATGCATATAAACAATATTTTCTTGGATTTTGCTCTTCCTATGCATGGCATGCTGCAGAATTCAGCACACATTGGAAAAGCAAAAAACGAGGAGGTATAAATGTATTCCTCCTCGTTGCACCCTGCTAACGCCACCATTGGGGCTGGCGTAAGAGTTTTGGCCCTACCTCAAGTTGACAAAATTCCATTTATCTGAGGCAGCATCAAAATGCAATGGGTGTTGATGTGGCACGCCCACAGCAACATCCATTGCACCACTTTCCACGCGCAGTGATGGTCAGGAAGGGGCTGTATTTTACAAGGTGACATTAAGCCAGATAAAGTGGCCACGCCACAGGAGCATCATTCAAAGTGAAGCTCCTGTGGCGCTAGGGTCCTATGATGTGCCCCTCACTTCCAAAGGATTGTTCCTGTACATCATAGCTGCAGTCTACAGCCCTATGCCCACCTGCATGTCACATGAATGGAAGCCCAGTTGGCACAATTGGCTACATCGTGTCTTCTAAGTGTGTTGTCTATCCTTTTTGTGGATTGACACTATTTTGTCAGGTTCTACGCTCCCTTTGAAATCCATTTGCATGTTAAGGCCTTTAAATGGGTGTTGCTGTGTTCAGGCCACAGCACCACACATGGCAATTTTCACCTGTCACAGTCTAACATGTTTCACAAACACCCAGGCTGTGCTGAGACCTTGCACCGCCCCAGGGATGGCATTGCCAGGACACTATGCTCTTGTTGCCATTGATGGCTCCTCATGTTGTTGGTTGTGTTTGTGTGCTACATTGCATGGCACTCATGGACCTGGCAGTTTCAGTTTCATCTCCTGTCTGTGTAGGAGTGTTTGCCTTACTAAACGCCTCTGTCCTCCCCCTCACCGCAGCCCTCCTTGCACTATGATACATCAGTGCAGCATGGTGACAGTACAGCTCATTTGACACAAGCAAAGGGTTGAACCTAGGGATGTGCATGACATTTCTGCTGTGTACATCATTCTGTATGTGACAGTGCCTGATGGTAAATGAGTCTATGGACATAGCCATTTAACAGAAGTTGTACTTAGGTCAGGGCCTGTAGCAAGTTCTCATTTCATGTTCATCAGTCCAAGGGGCACCTGACTGCTATTGTGTATTTGACTGTCCCCAACAGCACAGGTGGTAGTGGCAACTCTTGCCAATGTGGAATGCCCCATGGGCCAATGTCCAGGACATGGCAGGTTTCCAGCAGCTTACAGACTGGCTATGGCATCTGTCCTGTGACACCAGACCAGTGTTACGTTCAACACTACCCTCCAGGTCGGTTTCCGCATTTCCACCAGTCTTTGCATGGCGGTGTAACCCCCATTAAATGGTTGTGGCCCTGGGTGCCCGTGCACAGCCCATGCACTTGGTATGGGCAGTGCTGGGGGTCGCATACCCTGGCCCATTGCCCTTTCCACTGCCTGATTTGCAGGTCTGAGTGCAGTGTGTCCTGTTACTCCCAATGCAGCCCAAAACTGGCACTGACTCTATTTGATCCATCAACAATGTTTACTAAGTGCCCCACACAGCTACCATGAGCTGACAGATTTTTATCCGTCATCCCAACATGTGACTCATTCTGCAAGTGCAAAGGGCACACTGCACTGGCAGTCTTACCAACACCAGACTTGCCCATGCATCATCCTCTGCCCATCGATGTGGAATTATCTGCCGATAATTTTGACAGTCATAACCCATGTGTTGTGTGTGTGTGTGTTTATTTCCCCACTCCTATGTGTCTGACTTGGTTGTGTCAGAGTAGTTGTGGCTCAGCCTGTGACTGTTGTGACCTTCTGTTTCCTATCTTTGACATGCATTATGTGAGTCATATGTGCCTCCCCCTTCTTGCACTTGACATTTTAGCACATATCTCCCCCATGCAACATGCCCTGCATTTGTGGTGTTTCCTGGTATTCTGCACTTCCCTGTCCTTGTATTCCTGTGACAATTTCCTCAGGGATGACCGCTGCAACAATCTCCTCCATTTCGTCCAAGTCCTCTTGTGGTGCTGGACTCCCACCTCCAGTTTGCAGTGCTGCCTTTCTGTTCCGTGACATTTTTACTTTGTCCTTCGCTTGCAGTCATGCCAGCGTTTCTTGCACTCAGTCACAGTTCTCCTGACCTCTGCAACATTTGATCTTATCCACAATGTGCTGCCAGATTGCCTCTCTCCTTCCAATTGGCAATTTAGAGGTGACGAAGAGTTGATTTTGATGCTCCATCACCTCTCTCACCAGTATTTCATGCTCCGCTGCACTGAAAAAACGCTTCCTCTTTTTCTTCTCCCTCCCCTGGGTCTTGTCTGTGTCCTCCTGGCGGGTTCCTGGTTCAATGGGGTCTCCCTGGGGTTTCTCCTGGCTTCCTGGCTCCATTTTGGGTCTCCTTTGCACTGTTTTCTCTATTAGCATCTCTTTTTGACACTATTGTGGACAAAAATGGTGCATTTCCGTTTTGCGATGTGTTTACATGTCGTAAAACAGATTAGCATAATTTTTTCTTCATTAAGGTCCTTTTGCATTATGACAAGGCGCAATGGTTAACGTCTGAAAAAATTACTCTAACCAATTTTTTGTGCCACCCAACGTCATAGTATAAACATGGCGCCCGGGTGAAATTAAAAAATGGCGCTAGTCAGTGCTAACCATTTTGACGCAAAACTGCTTCAGCTTTAGTTAGGTAAGCACCCAGCAGAGTTAGAACAGTAATTTTGCCACCCAGTCCCTGTCAAGCACCTGCCCGACGTAAGCACCCAGTGAAGTTAAAATAGTAATTTTACCCCCAGTCACTTTCCAGCACCTGCTCTTTGGTAAGCAACTTGCGGAGTTAGAATATCATTTTTTCTTGCCAGTCACTGTCCAGCACCTGCCATGAGGTAAGTACCCAGTGGAGTTTGAATAGTACTTTTGCCCCACAGTCACTGTACAGCACCTGCTCTGAGGTAAACAAGCGGCAGAGTTACAATAGTAATTTTGCCCCCCAATTACTGCCTAGCACCTGTCCTGATGTAAACACACACTGGAGTTAGAATAGTTATTCCTCTCTGTCCCTGTCCAGCACCTGCCCTGAAGTAAACACCCATCGGCGTTCTCAAAGTAATTTTGCCCCCCCCCAGTATCTGTCCAGCACCTGCTCTGATTTAAGCACCCAGCGGAGTTTGAATAGAAATTTTGCCACACATTCAATGTCCAGCACCTGCCCTGAGGTAAGCACACAGTGAAGTTAGAATGTTAATTTTGCCCCCAGTCCCTGTCCAGCATATGCCTTGCAGTAAGCACCCTTCTGAGTTAGAACAGTAAATTTAAACCCCCTTTGCTGCCCAGCTCTTGACCTGAAATGAGTGCCCAGTGGAGTATGCATAGTAATTTTGCCACAATTCACTGTCCAGCACTGTCCTGAGGTAAGCACCTGGCAGAGTTAAAATAGTGATTTTGCCACCCAGTAGTTCCAGCACCTGCACTGAGGTAAGCACTCAGGTGAAGTTAGATTAGTAAATGTACCCCCCCAAGTCACTGTCCACTATCTGCACTAAAATAAACACCTGCAGAAGTTATAATAGTAATTTTGTAGAAATGGGGTTTCACATCCAAGATAACCCCTGCTCACCCCGTTGGTAGCTTGGCAGGAGCAGTCATGCCTAACCCGGAGACAATGTGTAAAGCGTTTGCACAACTTATTTCACAAAGTAAACACAACACTGAGCTATGTAAAAATAAACTGTATTGCACCAAACATAATTAGACCAAACATTACATGTCAGAACTACCCTACTATCTTAGGAGTTGTCAGAACGTTACACAGGTTGCTAATACTCTGCAAGAATAAGCAATAGTCACATTAGAACACGTAAGTACTCAGAGTTCTGCAACATAAGCAGTAGTCAGGAATCATAATATAAAAGAAATGCACATCACGTGGAATTATAGTAAATTACTATACTAAGAGCATTATAAAGACCTATGGCAGGTCATAAAAAAACATATCATCCTATCATGCCCATACCAGGAACAGCAGAACATATGTGTAGCACATCATCATATAAGGTAGGTTAACATATAAACCCTTAATGTATGTCCTTTTTAAATACCTGGTCTCTGATGAAAAAGGCACTCCTCATGCCACAAAGATTAATATAGGGGCCCCCGGCACTCCTATGTGAGAAACGGGTGCCATGGGTGATCCTGGGGGAGGGGAGCGGTGTGCAACCTCTCCTGTAATTATCTTGGGCCCCTCCAGGGGACCCACGATTTCTGGTGGTTTTGGGACCCCTCCTGGGGGCCGTACCTAAATGGGCACCAACAACTCTGAGGGTCCCCCCACGGGTTGCAACTGACCCCTCTTAGCAGGGGGGGGGCTGAAGTGAGGCCTAACGGTACTGGGGGCCTAGGTGCCCCTGGGGCAGTGGCTAGGGGAAAGAGAGATTCCTTCCCCACCCAGCTGCGATCTGAGAGGCAGCAGCCTTCCTCTTCAAGGCAGCTGCCGGAGAAAAGAGGAAGAGGCCGACACCTCTCCCAGCTGGCTGTGCTCCTTCTTGAGACAGCTGAGAACCTCTGGCGGGCCCCGGCGGTGATGCTCCCTACAGTAGGAGCCGGTGTGTGCCCCGGGGATGCCTCTATGGCGACCGGATACCCAGAGACGCAAACTGGAGCGTGCCGGCTCCAATCTCCATTGTTGTTGTGCCCTGGGGGTACACGAGAGAGCACGACCAACATGAGAGCACAAGACCAACACCCGGGTTGCGGCAATAAATTACGAGCCCCGATGAGCGATTCTCAGTGCGGGGCAGTTAATTGGAGCCCGGGTTGGTGCGGTGAGATTTCAGGTGTCAGCAACGCACTCTTTCCAGTGCGGAGGACACTTTAATTAGCCCCAGGTTGCGGGTGTGAATCTCCTGCACTGTAATACTCTTCCAGCTTTTCAGAGGCTGTACACCAGCAACAAAAGAAAAAGCAGCACTCTTCGTATTTTTGGCTGGTTGCAGAGGTCAGGGGCTACAGAACCCTGCCTCTGGAGACAGAAGAGGGGAGGGAAGCATAGGGCTAGCAAGCCCAACATGAGGCCAGCAAGAGGGATGCAGATGGTGGCAGGTCCTCCGAGTGACCAGGCAGGTCACAGGTAAGCACAGGAGCAGCAGTCCAAGGTGGGTCCTGCTGAGTCCATTCAGCAGCGTCCTGGGTCCAGTTCCAGAAGAGACTCTGAAGTCCCAAAAATGTCTGAATTGTGGGGAAAAATCCCCTGTACTTATGCTCAGTTTACAGTGTGTTTCACAAAGAGAGGGGAGAGGAGGTTCCAACCAGTTACAACTGGTTCTGGGAGTGCCCCCTCTCTCCTCCAGCACAGGCTCCAAACATCAGTTGGGGGTAAACTACCCTATTGTGTGAGGCCAGGGCACAGCCTTTACAAATGCAGGTGTTCCCCGCCTCTCAGCCCAGGAAGATTATTCAGTATGTAGATGCATCTCTGTGACACCTCCACTGTTCCTGTGTACAAGCTGTCTGAAAAGTATGCACAAAGTCCAACTGTCACTCTGCCCAGACGTGGATTGGAGTAAGCTGCAAAACACCAGAGTCATGAACACAGAGAAATGCTCACTTTTTAGAAGTGGCATTTCTGTAATAGTAATAAAAAATCCACTTACACCAGTAAGCAGCATTTCTCATCACCATTACAAGCATACCAAACATGCCTACGCTACCCCTCATAAATCAGATAATATCCCCTAAACATAAGGCAGGGCATTTCCAGTACAATCCTATGAGAAGGCAGCACTCACAGCAATGAGAAACCAAATAGGCTGTTTGTCACTACCAGGACAGGCCACGCTACTAGACAAAAGTCCTGCCTTCTACATGAATAGCAACCTGCTCATAGGGCTAGCTAAGGCATACCTTTAGGGTGACTTACATGTAGCAAAAGGGGAGTTCTGGGCCTGGCAAGTAAATTTAGATGCCAGGTCCCTGTGGCAGAAATCTGCGCACACAGGCCCTGCACTAGCAGGCCTGAGACAGGTTTGAAAGGCAACTTTAGTGGGTGGCGCAAACAGCGCTGCAGGCCCACTAGTAGAATTTAATTTACAAGTCCTGGGTATAGGGATATCACTTTACAAGGGACCTATAGGTAGATTCAAAAGGCAAATTAGGTATAAGCCAGTCATACCAAGTTTACAAGGGAGAGCACATGCACTTTAGCAATGATTAGCAGTGGTAAAGTGCTCAGAGTCATAACGAAAGTCAACAATGGTCAGAAAAATCAGGAGGAAAAAGGAAAAATGTTTGGAGAATTACCCTGTAAAATGGCCAGGTCCAACATAATCGTTCACCAAGTCACTCTCCAGCAAATGCACTAAAGTGAGCACACAGTGGAAATACAATATTAATTTTGCCCCCAGTCAGTGTCCAGCACCTGCCCAGAGTTAAGCACCAACAGATTTACAATAGTTATGTTGCCCTATAGTCACTGTCCAGCACCATCCCTGACTTAAGCACCCGGCAGAGTTAGAATAGTAATTTTAACCTCCAGTCACTGTCTAGCACGTACCATGAGGTAAGTTCCAAGCAGAGTAACAACAGTAATTTTGCCCCCAGTCACTGTCGAGCAAGTGCCCTGAGGCAAGCAACTGATAAAGACAGAATAGCTATTTTGCCTCCCCACCAGTCTCAGTCTAGCACATGCCCTGAGGTAAGCACTTGGCGGGATCACAATAGCAATTTTTTCCCTAAGTCACTGTCCAGCATCATCCCTGGGGTAAGCACCCGGAAGAGTAAGAATATTAGTTTTGTCCTCAGGTCATTCCAGTCACACGGTAAGTATCCGGTGTAGGTAGAATATTAATTTTGTCACCCAGTCACTGTCCAGCATGTGCCCTGAGGGGAGGACACAGAGCAGCTAAATATATGTCTGCCCCCCCAGTCGTTCTCCACCTCCTGCCCTGAGTTAAGTTCCCTGTGGTATTAGAATAGTAATTTCAACCCCAAGTCACTGGCCAACACTTGCCCTGATGTAAGCACCCAATGGAGTCACAATAGTGATTTTTCCCCCCAGAATGCGTGCAGCACTTGTTCTGGGATAACTGCCTGGCAGAGTAGGAGAATTAATTTGGTCCCCACTCAATGCCCAGCACCTGACCTGAGGTAAGCACTGAGTGGAGTTAGAATAGTAATTTTGCCCTCTGGTCTCTGTCCAGCAGCTGCCCTGGAGTAAGTACCCAGAGGAGTTAGAAAAGTAATTTTGACCCCCTGTCACTGTCCAGTACGTGCCCTGAGGAAAGCACCCAGTGCAGTTACAATAGTTGTTTTGTCCCCAGTCACTGTCCGGAACCTGTCCTAAGGTAAGCACTCAGCAGAGGCAGAGTTAGAATAGTAATTTTGCCATCCGTTCAATGTCCAGCACCTGCTCTGATGTAAGCTCTTGGTGAGTTTGATTAGTACTTTTTGATCCAAAGTCATTGTCCAGAACCAGCCCTGAGCAAAGTACCCAGTGGAGTTCAACCAATCAATCAGGTACTTGTATAGCGCAGCTTATCACCCCTGGGGTCTCAAGGCACTGTTGCGAGGGTGCTGTTCACTCACAGAGCCAAGACTTGAGGTGCTTCCTGAACTGCTTCAACGAGGCAGCCTGTCTAAGGTTGAGTGGGAGCGTATTCCATGTCCGGGCTGTGATATAAGAGCAGGATCTGTATCCAACTGTGCTCTTCCTGGTTCTGGGGATGGTGATGAGGGCAAATTGGGAGGATCGGAGCTGCCTGGTGGGGGTGTAGAAGGACAGGGGTGGTTAAGGTAGGCGTGTCCGATGTTGTGCAATGCCTTGTAGGTGTGTGTCAGTAGTTTGTAAGTAATGCATTTGTCCATAGATAGCCAGTGCAGGTCTCTGAGGTGGGCAGAGATGTGTCTATGATGTCCAGGATGAATCTGGCTGCTGCGTTCTGGATTCTCTGTAGTCTTGTTTGAAGCTCCTTTGTGATGCTGGCATAGAGTGAGTTGCCATAGTCTAGTTTGCTGCTGACAAGCGCATGAGTGACCATCATTCATGTCTCGGGGGATCCACTTGAGTATATTCTGAATGAGGCTCAGGATGCGGAAGCATGCTGATGAGATGGCATTGACTTGACTGGTCATTGAGAACGTGTAATCCAGGAGGATGCCCAGGTTGCATGCATGGTTGGTGGGGTGTTTCCTAGGGCAGTTGGCCACTAGGAGTCATTCCAGGTGGATGGGTTGGAGCCAAGTATGAGGATCTCTGTGTTGTCTGAGTTGAGTCAGACAACACAGACAGGCAGTGACTGCTTTCATTCTGTTGTGGAACTTTTGCTTGGCTGTTGATGGGTCATCAGTCAAGGAGATAATCAGTTGGGTGTCAGAGTAGGAGACGATGTTTAGGCAGTGCTATCTGATGATTTTGGCGAGCGGGGTCATGCAGATGTTGAAGAGGCTTAGTGAGAATTCCTGTGGTACCCCGCAGCATGTTTCTTTGGGTGTTAGGTGAACAGCGGGAGTCTGACACTCTGGGTTCTTCCGGCGAGGAAGAATTGAATCTATTCCAGTACTTTACCATGGATGCTGGAGTCATGAAGTCTGGTGCAGAGGGTGGAATGAGAGACTGTGTTGGACGCAGCAGAGAGGTCGAGGAAGATGAGGGCCGCCATGTGTCCGTTGTCCAGTATGGCAAGGGTGTCCCCTGTGGCTTCGAGTAGGGCCGTTTTGGTGCTGTGGTTGCTTCTGAATCCAGACTGGGAGGAGTCTAGGATCTGGTTTGCTTTGAGGATCTCCATGAGTTATATGTTGATGGCCTTTTCAGTTACCTTGGCTGAGAAAAGGAGCAGAGAGATGGGTTTGTAATTCTTGAACTCCCTTGGGTTGACTAAGGGTTGTTTCAAGAGCGTGTGATCTCTGTGTGCTTCCAGTGAGATGGGAAGGTGGTGGTCTCAATGGAGAGGATGATAGTTCAGCAGAGCTCTGATGCGATGGTGGTGATGGCCAGGTTGAAAATGTTATCTGGACATGGGTCTGAGGGTGCCACCGAGTCGATGTAGTTCATGAGTTTCCAAGTGTCTTCTACGGAGATAGGGGCCCAATGGTTCAGGGTCTGGTGGGGTGTGGGGTCCATGGTGGTGCTGGTAGGCAGTTGGGATGGGCTTTGCTTCTTGAATGCTTTGCATATGTCATGGATTTTCAGGTGAAAAAAGGTGGCAAGGTCGTTGCAGAATTCTTGGGGGGATGTCTGAGGTGTCTGTTCCGGGGTTCATAAATTCCTTGACTATGGTGAATAGCTCCTTGCTGTTGTGTGAATTGGTGCTGATGTGTTCTTGAATGGCAGCTTTCTTGGAGTCTTTGATTAGTTGGTGGTACATTGTAACTACATTATTGTAGGCTGTATGGTCTTCAGTTGCGTTGTTTCTCCATTTTCGTTCCAGTCATCCTCAGGTGTGTTTTTATTCTTGGAGTTCTGTTGTGAACCAGCTTGGTTTCTTATGGTGTTGGTTTCTGGTGGGTTTTCTGAAGGGAGGTATGCTGTTGGCGCATTCTGTGATCCATGCATGCTGATTCGTTCTCAGTGTTCATTTGGGGAAGTGGCTGAGTGCATCAGTGAGTTGCGCTTCAGTGACATTGCACCAGCTTCTGCTGTGGGGATGGTGGTTGTAGTGGTGTGCAGTGGTCTTTGTGAAAGTGAAGCGCATGCATCAGTGGTCAGTCCAATGGTATTCAGAGGTGTGAGAGATGGTGATGTTTTTCCCTGCCGAGAAGACAGGGTCGAGGGTGTGATCCAGGTCTCTGTGAGGGTGGTGGCGTCAAGGTCTATCAAGTCGAGGAGGTCCCAAACCTCTACTGCATTTTTTACAAGGGAGCGAGTGTTGAGGAGTATGCACTAGAGGTGTCTGTGTGGGCTCGGTGCGGAGTCATGTGATGGGTGAAGGCAGGTGAGGGAGCCGAAGTGACAGGAGAATGGTCCATGAGTGTTCTTCAGGTTGGCTAGGTGGCATTCTGAGGATCTACCAGGGTTGAGGGCATGCAGTGTTTGCGTTGTATCAATGGGTGGCATGGGAACACCAGGGTCCGTGGCACTGGGTGCGGTCCAGGCATGGATGCGTGCAGATGGGCTTGCCTTTGGCATGCCTTTGGTGCGCCAGTGGCCACCAATAAGAAAGGGAGAAAGGTGGGAGGGGCTGGTCAGCTGGGAGGCAGGAGGGCAGAAAAGGGGGAGGGATGGGGTAGGGCTGCAGGGGAAGCAGAGGCAGGGAGTGAGCACAGGGAACGGCACCCAGTGAAAGCGCTGAAAAGTGCAAAAAACAGACACAAAAGAGTGAAAAAAGAGGAAAAAGCAGGAAAGACAGATACAGACGGAAGCAGATGGCCATTAGGCCACCAGGGATGATGTGCAGGCAGGTGCCTGCGGGTGGAAGCAGGCCTTGATCTCAGAATCGGCAGGGTCTTGGAGAGATCAGATGTAGCAGCAGCCACAGGTGGGGCTGAGCAGGAGGGAGTGAACAGACATTGAGCAGAACATCAGTGGAGTCGCCTCTCACTGTGCAGTAGCTACCATTAAGAAGGGGAGGTAGGTGGAAGGGCAGAAAAGCGTTTCAGAGGGCAGGGCCGCAGGAAATAGCACACAGTAAAAACGCTGAAGGGTGCAAAAAACAGACAAATAGACAAAAAGAGTGACAAAAGGGGAAATTTTTTGAAAGACAGGGACATACTGAAGCAGATTGGCACCAGGCCACCAGGGATGAGGGGCGGGTGTAGCAATTTTGTCTCCCTGTCACTGTCCAGCACCTGTCCTAAGGTAAGCACCCAGTAGGACTAGAATAGTAATTTTGCCCTCCAGTCACTGTCCAGCACCTGGCCTGAGGTAAGTACCTGACAGAGGTAGAATATCAATTTTGATTCTAGCCACTGTCCAGCTCCGACCCTGAGTTAGGCACCCAAAGGGGTTAGAATAGTAATTTTCTCACCAAGTCAATGTCCAGCACCAACCCTGAGGTAAAGACACAGCTGAGCTAGAATAGTAATTTTGTACCCAAAGTCATTGTCTAGCACCTGTCCTGAGGTAATCACCCAGTGGAGTTGGAACATTATTGTTTCCCTCTAGTTACTGTCCATCACCTGCCATGACTCAATATTAATCACCTGTCCAGAGGTAGGCACCTGGCGGAGTTAGAATAGTAACTTTGCCCCCCAATCTCTGTCTAGCACCTACATTGAGGTAAGCACCCAGCTGAGGTAGAACATGAATTCTACCCCCCAACCCACTATTCGGCACCTGCCCTAAGGTAAGCACACGGATGAGTTAGAATAGTAGTTTTTTCCTTGAATCACTGTCCAGTACCTGCCCTGAAATAAGTTCCCTGGCAGAGTAGACATAGTAATTTTGCCCCCTTTCGCTGTCCAGCACTTGTTGTGAGGTAAGCACCCAGAGTAGTTGGAATAGTAATTTTACCTCTCAGTTACTGTCCAGCACCTCCCCCAAAGTAAACATCTGGAGGCGTTACAATACTAATTTTGCCCCCTGTCAGTGTCAAACACCTGTCCTGTGATAAGCACCCTGTGGAGTCAGAATAGTAATTATGCCCCCCAGTCACTGTATAGAACCTGCCCTGTGGTAAGGACCAGGCAAAGTTAGAATAGTAATTTTTCCCTCAAGTCACTTTTCAGCACCTGTCCTGAGTTAAGTCCTCAGTTAAGTTAGAATACTTATTTTGCCCACAGTCACTCTGTCCAGCCCCTCCCCTGAAGTAAACACCCAGTGGAGTTAGAATAGTAACATTGCCCCAGATTCACTGTCTAGAACCAGCCCTGAAGAAAGCACCTGTCAGAGTTAGAACTGTAATTTTACCCAACCGCCAATGTCCACTACCTGTCCTTCTGTAAGGACCTGGCAGAGTTAGAAAAGTAATTTTGATCTCTAGTCATGTCCAGCACCGACCGTGAGGTAAACAACCGATAATTTTAGAATAGTAATTTCACCCCGCCCTGTCACTGTCCAGCACCTTCTCTTAGGTAAGTACCTTGCGGAGGAAGAATATTAATTTTGCCCTCTGTTCATTGTCCAACAACTAACCTGAGGTAAGCACCTGATGGAGTTAGAATAGTAATTGTGTCACCTAGTCGTTGTTCAGCACTTGCTCCTAGGTAAGGACACAGCGAAGCTAGATACATTTTTTTTTCCCTCTAATCATTGGCCAGCACCTGACCTTAGGTCAACACCCCATTCAGTTGGAATAGTAATGTCTCCCTCCTTTCACTGTCCATCATCTGACCTGAGTTAAGTACCTGGTGGAATTCGATTAGTTATTTTGTCCCCCAGTCACAGCCCAGCACCTGCCTTGAGGTAAGCAGCCGCTGGAGGTAAAATAGTAATTTTGATGCTCAGAATGTGTGCAGAATCTGGCCTGATGTAAGTACCCGGCATTGCTAGAACAGTAGCTTTGCCTCCCAGTCACTGTCCAGCACCTGCCCTTCGGTAAGCAACCTGTGGAGTTAGAATATCAATATTGTCCCTCCGTAACTGTCCAACACCTGCCCTGAGATATATATCTGGTAGAGTTAGAATAGTATTTTTGCCCCCTAGTCACTGCCCAGCACCTGCCCTGAGATAAACACCCAGTGGATGTACAATAGTAACTTTTCCCCCCAGTCACTGTCTAGCAACTGTCCTGCAGTAAAGAACACAGCGGAGTTACAATAATACTTTTTGTCCCGCAGTCACTGTCCAACACCTACCCTCAGGTTGCCACTCAACTGATTTAGAAAAATAATTTTGCAACCATCACTGTCCAGCACAGGCCCTGAGGTACCTTGGGGAGTTAGAACAGCAATTTTACCCCCCAGCCTCTGTCCGGTGTAAGCACCAGGCAGAGTTTAAAAAGTAATTTTGACCTCCTCCAGCCTCTGTCCAGCACCTGCCCTGACTTAAATACTCAGAGGAGTTTGAATAGTAATTTTGCCCCCCAGTCCCTGTTCAGCACCTGCCTGAGGTAAGAAACCGGTGGAGGCAGAACAGTAAATCTACTCCCCAGTCACTGTCGAGCACCTGCCCTGAGGTAGGCTCCCGGCAGACTTAGAACAGTAATTTTACTCCCTAGTTAATGTACAGTATCTGACCTGACATAGGCACCTGATGGAGTTAGAATAGCAAATTTGGCACCTGGCCTGATGTAAGTACCCAGCAGTGTTAGAACAGTTGTATTGCCCCCAGTCACGGTCGAGAACCTGCCCTCATGTAAGCAACTGGCAAAGTTAGAATAGTAGTTATTTCCCACAGTCACTGTCCAGCACTTGCCCTGACGTACGCCCCCGCTGGAGTTAGAATAGTAATTTTGCCCTCCAGTCACTGTCCAGCACCTGCCCTAAATTAAATACCTGGAAGAATTGCAACAGTAATTTTGCCCCAAATTTCTCTCCAGCACCTGCACTATGGTGAGCATGTGGCAAAGTTACAATAGCAATTTCGTCCCCCAGTCAGTGTTCAGCACCTGCCCTTAGGAAGGCACCTGACGGAGTCAGAAAGGTAATTTTGTCAACCAGCCACTATCCACCACCTACCCTTAGGTAAGCATCCGGTGGAGTTAGAATAAGAATTTTGTGCCCCAGTTACTGTCCAACACCTGCCCTGAGGTAGGTTCCCAGCGGAGTTAGAATAGTAATTTTGACCCATCACTGTCGAGCACATGCCCTGAGGTAAGTACCAGAGGAGTTAGAATAATAATTCTGCCACCCAGTCTTTGTTCAGCTCCTGCCGTGAGGTAAGCACCCGGAAGAGTTTACAAAGCAATCTTGACCCACCCCCAGTATGTGTTCAGCATATAGCCTCATTTAAGCACCTGACAGAGTTTAAATAGTAATTTTCCCCCCATTCAATGTCCAGCACCTGCCCTGAGGAAAGCACCCGGCTGAATTGGACAGTAATTCTATCCTTCCATTCACTGTCTAGCACCTGCCCTAAGGTAAGCACTGGGTAAGAGTTAGAACAGTAATGTTAGCCCCCAGTCACTGTCCAGTATCTGCCCTGAGATAAGTACCCAGCAGAGTAGGAATAATATTTATGCCCCATTCACCGTCTAGCCCTGTTCTGAGATAAGTACCCAGCAAAGTAGGAATAATATCTATGCCCCCCAGTCAATGTCCAGCCCTGTCCTAGGGTGAGGTCCCGGCACAGTTAGAATATTAATTTTGCCCCCCAGTCACTGGCCTGCACCTGCCCTAAGGCAAACAATCAGAGGAGTTACAATAGTATTTTTGCCCCATGTCACTCTCCAGCTCCTGCACTAAAGTCAGCACATAGCAGAGTTGCACAAGTAATTTTGCTCCCATTAAATGGTCAGCACCTGCCCACTGGTAGGTCCCCGAAGGAGTTAGAATAGGAATGTTATAAACCAGTCACTGGCGGCACCTGTCCTGAGGTAAGAACCCAGTGGACCTACACTAGTAACTTTGTCCTCTAGTCACTGTCTACCACCTTCCCTAAGGTAAGTACCCAGTGTAGTTGCAATAGTAACTTTGCCCCCAGTCACTCTTTCTAGCATCTCTCCTGAGTTAAACGGCCAGTGAAATTAGAATAGTAATATTTCCCCTGGTCACTGTCCAGCACCAACCCTTACCTAAGCATCAGGCACAGTTAGAATAGCAATTTTACCCCACAGACAATGAGTAGGAGGCCGGCCTGGCTTATAGTGGGTACCTGATGGTACTTGCACCCTGTGCCAGGTCCAGTTATCCCTTATTAGTAGATTAGTAGTGTTCTAGCAGTTTAGGCTGATAGAGATAGCTATAGCAGAGCAGCTTAGGCTGAACTAGGAGACATGAAAAGCTCCTACTATACCACTTATATCATACAGCACTATTTCATAAGAATCACAATACTCAGAGTTACTCAAAATAAAGGTACTTTATTTTAGTGACAATGTGCCAAAAATATCTCAGAGGATATACTCCCTTAGGAGGTAAGTAAAATACACACAAAATATACACACAAACCAAAATCAGCTTAGTAAACAGTTAGAAAAGTAGTGCAAACACTGTAGAATACAATAGGATGCAAATGGCCTAGGGGCAACACAAACCATATACTAAGAAGTGAAATGCGAACCACTTAGGGGCCCCAGGCCTAGTATAGTGTGTAGATGGTCGCTGGGAGTGTACGAAAACACAAAGGGTGTCCAAGATACCCCACCCCAAGACCCTGAAAAGTAGGAGTAAAGTTACCATACTTCCCCAGAAACACACTAAAGTTGTGATAGGAGATTCAGCAAAGACCACAACTGACTGCAAAGCACTGAAGACGGATTCCTGGACCTGAGGACCTGCAAAGGAAGGAGACCAAGTCCAAGAGTCATGAAAGAGTCCAGGGGGGGACAGAGGGCTCACTAAACCCCGGATGAAGGTGCAAAATGGCTGCCTCTGGGTGGAGAAGCTGAAGATGCTGCAACAACGGAAGATGCCAGGAACTTCTACTTTACACAGAAGTTATCCCATGGCTTGTTGGAGCATGCAGAGGTGTTTCCACGCAGAGAGACCACAAACAAGCCTTGCTAGCTGCAATGATCGTGGTTAAAGAAAATGGGTCCTGCCTGGGCCCAGGAAGGACCAGCAGGTCGCCCCTTGAAGGAAGAGACAGAGGGGGTGCTCAGCAATACAGAGAGCCCATGTAGAATCAGTCAGCACCCGCAAAAGCACTTGAACATGGGTTCAAGAAAACTGAGCATGGCGGTCATCTCCACACTACAAAGGAGGGTCCCACGAAGCAGGTGGTCAACTCAGCGAGTTGAGCAATGCAGGAAAGAGTTCTGGGGACCTGGGTTGTGCTGCACACAAATGATTCCTTGCAAAAGTGCACAGAAGCCTGAGCAGCTGCAGTTCACGCAGTACACAGGATTACTGTCTGGCGTAGGGAGGCAAGGACTTAACTCCACCAAATTTGGACAGATGGACCACTGGACTGTCAAGGTCACTTGGATCCAGCACCTGTGTTCCAGGGACCACCCTTGTCACGATGAGAGGGGACCCAGAGGACTGCTGAAGCAAAAGTTTGGTGCCTGCGTTGGCACGGGAAGATTCCATTGACCCACAGGAGATTTCTTCTTGGCTTCAACTGCAGGGTGAAGGCAGACAGTCCCCAGAGCATGCACTACCAGGAAACAGTCGAGAAGGCTGGCAGGATTAGGTGCTACAATGTTGCTGGTAGTCTTCTTGCTACTTTGTTGCAGTTTTGCTGGCGTCCTGAAGCAGTCAGCGTTCGATCCTTGGCAGAAGTCAAAGAGGGAGATGCAGATGAACTCTGGTGAGCTCTTGCATTCATTATTTGATGAGAAACCCACAGGAAATACCCTAAATAGCCCTCAGAGGAGGATTGGCCACCTTGTCAGGTAAGCACCTATCAGGAGGGGTCTCTGTCATCACCTGTTGGCACTGGCCACTCAGAGGCCTCCATTGTGTCCTCATACCTCTGCATTCAATATGGCAGAGGTCTGGGACACACTGGAGGAGGTCTGGGCACCACCCCTGGGGTGGTGATGGACAGGGGAGTGGTCACTCCCTTTTCCTTCGTCCAGTTTCATGCCAGAGCAGGGGCTGGAGGATCCCTGAACTGCTGTAGACTGGTTTAACCATCTGTGCCCTTAAAAGCATTCCCAGAGGCCAGGAGAGGCTACTCCTCTCAGGCCCTTAACACCTATTTCAAAAGGGAGAGGGTGTTTGATTAGTCATTTTGTCAAACAGTCACTGTCGAGCTCCCAGCCTGAGGTTGGCACCCAGCAGAATTAGAACAGTAATTATGCCCCCAGGCACTGTCCTGCACCTGCCCCGAGGTAAGTATTCAGTGTAGTTAGAATACTAATTTCCCCCGAGTCACTTTGTCCAGCACCTCCTCTTAGGTAAACACCCGGTGGAGTTAAAATATCAATGTTGCCCCCCAATCAATGTTCACCACCAGCCCTGATGTAAGCATGCATCAGAGTTAGAACAGCAATTTTGAACCTAGTCACTGTCTAGCACCTGGCCTGAGGTAAGTATCGAGCAGAGTTACAAGAGCAATTTAACCCACCAGTCACTGTGCTGCACCTGTCCTGAGGTAAACACATGATGGAATTACTATAGTAATTTTGCCCCCAGTCACTTTACAGTATCTTTCAAAATTAAGCGCCCAGCAGATTTGTAATACCAAGTTTGCCCTCCATTCACTCTCCTGCATCTGCCCTGGGATAAGTACCCGGCAGAGGTAGAATATTAGTTTTGCCCTCTAGTCACTGTGAAGCACCTATCCTGAGGAAGGCACCCGGTGAAGCTAGAAGAGTAATTTTGTCACCCAGTTACTGCCTAGCACCTGCTCTGAAATAAGGACATGACAGATATAGAATAGTATTTATGTTCCTCTTTTCACTGTGCAGCACCTGCCCTGAGGAATCACCCAGTATGTTTGGAATAGTAATGTTTCTGTCTAGTCACTGTCCATCATCTGCCCTGAGATAAGCACCCAGTGGAGTTAGAATAGTATTTGTAACCCCCCAATCACAGGCCATCACTTGTCGTGAGGTAAGCATCTGATGGAGTTAGAATCGTAATTTTACCACCCAGTCAATGTCCAGCATCTGCCCTGAGGTAAGCACTGGTGGAATTAGAACAGTAATTTTGCTCCCTAGTCCCTGTCAAGCACCTGCCCTGAGGTAAGTACCTGGTGAAGTAAGGATGGTAGTTTTGCCCCTCAGTCACTGTCCAGTTCCTGCTCTGATATAAACACTTTGCAGAGTCATAATAGTAATTTTGCCCCACAACCAATGTCCAGAACCTACACTAATGCAAGCACCCAATAGAATTAGAATAGTAATTTGGACCCCTCACCCTTGTCCAGGACCTGCCCTGAGGTAAACACCCAACAGAGTTAGAAAAGTAATTTTGCACCAGTCACTGTTCAGCACTTGCCCTGAGGTAAGCACCCCACGTAGTTTGAATAGTCATTTTGCCCCTGGGTGAGGTAAACACCCGGCAGTGATATAATTGTATTTTTGCCCCTCAGTCACGGTCGAACACCTTCCTGAGGTAAACACTCAGTGAAGTTAGAATAGTAACTTCCCCCCAAGCCACTGTCAGCATCGTCCCTGAGGTAAGCACCTGGCACAGTTAGAATATATTTTTGTCCACCAGTCACTGGCCATCATATGCCCTGAGGTAAAGCACCTAGCAGAGTTACAATAGTAATTTTGTCTCCCAGTCTCTTTCCATCACCAGCTCTGTTGTAAGCACTCAGTGGAGTTAGAATAGTAGTTTTGCCCTCACGTAGCTGTCCAACACCTGCCCAGGGATGAGTACCCAGTGGAGATTGTTGGAAGGTGGATCATTATTTGTGTGGCCTGCACAAGTAATGGGTCCGCACTAGATCACCACTGGGAACCAAGCACCCTATTGTAGCGCTTGACTCTCATAGGGTAGCATTGCAGAGCAGTGCAAAGCAGGTGGTGCGGGCTAGTAATCACTATTCATGAGCACACAAGAATAACACTCAATAAATGATTGTCAAGTCTGTGCTTTTCCTTTTGATAAAGTAAAAAATACATTTATTGCACGCACACTACTCAATACTATGCAACAATTTACACATATATGCAAGTTGATGGAATTACTTTTTGGATGATATTGCGTAATCATTCTTGTTGCCCCCTAGGGGAAAAACATTTACTTGTATCCCAATGTAACATTTAATTAAAACTTGGAGTGCGAGCACCTAATACTGGCAATAAGGTACATTTACTTTGATCACTGATGGCTATCAGAATCTTTGCTCAAATAAGGACAAACAAGTAACATGTATAGGCATGTTGGAACAATTTGTGCTATTGTGATTACTCTCAGATTACTTTCAGATTACTCTTGAAAAACATTTTGTAGTACTGTCCTTCACCCCTAGTTGGTGCCTTCTCATATGACGTTTCACCAGTCATACTATTGGTCTCAATACTAGGACCACACATTTTCAGAATACATTTAGGATTACATGCTACCATTTCAATCATTGCTGTAAAAACCCTTGCAATTACAGCCTTTCATCCGTAGGGAGAGCTCACATTACAATAAGCCTGTTGTTAATACAATTTACGTCACAGGGACTGTAGCCATGATGATATTCAGTTCCATGAGTTCAAAAAAAGAATTGCAGCTGGGACATGGTTAAAATGCCTTGAAATCCTTTGGGGGTTATCGTTCTCCAGTCCCACCCAACCTAGGGTGGGGACACAAACTTTGTGTTGGGGAGTCTGCACACTTATTCAGCTCCCCCTATCCATGGGCTTTTGTTTGGTGGTGACTCCATCTTCCTGGGGCCACCACAAGCTTGGAATGGGGCCATAACAAATCATTGTGCCTCTGAAGGCATTATGGGATGCTCCCTATGGAGCGTGCATAGCTTATGAGCTGCTCTCCCACTGTGCTGGGGAGAATCGTGATGCTGCCATTGCTGGATCATCACCTGGAGGTGCCCGATCCCATCCCAACAGCCTCCACACAAGATAAGTGGTTCCCTGTTGCGGAGAGGCACAGAGAGCTGACTCCTGGCAGCTCCTTCTGACTCCCCGCACGGCCAGCACCTCCAGGTGCTGCCGCGGGAGCCGGCCTTTTATTTGGTGTCTGTCTGCTGCTACAGGCAGACACGTGCAGCTGCAACTGGGTGGGCTGCCTCAAGCAGTACAGCTGCACTCCTCCCTCCTCCTATGCACAGTTGGGGCCCCGGAATGGGGTCCAGGACCCCATACACTTCCCAACGTCTTCCTCTTTATGGGGCGTCTATAGCCATCTTCACAGAGGGTGCAACAGCTTTGCTTCTGCGTGGGGCACCATCTGGAGATGGGGGGGTGAAATAGTGCTCCCTCCCTTTGTCTTTGGCCGTCAGCTCCTCCCACAGCCGGTGGCCATTTTTGCTGAGGGTGCGACGGCATCCCCCAGCTTGATTTCTTGATGGGGCCCCGGATGGGGTTCGGTGTCCCTTCCACATTTTCACTGGGAGCACAGCAGTGCTGCCTGACTTTGCCTTCTCTGTGTGGTCACAGGATGGCATCCGGGGCCCCTCTGCTCATCTTTGCAGGTGGCGTGACTGGAGCAGTGGCGGAGTCGCACACATTTCACAGCTCACACTGGAAAAGTCACTGACCTTCCAGCACTCATAACTCGGGCCCCATGGGCTGTTTTGGATGATATTGGTGTCATTCCTCTCCTGGTGGCTTCAGCCCCACTGACTCCCTGGGTCAGCCTTTCCTCTGGGTGCTTTCCTCTCTTCTGGGCAGAGTGATCCCTTTGCACCAGCCCAGTCTTTCCCCCAACTAGTCCTCAGAGGGGTAAATGGGCAAGCTTACCTGGCCCTGGCATGTGTCTCACTGGGTCTGAACTCACTCAGGGACAGAGTCTCTATCCCAGTGGGCAGTCAGGATTTTTTTCTTTCCAGTTGTCCATCACACCCGTCACCAGTCTCAGTGTCCTGTAGGGAAACACAGCCAATAGAGAGAGCCGTCCCCTGTGCAAGACCTTTTAAGTGGGGCAGAAGTGACCAGCAAGCCTGCACCTCTGACCTATCCAGATGTGCCACATCACTTCCTTGCCCCTTTCTCCTCCTTCCTGCTCAGTCTTCTGGGATAGCTCAAAATGGTGTCGTCCAGGAGTTAGTGTCACATCATCTCCTTGCCCTTCTCCCCTCCATCCTGCACAGTTTTCTGGGATAGCTCAAAATGGCACTGTCCAGGAGTTAGTTGCCACATGTGCTTTGAAAGTCTAAGCCCTTCCTCCCTGACATTTCTCCCAGGGCCTCTCCAGCCAGTTCCTGGCACAGAATGACAACTGGCTGATTGATGCAAGGCCCTGCTCGGGCAACTGGACAGATCAATACTGGGCCATTATCTTGAGCTGAGTCACAGAAAGATGACATTCCTGGATTGTAGGAAAGTACCCTCTTTTTGACATGTTATCCCCAATTTCTGCCTGATGCCAGTGTGTTTTGACTGTGTCACTGAAGTCCTGCTAACGAGGATCCCAGTGCTCATGCTCTCTCTCCCCTCAAATTGATCACTACATACTGGTAACCCAGTATTTCATCCCAAATTGGCATAATGGTCACCCCTTACAAGTCCCTAGTATATGGTACTTAGGTACCCAGGACATTGGGATTCCAGGGGATCCCATCGGCTGCAGCATTACTTTTGCCACCCATGGGGAGCCCAAGCAAAGGCTTCTGCAGGACTGCCATTACAGCCTGCGTGGAATGGTGCATGCACCCTTTCACAGCCATTTTCACTGCACCAGGTCACCTGTGTGTCAGGCCTTCCAACCCTGAAGGTTGGGTGCAAAGTACCTGTGTGTGAGGGCACCCCTGCACTAGCAGAGGTGCCCCCACATCATCCAGGACCATTTTTCCAGACTTCATGAGTGCGGGGATGCAATTTACACGTGTACTGGACATAGGTCAATACCTATTTCCAGCTTCACAATAGTAACCCTGAAAATGGCCATTTAATGTGTCTTACAACTGGGAATTGTACCCCAATATTGATTCTAGTATTGTTTGTACAATCCCATGCACTCTGGGAGGTCCACAGTGGATTCCAGTACTGCCATACCAGCCTTCTGTGGTTTTCCAGGCAGCCACAGCTGCTGCCACCACACATCAGGTTTCTGCCCTCCTGTTGCTTGAGCTGCTAAAGCCCTGAAGGCAGAACAAAGCATTTCCTTTGGGAGAGAGGTGTTACCCCCTCTTCCTTTGGAAATAGGTGTTACAGGCATGGGAGGGGTAGCCTCTCAGAGCCTCTGGAAATGCTTTGAAGGGCACAGATGGTGCCCTCCTTGCATAATCCATTCTACACTGGTTCAGGGACCGCCAGTCCCTGCTCTGGTACGAAACTGGACAAAGGAAAGGGGAGTGACCACTCCCCTGTCTATCACCACTCCAGGGGTGGTGCTCAGAGCTCCTCCAGAGTGTCCCTGGGTTTTGCCATCTTGGATTCCAAGGCAGTGGGACACTCTTGGGGCATCTGAGTGGCAGGTGCCAGCAGGTGACATCACAGCCCTCCCATGATAGGTTCTTACCTGGTTAGATGACCAATCCCCCTATCTAGGGTCTCTCCTCTGTGTGTTTCTTCAGATTCGGATTGCAAGACTCCAGCAGGACTCCTCTGCATCCTTTACTTCATCTTCTACCAACGGAACTGTAGCTGAACCCTCCAGTAACTCTACAAACTGCAACAAAGAAGACAAGACCACTTCTGCAACATTTTAACTTCAGCTTCTGCCAGCAACTGCAACAGTTTCCAGGTCGTGCATCCTCCGAGTACTGCCTGTCTTCAGCCTGCACCAGAAGAACCGAAGGAATCTCCCGTGGAGTGATGTAGTCATTTCCCTTCTTCAGCAGACACCTCTCTGCAGCGACGACCAGTAGCGTGGGTCCCTTCTCCAGACAAAGAGCATGGAACCAGTAACATGGGTGGTGGACTTAAGTGACCGTGACAGTCCCAAGGTCCAGCTGTTCAATTTTGGTGGAGGTAAGAGCTTGACTCCCCACGCAAGACAGTACCTCCATACACCGCATGATGAGCAGTTGCCAAGGCTTGTGTGCAACCTTCCAATGAGTTCTTTGTGCACAGCCCAGCTTGAGCGCCCAGCACTCCATCCTGCAATGCATAGCTTCCTGACTGGTTCTCCGGTGTCATGGGATGCCTTTGTGTCGTGCTGCAGGGACCTCCATTTGCTCCTTCTTTGTCCCTGTGCTGTGGGACTCCTGTACATGGTCTTCTGAGGGCTCTTTGAGTTGCTGATAGCCCCCTCTTCTATCCCTCCTGGGTAGATGCCATCATGTTCCTTCTGGTCCCGAGCAGCGTTTCCTTCTGCCAACCACGAGTTTTGCATCTGCCAAGGCTAGTTGGCGGAATACAGCAGCGCAAACCAGACTGCAATCATCCATCCGGCGTGGTACATCTTCTGCACCAACCAGGAACCCACATCTGTCTTCTTGGGTGCATAACTGACTTTGTCCCAGGATGCTTGTTTCCGGTCCAGGGAGAACCTGGCCTGGCAGTTCGGGCTGGACTGTTCCCATGAGGAACAGGGTCAAGACTGATTTGCATATGGCTGGGTTCAAACTGGGGTGGCATGGTGAGCAAAATAATGGATGGATTAAACCCAGATCTGTGACTGGGGGTGAATGTTTGATTGGTTCCGCATTCCTTCCATCCAGTTACGCTATCCCACAGCGTTTGTGTTTTGCTTTGCTTTTGCCGCCCTAAGTGCGCCGGGTATGCCCAGACGTGGGTCCCGGGTTCACTGTGCCACTGGATTCAAGCTAGCCTGGCTGATGAGGGGTGAAACCCCGAAACCGGTCCCAGGATGCTTGTTTACGGTCCAGGGAGAACCTGGCCTGGCAGTTCGGGCTGGACTGTTCCCATGAGGAACAGGGTCAAGACTGATTTGCATATGGCTGGGTTCAAACTGGGGTGGCATGGTGAGCAAAATAATGGATGGATTAAACCCAGATCTGTGACTGGGGGTGAATGTTTGATTGGTTCCGCATTCCGTCCATCCAGTTACGCTATCCCACAGCGTTTGTGTTTTGCTTTGCTTTTGCCGCCCTAAGTGCGCCGGGTATGCCCAGACGTGGGTCCCGGGCTCACTGTGCCACTGGATTCAAGCTAGCCTGGCTGATGAGGGGTGAAACCCCGAAACCGGTCCCAGGATGCTTGTTTCTGGTCCAGGGAGAACCTGGCCTGGCAGTTCGGGCTGGACTGTTCCCATGAGGAACAGGGTCAAGACTGATTTGCATATGGCTGGGTTCAAACTGGGGTGGCATGGTGAGCAAAGTAATGGATGGATTAAACCCAGATCTGTGACTGGGGGTGAATGTTTGATTGGTTCCGCATTCCATCCATCCAGTTACGCTATCCCACAGCGTTTGTGTTTTGCTTTGCTTTTGCCGCCCTAAGTGTGCCGGGTATGCCCAGACGTCGGTCCCGGGCTCACTGTGCCACTGGATTCAAGCTAGCCTGGCTGATGAGGGGTGAAACCCCGAAACCGGTCCTAGGATGCTTGTTTCCGGTCCAGGGAGAACCTGGCCTGGCAGTTCGGGCTGGACTGTTCCCATGAGGAACAGGGTCAAGACTGATTTGCATATGGCTGGGTTCAAACTGGGGTGGCATGGTGAGCAAAATAATGGATGGATTAAACCCAGATCTGTGACTGGGGGTGAATGTTTGATTGGTTCCGCATTCCGTCCATCCAGTTACGCGATCCCATAGCGTTTGTGTTTTGCTTTGGTTCTTCTTTTGCACCTTCATCCAGGTTAGCAGGTCTCCTGTTCTCCCTGGACTCTTCAGTGCTTCTTCTTCCACAGGTTTTCAGGTCCAGGAATCCATTGTTGGTGTCCTGCAGTCTCTTCTGGTTCTTGCATAATCTTCTATCACAACTTCTTGTGTGTTTCAGGACATTTACCGTGATTTATTCCTGTTTTCCTGGGCTCTGGGGTGGGTTCTATTACTTCCTTTCCGTGTTTTCTTACACTCCCAGCGCCCCTCTACACACTACATTTGCCTAGGTGGGAAACCGATTTTCGCATTCCCCTATTTTAGTGTATGGTTTGTGTTCACTCAGGCCCATTTGTAACTGTTGTGAGTTTCACTATTTGCCCTGTTTTCTAACTGCTTTTACAGCTAATTCTGCATTCTATATACTATGTATATTACTTACCTCCTAAGGGAGTATAGTCTCAAAGGTATTTTTGGCATTTTGTCACTAAAAATAAAGTACCTTTATTTTTATAACACCGAGTATTTTCTTTCATGTGTGTGAGTACTGTGTGACTACAGTGGTATTGCAAGAGCTTTGCAGGTCTCCTTGTTCAGCCTTGGCTGCTCCACTACTGCTTCTCCTAGACAGCCTGGCTTCTAGACACTGACTACATTTCACTAATAAGAGATAACTGGACCTGGTATAAAGTGTGAGTACCTTTGGTACCTACTACAAACTAGGCCAGCCTCGTACATGGATGAGACATAAGATGTGCAGCTATGTTTTTGTAGCCTATTGCATTATTGTTTTCATACAGGTTACAGTGTAAATTGGTGTGACTCTGGAGTCTGTAGACTCTAGAGAACTGGAATTGTGTCCTAGACCAGCATTTTCCATTGATATGTTAATATGGTGTCCTGACAATGAAAAGATAGTAAGCACACCGACTCTCTATCCCTTAAATGTGCACATCCATCTTATTAGGCCTACTCCTTGTCACCACCCACTCTGCATAGTCCCTTCTGTGCAAGCTACCTAAGCACAGTTCTTGGGCTGTGTATACCAGGAATCCTCCCCGCACAGCCCTCACACAGTTACACATGTGTGTGCACACATGATCACATGTAATCAGCGCTGGGCCTCCTACCCTTGCTGCATCACATCAGCCTTTGCACAATAGGACTGTGGGTGAGTCTCCAGCTATGTGGTTCCCTCACAGTAAAAGGCCAAAAAACAGCTGATCACAGAGGTACAATATTAATTTGGCCATCTAGTCACTATCCAGAACCTACCCTGAGGTTGGCACCCGATGTGTTAGAATAATTATGTTGTCACCCAGTTACTGTCCAGCACCTGCCCTGAGATAAGGACACAGTGGATCTAGAATGGAAATTTAGTCCCCCAAGTCATTGTCCAGCACCTGTTCTCAGGTAATCATTCGGAGGAGTTGGAATAGCAATTTTTCCCTCTAGTCACTGTCCATCACCTGCCCTGAGTTAAGTTCCCAGTGGAGTTTGAATAGTAATGTTGTCCCCCAGTTATTGGCACCTGTCCTGAGGTAAGAACACGGTAGATTTAGACTAGTAATTTTGCCCACCAGTATCTGGGCAGCACCTGCAGAGTTATAATGATCATTTTGCCCCGAGTCAATGTCCAGCACCTGCCCTGAGGTAAGAACCCAGAAAATTAGAATAGTAATTTTGCACTCCAATGTCCTTGTAGCACCAGCCCAGAGGTAAGGACCAGACGTAATTAGAATAGTCATTTTATCTTCCAGTCTGTGTCCAATACCTGTCCTGTGGTAAGGTGGTAAGCACCTGGTGGAGATAAAAGAGTAACATTGCCCCTTTATCACTGTCCATCACCTGCCCTGAGTTAAGTACTCAGCAGTAGTTAGAATAGTAAATCTGTCCCCCATTCACTGTCCAGCACCTGGTGTGAAGTAAGCACCCACCAGCGGTAGAATAGTAATTTTCTCCACTTAGTCATTTTCCAGAACCTGCCTGAGGTAATCACCTGGCAGACTTGGAATTGTAATGTTGCCTTCTCCTCACTGTCCATTACCTGCTCTGAGATAAGTACCCAGTGGACTTAGAACAGTAATTTTCCCCAGCAGTCACTGTCCAGCACCTGCCCTGAGGTGATCACCTGGTGAAGGTAGAATAATACTTTTGCCCTCAGTATCTGTGCAGCACCTACCCTGAGGTAAGCACCCAGTCAGGCAGAATATTAATTTTCTTTGCTTAGTCTCTTTCCACCATTTGCCCTCATGTAATCACCCAGTGGAGTCACAATAGTAATGTTGTGCTATAGTCACTGTCCAGCATCTGCCCTGAGGTAAGCATGTAGCAGAGTTAGAATTGTATTTTTGCCCCCCAGTCTCTGTCCAGCAACTATCATGAGGTTAGCACTCAGTAGAGTTATAATAATAATTTTCCCCCCAATCACTGTCCAACTCCTTCAATGAGGTAAGCGCCCAGAGGAGCTACGGTAGTAATTTTGCTTCAGGGGTCACTATCCAGCACCTGTACTGAGGCATGCAGCCAGTGGGATTACAATAGCAATTTTGTGTCTCGCAGTCACTGTCCTGTACCTGCCATGAGGTAATTACCTAGTGGAGTTAGAATAATAATTTTGCCATCCAGTCATTGTCCAGCACCTGCCTGAGGTAAGTTCCTGGTGGAGGTAGAGTATTAATTTTCACCTCTAGTCACTGTCCAGCACCTGAGGTAGGCAAACAATGGAGTTAATTTTATCACTGAGTCACTGCCCATCACCTGTCCTGAGGTAATCACCAGGTGGAGTCACTTTAGTAGTGTTGCCCTGTAATCAATGTCCAACATCTGCCCTGAGGAAAGTACCCAGCAGAGTTAGAATAGCAATTTCCCCCCCAAGTCAATGTTCAGTACCTACCCTGAGGGAAGCATCCGATGGAGTTAGAATACTAATATTGCCCCCTTGTCACTGTTTATCACCTGCCCTGCATAGTCATTTTGCTCCCCATTCTCTGCCCAGAGGTAAAAACCTGGCTGAGTTAGAGTAGTAATTTTGTCCCACAGTCACTGTCCAGCACCTTCCCTGATGTAAATACCCAGTGGAGGTAGAAAAGCAATTTTGTGCCTAGGTCACTGTCCCGCACAGAGGTAAACACCCAGCGGAGTTAAAATTGTAATTTCGTCTACCGCCAGTCATTCTTGAGCACCTGCCCTGAGGTAAGCACCCAGTGGAGGTTGAATATTGATTTTGTCCTCTAGCCACAGTTTTTGCACCTGCTCTGACATATGCAGCCAATGGAGTTAGAATAGTTATTTGTTACCCAGTCACTGTCCAGCACCAGTCCTGAGATTAAGCACATGGCAGAGCTAGAATAGTAATTTTGTTTCCCTAGTCACTGTCCATCTCCTTCCTTGAGGTATTCACCTGGTGGTGTTGCAGTGGTAATGTTGCCATCTAGTCACTGTCCAGCACCTGCCCTGAAATAACTGAAATGAGTTAAGTACCCAGTGGTGTTAGAATAGTAATTTTACCCCACAGTAACTCTCCAGCACCTGCTGTAAGCAGCCACCAGCATTAGAATAGTAATTCTGACCCCTGGCCATTGTCCAGCACCTTCCATAAGGTAAGTACCCATCAGGGTTAGAAAAGTCATTTTGCATCCTAGTCACTGTCCAACACCTGCCCTAAGGTAAGCTCCTCACAGAGTTAGAATAGTAATTTTGCCCCCAGTCACTGCCCTGCACCCTCCTTGAGGTAATCACCAGGTGGAGTTCAAAAGGTAATGTTACTCTCTAGCCACTGTCCGTCACTTGTCCTGAGGTAACTACTCAGCGTAGTTAGAATAGTAATTTTGCCCCCAGTATCTTTGCAACACCTGCCCTGAAGAAAGCACCTGATGGAGTTAAAATAGGAATGTTGTCCCCCAGTCACTGTCCGGCATCTGCCCTGAAGTAAGCACCTGGTGGAGACAGAATAGTAATTTTGCCATCTAGTCACTATCCCGCATCTGCCCTGAGCAAGGTGGTGGCTGCGTAGGACTGGGCTGCATTTCTGCACTCTGCAGATGGCTGATAAGGAAGGGAGGGGAATGAAGGGAAATGGGAACCTGTGCATGCACCCAAAAGTGCAGCACCTGTAGCACCACGTGACATGCCTGACAACCCCGCTATCTCCTTGATCCCTGCAGCCGACATCGGAGACATGACTGTGGCCCTGCCTTGAAGCAGATGATGGAGCCACCTGCTTCCTCAGACCAGTGGTAGGCAGCGGAGATTGGGACACATCTGAACCGCATGATGGTGGCCAACAGAGAGGAGTAAACTGCAAACCTGCATTGAGCAGATGGCCGATATGTGGCAAGAGTGCAGTAGAAAACAGGGTCCTGGTTGGGTGCCTAAGTAAGCGGCACCCATCCCTGCATGTTACGCGGCCCGATGATTTCCCGCAATCAACTTGCCACTCGCGACTAACATCGGGGATGGAGACTGTGACCCTGTTACGAAGCGGACAAGTGAGCTGGCTGGGATCAGCGAATAGTGATAGGTGGCAGGGACTGGCCCACACTTGATCTGCCTACTGCCAGCTGCCAGCTGCCAGGAACAGAATGGGGGGTCTCAATTTAGTATAAAGACATCCCTAACAGTGTGGGATGACAGTGAAAGTGGGTAGGGGAACACAATGATTAACAGGCCTGCTACTGGCACCCTCTCTCGCTATTAACCCTACACAGCATGCTTGCCTTCGGAGTCCTCTGTCAAGAAGTGCCATTGCACTTCCCCCTCCAACTCTCCCCCCCCATGGTACAACTTTTATCAGCTAGGGAGCCACCAAAAAAAGCTGCCAGGGCCCTCTCGCCACCATGTTACATGTTATAGCACACATCCAGGCACTACAACCCTGGAGGGGGCACATTGTTTACCCCCTATAGGCAATCAACACCTTATATCTGTTAGGTACCTTAGAGAGCTTCAACAATCAAGCACTCTTGCAAGGGCTGATAGCCCCAAAAACATCAGAATACAAAAATCATGCATTCAAACGTAGTGCTGGATTGGGAGTAGGGGTATCACTCCCCCCTGTGAAGCATGAAGTACTACTTGTGACAGCAGGGCATAAGCTGTTCATCATCCCTACCACTTCATGATCGCCATGGTTGGCAGAGTGGGGTAACTTCCCCCCTACCCAGGAAGCGACGGACATAGCAGAAGTATCACAGCAGGTGCTGCAACAAAAACTCCAGTAAGGACACCCAATAACACCATTATTACTACCACCACTGGGGGCTCCAGTGCATATAACTACGGAGCTATTCTACATCTAAGCTAGCTACTACCATCTCTTTCCCCCCACCCCCATGTCAAACAGAGACTGGGTCTGGTCACCTCATCAGAGGCAACAATCTAAAATCAAGGTGCGCACAACACAAGATAATAACACAGTTGTTGCAACAGACATAGGGGGTCATTCCGACCCTGGCGGTCCATGACCGCCAGGGCTGGGGACCGCGGAAGCACCGCCAACAGGCTGGCGGTGCTTCCTGGGCCATTCTGACCGTGGCGGTAAAGCCGCGGTCAGAAAAGGGCAACCGGCGGTTTCCCGCCGGTTTACCCCTGGCCCAGGGAATCCTCGCCATGGGGATTCCGACCCCCTTCCCGCCATCCTGTTCCTGGCGGTTTTTACCGCCAGGAACAGGATGGCGGGAACGGGTGTCGTGAGATCCTGGCAGCAGTGATGGACATCAAGACCACACCGGGACCAAAAACAGAGGCTTTGGGTCTCCTTCGAGAGAATCAGAAGAAGTTGAAAGACTGCATCACAGACACAGAAACAACATTAGCCACCCTGGAACCATCAGTCTCAGAGACCGCAGCCCACATTAACGCACTACAAACTGAAGTAGACTATCTCAAACAACACACAGATGATCACAAGGTACACTCCAGGAATAATAAAGTACAGATAGTGGGTGTCCCAGAAAAGGTGGAAGGACCGAGCATGGAACTATATTTGGAGGAATGGGTTTCAATGATGATTTTTACAGTGTAAACATGTGGAGCTATCCCACAGGGTTCCTAGCAGATCTCACCGTCTTGGCCCCTCCCCACCCAGTGGCTGCCTAGAAATTCAAGTATAGAGACAGAGACCACATCTTGCAGGTAACGTGGGCAAGTGGCCCCTTGGATGGCAGATAATGCCCAGGTCAAAATCTTCCCCAACTACACCATGGAAGTACAATGCAACTAGTTCACCTTTCTCTCAGTAACAAGATGCTTACATGATCATAACATCAGATACGCATAACAGTTCCCGGTCACACTCAGAATCATGCATCAGGACAAAACTACCGTCTGTACCTCTGTAGAGCAGGCCTGGGAGTGGATCGAAGTGCTACTAAACCACATGAACAGGTGGAAATCCCAGGTAGCTGGAAAGAACAGGAATGCTGCAGACCCTGTAAAGCACAAACACAACTGGGCCCCACAAGAGAAAAAGCAGCTCCTTAAGCACATAGGCAGTGGATGAGCTGGAACTGAGAGAATCACCTGTCCTCCCCCACAGGTTCAACACCATCCGGACTTGAAGATGACATGCCAGACATCCCACACACACTGATGGATGCCTTGTTTGGGGGAGGACCGGCTTCCAGTCCGCAAATAGCAGAAGCAGTACTATTACAACAGGACAGCACCTCTTGACACTCCTAGGGCTGGGCAGCAATTACACAACACTCCGACCACTGAAGCAGAGACGATGGCCCCAGATGGAAGTACCAGACTGGGAGCAGCGTGACCTTCGGCAAAATGTCTGTCTTTACTTACTTCACTCTACCCCTGAACTCTTACGGTGTCAGCACCAAAGTAGATTTCGTACTTTTTTTCCTCTGGATATAGCATACTAATGCTCTTAGCAAGCGTCCATTGGCACACCAGGTTGGGCTGGGAGTTTGTAAACTGCTATTCAATTGTCTTCTCTAGTTCACAAGGTTTTATGGTTCATTGTTTATGCTATGAGATGCACATTGCAGCTGAGATGGGAGGGGACAAAGGGGAGGAAGGAAGGAGATTCCCTGATGCCAGATACTGTTTACTATCACTATACATGGCTACGATGTTTGCTAGGCTGGGGACACAACATACACTGTTAACATGGAAAGTGAGAGGGATGGCTAGCCATGCAAAGTGCTACAGGGTGTCCCAGTACTTGTGTAGGTGCTCCATTCGGGTGGCACTCCAACAGGAAATGCACTTGACCACATCGGATTTAGAAAGCATGAACAGATGTTGGAGGGGCACACTGATGGGCGCAACCTATTCTAGAAATGCAGAGGGTGTGCTAATCTGGATCACCCCTGGTACCCCTAAAACGGTGACACATACCAAACCGGACAAAGAGGGTAGATATGCCATACTAGAGGGGATACTAGATGGACTCCCCAAAGCTTTCATATCCCTATATTCCCCAAACACCAATCAAGCACATTTCCTATGTACCATTAATCCGACCCCTCTCTATCACAAAGATGCACCTTGCTCCTGGGTAGAGGACTACAATTGCGTACCTGACAACCAGAGACCGTTCTCATCCACCATTACCAGGAGCAAAGGCAACCGCTTTCTCCCAGCACCTCCAACAATAGGCCATACATACACAGGTCACAGCTGCATAGCCTAGCCTGCACCCCCTAACCAACGAATACTCACAATACTCAGGCCTGCACAACATGCACACCAGGATAGACATTACTTATTGTATTTCAGAGGCTCTTGCATTTGTATCCTACATCACGTATTTAGGTCACACCACTTCAGACCACTATTCAGTGTTGCTCCAATTACTATGGGGGCACGAGCACCCTTGTATCCCCACCTGGCATCTCCCCACAGAGGCTCTGACCGACAAATCCTTGAGAGTCACCTTATTGGTGCATATCACTGCTTGCTTCACAAACAATGAGGGCACAGCCTCAAACACAGGTGTAGAATAGGATTCCTTTAAGGTGGTTTTGTGGGGGCATGCTATAAAAACGGTTCCAAAATAGTCCTTTGACAGGAACTGCACGCACTTGAAACACACATCCGCACACTGAAACAGCAACAATCAGTTGTCAGCAGCTCCACTGGCACATGCGCTACTGGAACACAAGGGTGTAGTTCAGAGGTTATGCAACATAGATCATAGAGTATACAGGGCTCGGAAACATGCCAAGGGTAATGGAGCAGACAAATTAATGGCCTAGCTACATATCTCCGGTACTCTTGTGGTTCCAATTACAGCCATCAAAGACAAAACAGGCCAAATACTGAACACACAGGAGGCAATTAACATAGACGTACCTATCATACAGACCTCTATGCGCCCCCCACATTAAGCTTGTGGGACTGAGATGTATGCATTCTTGGCCAAAATCCGCCTAGCCCACCTGCAAGGAAGCTCTTGAGGTCCCTCTGACCATCGAGGAGAGGCAATTAAACAGATACGATGGATTTTTGGCTCGTGGAGTTCTATACAAGATTCTGTACCACACTGGCACCACGTTTATGGAAAACATTCAGCTCAGTGCTAACAGTGGGTATACTCCCAGCCTCAGTGAGAGAAGCCACACTTTTTGTCTTTCTCAAACCAGTTCAGGATCCGTTATCAGTGGGATCCTATCACTCTGTCTCTTTATTAAAAATTGGTCTATACCAGGTAGGACTACCTTCTTAAACCTAAAGCACCTTTTCATCCTGATGGACTGGTCACAATCCGTGGGCGTCCACTCGTGGGTCGCTTCGGAGGACATTGAAAAGGTATTCAACACCCTTGGGTGCCCTACCTAATAACTGTACTCAAGAGACTGTGCATAGGACCAATGTTCCTTACATGGATAACGTTACTGTATAACTCCCTGCTAGTGAAAGTGAAAACATGCACAATGACATTCGACTCTTTTCGCATAGGTACTCACCAAGGCTCCCCACTTTCATCTATCATCCTCGCCCTGGCAAGGGAACCACTGGCATCTGAGCTCCGTAAGCGGGCATCAGAGTGGGGCCTTCATGTAGGCAACAGATGGCATGCTATTTTATTATATGAAGATGATGCCTTAGAGTATCTTAGAAATTACCTAACAGTGATGCCTGAGCTTATAGATCTCCTGCAGCCATTTGACAATGTATTAGGCTAAAAGTGAACTGGGACAAATCACAATTATTTCTATTGCCAGCACTAGCAGAGTCACTTCAGATGGAACTCCCACACACCCCACTGCCATGGGCCCACACACATTTAAATCCCTAGGGGTCCCTAGAGGACCGAATGTATCATGCTCTCAAAGATCAAATAGGCGGCAGCAAAGGATGGGCCCTCACAAGTGCATGGTCATCCCTTCTGATTTGAATGTCCCTCTCACTTTCACCAATGGGTAGGATAGCTATAGCAAAGATAATGGTCCTACCTCGATTAGTGTATTTCTTCTGTGCCATGCCCTCCAAATTCTTTGCAGATATATGCTCTTTCCTTATTGCACTCATATGGGGTAAAGAACGCAGCAGAGTAGCACTCACTAATCTGTAAGCAAACGTGACGGCTTGGGTGCTAGAATTAGATGTATTATTATGTGACTGCACAACTCTAATGGTCCATGAAATGGCATGCAGCCCAAAACATGTCAGACATGTAAGTGTACTGGTGGGCCTCACACCCCTGCAGGAACTACAACGGTAAATGGCTAAAGTGGAGGTACCCGTCCTGGGGGCAATGCTCTGACTAAGTTGGCCAAAGCCTGGTGGCACTCATATGTGCTTAAGGCATGCACAAACCTTTATATGCAACCGAGCTATCGCTCTGGACAATGCTCAGAGGCTGCACCTTACAGACAAGCCCAGATGCCCAGGCATGGATAGATGCTGATTTCACAGTATGGGGCTAACTGTTCACAGACAGAATTTTTACTACATTCGAAGTCTTGAAAGTCGATTTTGGATATCACAGGGCTCCTTTCTAATATATGCCGCCCTGTCCAGTGTTTTGCACAAAACATGGCGTAGGACGTATGATAAAGCCGAGACCTCCTTATTGTTACTGGTCCTCCTGACACAAGGAGGAGGTCATAAAGCAATCACATGCTTGTACTCCTCCATGCGCTTGGACAGGGAGCCCTTGTTGATTCATCTCCAGACTTACTTGGATATGTCATTTGCGACATCATTGACAGACAAACAATGGCAGCAATGCTTAGAAATGGCCCAAATCATTTCTGCCAATGCTAGGTTACAATACCCACAATTCAACTATCTGCCTGTAGGAGGCTGGCCTGGCTTATAGTGGGTACCTTGTGGTACTTACACCTTGTGCCAGGTCCAGTTATCCCTTATTAGTAGAATAGAGGTGTTCTAGCAGCTTAGGCTGATAGTGGTAGCTATAGCAGAGCAGCTTAGGCTGAAATAGGAGACATGCAAAGCTCCTACTATACCACTTATACCATATAGCACTAAATCATAAGAAAACATAATACTCAGAGTTACTAAAAATAAAGGTACTTTATTTTAGTGACAATATGCCAAAAGAATCTCAGAGGATATACTCCCTTAGGAGGTAAGTAATATACACAAAGTATATGCGCACAAACCAAAATCAGGTAAGTAACAGTTAGAAAGGTAGTGCAAACAATGTAGAATCACAATAGAATGCAATAGGGAGAAATAGGCCTAGGGGCAACACAAACCATATACTCCAAAAATGGAATGCAAACCACGAATGGACCCCAGGCCTAGTGTAGTGTGTAGAGGGTCGCTGGGAGTGTAAGAAAACATTAAGGGTGTCCAAGATACCCCACACCAAGACCCTGAAAAGTAGGAGTAAAGTTACCCTACTACCCCAGAAAGACAGGAAAGTTGAGATAGGGGATTCTGCAAGGACAACAACTGACTGCAAAACACTGAAGATGGATTCCTGGACCTGAGGACCTGTAAAGGAAGGGGACCAAGTCCAAGAGTCATGCAAGTGTCCGGGGGGGCAGGAGCCCACTAAACCCGGATGAAGGTGCAAAAGGCCTGCCTCCGGGTGGAAGAAGCTGAAGAATCTGCAACAACGGAAGGTGCCAGAAACTTCTCCTTTGGTCAGAAGATGTCCCACGGCGTGCTGGAGGATGCAGAGCAGTTTCCATGCAGAAAAAGCGCAAACAAGCCTTGCTACCTGCAAGGGTCGCGATTGAGGAATTTCGGTGCTGCCAGGACCCAGGAAGGACCAGGAGGTCACCCCTTGGAGGAGGAGACAGAGGGGGCACTCAGCAACAAAGAGAGCCCACGCAGAAGCAGGCAGCACCCGCAGAAGTACCTGAACAGGCACTTAGAAGATCTGAGGACAACGGTCAACTCAGAGTCACAAAAGAGGGTCCCATGACGTTGGAGTCCAACTCAGCGAGTTGGGCAATGCAGGACGGAGTGCTGGGGTCCTGGGCTAGGCTGTGCACGAAGGAAGTCTTGCAAAAGTGCACAGAAGCCCGAGCAGCTGCAGTTCACGCAATACACATGATTACTGTCTTGTGTGGGGAGGCAAGGACTTACCTCCACCAAATTTGGACAGAAGGGCCACTGGACTGTCGAAGACACTTGGGTGGTCATTACAATCCTGGCGGCCGGTGTTAAAGCGGCGGTAATACCGCCAACAGGCCGGCTGTAAAAAAATTGCAATTACGACTGTGGCGGAAACCGCCAACAAAGACAGCCACTTTAACACTCCGACCGCCATGGAGGTACAAACAAACAGCTTGGCGGTCACCACCAACTGACAGGCGGGAGACAATGTACCGCCCACACTATTATGAAAGGCCAATCTGCCACCTTTTCCGAGGCAGATTCACAGTGGATAAAAACACGTCAGAAACAGGAATCCCTAAGGAAAAATGCTCACCTCTACACACCCTACGAGGAATGAGGACGCCATGGACCTGGAACTCCAAATTCTCCCTGCAATAGTCTTCCTGCTCCTCTACCAGGAGCACGAACGCCGGCGGCAAAGTCCACGGAGAGTACTGCACCTACGACACAGGGGAGGGGGGAGGGAAAAAACAGGGACTCACACACGCAACAACTCCACCCCCACCCTCACCCACTACAACACACACACTAATGCATATCAATACATCACAGTTACACCCCCCAAACCCCCCGGAAGAATGCAAAGACAATAGAAAATGAGTTTAACCATTGTAATATATTAAAAGCAAGTAGGCAGAAATATATATATATATATATATACACCATGTACAAAATATATACCAAGCATAGTAGTCCAGGTAGTGTTCTAAGAAAGTCTGTGGAACACTGGGACCACACGGTATTGGCGAGGCCCACACAAGATCCCTGACCATGATGGAGAGAACACTGCAGGGGCATCAGAGAGCAACTAAACAGGCACCTCAGGGGGAGGGAAAGGGGGGGCACCTCAGCCGCTTGAGTGCACAATGCCAAATCCACGAGGGGGCCACATGCCCACTGTTCAGTCCTGGGGAGTGCAAAGCCACAGTCTCTCAAGTCTCTACAGTGGGAGGGTTGCCCACTGTTCAATCCTGGGGAGTGCAAAGCCACAGTCTCGCAAGTGGATGACAGTCTCCACCGGTTCTGGAGGGGGCATGGTGCCCAGAGTGCTTCATCCTGCTAAGGACAGAGGTAGTGGATGGATCTCTCCACTGGTTCTGGAGGGGGCATGGTGCCCAGAGTGCTTCATCGTGCTGAGGACAGAGGTAGTGGATGGATCTCTCCACTGGTTCTGGAGGGGGTATTGTGCCCAGAGTGCTTCATCCTGCTAAGGACAGAGGTAGTGGATGACAGTCTCCACTGGTTCTGGAGGGGGCATGGTGCCCAGAGTGCATCATTCACCCCGTGACGGACTCAGTTGCGTCAGTGCCCCTGCCGCTCATGGGCTAGCGGTGCTTGAGGCGGGGGTGCCCTGTTCAGCAGTGCTTGAGACGGTGGTGCCCTGTTCAGCGGTGCTTGAGGCGGCAGTGCCCTGTTCAGTGGTGCTTGAGACGGCGGTGCCCTGTTCAGCGGTGCTTGAGATGGCCGTGCCCTGTTCAGCGGTGCTTGAGGCGGCGGTGCCCTGTTCAGCAGTGCTTGAGATGGCGGTGCCCTGTTCAGCTGTGCTTGAGGCAGAGGTGCCCTGTTCAGCGGTGCTTGAGATGGCGGTCTCCATTGCAGGGTCTCAGCTGCTGGCGGTCCTTCATGACCCAGCAGGGCTTTTGCTGGCCGTCCTTCGTGGCCCAGCAGGGCTTTTGCTGGCGGTCCTTCATGGCCCAGCGGGGCTTTTTCTGGCGGTCCTTCATGGCCCAGCGGGGCTTTTGCTGGCGGTCCTTCATGGCCAAGCGGGCTGGTGCTGGCGGTCCTTCATGGCTCAGCAGGGCTAGTGCTGGCGGTCCTTCATGGCCCAGCAGGGCTGGTGCTGGCGGTGGCCTCCTGGCAAGGTGGGCTGGTGCTGGAGGTGGCCTCCTGGCCAGGTGGGCTGGTGCTGGCGGTGGCCTCCTGGGCAGCTGGGCTGATGCTGGCAGTGGCCTCCTGGGCAGGTGGGCTGGTGATGGCGGTGGCCTCCTGGGCATCGGGGATGATGGCGGTCTTCTCCGCCGTGCTGCTCTTCCCAGACTTGCTGGGTTTCTTGTGGCCCTTCCCCACCTTGGAAGGTGTCACAGCTGACTCCACACTCCCACCTGTACCCCTGGGAGCAGGTTTGGTGGCTGGAGTCTTCCCCCTCTCCCGCCGGGAACTGGCCAACTTCTGATGCTTCACAGGTGGGGGACTGTCTGTGGCTCCGTGCCACACTGGCTGCCCTGGTGGCCGGTGCACTCCAGATTCCAGTGACTAAAGGCACCACTGGTCCCGGAGATGTTGTGGCTGAGGTGTTAGTTCGGGACCTATGAGACGGACGGGGTGGGGGAGGTGTGGGAAAGAGGTCAAGGTTGGACAGGAAAAGTTTTTGGGACACACTGGGACTGGCAGCTGGAGGGCTTTTGGGAGTGGAGGAAGAGGTGGTGGTTGTAGGAGGTGTACGTTTGGTGACTTTGGGTGAAGGTGCAAGCGCTGGAGGCTGTTGTGAGGTGGAAGACTTTTGTGTGGGTGTGTGACTGCACTTGTGTATTTTGGGAGGTGGCGTCACAGACACACTGGGAGAGGACACAGGGGACGTGTGAATGGTAGTGGGGGTGGTGACTTTACGTAAGCGGGGTGTGGTGGGTGTGCTGGAGAGAGACGTAGTGGCTGTAGAGGTAGTGCATGCAGGTGTGAGTGTAGACGAGACTGGGAGGGAGGAGGGAGACGAGGAGGAGGGGGACACAGTGGAGGCAGTGGATGTTGGTGTGTCTGCATGTGTGTGATGCTTGCGTGAGTGCCTGTGGGATGTGTGGTGCTTATGTTTGCCTGAGCTTCCATTGGGTGTTGAGGTGTGTGCATGTTGGTCTGTAGGTGTGCTTGGGATAGGCCGAGGTACATGGGATTGGTTCGGGGTGGAGGAAGTTGGAGGGGGGAGGCTAGAGACGGGGACAATGGCTGCCATCAGTGCCGAGGCCAGAGTCTGAAAAGCTCGCTGAAGGGCCGCCTGACCAGAATGAATGGCCTCCAGGAATGCATTGGTTTGTTGCAACTGCCTCTCTACACCCTGGATGGCATTCAAAATGGTAGACTGCCCAACAGTGAGGGACCTGAGGAGGTCAATGGCCTCCTCACAGAGGGCAGCAGGGGTGACTGGGGCAGGGCCTGAGGTGCCTGGGGCGAAGGTGATGCCCGCCCCCCTGGGTGAGCGGGCACAGGTCAAAGGCTGAGGGGCTGCTGGGATGGCAGCGCTGGTAGGGGGTGTGGCGGCTGTACCTGTAGATGCGAGGGGCACAGAGGACGAGTCCGTGGCGCTGGTGTCAGCTCCTCTCCCCGCCGTGGAGCTCCCCTCGCCCTCCGTCCCACAGGTGAATTCAGATTCCGTAGTGTCGCCCTCCAGGGCTATGTGAGATGCAGCTCCCTCGTGTTCCGGTGCCACTGCTCCTCCGCCTGATGATGCTAATGCACACAAGAACAGGGAGACCACAAAAACGGGGGGAAGACAGAAGAGAGACATGTTGAGTGCATGCATTACCGCTACCGTTGGCGGACACGACAGACACAGAAGCCCCCTGCACTATGCCGCGCTCTTGGGCTCCACTGTTCAATTCCTGGGAAATGGCCTACAAGGCTATGGACGACATCTGCACTCATAGATGACACAGGGGCATGACTAGGTGTACTTGGCACTCTATAGAGGTGGGCTGGGGTGCCACATGGCCTGCCTTACGGAGGGGCCTTGCCTACGGAACTCGCCCTGGCCTAGGGAAAACCACAGCCCACCTCCCCCACCCAGACCCCTCCTCTGCGTGCAAAGTCAGCAGAATGAGAGTGTCCTCACCCCCTTGTGGCTGCTGTGATGCCCTCAAGCGCCCATCCAACTCCGAGTAGGTCACCACCAGGATCCTGAACATCAGGGGGGTCATGGTGCGACGGGCACCCCTCCCACGTTGGGAGGCAATCCCCAGCTGAGCCTCCGCCATCTTCTTGCTCCAGCAGCGAATGTCCTCCCATCTTTTACGGCAGTGGGTGCTCCGTCTGTGGTAGACCCCCAGGGTCCGGATGTCCTTGGCGATGGCATGGCAAATATATTTTTTCTGGTGGGCGCTGACCTACATGAAATGTAAAGGGGAAAAAGAGAAGTTATTACCAACTGTACCGTCAAACTGATTGGCCCCCATCCCTACCCTTGCCATGTGGCACATGCATTCACCGTCTTTCATGCACGCAGCACTCTCCCCCCTTCCTTCTTACATCCAGCCCTCTCCACACAGGCATAGCCCATACGACATGCTCCATGTGTACTTACCTGTTTGTCTGGAGGACCGTAGAGTAGCGTGTACTGGGGGAGGACCCCATCCACGAGCTTCTCCAACTCCTCCTATGTGAAGGCAGGGGCCCTTTCCCCAGACACTCGAGCCATTGTCTCTTCCAGACTGAGGTCACAGCAGCACTTGCAGTGTAGGTCCTCTCCTGTCGAAGATCAGGTATCGAGTGATTTCACAGATAGAAAATGGCGGTCACGGCCACGGCGGTGCATGCCGTCACCGCCGGCATATATCGTCATTGGCTCCTGGGACCCATAGGGTCCAATGTTAACCAATGCAGCATTGCACCGCGGTCTTCGACCGCCTACTGCGACGGTGTACAATGCCAGCGCAGTTACCTCACAACCCATTGTCCCACTTTAGAGGTCAGGCAGCTGCCATTTCAGGGCCCCACATGGCTTCATTTCCAACTGCGTCACACATACCTAGGCCTAGACTCAACACACATACAGGCCACCTTTAGTGTATGATTGGTGTTCTGGGTAAACTGTGGGTACGTACTTCTGAGTTGTTTGACTCTGTGGTCGCTGTTGTCCTTCATAGGCACCGTCCGCTGGGACATGTGAGGAGATGGCGGCATCCTCCGGTGTACCGACCGTTGGTGGACCTGTCAACAATGGAGGAGCACCATTTGATTATCACATACAGGCTTGACCGTGCCACAATCTAGGAACTGTGTACTCAGTTGGAGCCAGACCTGATGTCAGCAATCCGCCATCCCACAGGAATCCACCCTCAAGTGCAGGTGCTGTCAGTGCTCCATTTCCTTGAAAGTGGGTCTTTTCAAACAACAGTGGCCATAGCATCAGGGATGTCCCAGCCTATGCTTTCCAACGTATTGTCCAGAGTGTTGTCTGCCCTTCTGAAACACATGCGGAGCTACATCGTTTTCCCTCAGGTGGAGGATTTGCCTACAGTGAAAGGGGATTTCTATGCCCTGGGACACATCCCCAACATCATAGGTGCCATGGATGGGACCCATGTGGCTTTGCCCCCCGCCCACATTCGTGAACAGGTGTACAGAAACCAGAAGAGTTATCATTCTATAAATGTACAGATGGTATGTTTGGCAGACCAGTACATCTCCCATGTGAATGCAAAGTTCCCTGGCTCAGTGCATGACGCCTACATCCTGCGGAATAGCAGCATCCCTTATGTGATGGGTCAACTCCAGAGGCACCGTGTGTGGCTATTAGGTGAGCACCTGGAGGCAAGTCAGTGGGAATGGTTGTCTGGGTCTGGGGATATCCCTCCAGGTTAGTGCGTGTCTAACAGTTGTCCCTCACCATTTGCAGGTGACTCTGGTTACCCCAACCTGTCATGGCTACTGACCGCAGTGAGGAATCCCAGGACAAGGGCAGAGGAACGCTACAATGAGCCCTATGGGCGAATTAGGAGGGTGATCGAGCGGACCTTCGGCCTCCTGAAGGCCAGGTTCAGGTGCCTCCATATGACAGGTGGATCCCTATTCTACTCACCAAAGAAGGTGTGCCAGATCATTGTGGCCTGCTGTATGCTTCATAACTTGGCTTTGCGACGACAGGTGCCTTTTCTGCAGGAGGATGGTCCAGATGGCGGTGTTGTTGCAGCTGTGGAGCCTGTGGACAGTGAAGACGAGGAAGCAAAGGAAGAAGACATGAACAACAGGGACTCAGTGATCCAGCAATATTTCCAGTGAGACACAGGTAAGAGTACAGACCTGCCTACTACATGTACTTTAACATTATTACCTCTCTACTGTGTGTCGTTTTCACCCAGTGTATGGTCACTGAGTTGTCACTTTCCATTACGATTTCACAGATGTGGGTCCCACTGTGTGACATCTACTTAGATTCCTCCTGGACTAGAGCTGTGTGACATAGGTATGTTGACATTACAATTGAAAGAGCATTTTGTCATTGTAATTGCTAATACACAATTTCGAAATCACAGACTGACTCCAGATTGTTTTGTGCTTTAAGTGTGTTTATTTAAGTGCTCAATATTGGAGGGGGTAGTGAAATGGTGAGGGGTGATGGTGGAGGAATGTCCATGGCAGAGTCCAGTCTATTAGTCTCACAGGTGCATTGCCAAAATGGGCATAGGAAGTGGAGCTGGGGCAGTTAAAGTATTTACAGGGTGACAAAGTGGGACAGTAGGTTGACAATCAGGGTGGTCTCATTTCTTGGCGGGGGTCTTGGCATCGTGCTCTGTCTTTGTCCTGGATCTCAGGGACCGTTTGCGGGGTTGTTCTCCCTCTGCAGGGGGTGGGGTGCTGGTGTGGTGGTCTTGTGGCAGGGCGTCCTGTCCACTAGCGCCAGCGGAGGTGGTGGGCAGTTCATCATTCATGCTGGTGTCAGGGGCCCCTTGTAGTGCATGTGTCCCGTCTGGTGTTGAGTACTTCCTTTACCGTTGCCATCGTCTCCTGTGAGTGGTGGTATGCTCCCATGATGGAGGAGAGGGCCTTGTGGAGAGTAGGTTCCCTTGGCCTGTCTGCCCCCTGTCGCACAGCAGCCCTCCCAGTTCCCCTGTGTTCATGGGCCTCCGTTCCCTGGACTGTGTGCCCACTACCACTGCCCCCAGGTCCCTGTAGTTGTTGGGGTGGTGGGTTATCCTGGGTTCCCTGTAGTGGTGGACACATTGCTGATTGACGTGTCCTGGGGACGGAGGTATGGGCCCGCTGGGTGGGTGCTGTGCTGGTGTTTCCAGAGGGGGGAAGGTCTGTGGTGGCATGTGACTGGGTGAGGGGAACCGACAGTCCCGAGGTCCCCGATAGGCTGGGCTGGTCATCTAGATCCAGTTGGACAGAGCTGCTGTCATCACTGTGGGCCTCTTTTGTTGGTGGTGTGGACATGTGTGGACCCTCCTGTCCGGTGACGTTGGGTAGGAGTCCTGCAGGGGTATAACAGGATGGTTATTACATCTGTGTGTGTCATGGTGTGCAATGGGTGGGTGACTGTGTACCCCAGTGCTTGCATTCCTGTGTGGGACCTTGTATGAGGATGGTTTAGGGGGTTTTATGGGTATGTGCAGTGGCCTGCTTTAGTGATGGGTGTCCATGCTTTGTTGTTGCATGCAGGGCTTGGTGTTGGGATGGGTGGTTGTGATGTTGGGACATATGTGAAGAGTTGGGGTGCTGGGGGTGAGGGTGGGGGTGGGGGTATGTTATGGCATGCAGGTTGGGTGGGGGATGTAATAGTTAAGATTTGTCTTACCAGAGTCCATTCCTCCACCTACTCCTGCGAGGCCCTCAGAATGCAGAATCGCCAAGACCTGCTCCTCCCATGTTGTTAGTTGTGGGTGAGGTGGTGGGGGTCCGCTGCCAGTCCCCTGAACCGCCTGGTGGTGTCTTGAGACCACGGAAAGCACCTTCCCCTGTAGGTCGTTCCACCGCTTCCTGATGATCTCCGGATTTCTTTGGTACTGTCCCACTGCATTGACTCTGTCCACCATTCTTCGCCATAGCTCCATCTTCCTTGCAATTGAGGTGTGCTGCACCTGTGCTCCGAATAGCTGTGGCTCTTCCCGGACGATTTCCTCCACCATGACCCTGAGCTCCTCCTCCGAGAACCTGGGGTGTCTTTGCCATGCCATGGGGTGGTGTAGGTGATGTGTGGGGTGGAGTGTGTGGTGTTAAGTGTGCTGATATGTAGTGGTGTGTTGTGTGAGGTGCGTGGAAGTTCTATGGGTGATGGTGTTGTGTGCCTGTGGTTTTGTTGCTGGTGCTATCTCCCTCTGTCCTTCTTTCAGAATTTTTGGTAGTAGGGGTTTGTTGGTGATGTGGGTGTGTGCTTTATATTGTAATGGGTGTGTGGGAGTGGTGTGCGTATGTGTATCAGGTGAGTGTATTTAGAATTGTCCAATGTGGCTGTGGTTTGTAAGAGTGTGTGTATTTTGAGCGCGGCGGTGTGTACCACCAACGGAATACTGTGGTCGAAAGACCGCCACGTGGATTTGTGTGTCATGATAGTGTGGGCGTATTTCTGTTGGCGTGACGGTGGAGGTTTTGTTTTCACCAGTTTATCACTGACCTTTGGTGTGGCGGACTTGTGTGGGTGTCTGAATTTTGGCAGATTCCGAAATGTGGGTCATAATAGCTGTGGCGGAATTCCACGGCGTCGGCGGTGTGTTGGCGGTCTTCTGCACGGCGGTAAGCGGCTTTTATCGCCAATGTTGTAATGACCGCCTTGGACCAGCTTCTGTGTTCCAGGGACCACGCTCGTAAGGATGAGAGGGGACTCAGAGGACCGGTGATGCAGAAGTTTGGTCCCTGCGTTGGCAGGGGGAGATTCCGTCGACCTACGGGAGATTTCTTCTTGTCTTCCAGTGCAGGATGAAGGCAGACAGCCCTCAGAGCATGCACCACTAGGAAACAGTTGAGAAAACCGGCAGGATGAGGCGCTACAATGTTGCTGGTAGTCTTCTTGCTACTTTGTTGCGGTCATGCAGGAGTCCTGGAGCAGTCAGCGGTCGATCCTTGGCAGAAGTCGAAGAGGGAAGTGCAGAGGAACTCTGGTGAGCTCTTGCATTCGTTATATCGTGAGATGTCCACAAGAGAGACCCTAAATAGCCCACAGAGGAGGATTGGCTATGGAGAAAGGTAAGCACTATCAGAAGGGGTCTCTGACATCACCTGCTGGCACTGGCCACTCAGAGCTGTCCATTGTGCCCTCACACCTCTGCATCCAAGTTGGCAGAAGTCTGGGACACACTGGAGGAGCTCGGGCACCTCCCCTTGATGGTCACTCCCCTTTCCTTTGTCCAGTTTTGCACCAGAGCAGGGCTGGGGGGATCCCTGAACCGGTGTAGACTGGCTTATGCAGAGAGGGCACCATCTGTGCCCTTCAAAGCATTTCCAGAGGCCAGGAGAGGCTACTCCTCCCAGGCCCTTCACACCTATTTCCAAAGGGAGAGGGTGTAGCACCCTCTCTCAGAAGATATCCTTTGTTTTGCACCCAGGCCCCACGGGGGCAGAAACCTGTCTGAGGGGTTGGCAGCAGCAGTAGTTGCAGTGGAGACCCTGGAAAGTTAGTTTGGCAGTACCCGGGCTCTGTGCTGGAGACCCGGGGATGCATGGAATTGTCACCCCAATACCAGAATGGTATTGGGGTGACAATTCCATGATCCTAGACATGTTACATGGCCATGTTCGGAGTTACCATTGTGATGCTACATATAGGTATTGACCTATATGTAGTGCACATGTGTAATGGTGTCCCCACACTCACAATGTCTGGGGAATTTGCCCTGAACAATGTGGGGGCACCTTGGCTAGTGCCAGGGTGCCCACACATTAAGTAACTTCGCACCTAACCTTCACCAAGTGAGGGTTAGACATATAGGTGACTTATAAGTTACTTATGTGCAGTGTAAAATGGCTGTGAAATAACGTGGACATTATTTCACTCAGGCTGCAGTGGCAGTCCTGTGTAAGAATTGTCTGAGCTTCCTATAGGTGGCAAAAGAAATGCTGCAGTCCATAGGGATCTCCTGGAACCCCAATACCCTGGGTACCTGGGTACCATATACAAGGGAATTATAAGGGTGTTGCAGTGTGCCAATGAGAATTGGTAAAATTAGTCACTAGCCTGCAGTGAGAATTTTAAAAGCAGAGAGAGCATAAACACTGTGGTCCTGGTTAGCAGAGCCTCAGTGATACAGTTAGGCACCACACAGGGAACACAAACAGGGCATATTTTATGAGCACTGGGGTCCTAACTAGCAGGAACCCAGTGACACATAGGCAAAAACAAACATACATACAGTAAAAATGGTGCTAACATGCCAGGCAAGATGGTACTTTCCTACACTGCCCAACACATATCTCACCCCACATCAACTAGCACGCATGTACCCCACCACACAAGACATCTGTCCACACTGCAATCCTAAAAAAGGCTGACTTTGTGCACATGATCTGCATCTGCTCAAGCTGTGTTCCATGCTGGGAATCAATCACAGTCTAAAATAAGGGAATTTCCGTGAGGAGAGATGGCACCCACTGCTTGCTGGGAATAACAACCAAGTCAGCAGTGTGCAAGGCAATCAATAAATTCATAGATAACACTCTGATACTAGTGAAATACAGAATAGCCATGTGCTGGAAGTTAGCCATTCACACCAGTATCCATATGTGGCTATCGAACCTTTGCTTCAATATCCTGGCTGAACAACAAATACTGAGTGGCCCAGGACGGAATAGCGCCAACGGTCTATCCCAACTAACTGGCAGGCATACCTAGAAAAGATAGAAGCCAAATCAGACATCATGCCCCCATAAGACACTGGGGAAAGTGCCCAAACTATAATAGTTTTTTTATATATCACATCACAGACATACAACTTCCACCAAGTGGCACCGCTAAGGCGCGGACCTTCCCACCACATTAGCATTGCCAGTGTCCCCTAAGGGACATGGGCCCCAACAGCACACAAGGGGCCAAGAACACAATAAATAGATTATCAACACTTATGATACAAGAGTTTCAGGACAATGGACTGCTTCCCTCCTGACCCCACCCAGCACTTACTTGACTACATCACACACACACTGTGCAGCACATAGCACTTGTTATTTTCACGGTTGTATTCCGTATGTTAAATTGTTGTGACAGGGAACTATACCACTGGGTGATTGTTGGACACTGCTACAGCAGCAATGCCCAAATCTATATAGCAGATTGTGAGATGGTGCATAACTTGAATGTACATCAAGACATCCCACTATCTGGAGTACTGTGCAGTAAAGTGGCCTTTATTATGCAAAATGTAGAGGACATATTGCAAATAACCTGTATGTTGTAACAACAATTAATAAACATATATATATATATATAATAATAAAAAGTAACCAGCGGATGTAGAATATTAATTTTGCTCTCCTCTCTAGTCACTGTCCAGCACCTGCCCTGAGGTAGGCAAGCAAAGGAGTTAGAATAGCAATTCTATCATCCAGTCACTGTCCAGAACATCACTGAGGTAAGCACCCGGTGGAGTTAGAATAGTAATTTTGTCCCCTTAGTCTCTTTCCAGCTCTGCCCTGATGCAATCACCCAGTAGATTCACAATAGTAAAGTTTCCCTGAAGTCACTGTCAGGCACCTGCCCTGAGGTAAGTATCCGGCAGAGTTAGAATATTAATTTTTCCCCCAGTCACTCTCCAGCACCTGTCCTGAGGTAAACACCCAGAGGAGTTACAATAGTCATTTTGCCCCCAGTCACTGTCCAGCACCTGCAGTAAGGTAAGCGCAAGGCAGAATTGAAATAGTAATTTTACCCCCCGTCAGTGTTCAGCACCTGCCCTAAGGTAGGCATCTGACAGAGTTAGAATAGTAATTCTGTCAACCCGTCATTGTCCAGCACCAACCCTGAGGTAAACACCAAGCTGAGTTAGATTAGTAATTTTGCCCCATTCACTGTCCAGCACCTGCCCTGAGGTAAGTACCCGGTGTAGTTAGAATATAAATTTTGCCTCCTGTCACTCTGTGCAGCAGCTCCCTTGAGGTAAGTACGCAAATGAGTTAGAATAGCAATATTGCCCCCCAGTCACTGTCCACCACCAGTCCTGAGGCAAGCACCCAGTGGAGTTAGAATAGTGATTTTGATGCCTAGTCACTGTCCAACACCTGCCCTGAGGTAAGTACCTGGCTGGACCTGTTTCAGGTCCTGAGCTCGCCCCCCACGACCGCAGCACCAACCTGCTGCCTCCTGCCTCGGTCCCCTGACCACGCTGCTGTTTGCGTGTTTGAGGCCCTCCTCCACCCGCAGGCATCCTCCTGCGCCTCATCCCTGGGGTCTAGTGGGCTCTGACTAGCTTCACTTGACCCGTGTGCCGCTTTCCGCCGTCCCGTAAGTGTTTTTCGTTTTTCTCGCTTTTTCAGCGCCTCGCCGCCGGCGCTTCTGCCCCCTTTGTGCCCCCCTGATTGCTGTCTCCCCGATCGTATATTGTGCCATTTTGTTTTTTCTGATTGTGTGCTTTTCTTATTGTAACTGCTGTTTTTTGCTCGTTTTCAGTGTTTTTGCCCCTTGTGCGTTCCCCGTTCCCTGCCACTGCTTCCCTGCGGCTCCGCCCCCCTTGAGGAAATTCGATTTTTAATACGATCGTATCGACCCGCCATTTTGTGGCCCGCCGCCATTTTATGTTGCCTTCACTCAGGCAGCACAGCGAACGAAGTCCATTCTGCCTTTTCTGCTTATTCTGCAACATGGTGTTCAAAACAGCCTTCTGCCTCTATCTTTACAAGGCTGGTATTAAGGTCTGACCGAGTACACTAATCCCTGTCTGGTTTTCTAATCCTTGTTTCAACTATCTGTAGGCTCACACTATTCTCCGCCGATGTTATCTTATCGTCTGGCCTTCGCTGTCCTTTGCTAGTAATCTCTCATTTCACAACTGTCCTCCAAACGCACACAAACTTATCGCACCACATGCAACTTCGTTGTGGATCGGTTAATGAATTAGTTCAAGGGAGGGGTGACAAACACAGCTGGAGGGGAGGCAACCTTAAGTCACTTGATACTTTGTTTTCCAATTCCTTCTATTGGTGCTGTCTTGTTTTCCGACATTTCTATTGGCTCTGTTCTATCTTTACATTATTCTTACTGGCTCCTTTCTATGTGTTCTGGGAGTGTATGTAGTTAATAAATGGTTTTTATACGGTATATAAGATTGTGCGCCACAAAGTAAAGTGGCAGTCTCCTGAGAACATACCTTGTGTACTTCTTGGACAACTGTACTAGCTGCAGCTAATAAAATCTGATCTTTTACGCCTGACAGAGTGTCCCGTGTCTCTGTTAGTTGAGGCAGGTGAATCCAAGGAGATTTCAGGCGTACCCTGCGCCGCCAGGCCCATAAGGTTCTGGTTCTTCAACTGGCGCCCAACGTGGGGCGGCTTCAGCGGTACCGGTTCTGCCTGAAGGTCGTGAGGAACCCCGCAAGAAAATTCTGGAGGAATCGCGAGCCACGTCAAGCGACCCCTGTATGTCGAAGTGGTCCGAAGGTCTTTTTCAGCGCGGTTACTCCTTCCTGACGGCTACTGACGACTGCTGCCCTGACTGCCGCCCTGCCTTGGCCCTTTCTTTGATGATGTATGGTAAAGCGAGACGATAGACGGGCCTCTGTTGGTGTAAGAAGACATCCTTAGTTAAGTATTTGGTGGGTCGCGCCCACAAATTTTGGTCTTTGTTTTGTCCTTAGGTCCTTAGATTTGGCCATTGCAGTGGCCAAAGCCGAGGGGTAAGTGCATTTGTGCTGTGTAAACTGAAAGTTTTACCCCCTTGATGTTTGTGAACAGCCAGTAAAAATCGTGAGATGTCTGGTCTGACTAAGTTTGGAAAACTTTGTTGCTTTGGTTGTAATAGGGACTCCCAGCTTGAGGACTCCTGTCCGATTCCTTCGGTTGGAACTCCCACATATGAGCTCTATTCTAAACATGGTGTTGGTCCTATTGCCTTTAATAAGACATGGACCCGATATACAAAGAAAGATGGTGTTTTAAAATGGCCAGAAAATGGTAGTTTCGAAACTGATGTGCTAGATAATTTAGAAGCAACGTTATTTAAAAGAAAAGCCCGGCCGGCAATGTTTGACTCTTTTCGCCTTTGGCGTAAGGAAGCCAAACAGAGAGAAATTAAACAAGCGAAACGAGATAGGAAAACACAGGGAATGACGATTATACAGGCTGCTCAGCAATTCAAAGATGATGAAATAGATAATGCAATGGAAATTTCAGACAGACAGCATCGAATGGCAATAGATAAATGCTATCCGACGTTGCCTATGTCTTCCCTTGATAAGAGAAAAGATTTTGAGGAAGATTCCTTAATGTCCCACTTATTGAAATTGCCTCCGCCCTATGTACAAGGTGCTAATGCACCCCCGATGTTACAGCCTGTTCAGCCGCCAGTTGTGCTTCCGCCTGCTCCAGCTTTTCCACATCTGCCTCCTCAAGTATTGCCTATGCCAGCTTTGCCTTTAACTCCTTTGCCTTCTGCTCCTTTGGCAATTCCTAATGCTCCTTTAGTTAATTCACCTAATACCTTGTCCCCTATCCTTATGTCAAATTCTCCATCTATGCGTAAGCAATTTGCAGATACTGTCTCTGGTCTCTTATCACCTTTCTTTTGGACTCACTTGCTTATAGATGGATCAAGAAGGGTCCTCAATATAGTACGTCTGATATTATGTCCACCTTTCTGCAATGGAATGCACCTACGCAGAGATATGTTTTTAAAGTTATGTGCGATACTCTCGCTAAAGAATGGGAGGATATGAATTTGGGTTCGGTCCCACAGGATCTGTTAGATGTTCAGGCTGACTTTGACAAAGGACTTATATTGGGTCCTAAGGTTGAAAACGCTGTCAGAACACTTATTTCTTTCAGATCCCTATTGTTCTCACAGACTTTTCCTGATTCTGATCCTTCAGTTAGGACAGCACTGAAAAACTATCCCATGAGAGAGGTTTCTCCAATATGGAAGGAAGAAGTTGCAGCAGCCGGTGCTAATCCAGCTATTCCTGCGCATTTTCAGCGCAGATGGATACATGTCCCCTGGAAAAGGTCTGAAGTTTTAGCACTTAAACAGTCACTACCAGATTCACGCAAAAATCCTGCTGGTTACTATAAAGAGTTGTCGCAAACAGTTGATGCATGTACTATGAATCTAGCAGATATTGACATGTTGATGGGAAATGTAGTTCCACAGACAATATGGGCTAAAATTCGTAGAGAGGATCACGCTCAAAAATTAGGCGGCGAAAGGAACGCTATTATTGCCGCAGATAGAGGTCAAGTAGGTGGTGCAAAGCCCGACGCTTTGATCTCAGAACTCCCTGGTAGGATTATTACATTAATGAAAACAATGATGCCTGCTTTGAGAGTTAATTGGGATAAGCTAGCAGCATGTAAACAAAAGAAAGATGAAAGTGTTTCCGATTTCTTTACCCGATTCGAGGAGACATTCATTGATCACAGCGGTCAAGATATGGCTACAGAAGGGGGACAGCGATTATTTGTGGATAAGTTCGTATATAACTTGCTTCCTGAACTATCACACAAGCTAAAAGACTCCGAGAGTTCATGGGCAGTTTCTTCTTCCGCCCAGATATTGGCTACTGCACAATATTATGAAAATAGAGACAAAGAAGAAAGGGAAAAACAAGAGAAAAAGACGAAAGAATTAAAAACTAAAGTTCTCTTGCAACAGGCTTATCCTCCTCGTTATGTTCAGCCTCAGTTTCAACAGCCTCCGCAGTTTCAGAGGTTGTATCAAAAGCCTGAACCATTCATTTCAAGACCTTTGCTAGGTCCCAATCAATGTGCTTATTGTAGGGAGGAGGGTCATTTTAAGAACAGTTGTCCGGCATTGTTGCAGCGTAATGGAGCAACATCTGCTTCACGAGGTCGTGGTGGTCCTCAGTCAGCAAATAGAGGTAGAGGTCGAGGTGTGTTAACCCAAGAGCAGCGTTCTTTTGTTCCTCCAAATTCCGGAAATTACTTTGACCAGCAAAATGTTAGGTCTACACAGTATTACAGTGAGGATCAGTATATTGAAGGAGGGAATGAAAGTCTTCATTTTGAATAGGACAGCCATGGACAAAGTAAGGGGGTTACGTCAATTCCAGTGGATCAGAATGGACCTTATGTTAATGTCACTACAATGGGTGTTTCAGAGCCATTTCTTTTAGATACTGGTGCCATGAGAAGCTCTATCATTCATTCTAAACTCCCTGGCGCACCTTTGTCTGGCTTAACGAATGTATCTGTAGGATTTTCTGGCGCCCCTGTTCGCAATCCAGTTTCTTGCCCTTTGCCTGTTTCAATAGGCCCTTATGATTTAGAAGCTCCGCTTCTTCTGACGAATGGTTGTGGTGAAAATCTGTTGGGTTTAGATCTATTAAAAAGAATGCATGCTACGATATATTGTTCACCTTCTGGTGTATACCTCACTCTAGGACAGAAAATGACTAGTCCAATGTACTTATCAAAAGATCAATTCCCACCTGAATTGCTTTCTCTTCCCGAAACGCTTTGGGCTACGGGTCCGAATGACGTTGGTTGTCTTGAGATCCCACCTTATGTTGTTACTCTTAAGCCCAATGCTGAAATGCCACGTATTCCGCAATACAGAATCTCTACTGAAGGTGAGAAAGCACTTCTGGAAATTGTCCATGATTTGATTCAGAAGGGTGTGGTTGAGGAAACGAGAGGAAATACATGTAACAGTCCTGTTCTTCCGGTTCTTAAACGCACTGATCCTTCTCAGCCTCCTGTTTATCGTTTTGTAATTGATCTTCGGGAGGTAAACAAGATTGTCGTACCGCAGTTTCCTGTAGTCCCAGATATCACTGCTCTGTTGACGATGATACCTTCTACAGCGACTTGGTTTTCAGTTATTGATCTAAAGAATGCTTTCTTTAGTATTCCCATCGCCGAAGAGAGTAGAGATATTTTTGGTTTTTCCCTCGGAGGCCGAAGTTTCCGGTTTAAACGCGCACCTCAAGGTTATTGTGAAAGTCCCTCTATTTACAGTCAAGCTCTAAAATGTCATCTTGATGCCTTTTCCTTACCGTCCGGTGCCGCTCTCATTCAGTACATGGATGACTTATTAGTTGCAGCTGATTCAGAGGAGATTTGCAAAAACGTGACCGTTGCACTGTTGCGTCATTTGTTTGATCTGAATCACAAGGTTTCTCCTTCTAAATTACAATATGTCTGTCGCGAGGTGACTTATTTGGGTCATCTCTTGTCAAAGGAGGGACAACGATTGACCCCCGAACGAATTCAGGCAATTGCACAAATGTCAGTGCCATCCACACAAAGAGAGGTACGTGCCTTTTTGGGCATTACTTCTTATTGTAGACAGTGGATTCCGAGTTTCTCTTTATTGGCTAAACCGCTGTTGGCGCTAACTTTAAAAGATACGCCTCAGCCTCTTCCGTGGACTGACGAGTGTCAGAAGAGTTTTACTGATTTGCGTATTGCTTTGTGTTCTGCTCCTGTATTGGGTACTCCTGATTACAGTAAGCCCTTTACGCTCTATGTCCACGAAAGAGAGGGTTGTGCATTGTCAGTCTTAACGCAGCGTTTTGGAGATCAACAGCGACCATGCGCATATTTCTCAGCTACGTTAGATCCAGTAGCTAAAGCATTGCCTAGTTGTCTTAAGGCGACAGCGGCAGCAGCAATTTCTATTCGACAGTCTGCTGGAGTAGTGCTAGATAATACTCTCATTGTTATGGTGCCACATGCAGTGGATACTTTACTAAATAGGACAAAAACGCAGCATCTTACGAGTGCTCGGTTGTCCGGATATGAGCTGACGCTTTTGGCTAGTCACATACACATCAAACGATGTAATACCCTGAATCCAGCTACTTTGTTGCCTCTTCCAGAAGAGAGAGATGTCTCTGAACAGCATGATTGTTTTCTCCGTACTGAAGAAGAGACTAAGGGTAGAATTGACCTAAAAGACACGCCATTAGTGAATCCAGATGGAACACTATGGGTAGATGGTTCTTGTTTCAAGCTCCCGAATGGAGATACAGTTTCAGCCTACGCTATTACTACTTTGCATACGATTGTGGAGACAGCACGCATTAGACATAATTCAGCTCAGGCAGCTGAATTGATAGCCTTAACTAGAGCGTGTGTGTTATCCAAAGGAAAAAGAGTAAACGTGTACACTGATAGCCAATACGCTTTTGGTGTAGCGTTTAACTTTGGCCGCTTATGGAAGGAAAGAGGATTCTTTACTTCCCATGGTACTAAGATACAACATGGTCAATTAGTGACTGAACTTCTTGAGTCACTTACAATGCCTACTCAGATAGCAATCGTGAAGTGTAGTGCACACAAAAAGATTGTGGACGATGTTGGTCGAGGAAATGCATTTGCAGATGAGGTAGCGAAAAAGACAGCCAGAGACAACACAAGTCGAATGTATGTTGCAGGTCCCGCAAACTGCGTAAGAGAAAAGGGAATGTGTGAAGATACAGTAGAGAGTGTGAAATCAATTCAAGGAGAGACTACGGAGAATGAGTTGAGAAAGTGGAAGGAAAGTACAGGAATGTTAGATGAGATGGGATGTTGGGTTGAATTATCAGAACATCAACGTTGGCTGTTACCAGATGCTTATGTACTACCTGTAGTTACTATGGCACATGGTCCAGCTCACCTAAGTGCAAAAGGAATATGTAAACTTCTGGCTCCAGTGTGGCAAAATGAGGGGATCCCAAAGTGTGCAAATAATGTAGTAAAACATTGTATTGTTTGCTTGATGTACAATCCGGGAAAGGGAACCCCAACTCCAGCAGGTCATTTTGCTCCTCCAACATATCCATTTGAGGTGTTGCAGATCGATTATATTCACATGGAACGATGCAACAACCTCAAATATGTTCTGGTGGTAGTATGTGCTTTTTCTAGATGGGTAGAAGCCTACCCTCTGAAGGACAATACTGCTTTATCAACTGCCAAAATACTTTTGAAAGAATTCTTCCCTAGGTTTGGTTTGCCGCGCATTGTCTGGAGTGACAATGGGAGCGAATTTGTGGGTCAAGTCATGCAAAAAGTTTGTGCAGGTCTTGGCATAAAACAGAAGTTCCACGCGGCGAATCACCCACAGTCGGCTGGTTTAGTAGAATGCTACAATGGAACCTTGAAGCTTAAAATTGCTAAGGTGCAAGCTAGCACAGGACTTAATTGGCCTGATGCTTTACCATTGGCTCTTCTGTCCACCAGAACAGCAGTACACTCTCGTTTGGGGCTTAGCCCTTACGAAGTGATATTTGGTCGCCCAGCTAATGTATGGGGAGTTCCTCGCCCTAAGAAATACTCAGACTTGCCATACCCGATGTTGATTGACTACTTGCATGACCTTACAACTAAATTGCGTGTTCTTCATCAACAGGTTCAGAGTGCTCTACCAGAGGCTTCCACAGACCCAGGTCATTCCATCCGACCAGGTGACTGGGTCTGCACGAAAAATTTCCAACGACAGAGAAATTTGGAGCCCAGATGGAGAGAGCCACGCCTGGTTCTTTTGACCACAAGAACAGCAGTTAAAGTCGAAGGAAAGAAAAACTGGGTGCATGCCGTGCACTGCAAGAAAGTGCCTTTGCCCTTGCCTTTCGATCAGTGGGTCCGTAGAGGCATCAGTGACTCTGAAAGTGAGAAAGTTCCGCAATTTGTACCATTCAGTGATGCGCGTCTAATTGGAACACTTTCTGAGAAAGAGGACGACGACATCCTTCAAGAAGCAATACCATCGCATCGTCGCTTGAACACGACAAATCCAGGAACATTGTTTCAAAACCAGACTGCCTCTGGACAGGAACGCTATAATTTGAGACCAAGACCAAAGAACTTGTAAATTTCTCTCCTATGTAGTACTCTATCCCGGTTGCAGGGTCACGTTAGGAGTCTTAGTTACGACCTGAGTAAGTGGCAATAGGCCTGCAGGACCTCACAGTGTCATAGGACGGTAGATAATCGTGACTACAGTGATTGAGGAAGATTGCCGTGAGCATCCACTTAGAAAGATGGAGGCTACATTAGATAAAAGAGAAAGTAAAAATGTAAAGAATAATTGTAAAGAAATATGTAGTCGTTGTAGTATTGCTCTATGCGTCATTATATTGTCGTGTATTCTTTTGGCATCTGTAAACTGGATCATTATTACTCTGCAGCAAAAAGTTGTCTCTTCTCCTACCTCTACATCTTCTTCTACTATCTCTCCGCACCTATTTCACACTCTTCCCCAGCATGAACTCATCAGAAGAACTGAATACTTTAACAATTCCTTCGTCCAGTTGTTACATCAACATCAGTTAGTGATCAATACAACTGACTGTTGGGTGTGTGGACTCATACCACATACGGTAGAAAAAGGAATGCCATATTTAGTTCTTCCATTCTCCTATGAAGGTTCCGCTTGGGCTTATTTTGTCATTTTCAATAATGCATATCAAAGTAAAATTAAACAACCTGTCAGTTCACATAGTGTTGGTTCAAATTTCAGTCATAGTTTATTGATAAAGGGAATGGTAGCTATGGCTAAAATCATGGAAAAAAGTGAAGCTTCCATAGATGAAAGAAAAGCATATACCAATTGGAACATAACTAATTACATTTCCAGCCTCAATGATAAGGTTGAGCAAGGAAAATCTCCTCCGATACGGGTCATACCCCAACAAGGAAATTTCTGTCTGCAAATAAATGGTAGAACTCCAAACACCGGACAAAGAGAAAGTTTATGTTCCCATACATATGTTTATTCAGCCCTGAATTCACTGCCGTTAGTACCATCTCAAGGTACATACTTCGTTTGCCACGATAGGGCTTATACATGGTTGCCAGCTGATTTCTCTGGTACTTGTTATATAGCCTTTCTTCTTCCCCCTACATACACCGCTCCTGCGAACCATCATAAAAATAGATATGGCAGAGGGATTGTGGATTCGAAAGACACAGCAGGACAAGAGGGAGGAGATTTCCTCAAAGGATTTCTTCCCTTCTGGGGTCCAATGGCCAACAGCAGAAATATAAGGCAATTGGTTCGTGTCGTAGAAACCACCATAGACATCACTGTAGGAGCTTTAAGTAACATTACAGCTGAACTACAGGCTGATCGTCTTATGACCTTGCAGAACCGTGTTGCCTTAGACTTTGTTCTTGCGGACCGTGGTGGAGTATGCAAATTGATCGGATCAAGTTGCTGTATTTTCATACCTAATGACGCTCCGACAGTATACCAAGCTATCTCTAAGTTACACATAATCTCCGAGTCGATTCATCAGGACGAAGGAGATTGGTCCTTTTCAGAGTGGTTTTGGGGATTACTGTCCAAATGGGGTTGGAAGGTATTGACATTCTTTGGAGTAATTTTAGCTTTTATATTCTCTTGTTGTCTTTGTATGCACTGCGGTCCTGCCATCTGCAACCTATGTGCTACTGCATGTATTCCCAAACCCAAGTCACAAAGAGCAGAGAATATCAAAATGATGGTACAGCAACAGCTTGATGACCTCATGGCCATAGACATCGACTCAGATTAACATGAGTTTGTGTATCTTGCCTGAGTTCTGGCAAAAGGAGGGTCTGAGGAAATTCGATTTTTAATACGATCGTATCGACCCGCCATTTTGTGGCCCGCCGCCATTTTATGTTGCCTTCACTCAGGCAGCACAGCGAACAAAGTCCATTCTGCCTTTTCTGCTTATTCTGCAACATGGTGTTCAAAACAGCCTTCTGCCTCTATCTTTACAAGGCTGGTATTAAGGTCTGACCGAGTACACTAATCCCTGTCTGGTTTTCTAATCCTTGTTTCAACTATCTGTAGGCTCACACTATTCTCCGCCGATCTTATCTTATCGTCTGGCCTTCGCTGTCCTTTGCTAGTAATCTCTCATTTCACAACTGTCCTCCAAACGCACACAAACTTATCGCACCACATGCAACTTCGTTGTGGATCGGTTAATGAATTAGTTCAAGGGAGGGGTGACAAACACAGCTGGAGGGGAGGCAACCTTAAGTCACTTGATACTTTGTTTTCCAATTCCTTCTATTGGTGCTGTCTTGTTTTCCGACATTTCTATTGGCTCTGTTCTATCTTTACATTATTCTTACTGGCTCCTTTCTATGTGTTCTGGAAGTGTATGTAGTTAATAAATGGTTTTTATACGGTATATAAGATTGTGCGCCACAAAGTAAAGTGGCAGTCTCCTGAGAACATACCTTGTGTACTTCTTGGACAACTGTACTAGCTGCAGCTAATAAAATCTGATCTTTTACGCCTGACAGAGTGTCCCGTGTCTCTGTTAGTTGAGGCAGGTGAATCCAAGGAGATTTCAGGCGTACCCTGCGCCGCCAGGCCCATAAGGTTCTGGTTCTTCACCCTCGCGCCCCCATTTGCCGCTCCCTCCCGCCTCCCGCCTCCCAGCTGCTCCTCCCTCCCCCCTCCCTTCTTAATGGCTGGCGCTGCGCGTCGCGAGTGAGCGACCTCTGACCTGTTTCAGGTCCTGAGCTCACCCCCCACGACCGCAGCACCCAACCTGCTGCCTCCTGCCTCGGTCCCCTGACCACGCTGCTGTTTGCGTGTTCGAGGCCCTCCTCCACCCGCAGGCATCCTCCTGCGCCTCATCCCTGGGGTCTAGTGGGCTCTGACTAGCTTCACTTGACCCGTGTGCCGCTTTCCGCCGTCCCGTAAGTGTTTTTCGTTTTTCTCGCTTTTTCAGTGCCTCGCCGCCGGCGCTTCTGCCCCCTTTGTGCCCCCCTGATTGCTGTCTCCCCGATCGTATATTGTGCCATTTTGTTTTTTCTGATTGTGTGCTTTTCTTATTGTAACTGCTGTTTTTTGCTCGTTTTCAGTGTTTTTGCCCCTTGTGCGCTCCCCGTTCCCTGCCGCTGCCTCCCTGCGGCCCGCCCCCCTCGCGCCCCCATTTGCCGCTCCCTCCCGCCTCCCGCCTCCCAGCTGCTCCTCCCTCCCCCCTCCCTTCTTAATGGCTGGCGCTGCGCGTCGCGAGTGAGCGACCTCTGACCTGTTTCAGGTCCTGAGCTCGCCCCCCACGACCGCAGCACCAACCTGCTGCCTCCTGCCTCGGTCCCCTGACCACGCTGCTGTTTGCGTGTTCGAGGCCCTCCTCCACCCGCAGGCATCCTCCTGCGCCTCATCCCTGGTGTCTAGTGGGCTCTGACTAGCTTCACTTGACCCGTGTGCCGCTTTCCGCCGTCCCGTAAGTGTTTTTCGTTTTTCTCGCTTTTTCAGCGCCTCGCCGCCGGCGCTTCTGCCCCCTTTGTGCCCCCCTGATTGCTGTCTCCCCGATCGTATATTGTGCCATTTTGTTTTTTCTGATTATGTGCTTTTCTTATTGTAACTGCTGTTTTTTGCTCGTTTTCAGTGTTTTTGCCCCTTGTGCGCTCCCCGTTCCCTGCCGCTGCCTCCATGCGGCCCCGCCCCCCTCGCGCCCCCATTTGCCGCTCCCTCCCGCCTCCCGCCTCCCAGCTGCTCCTCCCTCCCCCCTCCCTTCTTAATGGCTGGCGCTGCGCGTCGCGAGTGAGCGACCTCTGACCTGTTTCAGGTCCTGAGCTCGCCCCCCACGACCGCAGCACCAACCTGCTGCCTCCTGCCTCGGTCCCCTGACCACGCTGCTGTTTGCGTGTTCGAGGCCCTCCTCCACCCGCAGGCATCCTCCTGCGCCTCATCCCTGGGGTCTAGTGGGCTCTGACTAGCTTCACTTGACCCGTGTGCCGCTTTCCGCCGTCCCGTAAGTGTTTTTCGTTTTTCTCGCTTTTTCAGTGCCTCGCCGCTGGCGCTTCTGCCCCCTTTGTGCCCCCCTGATTGCTGTCTCCCCGATCGTATATTGTGCCATTTTGTTTTTTCTGATTGTGTGCTTTTCTTATTGTAACTGCTGTTTTTTGCTCGTTTTCAGTGTTTTTGCCCCTTGTGCGCTCCCCGTTCCCTGCCGCTGCCTCCCTGCGGCCCCGCCCCCCTCGCGCCCCCATTTGCCGCTCCCTCCCGCCTCCCGCCTCCCAGCTGCTCCTCCCTCCCCCCTCCCTTCTTAATGGCTGGCGCTGCGCGTCGCGAGTGAGCGACCTCTGACCTGTTTCAGGTCCTGAGCTCGCCCCCCACGACCGCAGCACCAACCTGCTGCCTCCTGCCTCGGTCCCCTGACCACGCTGCTGTTTGCGTGTTCGAGGCCCTCCTCCACCCGCAGGCATCCTCCTGCGCCTCATCCCTGGGGTCTAGTGGGCTCTGACTAGCTTCACTTGACCCGTGTGCCGCTTTCCGCCGTCCCGTAAGTGTTTTTCGTTTTTCTCGCTTTTTCAGCGCCTCGCCGCCGGCGCTTCTGCCCCCTTTGTGCCCCCCTGATTGCTGTCTCCCCGATCGTATATTGTGCCATTTTGTTTTTTCTGATTGTGTGCTTTTCTTATTGTAACTGCTGTTTTTTGCTCGTTTTCAGTGTTTTTGCCCCTTGTGCGCTCCCCGTTCCCTGCCGCTGCCTCCCTGCGGCCCCGCCCCCCTCGCGCCCCCATTTGCCGCTCCCTCCCGCCTCCCGCCTCCCAGCTGCTCCTCCCTCCCCCTCCCTTCTTAATGGCTGGCGCTGCGCTGCGCGTCGCGAGTGAGCGACCTCTGACCTGTTTCAGGTCCTGAGCTCGCCCCCCACGACCGCAGCACCAACCTGCTGCCTCCTGCCTCCTGCCTCGGTCCCCTGACCACGCTGCTGTTTGCGTGTTCGAGGCCCTCCTCCACCCGCAGGCATCCTCCTGCGCCTCATCCCTGGGGTCTAGTGGGCTCTGACTAGCTTCACTTGACCCGTGTGCCGCTTTCCGCCGTCCCGTAAGTGTTTTTCGTTTTTCTCGCTTTTTCAGTGCCTCGCCGCTGGCGCTTCTGCCCCCTTTGTGCCCCCCTGATTGCTGTCTCCCCGATCGTATATTGTGCCATTTTGTTTTTTCTGATTGTGTGCTTTTCTTATTGTAACTGCTGTTTTTTGCTCGTTTTCAGTGTTTTTGCCCCTTGTGCGCTCCCCGTTCCCTGCCGCTGCCTCCCTGCGGCCCCGCCCCCCTCGCGCCCCCATTTGCCGCTCCTTCCCGCCTCCCGCCTCCCAGCTGCTCCTCCCTCCCCCCTCCCTTCTTAATGGCTGGCGCTGCGCGTCGCGAGTGAGCGACCTCTGACCTGTTTCAGGTCCTGAGCTCGCCCCCCACGACCGCAGCAACAACCTGCTGCCTCCTGCCTCGGTCCCCTGACCACGCTGCTGTTTGCGTGTTCGAGGCCCTCCTCCACCCGCAGGCATCCTCCTGCGCCTCATCCCTGGGGTCTAGTGGGCTCTGACTAGCTTCACTTGACCCGTGTGCCGCTTTCCGCCGTCCCGTAAGTGTTTTTCGTTTTTCTCGCTTTTTCAGCGCCTCGCCGCCGGCGCTTCTGCCCCCTTTGTGCCCCCCTGATTGCTGTCTCCCCGATCGTATATTGTGCCATTTTGTTTTTTCTGATTGTGTGCTTTTCTTATTGTAACTGCTGTTTTTTGCTCGTTTTCAGTGTTTTTGCCCCTTGTGCGCTCCCCGTTCCCTGCCGCTGCCTCCCTGCGGCCCCGCCCCCCTCGCGCCCCCATTTGCCGCTCCCTCCCGCCTCCCGCCTCCCAGCTGCTCCTCCCTCCCCCCTCCCTTCTTAATGGCTGGCGCTGCGCTGCGCGTCGCGAGTGAGCGACCTCTGACCTGTTTCAGGTCCTGAGCTCGCCCCCCACGACCGCAGCACCAACCTGCTGCCTCCTGCCTCGGTCCCCTGACCACGCTGCTGTTTGCGTGTTCGAGGCCCTCCTCCACCCGCAGGCATCCTCCTGCGCCTCATCCCTGGGGTCTAGTGGGCTCTGACTAGCTTCACTTGACCCGTGTGCCGCTTTCCGCCGTCCCGTAAGTGTTTTTCGTTTTTCTCGCTTTTTCAGCGCCTCGCCGCCGGCGCTTCTGCCCCCTTTGTGCCCCCCTGATTGCTGTCTCCCCGATCGTATATTGTGCCATTTTGTTTTTTCTGATTGTGTGCTTTTCTTATTGTAACTGCTGTTTTTTGCTCGTTTTCAGTGTTTTTGCCCCTTGTGCGCTCCCCGTTCCCTGCCGCTGCCTCCCTGCGGCCCCGCCCCCCTCGCGCCCCCATTTGCCGCTCCCTCCCACCTCCCACCTCCCAGCTGCTCCTCCCTCCCCCCTCCCTTCTTAATGGCTGGCGCTGCGCGTCCGCGCCGCTGGCGCGCCGGAGGCGCGCCAGAGGCAAGCCCGACTGCGCCCGTCCGCGCCTGGACCGCGCCCAGCGCTACACCCCCTGGCCCTTGCGCCCCCCGCATCCGCTACTCGATCAACGAACTCCGCGCCTTCAACCCCGGCCCCTCCACTGAATGCTACCGGGCATCCCCAAAGCACACTAAAGGACCTTTTTCCCTGCCGTACCTGCAACTTCTCCTGCATCAGAACGACCAATCCAACTACGAATACATCCAACCCCAACCACCTGAACTGCATCCTCATCAACACCCGCTCCGCACGGAAACACGCCATCGAGCTCTGGGATTTGCTCGACACCACTGCTCCTGACGTGGCTTTCCTGACCGAAACCTGGTGGAACGACTCCTCGTCTCCGGACATCGCCATCGCCATACCGGACGGATACAAAATCACCAGACGAGATCGAACCAACGGAATCGGCGGCGGAATAGCCATCGCTCACAAAGCTACCCTCAAAATCCACACCCACTCGGACGACACCCTCAGGACAGCCGAACACCTCCACTTCCAGATCCACACGGACCCCAACACGACCCTCAGAGGAACCCTCATTTACCGCCCTCCAGGACCAAGACCCCCCTTCAACGACACCATCGCCGACCTTGCAAGCACCCACGCCCTCGCTTCCCCGGATTACATCCTCCTGGGAGATCTGAACTACCATCTGGAAAATGCCAACGACGTCAACACCGCGTCACTGACCTCCAACCTCCTCAACCTCGGTCTCCGCCAGCTAGTCAACACACCTACCCACATCGCCGGACATACCCTTGACCCCCTCTTCACCTCTAGCAACCACATTTCCTTCAGCCACACCTCCGAACTCCACTGGACTGACCATCACTGTGTCCATTTCACCTATAAGAAAACCACAGAGCAACACCGCATCCAGCTTCCTCCCCACCGCCGCTGGGGCAAAATCACCCAAGAACAACTGACCAACACCCTCGTCAACAACCTTCCACCCGACGCAATCGACCCGAGCACAGCCGCCATCAACCTCCATCAATGGATCCTCGACTGCGCCAACACCCTTGCCCCTCTCAAGAAACCCACCACCACCCAAGGAAAGAGAAAACCAGCCTGGTTCACAGACGATCTCACCACCTCCAAAAGCAACTGCCAGAAACTCAAAAAGAAATGGATCCAAGAACGCACACCCGACAACCTCGCCGCCCTCAAAAACGCCAACCGCGAACACCACCAACGGATCCGCACCGCCAAGCGCGCCCACTTCACCGAACGCATCAACAACAACGCCCACGACTGCAAAGAACTCTTCGGCATCGTGAAGGAACTCTCCAACCCGAAAGCCAACTCCAACGACATCCCGCCCTCCCAGAAACTCTGCGACGACCTCTCCACCTTCTTCCACCAGAAAATCACCACCATCCACGACAGCTTCATCACCGGTCCACCGCCAGACCCCACCCCCGACGTCCCCTCCCGCGACTGCCGCCTCACCGCCTGGACCCACGTGGACAAGCCAGAAACCATAGCAACCATGAACACCATCCACTCAGGCTCCCCCACGGACCCCTGCCCCCATCATGTTTTCAACTCAGCAAACGCCACCATCGCCCCCGAACTCCGCAAGATCATCAACCTCTCCTTCACTTCTGCCACCTTCCCGGACAGCTGGAAACACGCAGAAATCCAACCCCTCCTCAAAAAACCCAAGGCTGACCCCAACGACCTCAAAAACTTCAGTCCGATCTCTCTCCTCCCTTTTCCAGCGAAAGTCATCGAGAAGATCGTCAACACTCAGCTCACCCACTTCCTCGAAGACAATTCCATCCTGGACCCCTCACAATCCGGATTCAGACGAAACCACAGCACTGAGACCGCCCTCCTCGCCGCCACAGATGACATCAGACATCAAATGGACAACGGCGAAACCTCAGCCCTCATCCTCCTCGACCTATCAGCCGCTTTTGACACCGTCTGCCACCGCACCCTACTGACCCGCCTCCAGGAAGCCGGCATCCATGATAAAGCCCTCCACTGGATCTCATCCTTCCTCTCCGACAGAACGCAGAGAGTCCGTCTCTCCCCTTTCCGCTCCAAAGCCACCAACCTCATCTGCGGCGTCCCCCAAGGATCCTCCCTCAGCCCCACGTTGTTCAACATCTACATGGCCCCCCTCGCTCAACTGGCCCGCCAACATCATCTCAGCATCATCTCCTACGCCGACGATACCCAGCTCGTCCTCTCCCTGACCAAAGACCCGCTCACCGCCAAAACAAACCTCCACGAGGGACTAAAATCCATCGCCGATTGGATGAACAACAGTCGCCTGAAACTCAACTCCGACAAGACGGAAGTCCTCATCCTCGGACGCACTCCCTCGGCCTGGAACGACTCATGGTGGCCCTCCGTCCTCGGACCCCCACCCACCCCTGCCAGCCACGCAAGAAACCTCGGCTTCATCCTGGACTCCGCCCTCACCATGTCCAAACAGGTCAGCGCCGTCTCCTCCTCCTGTTTCAACACCCTCCGAATGCTCCGCAGAATTTTCAAGTGGATTCCAACAGAAACCAGAAAGACGGTGACCCAGGCCCTCGTCAGCAGCAAACTTGACTACGGCAACACACTCTACACAGGCATCCCAACCAAAGACATCAAACGCCTCCAACGTATCCAAAATGCCTCCGCCCGACTGATCCTCAACATACCCCGCCGAAGTCACATCTCCCCTCACCTAAAGGAACTCCACTGGCTCCCGGTAGACAAGAGGATCACCTTCAAACTCCTGACCCACGCTCACAAGGCACTTCACAACACCGGACCCTCCTACCTCAACACCAGACTTCACTTCTACACCCCAACACGTCAACTCCGATCCGCCAACCTCGCCCTCGCCATCGTACCCCGAATCTAGCGCAAGACATCCGGCGGCAGATCCTTCTCCTTCCTCGCCGCCAAGACCTGGAACTCTCTCCCCACATCCCTTCGCCAGACCCAGGACCTCCTCGCATTCAGAAGGCTCCTCAAGACCTGGCTCTTCGACCGATAAACCAGCAGCGCTCCCCTCCCCCCCTCCCCCCTCAGCGCCTCGAAACCCTGATGGGTACATAGCGCGCTTTACAAATACTATGATTGATTGATTGATTGATATAGAATATTAATTTTCCCCTCTAGTCACTGCTCAGCACCTTCCCTGAGGATAGTAAACAATGGAGTTAAAATTGTAATTTTGCCACCCAGTCACTGTCCAGCACCTGCCCTGAGGTAAGGATACAGCAAAGCTAAAATAGAGATTTTGTCCCCCAAGTCACTGCTCAGCACCTGCCCTTAGGTGATCACTCAGTGGAGTTGAAGTAGTAATGTTCCCCCCTACTCACTGTCTATCACCTGCCCTCAGTTAAGTACCCAATAATGTAAGAATAGTAACTTTGGCTCCCAGTCAATAGCCAGCACCAATGTACCCTGTAAGGCGCGCACGCGAGCGCACGCACACCTTTCCTTCCCCCATCATGCAGGCCCCTTCGGCAAGCGAGCACGTTAATAAATAAGCCGTTTAGAGCGATATACGTGCTCCCCTAAGGCAGATAATGCTCATATTTGAGTCTGGATTGAAGTGAATGAAAACAGTGTTTAAATGCCGCGGGGAGTGTTTTAAACATCATTTGGCGTACTTTAGCATACAAGCGAGCAACTGATATTTATGTTGAAAATTAATGGTTAATGAGCTAGCAAATGCTTCAGAACAGTAGGAAATGTGCTGTTATCAACTTTTCCATCATTGTCATACTTCATAGTTGTTTATATGCATTATCACTTTCTCAGATCAAATAAGCCTTTTAGAGCGATAGTCGTGCTCTCCTATTGCAGACAATGCTCATATTTGAATCTGGATTGAAGTCAATGAAAACAGCGTTTAAAGGCCGCGGGCAATGTTCCTCTGTTTTCTCTAACTGGGGTGTAGGTGGCACTTAACAGGTCATGTCCTTGGGGTGTGCAACCAGGTCACAAAACTGCCTTGATGCCCTATTGCATGGAGCAATGATATCCCTTTTTTGCTTTAGTGGTATGGAGAGGCTAATGCCAAAGATCTTGGCTAGTTATGCGCTGCACGCGCGTGAATGGTCAATTTCTTGGTGCACGTATCCTTGGCTGCAGCGCACAGAGACCGCACACTGCCGCACACAGTGGATAAAAATTAGAAGGGAACATTGGCCAGCACCTGCCCTCAGTTAAGCCCACGGTTGAGTTAGAAGGGTCATTTTGCCTCCCAGCATCAGTGCAGCACCTGCCCAAAGGTAAACACCTGGCAGGGTTAGAATAGTAATATTGCCCTCCAGTCAATGTCACACATCTGCCCTGAGGTAATCACCCAGTGGAGTTATAACAGCAACTTTGTCCCCCAGTCACTGTCCAGCACCTGCCCTGAGGTAAGCGCCCAGCAGGTTTTGATTAGTAATATTGCTCCATAGTCAAAGTCCAGCACCTGCCACGATATCAGTGCCTGGCAAACGTAGAACAGTCATTGTGCACCCCAGTCACTGTCCAGCACCTCCCATGAGGAAAGCACCCAGCAGAGTTAGAATAGTAATTTTGCCGCACAGTCACTGTCCAGCACATGTCCTGAGGTGAGCAATGGGCAGAGTTAGACCAATGATTTTGATCCCACCTCCCCAATCACTGCTGAACACTTTCCCCAAGGTAAACACCTGGTGGAGTTAGAATAGTAATTTTGCCTCAAGTCACAATCAAGCACCTTCCTTGAGGTAAACACCAGATGGAGTTACAATAGTAATTTTGCCTCCAGTCACTGTCTAGCACCTTCTTTTAGGTAAACACCAGATGGAGTTAGAATAGTAACATTGCCCCAAGTCACTGTCCAGCACCTGCCCTGAGTTAGGCACCCAACAGAGTTGCAATAGTCATTTTGTCTCTCATTCACCCTCCAATACCTGCCCTGAGGTCAGTACCCAATATTAGTTTTGCCCTCTAGTCACCATCTAGCACCTATTCTAAGATAGGCACCAAATGGTGTTAGAATAGTCATTTTGCAATCCAGTCACTGTCCAGGTCCTGCCCTGAGGTAAGAACTCAGCAAAGCTAGAATTAAAATGTTGTCTAGCACATCCCCTGATGTAATCAGCCTGTGGAGTTGGAATAGTATGGTCCCTCTTCTCACTATCTATCACCTGCCTTGATGTAAGTACCCATCTGAGATAAAGCAATCATTTTGCAACCCAGTCACTGTCCAGGTCCTGCCCTGAGGTAAGAGCAAAGCTAGAATAAAAATGTTGTCCCCTAGTCAATGTCTAGCACGTGCTCTGAGGTAATCAGCCTGTGGAGTTGGAATAGTAATGTTGTCCTCTTGTCACTATCCATCACCTGACCTGATGTAAGTACCCATCTGAGATAAAGCAGTAATTTTGGCCCCATTTACCTTCAGGCAGCTTCCCTGAGGTAAGATTCCATTAGAATAGTAATTTTCCACAGTCACTGTCCAGCACCTGCCCTGATGTAAGCACCCGGTGGGGTTAGAAGAAGAATTTCCCCTCCATGTCACTTTCCAGCACCTGCCCTGAGGTAAGTGCCCAGCAAAATCTGAACAGTAATGAGAAAAGCACCCCATGGAGTTAAAGTAGTAACTTTGCACCCTCAGTCACTGTCCAGCAGAGTAACAATAGTCATATTGTCCCCTAGTCACTATCCAGCACTTTCCCTGAGGCAAGCACCTGGTGAAGTTAAAATAGTATTTTTGCCATCCAGTCACTGTCCAGCAACTGCCTGAGGTAAGTACACCACAGAGGTAGACTATTAACGTTGCTCTCTAGTCACTGCCAAGCACCTGACCTGAAGTAAGTACCTAGTGGAGTTAGAAGAATAATCCCCCCTACTCACTTTCCAGCACCTGCCCTGAAGTAAGTACCCAGCACAATTCAAACAGTAATTTTGCATCCCAGTCACTGTCCTGCCCCTGCCCTAAGGAAAGCACCCATTGGAGTTAGAATAGTAATGTTGTACTCTCAGTCATTGTCCAGCATTTAGCAGAGCTACAATAATAATTCTCCCCCGTCACTGTCCAGCACCTTCCTTTAGATAAGCAACCCGAGACGTTTGAACATTAATTTCCTCCCCTTCAATGCCCAGCATCTGCCCTGAGGTAAGCGTCCAGCAGAGTTACAATAGTCATTTTGTCCTCTAGTCACTGCCCAGCACCTTTCCTAAGGTAAGCACCCGGTGGAGTTAAAATAGTATTTTTGCCATCCAGTCACTGTCCAGCACCTGCTTGAGGTAATTGCACAGCAGAGGTAGACTATTAACTTTGTCCTCTAGTCACTGTCAAGCACCTGACCTGTGGTAAGTACCCGGTGGAGTTAGAATAACAATTTTTTTCCCTTATTCCCTTTCTAGATTCTGCCCTGATATAATCACCTGGTGGAGTCACAATAGTAATGTTGCCCTGTAGTCACTATGCAGCACTTGTCCTGCGATAAGAACCTGGTGCAGATAGAATAGTAATTCTGCCCCCTAGACACTATCCAGCACCTGCCCTGAGGTTAGCACTCAGTAGTGTTAGAATAGTAATATTGTACCCCAGTATCTGTGAAGCATCAGCCCTAAAGTAAGCACCTGGTGGAGTTAGAATAGTTATTTTGTCCCCCAGTCAATACCTGGCACCTTCACTGTGGTAAGCACCCAGCAGAGATAAAATAGTAATTTTGCTATCAGTCACTGTCCAGCACCTGCCCTGATTTTAGCATCCGGTGGAGTAACAATAGACATTTTGTCCCCCAGTCACTGTCCAGCACCAACCCTGAGGTAAGTGCACAGTGAAGTTCGAATAATATTTTTGCCATCTAGTATCTGAGCAGAGGTAGACTATTGAGTTTGCCCTCTAGTCACTGTCAAGCACATGACCTGAGGAAGGCATCCAATGGAGTTGGAATAGCAATGGTGTCACCTAGTCACTGTCTAGCACCCCCCTGAGGTAAGCACCCGGTGGAGTTATAACAGTAATTTTGTCCACCTTTCACTGTCCAGCACCTGCCCTGTGGTAAGAACTTGTCATAGCTAGAACTAAAAAATTTCTCCCCAGTCACTGCCCACCCCCTGCCCTTAGGTAAGCACGTGGTAGAGTTACAAAATAAATGTTGCCCTTCCAGTCTCGGTCCTGCAACTGCACTGAGGTAAACACTCAGCGAAGTTACAATACAATTTTTTTCCCTCAGTCACTGTCCAGCACCTTCCCTGAGGTATCAACCAGTGAAACTACAATTGTAACTCTCACCCCTTCACTGTCGTGCACCTGCCTTGAGTTAAGTGCCCGGTGGAGCTACAATAGTAATCTTACCCCCAGTCACTGTTCATCACCTTCCCTGAGGTAAGTACCCAATGGAGTTATAGTATTTTTGCCATCCAGTCACTGTTCATCACCTGCCCTGAGGTAAGTACCTGACGGAGAAAGGATATTAATTTTGCCCTCTAGTCATTGTCAAGCACCTGACCTGAGAAAGGCATCTGATGGAGTTAGAAGATCAATTCTGTCACCCAGTCACTGTCCAGAACCTCCCTGAGGTAATAACCTGGTGGAATTAGGATAGGAATATTGCCTTCTTAGTCTCTTTCCAATCTCTGCCCTGATGTAATCATCAGGTGGAGTTAAAATAGTAATGCTTCTCTGTAGTCACTGTCCAGCACTTGCCCTGAGGTAAGTATCTGGCAGAGTTAAAATAGTAGTTTTGGGCCCAGTCACTGTCCAGCACTTGCCCTGAGGTTAGCACCTGGTGGAGTTACAATAGTAATTTTGTCCCCCAGTATCTTTTCAGCACCTTCCCTGAGGTGAGCTTCCAGTGGAATTAGAATAGTTATTTTGCCCTTCTTGCTCAATATCCATCACCTGCCCTGATGTAAGCACCCAGAAGAGTTAGAACAGTAATTTTGCTCCCAGTCACTCTCCAGGACCTGCCCTGAAGTTAGCATCCGGAGAGGTTACAACAGTAATTTGGTTCCACAGTTACTGTCAAGCACACAGCAAGGTTAGAATAATAATTTAACACACTAGTAACTGTCCAGCACCTGCCCTGAAGAAAGCACCTGGCTGAGTTATAATAGTAATTCTGCAGCCATTCAGAGTCCAGAACCAGAACTGAGGTAAGCACCAGCTGGTGTTAGAATAGTATTTCCCCCCCAAGTCAATGTCCAGCACCTGCCCTGAGATAAGAACCCTATGCAGTTAAAAAAAATATTTTCCACCCAGTCAATGTGTTGCACCTGCCCTGAGGTAAGCAGCCGGCAGAGCTATAATAGTTATTTTGTACCCCAGTCACTGTCCAGCACCTGCCCTGTGGTAAGTGCCTGGCATAGTTAGGACTGTAATTTTGCCCCCAGTCACTTCCCACAGCCTGCCCTGAAAAAAGCACCCAGACAGAGTTACAATAATACATTTGCCCCCTTAACCACTATTTTTAACTGCCCTGAGGTAAGCACTCAGCAGAGTTACATAAATAATTGTGTCTACCAGTCACTGCCCAAAATCTTCCCTGGGGTAAGCAATCAATGAAGTTGGAATAGTAATTTCCCTCCCCATTCACTGTTCTTCACCTGACCTTAGTTACGTATCAGGTGGAATTAGAATAGTAATTTTGCCCCCCTGTCACTGGCAAGCCCTTGACCTGAGGTAAGCAGCTGGTGTATTTACAATAGCAATTTTGCTCCCCAGTATCTGTACAGCACCTGCCATGAGGAAAGCACCTGGTGGAGGTAAAATATTAATTTTGCCCTCTAGTCACTGTCCAGTACCTGCCCAGAGGTAGGCACCCGATGGAGATAGAAAAGCAATATTGTCACAAACTCACTGTCCAGTAGATCTCTGAGGTAAGCAGTTGGTGGTGTTAGTATAGTAATTTTGGCACCTTAGCCTCTTCCCAGCATCTGCCCTGATGCAATGACCTAGTGGAGTCACAATAGTAATGTTGCCCTGTAGTCACTGTTTAACACGTGCCCTGAGGTAAGTAGACAGTAGAGTTAGAATAGTAATTTTTCCCCCACATCACTGCCCAGCACCTGCCCTGAGATTAGGACCCAGTGGAGTTAAAATAGTAATTTTGTCCCCAAGTATCTGTGCAGCACCTGCTCTGAGGTAAGCATCCAACAAAGTTAGAATAGTTATTTTGCCACCTAGCCAATATGCAGCACCTGCCTTGAGGTAAGCACCCGGCAGAGTTGGAAAAGTAGTTTTTCCCCCTAGTCACTATTTAGCTCCTGCCCTGAAGTTAGCTTCTGGGGTAGTTACAATAATAACTTTGTCCCCCAGTCACTATCCAGCACCAGCCCTGAGGTAAGCACCCAGCAGAGTTAGAATAGTAATTTTACATACTAGTCACTGTCCAGCACCTGCCCTGAAGTAGGCAACCAGTAGAGTCAGAATAGTAATTTTGCCACTATCTAGTGTTCAGCACCTCCATGAAACAAGAACCAGGTGAAGTTAGAATAATATTTTTGCCCCCAATTCACTGTTCAGCACCTGCCCTGAGTTAAGCACTCAATGTAGTTAAAATTGTTATTTTCTACCCAGTCAATGTCTTGCACCTGCCCTGAGGTAACCACCTGGCAGAGTTAGAATAGTAATTGTGCACCCAAGTCACTGTCCAGCACTTGCCCTGTGGGAATGAACTGGAGTCATTAGAACAGTAATTTTCCCCCAGTCACTGCCCACCACCTGCCCTGAGGTAAGCACCCTGCAGTGTTACAACAAGCACTGTCCAGCACTTGGCATAAAATAAGCAATTAATCTAGTTAGAATAGCAATTTTGCCCTCCTGTGACTGTCCAGCACCTGCCCTGAGGTAAGCACCTAGTTAGAATAGTTATTTTGTCCTCCAGTCACTGTCAATCCCCTTCCCTGAGGTAAACACCAGACAGTTAGAATAGTAATTTTACCCCGAAGTTGCTGTCCTACACCTGCTCTGAAGTAAGCACCGGTAGGTGTTAGATTAGTAGTTTTGTCCCCCAATATCTGTGCGGGACCAGCCCTGAGGTAAGCAGCCGGCAGAGCTGCAATAGTATTTTTTTCCCCAGTGACTGTCCAGAAGTTGACATGAGATAAGCAACCATTGGAGTTAGATTAGTAATTGTGTCCTCCAGTCATTGTCCAGAAGAGTTAGAATAGTTATTTTGCTCCCCAGTCACTGTCCAGCACTTGCCCTGAGGTTTGCAACCCAGTGGAGTTACAATAGTAATTTTGTCCCCCAGTATCTTTGCAGCACCTTCCCTGAAGAAAGCAACCAGTGGAATTAGAATAGTTATTTTGCCCCCCTTACTCAATATCCATCACTTGCCCTGATGTAAGCACCCAGAAGAGTTAGAACAGTTATTTTGCTCCAAGTCACTCTCAGCACCTGCCCTGAAGTTAGCATCTAGAAAACTTACAACAGTTATTTTGTCTCACAGTCACTTTCCAGTACCAGCCCTGAGGTAAGCACACAGCAAGGTTAGAATAGTAATTTTATGCACTAGTCACTGTCCAGCACATGCCCTGAAGTAAGCACCCAGCTGAGTTATAATAGTAATTTTGCAGCCATTCAGAGTCCAGAACCAGTCCTGAGGTAAGCACCAGCTGGAGTTAGAATAGTATTTTTCCCCCAAGTCAATGTCCAGCACCTGCCCTGAGATAACAACCCGATGCATTTTAAATTGTTATTTTCCACCCAGTCAATGCCTCCCACCTGACCTGAGGTAAGCAGCCTGCAGAACTATAATAGTTATTTTGTACCCCATTCACTGTCCAGGACCTGCGCAGTGGTAAGTACCGGGCATAGTTAGAACTGTAATTTTGCCCCCATTCCCTGTCCCACACCTGCTCTGAGGTAAACACAAGGAGGAATTAGGAGAGTAATGTTGCACTTGAATATCTGAGCAGCACCTGCCCTACAGTAAGCACCCAGCATACTTATAATAGTAATTTTGTCCCCCAGTCAAAGTGCAATACATGTTGTGAGGTAAGAACCGGGTGGAGTTAGGATAATAGTATTGTCCCCTGGTTACTGTCCAGCACCTAGCCTGAGGTAAGTACTCAGCGGAGTTAGAATAGTAATTTTGCCCCCATTCACTGTCCACCACTTGGCCTAAGGTAAGCACCCGACACAGCTAGAATAATTTTTTTGTCCCGAGTCATTGTCCAACACCATCTCTGAGGTAATCACCTGGTGGAGTTGGAATAGTAATGTCTCTGTTTATAACCTGCCCTTAGGTAAGTACCCAGTGGAGTTAGAATAATCACCCCCCCCCCACCCAGTCTCTGTCCAGCTCCTGCCCTGAGGTAAGTACCTGGTGGAGTTAAAATAATAATTTTGCCCCTAAGTATATGTGCAGCATCTGCCCTGAGGTCAGCACCTCTCAGAGTTAGAATAGTAATTTTGCCACCAAGTAACCGCCCAGCCCCTGCCCTGAGGTAAGCACTTGGTGGAGCTACAATAATAATTTTGAGTAAGGACACAGCGGAGCAAGAATAGTATTTTTCTCCCCATAGTCATTGTCCAGCACCTGCCCTGAGATAATCATCCAGTGCAGTTGGAATAGTAATGTTTCCCTCTAGTCACTGTCCATCACCTACCCTGAGTTAAGTATCTGGTCGAGTTAGAAGAGTAATTTTGTCCCCAATCACTGGTTAACACCTGCCCTGAGATAAGCAGCTAGTAGAGTTACATAGTAATTTTGCTCCCCCCAAACTGTGCAGCACCTACCCTGAAGTCCCCCAGTCACAGTCCAATACCTGCCCTGTGGTAAGCACCTAACGGATTTTAAAGAGTAATATTGTCCCCTAGTCACTGTCCAGACCTTGCCCTTAGGTAAGTACTCAGCACAGTTAGGATAATACTTTTGTCACCAAATCACTGTCTAGCACATGGCGTGAGTTAGGAACCTGACACAGCTAGCATACTAATTTTGTCCTCCTAGTCATTGTCCTTCAGTCACTGTCTATCACCTGCCCTGAGGTAAGTACCAGTGGAGGTAAACTAGTAATTTCCCCTAGCCTTCACTGTCCAGAACCTCCCATGAGGCAAATGCCTGGTGAAGTTAGAATAGTAATTTTGTCCCCCGAGTCTCTGTGTAGCACCTGCCCTGAGTTAACCAGCAAGTGGAGATAGAATAGTAATGCTCTCCCCTTAGTCCCTTTTCAGCATCTGCCCTGATGTAATCACCCAGTAGAGTCACAATAGTAATGTTGCCCTGTAGTTACTGTTGAACCCCTGCCCTGAGGTAAGCACCTGGCAGGGTTCTAAATTTTATTCTGCACCTCACTCACTGTCCAGCATGTGCCCTGAGGTAAGCATTCGGTGAAGTTAGAATTGTAATTTTGTCTCCCAGTCACTGCTCACCACCTGCCCTGTGGTGAGCACCAGTGGAGATACAATAGTAATTTTGTTCTCCAGTCACTGTCCAGCACTTGCCCTGTGGTAAGTACCCAGCGGAGACAAAATAATAATGTTGCCCTCTAGTCACTGTCCAGCACCTGCCCTGTGTAAGCACATTTCAGAGCTAGAATAGTAATCTTGTCCCCCTAGTCACTTTCTCGCACCTGCCCTGATGTAACCACCCAGTGGAGTCTCAAAAGTAATGTTACCCTGTAGTCACTGTCCCACACTTGCCCTGAGTTAAGTACCTGGTGGAAATTAGAATAGTAATTTTGCCCCTCAGTTGACCTGAACTGAAGTAAACACTTGGCAGACTTACAATAGTAGTTTTGTCAGCAGTCTCTGGCCAGTACCTGCCCTGAGGTAAGCACCCGGCAGAGTTAAAAGTATTAATTTGGCCCCAATCACTATCTTGCACCTGCTCTGAGGTAAACAATGGTATAGTTATTATAGTTATTTTGTCCCCCCAATCGCTGACCAGCACCTCTCCCGAGGTAACTACCCAGTGCAGTTAGAACAGCTATTTTTCTACCCAATCCCTGTCCAGCACCTGCCCTAAGGTAAACACCAAGAAAGTTAGAATAGTAATTTTGCCTCAATTCACTGTCCAGCACCTGCCCTGAGGTAAGCACCTAGGGGAGTCACAATAGTAGTTTTTGCCCCTAGTCATTGTCCAGCTCCTGCCCTATTGTAAGAACCCAGTGGAGTTAGAATAGTTTTTTGCCTCCCAAGTTACTGTCAAACACCTCACCTGAGGTAAGCACCAGAAGGAGTTAGAATAGTAATTTTGCCCCGAGTATGTGTAGTGCACCTGCACCGACATAGGCAGCAGACGGTGTTAGAATAGTACTTTTTCCTCTCAGTCAGTGTCCAGGACCTGCCCTGAAATAACCACCTGGTGATTTAGAATACCAATATTGGCCCATAGTCACTTTCCAGTACCTGCCCTGATGTAAGGGACCGCAGAGATACCACAGTAATTTTGCCCATCAGTCACTGTCCAGTACCTGCCCTGAGGTAAGCACCCCGTGGAGTTAGAATAGGAAATTTGCCTCCTCGTATCTGTGTAGCACCTGCCCTGAGTTAAGCGCAGGGTGGAGTTAGAATGATAATTGTGCCCCTAATTTTGTGCAGCACCTGCCTGAGTTAAGCACCAGACGGAGTTAGAATAACAATTTTGACCCTTAGTCAAACTTCAGCACCTGCCCTGAGATAAGCAGCCAGTGCATTTAGAATAGTAATTTTGCCCTCCTGTCACTGTGCGGAACCTGCCCTGGGGTAAGCACCCAGTGGATTTAGAATGGTAACTTTGATCCCAGTTACTCTCCTGCACCTGCCCTGAGTTCAGCACAGAGAGGAGATAGAATATTGTTTTTGACACCAGTCACTGTCCAGCACCTATCCTGAGGTGAGTACATAGTGAAGTTAAAATTGTTATTTTGCCCCCACAGTCACTGTCTAGTACAGGCCCTCAGGTAAACACATGGCAAAGTAAGAATATTTATTTTGTCCTAAAGTCATCACTGTTCAGCACCTGCCCTGAAGTAAACATCTAGCAGAGTTAGATGAGTAATTTTGACCCCTAGCCACTTTCCAGCACCTGCCTTTTGGTAAGCACCAGGTGGAGTTAGAATAGTAAGTTTGCCCTCCTGTCACTTTCCAGCACATGCTCTGAGGTAAGCACCCAATGGAATTAGAATTATAATTCAATCCTCAAGTCACTGTCCAACATCTGCCCTGAGGTTTGTACCTGACAGAGGTAGAATATTAATTTTGCCCCTTAGTCACTGTCTACCTCTTGCCCTGAGGTAGTCACCTAATGGAGTTGGAACAGTATTTTTGTCATCTAGTCCCTGACCTGCACCTGCCCTGAGGTAAGCATATGACGGAGTTACAATAGTAACTTTTCCCGCAGTCACTGTCCAGCACCTGCCACGAGGCAAGCTCAGTGGAGTTAGAATAATAATTCGGCCCTCAAGTCACTGTCCAGCACATGTCCTGAGATAAGTACCCTTCGGAGGTACAATATTGATTGTGCCCTCTAATTACTGTCCATCACCTACCCTGAGGCTGGCACCCAATGGAGTTATAAGAATAATGTTGCATTCTACCCACTGTTCAGCACCTGCCCTGAAATAAAGACTTGGCTGAGTTAGAATAGTAATTTTACCAACCAGTCACTATCCAGCACCTGCCCTGAGGTAAGCACCCTGTGGAAGTAGAATAGTAATTTTGCCTCCTCATATCTGCGCAGCACCTGCCCTGAGTTAAGCACCAGGTGGAGTTAGAATAGTGATTTTGCTGCAGTCGGTGTTCTGCACCTGTCCTGAGTTAAGCACCCATTGGAGTTAGAATAGCAATTTCGACCCCTAGTCAAGCACCCAGCAAAGTTAGAATGGTAATTTTGCCCTCCTGTCACTATCCAGCACCTGCCTTGAGGTAAGCACATAGTGGAGTTGGAATTATAATTTGGCCCTCAAGTCACTGTTCAGCACCTGCCCTGAGGTTTGTACCTGACGGAGGTAGAATATAAATGTTGCCCTTTAGTCATTGTTCACCTCCTGCCCTGAGGTAGGCACGAATGGACTTATAATAGTAATTTTGTCATCTAGTCACTGTCCAGCACCTGCCATAAGGTAAGTACTCAGGTGAGTCATAATAGTAATTTTGCTCGCCAGTCACAGTCCAACTCTTGCCCTGACGTAAGAACCCAGTGAAGATAGAATACTAATTTTGTCCTCCAGTCACTGTCCAGCGCCAGCCCTGAGGTAAGTATACTGCAGAGTTAGAATAGTAATTTTGCCCCCTAATAAACATTTGGCACCTGCCCTGAGGTAAGTAACCTCTTGTCACTGTCCAGCACCTGCCCTGGTGTAAGCACCTGACATAGTTAGAATAGTAATTTTGCCCCCAGTCACTGTCTTGAACCTTTCCTGAGGTAAGCACCCAGTGGAGTTAATATAGTAATTTTGCCCCTCAGTCACCATCCAGCTCCTGCCCTGAGGCAAGTACCCAGTGGAGTTAGAATAGTACATTTGCTTCACAGTCAATGTCTATCACCTACCCTGATGTAAGCACCCAGCAGATTTAGAATAGTATTTTTGACTGCTAGTCATTGTTCCGTGCCTGCCCTGATGATAGAAAATGTTATCCCAGTCAATGTCTAGCACATACCCTGAGGTAAGCACTCAGCAGAAATACAAAAGTAATTTTGTCCCCCAGTCTTTGCCCAGCACCATTCCTGCGGTAAGGACCCAGCACAGTTGAAATGGTAATTTTGCACAACAGTCACTGGACAGCACCTGCCCTGAGGTAAACACCCAGTAGAGTTTGAATAGTAATTTTGTCCTACTATCACTGACCAGCACCCACCGTGAAGTAAGTACCATTCAGAGTTAGAATATTTATTTTGTCCTCTGGTCATTGCCCAGCACTTGCCCTGAGGTAGGTGCCCAATGGAGTTAGAATAGTTATTTTGTCACCTATTCACTGTCCAGCACCTGCCCTGAGGTAAGCACCTGGTAGAGTTAGAATAGTAATTTTGCCCCCAGTCCCTGTCCAGCATCTGCACCAAAGTAAGCACCTGGCAGACTTACAATATTAATTTTATCCCCTTGTCTTTATGCAACACCTGCCCTGAGGTAAGCAACTGGTGGAGTTAAAATAGGAATGTTGTCCCCTAGTCACTGTCCAGCACCTGCCCTGAAGTAAGCACCAGGCAGAGTTTGAATTGTAAATTTGCTGCAAGTCACTGTCCAGCACCTGCACAGAGGTAAGCTTGTGGAGGAATTACAATAGTATTTTTGCCCTTTGGTCACTGTCCAACACCTGCCCAGAGGTAAACACCTGGTGGAGAGAAATAGCTATTTCTCCCCCAGTCACTGTCTACCACCTTCCCTTAGGTAGGTTTGAATCAAAGTAAGACTAGGTATTTTTTCCACCAGTCACTATCCAGCACCTGCCCTGAGACAAGCATACAATGAAGTTAGAATAGTAATTTTGTCCCCCTAGTAACTGTCCAGCACCTGCCCTGAGGTAATCACCCACTGGAGTTAGAAAAGTAAATTTGCCCCCCAGTTACTGTCAGCACCTGATCTGAGGTAAGCACCACGGGGAGTTAGAATAGTAATTTTTCCCCCGGTCACTGTCCAGCAACTGACCTGAGGTACGTACCTGGAGGAGGTAGAATAGTAATCTTGCCTCCCAGTCACTGTCTAGCACCTGCCTGAGGTAAGCAACTGGCAGAGTTAGAATAGAAATGTTGTTCCCCTAGTCATAGTCCAGCACCTGCCCTGAGGCAAGTACCCGGCAGAGTTAGAATAGTAATTGTGCCTTTAGTCACTGCCCACCACCTGTCCTGGGGTAATCAACTGGCAGTTAGAAAAAATAAATCCCCCTAGTATCTGTGCAGCTCCTGCCCTGAGGTAAATGCCCAAAGGAATTAGAATAGTCATTTTGCCCCCAGTCAATGTCCAGCACCTGCCCTGATGTAGGCACCTGGTGGAGTTATAATAGCAATTGTTCCTTCCAGTCACAGTCCAGCTCCTGCTCTAAGGTAAGCTCCTGGAGGAGTTACAATAGAAATGTTATCCCGTCTAGTCACTGTCCAGCACCTGCTCCTAGATAATAATCCGGTTAAATTTGAATGTTAATGTTGCCCTACAATCACTGTCGAGCATCTGTCCTAGTGTAAGTAACCAGCTTAGTTAGCATAGTAATTCTTCCCCCCAGTCACTGTCCTGAACCGGTCCTGAGGTAAGCACCCAGATGAGTTTGAATAGTAATTTTGCGCCTTAGTCACTATCCAGATCCGGTCAGAGTTAAGTACCCAGTGGCATTAGAATAGTAATGTTGCCCCTCAGTCACATCTAGCACCTGCCCTGATGGAAGCTCCAGGCAGATTTAGAATAGTAATTTTGCCCTTAGTCACTCTCCAGCATGAACCCTGAGGTGAGCACTCAGCAGAGTTACAAAATTAATTTTGTCCCCCAGTCAATGTTGAGCACCTACCCTGCAGTAAGCATCCAATGTAGCCGAAAAGGTAATTTTGCACCCAAGTTACTGGCCTGCACCTGACCTCAGGTAAGCACTTGGCAGAGTTACAATAGAAAGTTTGTCCCCCTAGTGATAGTCCAGCATCTGCCCTAAGGTAATAACCTGGTGAAGTTAGAATAGTAATGTTGCCCTCTAGTCACTGTCCAGCACCTGCCCTGAGGTATAGTACCCAGCGGAGTTAGAACAGTAATTTTGCCTCCAGTCAAAGCCCACCACCTGTCCTGGGATAAGCAACCATCAGAGTTAGAAAAGAAAGTTTTCCCCCTAATAGCTGTGCAATACCTGCCCTGAGGTAAGCACCTGAAGGGATTAGAATAGCAATGTTGCCACCAGTCACTGTCCACCACATGCCCTGAGGTAAGCACACAGCAGAGTTAGAATGGTAATTTTGTCTCCCAGCCACTGTCCAGCTCCTGCACTGAGGTAAGCGCCCAGTGAAGTTACAATAGATACTTTATCCCCCTAGTCACTGTTCAGCACCTCCCCTAAGGTATTAAACCTGTAAAGTTAGAATGGTAGTGTTGCTCTCTAGTCACTGTCCAGCACCTACCCTGAGGAAAGTACTAAGCACAGTTAGAATAGCATGCTTGCCTTCGGTCACTCCCAGCACCTTTCCTGGGGCGAGCATCCAGCCGAGTTTGAAAAGCAATTTTACCCCCCAGTCACTGTGGAGCGCTGGGTGGAGTTCAAATCTTAATTTTGCTCCTCCGGTCACTCGCCATCACCTTCTCCAATGAGGTCAGAATAGCATTTTTGCCCTCAGTCTATGCTCAGCATCTGCCCTGAGGTAAGCATGCAGCAGTGTTACAAAAGATGTTACAATAGGAGTTTTGTCCTTCTGTCACTGTCCTGAATATTCCCTGAGTTAAGCACCTGGTGGTGTTAGAATAGTAATTTTACCTCTAGTCACTGCTCATCACCTGTCCTGGGAAAAGCAACTATGAGAGTTAGAATAGAAATTTAACCCACAAGAATCTGTGTAGCACCTGCCTGAGGTAAGCACCTGAAGGAACTAGATTAGCAATTTTGCCCTCAGTCACCATCCAGCACGTGCCCTGACGTAAGCACACAGCAGAGTTGGAATAGTAATTTTGCCCCCAGTCAATGTGAGACACGTACCCTAAGGTGGGCACCTGGATTAGATAAAATAGCAATTTTGCCCACTAGTCACTGTCTAACACATGCCCTGAGGTAAGTACCTGGAGGAGGTAGAATAGTAATTTTGCCACTTAGTCATTACGCCGCATCTGCCCTGAGGAAAACACCTAGAATTAGAATAGTATTATTGCCCTCAGTCACTCTCCAGCACCTGCCCTAAGGTAAGCACTCGGTACAGTTTCAATAGTAATTTTGTCCCCAAGTTACTGTCAAGCACATGTACTGAGGTAACCACCCGATGGATCTAGTATGGTAATTTTTCCCAGCAGCCACTGTCCAGCATGTTTCCTGAATTAAGCACCCGGCAGAGTTAGAATAGTAATTCACCCCCATTCTCTTTCCAGCACCTGTCCTAATTTAAGCACCTGACAGAGTTGCAGTAGTAATTTTGTCCCCTAGTCACTGTCCAGCACCTGCCCGAAGTAAGCACATGGGGGAGTTGGAATAATAACATCCCCTCCCAGTATCTGATAGCCACCTGTCCTGAGATAAGCACCCGGCATAGGTAGAATAGTAATTTTTCCCCCTAGTTACTGTCCAGCACCTGCCCTGAGGTAAGCCCCTAGTGGAGTTGGAATATACACATCACCCCAAGTATCTGAGCAGCACTGCCCTGAGGTGAGCACCCAGCGGTTTTACAATAGTAATTTTGTCCCCTTGTCACTGTGCAACACCTGTCCTGAGGTAAGTACATGGTTGAGTTAGAATAACAATGTTTCCCCTAGTCACTGTCCAGCAACTGTCCTGAGGTAAGCACCAGGTGGAGTGTGAATAGTAATTTGCCCTAGTCACTGTCCAGCACCTACACTGAGGTAAGCACGTAGGTACTTTGTCCCCCAGTCACTATCCAGCACCTGCCCTGAGATAAGCACACAGTGGAGTTATGATTGTAATTTTGTCCCCCTAGTAACTGTCCAGCACCTGCCCTGAGGTAATCACCCAATGGAGTTAGAACAGTAATGTTGCCCCACAGTTACTGTCCAGCACCTGACCTGAGGTAAGCACCGGGTGGAGTTAGAATAGTAATATTGCACCCAGTCATAGAGCAGCACCTTTCCTGAGGTAAGCAGCCGGTTGAGCTAAAATAGTAATTTTGCCACCATTCACTGTCCAGTACTTGTCCTAATGTAGGCATCTGGCAGAGATACAATAGTAATTTGTCCCCTAGTCACTGTCAAGCACCTGCCTTGAGGTAAGCACATGGTGGAGCTAAAATAATAATTTTGCCACCTAGTTACTCTCTAGCACATCTCCAGAAGTACGCACCCAGCATAGTTAGAATAGTAATTTTGCCCCAGTCACTGTCCAACACCTGACCTGAGGTAAGCAACCAGTGGTGGTAGAATAGTAGTCACTAAGCACCACCTACCCTGAGTTGGAACAGTAATTCTGCCCCCAGTCAATTTGTTGCACCTACTCTGAGGTGAGCACAGGTAGTTGGTAAAATAATAATTTTACCCACTAGTCACTGTCCAGCACATGTCCAGAGGAAAGTACCTAGAGGATTTACAATAGTAATTGTGCCCCCATTCACTGTCCAGCACATGTCCTGAGGTAAGCAGCCCGTTGAGCTAAAATAGTAATTTTGCCTCCTAGCTACTGTCCAGCACATGCCCTGAAGTAAGCACCCAGCAGAGTTAAAATTATATTTTTGTCCTTCAGTCACTATCCAGCACCCTCCCGGAGATGGGCACCTAGCTGTGCTAAATAGTTATTTTGCCCCCCACTCATTGTCTAGCACCTTCCCTGAGGTAATCTTCCACCACAGATAACATTGTTATTTTGTCCCTAGTCACTGTCCAGGACCTACCCTGAAATAAGCACATGTCTGAGTTGGAATAGTAAGTTTGTTCCCCTAGTCACTGTCCAGCACCTGCCCTGAGGCAATCTTCTGGTGGATTTATAATAGTAGTGTTGCCCTGGAGTGGCTGTCTATCATCTGCCCTGATGTAAGCACCCAGGGGAGTTAAAATAATAATTTATCTGCCCAGTCACTGTCCAGCACCTGCCCTGAAGTAAGCACCCAGCGGAGTAGAATAGTAATTTTATCCACAGTCAATGTCCCGCATCTGCCCTAAAGTAAGCACCCAGTGGAGTCAGAATAGTAATTTTGCCCCCTGGCACTGTCCAGCACGTGTCCTGAAGTAAGCACCCGGTGGAGTTAAAATAGTAAATTTGCCTCCAGTCACTGTCCAGAACCTGCACTGAGGTAATCACATGGAGGAGTTAGAATAAATTTTTACCCGCCCGTGAGAGATAGAATAGTTATTTTGTCACCCTGTCACTGCCCAGCTTCTCACCTACGGTGAGCACCCAACAGAGTCAGAATAGTAATTTTTGATCCAGTCACTGTGTAGCACTTGTCTAGCACCTGTCGTGAGTTAAGCACCCTGCAGAGTTAGATTAGTAATTTAGCCCCAGTCATTGCCCAGTACGTGCCCTGAGTTAAGTACCCCGCAGAGTTTCAATAGTAATTTTGCCCGATTTATTGTCTAGCACCTGTCCTGATGTAAGCACTCTATCTAAAGTTAGAATTGTAATTTTGTCGCAGAGTGAATGTCCAGCCCCTGCCCTGATGTAGATACCCGTGGGAACTAGAATAGTAATTTTCCCTCTAGTCACTGTTCAGCACCTGCCCTCACATATGCACCCAACAGATCTTAGATTAGTGAATTTGCACCCAAGTCATTGTCCAGCACATACCCTGATTGAAGCACTCAGCAGGCTCAGAATAGTTATTTTGGATCCCAGTCAGTGTCTGGCACCTCCCTTTAAGTAAGCACCCAGAGGTTTTAGAATAGTAATTTAGTCCCCCAGTCACAGTTCAGTACCTGCCCTGAGGTAAGTAATGTACCTCAAACCATATTTATCAAAGTACTTTTTTCAAAACAATGTTTTATTGAAAAGATCCAGTTTAATCCTGAATTTAATTTAACAAAATAATGCTTTTGATACTGACATACATTGGTAATACTCCATTGTCCTCAAAATAAAGTCTACAAATAGTCTGCAAATAGCCTGTGACATTTTTTAAAAACATGTAATTAACATATATGTTATTCAGTTTTATCTGGTGAATGCTAAAGGAGCTTAATTGTAACCATTGTAATTACTTGAGCAGATACTTTTTTTGTGGTATTCCTTGGGTCAAAATAAAATATATTTTAGAAAGTATTTTTTAAGAAAGTATTTTTTAACATGGTTTAGAATCTGACTAAATGTATATTTCTTTCATTTGTTTCAAAAATACTTTTTTTACCTTTCTCACATGTAAGAACAGTGAGTTTGATTGAGAACAAGTTGCACACTTAGGAATAAAACAAATGAAGGACAACAGTACAAACAAAAACACTCGAAATGCACTGATTTATGTGTACGTTGTATTAGGACATTATTTTTAAATGATTTAATGTAAAATACGTTTTGTAAAATATTACTGTGCAGCCTCATTTTACATGCTTCAGTTAAATGTAATACATTTTATTATTTTGTCATCTAAAACTGCATTTTTTTCACGTATTTTAAAAATGTGATGTAAATGTATGTGTGGCACTGGTATGCGTAGAAACGATCTGCATTGTAAAGGTACTTATAATGTACCACTATGTAGATTTGTGGTAATGACAAACATGTTAAAGACATGCATTTTACTGGTACGTTCATTGTAAAGGCATGTGTGGTAAAGGCATGCCTTGTTCCATCATACATCCACTCTACCACACTCCACACCATTCCAGTCTATGCCACTCCAATCTATGCCCCTTCACTCTACGCCACTCAACTCTACTGCACCATATTGTATAATTTGTACTGTAAAAGTCTCTATTCTATGCCATTCTATTGAAAGCTACTCCCCTAAATGCCACTCCATTCTACATCACTACACTGTACACTGCTAGCCCATACACCAGTATGCTACATTATTCCATTGTACTGCACTCCACTGAAAAACACTCCACTCTATGCCACTCTGTTATACAACACTCAACTCTACACCATTCCACTTTACACCACTCCACGCTATTCTACTCTACCCCACTCCACTTTGTGCCAATCTGATCAATACCACTGAGCTGTATGCCACTCTACTATATGCTACTCCACTCTACCACAATTCATTGTACACTATAACACTGTACATCACTCAATTCTATGCCACTCCAGTGTATGCTAATCTAAACCAATTCAGTCTACCTATTCCACTGCACAACACTCCATTTTATGCAACTCTACTCTATGTTATTCCACTATATACAACTCCACTCTACTTCAGTACACTGTTGTACACCCGTGACACTAAAAATGATTCCATTCAACACCACTCCACTGTATATTTCTCTACTGTATGCCACTCCATGGCACTACACTCTATACTAGTCCACTGTTTGCCACTCCACCCTAGAACACTCCACTCTACACCACTCCACAGTATGCTATTATATTCTACGGCACTACAGTCTACCCCAGTACATGCCACCCTGCTTTATTTTACAACACTCTACTGTATGGTATTCCACTCTACAATACTCCAACCTACACCACTACACTGTATGCCACGCCACTCTAGTCTATGCTGTTCCAATATACGGCACTACAGTGCCCCTAACTCTATGACACTTTGCTGTACACTTTACTTCACTCTATGATACTTCACCACTCTACTATATGCTATTTCACTCTTCCTCACTCCACTCTATGCCACTTCAATGTACATCACTCTTCTCTACGCTACTTCATGGTACACCACTCTACTCTAACACACTCCATTGTACACCACTGCACAGTACATCACTTCACTGTGTGCTATCCTACAGTAAGCTACTCAGTTGTATGCTACTCCAGTCCACACCACTCTACTTGACACTACTACACTATACACCAATCACTACACTATTCCACTGTACTCTACTCCACTGTACTCCACTCCACTCTCTGCTATTCCACTCTATGCCATTCAGCTCTACGCTACTTTAATATCTGCTATTCCCCTGTTTGCCACTCAACTTTATATCACTCCACTCTAGGCCACTCTACTCTATGCCACTCCACTCTATGCCATTCCACTCTATGCCACTGACCTGTACACCACTCCACTATACGCCACACCACTCTACCACAATCCATTGTAAGTTATTACACTATTCATGACTCCATTCTATGCCACTCCACTCTACACCAATCTACTCTACTTTACTACACTCTACCCAATTCCTCAGTTCGACACTCTACTGTACACTATTCCATTATATGCCACTCCACTTTATGTCACTACAATGCACACCAGTACCACTCAAAGTTATTCTTCTGTACAGCAGTCCATTGTACACTACTCCATGGTATGCCACTCCACTCCACTCTATGCCACTACACACTGCAATATTGCAATGTATGCCACTACAGTCTAACCATTACACTTTACCTCCCTCCATTCAATACACCTCCACTGTATGGTATTCCACTCGACAGAATTCCACTCTATGGCACAACACTATACAACACTCCACTGTATGCCACTCTACTCTGTGCTACTCTACTGTACGCTACTATGCTGTACAATAATCCAGTCTACACTACTCCACTATACTCCATTCCAGTGCACACTATTACACTGCATGCTACTTCAGTGTATACCACTCTACTCTATGATATTTTACTCTATGTAACTACACTGTACCTAACTTTACTTTGTGCGAGTCAACCCTAGAATAGAACACTCTACTGTAAGCCACTCCACTCTATGCCACTCCACTGTACATCAATCCACTCTAGGCTAGTCCACTGTATGCCAATCCACTCAAACATGCTCCACTGTAAGCCACTGCACTGTACACCACTACACTCTATGCCAATCGACTCTACACTATCTTACTGTACACAACTCCACTATACACAACTCCCCTCAATGCTATTTCACTCTATGCCACTCCACTCTAAGCCACTTCACTGTATATCATTGTCACTGTATATCATTGTAATATGTGGTACTCCACTGTACGAAACTGCACTCTATGCCATTCTACGTAACTCGGCTCTATGCCACTCTAGTCTATGCCATTGCACTCTATGCTAGTCCCCTCTATATTACTCCACTCTACACTATACCACTGTGCGCAACTCCACTCTCTCCACTACACTCTATGCTATTTCACTCCATGCCACTCCACTCTACACCAATACACTCTATGACACTCAACTGAATAACACCACACTATATGCTATTCTACTTTTGTGACAGCACAGTGCTTGATGGACTGGTCAGTTATAGTTAATGCAGTCTGACTTTCCTAGATAATCTTAACTTGTACACTTTATCTCCAAGAACACATAATTGACGATTTGTACCTTTTTTGGCAAAGGATGCCTCACTCTTTTGGGCATTTCTCTCTGTCTAAGCCACTCAGTTCTTCCCTGTACTGTTTTGTGTCCTGAATTGATACTGACACCTCTGACGAAAATGATTTTACCCCTGTCATGTTATATTATCCAAAGAGACCCACCAGTACTTGAAACTGTATTTCTGCATATATTTTCAATCCATCCACATTGTATGACACCAACATTAATATGAGAGACTTGCTTATTTTCTTTATTTTAATCTTGTCCCTGTTTCACTTGTTTGGATGTAACACAAAATTGTATGGCTTATATCTTTGGCTTGGGTACTTAACTCTTTACCTACTGGTAAGATAACTACCTCTAACTTCATATGTGCGTTCCTTCTGAAATGGATTGGTTAGTTCCCTTTTTAACTTTGATGCAGCTAAAACAGATTTAACTATTTGTCACTACTCAATGATTTCGAATTTTGGTGATACTTGTATCTCTTACTATAAGCACTCATACTTTTGTGCACATTATATGCATATATAAATAATGGTGCAATAATGATACAATTTATTCTGCTTCTTCACAAAAGAATTCAAGTTGAAAAGACCATAGCTAGTCTCCATAATTATAAAACTGAGCACACAATCTCTCCATGCTCTCCTAAAACCAAACACTACATATGATGTACATGTGTATGTGTTGATATCTGTGTCTTTGTTACTGACCTTTGTGTATGAGTGTGTGTATGTGTAAATTAAAGTATTGCTGTGGTCTGTGTCACTGTTTGTGAAGGAATGTGATTGTGTGTACAAAAAAGTGTCAGTTTTTTGTGTGATCACCTCTCCACCTATTGTTGGATTTTCTTGTTGGTGTATGGACTCTGAACACTGGGGCTCTGCCGTCTAGCGGCTAGTGTATCTGCTCTAACCCCTAATACATATGTACAATGGACTAATCCATGATTGGCATATTTAATTTTCCTATAATTTCCTAGCCTTGTTTGTCTAGGGCCTGCAAATTAAATAACACAAGTGGACTGTGGCACTCTTTGTGCTGCCACTAAAGTGACCATGTAAACAAGGCTCTAGGCCTGCCACCACAGCCTAGCATAACAGTTTTAGTTTTATAATCCCCCTTTAGCAGGTCTAATTATTCATTTTTAATAAAGAAAGGTCATCCCTAACATAGGCTCTAAATGTTAATGGGGCAGGGTGCATAGCATTTCAAAAGTAGGACATGTGTTCCTAAGGCCTACATGTCCTGGCAATGACAAATCTCCAAAGTAATTTTGTAATGCAGCAAGGCTGGCTTGCCCATATTAAAGCATTGTGTTACATTATAATATCTTACAATGCATAACTTCAGTTTGGCAACAGCTAAAACCACGGTTCAGGGACTCAACCTAATATAAGGTTAACATTCACTCTGATGGTGTAGTTGGATTTTAAATAGTCCTGGACCAAATGTTTGTTACACCGGAGTAACCAGAGTAATATTGGTAATTCTGTGTTACACTTTGATACAGAATTGCAGATAATTATGTGATTAATCTTTAGAGTAATTTAGGGTAAAAAAGTTCACCACTCAGTGTTTGTGTTTTGCAGCATGTAGCTCTGTTTCTTAGAGCAAAATGTATTGCCGCTTCAATTGTAAATGTGAGGGTGCATTTTTCAATAAGGATCTTATATTTTAGAAAAAAGGTTTTAAAATCCTAACATGGAAGAGTGATCTTTGTGACTTTACCATGTTGGAGTTTTCATACCTTAGATGTAGAAAGCCTCAAATTTGCCACCAATGCCGATGCTTCCACTGAGCTCCTGCACTTCAGTCAGCCAACAAAGGTGAGATTATCTTTGGATACAGCTGGCACCTCAACCCACTGACAGCTCATATTATGAAGATGTTCTCCAAGAAAAAGTCTATGTCCAAAGGCAAACTTACCACCTGCCAAATGTGGTCCCTGTATCTGACCAGTGCTTCATCGCAGTTGGCCATAACTGTTGCATTTGACCCAGTCTGGTGCAACCACACATCCATGGTTGATGTTTTGTGCTTTTTTGGTGGTAGAAGCCCCTAAAACGTTTGGAAAATCACATCTCTGGCCTCAGATTTGTGTTGTCTTGATGTTTATTTATTTAAAGATTATAATTGCATACTATATTTATAAATTGGGATGGGATTTTGATTGTGTGGTGCCTTTTACTTTTTAACTGTTTGGTACTGATAAATACTACACACATTTCTCTCAAGTTAATCCAGCCTGTTCTGTTTTAATCTACCAATGGGTGAGGTCATGTTTAAATTACTATGTCCTAGCTTGATCTATTAAGAAATAGTTGCACTATTATTTGCAGGAGACTACCATTTACTTCAACTAATAATCCACTTTCTCACAGTGTAGGTTAATGTGTTTGTTTCGGTTGCTGTGTGTTTGTGGCTCTGTGTATGTTAGTGTGTGGGGGCTATTATGTGTATGCATTACATGAATGTAGCACTATAAATGTTTGTGTGTGCATGTGTGTGTATTTTCTTTTGTTTCTGTGTATGTGTGCATAGCAGTAGTGTTAGACCTGAGGTCCTTGGTGTGGTGCTTGGTGTTGTCTTTCCCCAAACCTTTCATCTTTAAACCTTCTGTTTTCACAATTTGTTTTAGTAGGCATTAGAGTGTGATGTACTTTCCCACTACTTACCAGTGCTAAAGTGATTGTGCTCTCTCTTTCAACATGGCAAACTTGGCCTACACCTGATTGGCACATATAATTTACTTGTAAGTCCCTAGTAAATGGTGCTACATGGTATCCAGGGCCAAATGCTACTAATGGCCTGAAGCACTCATTGAGCCATCCACTAAAGTACCACTTTAAAGCTTGTCTTCGGCCTGCCACTGCAGCCTGTAGTGAAGTTTTAAAATGTCAGTTTGACTAACCAAAGGAACTTTTCTTCGAAATGTTGTCTAACTATCAAGGTTAGTTGGGGTGGCCCAATCCACCCTGTGTATGGACCCATGCTGCATTGCCGTTGGTCTTATATGTGTCTTTGCCCTCATCTAATGCAATCAAATAGCCACAGGTGGCACGTTGACCTTTTCAGATATATTCTGCACAAAAAGATTGAAATTCATAACTCATTTTGGTGTCATTTTGTTAATCATTAAAATGGAGGGTAATACTTTACACATTGCCTCTAAGTTGAGCTTTTGTGCCAGAGGATTGAGCACATGTTAATTTAGGGGGTCATTCCAACCCTAGCGGTAAAAGCTGCTTACCGCTGTCAGAAGACCGCCAACATACCGCCGCGGCCGCGGTACACCACCACGGTCATGCTGACCCACAACAGGCAATCTGCCAAAATACAGACATCCACAAAAGTCCGCCACACCAAAGGCCAGCGAGAAACTGGCGATGACCAAACCTCAACCATCACGCCAACAGAAATACACCCACACTATCACGACACACAAATCCACGCAGCGGTCTTTCAACCGCGGTATTCTATTGGCGGTACACACCGCCGCGCTCAAAATACACGCGCACTTAGAAAACACAGCCACATTGGACAATTCGAAACACACACACCTGATACACATACACACACCACTCCCACACACCCAATTAAATATAAAACACAGACCCACATCACCCACAAATCTCCACTCCTAGAGAATCGGGACCACTAACAGAGAAATAGAGAACCGAGCACCCAGACGCGCATATTACATTCACCCAGCAATATTACCACGACCTTCACACAACACACCAATACACATCACCACACTTAGCACCACACAATCCACCCCACACATCACCCACACCACCCCATGGCACCGCAAAGACACCCCAGGTTTTCTGTGGATGAACTCAGGGTCATGGTGGAGGAAATTGTACGGGTAGAGCCACAGCTCTTCGGGACACAGGTGCAGCACACCACCATTGCCAGGAAGATGGAGCTATGGAGCAGAATAGTCGACAGGGTCAACGCTGTGGGACAGCACCCAAGAAATAGGGACGACATCAGGAAGCGGTGGAACGACCTACGGGGGAAGGTGCGTTCAATGGTATCCAGGCACAACATCGCGGTGCAGCGGACTGGCGGCGGACCCCCACCTCCTCCCCCAGAATTTACAACATGGGAGGAGCAGGTCTTGGCGATCCTGTATCCTGAGGGCCTCTCAGGAGTATCTGGAGGAATGGACTCTGGTAAGTCTCATCTTCACTACTTCATCCCCCCCACCCCACCAGCATGCCAACTCATACCCCCACCCTCACCCTCACCCCCATCACACCTACTCCTTGCAAATGTCTCACCATCACAACCCACCCATCCCAACCCCAAGCCCTGCATGCGACCACAAAGCATGGACACCCATCACCAAAGCATGCCCACGGCACATCCCCATCCCCCCCCAAACCACCGTCACAAAAGCCCCCACACAGGAATGCCAGCACTGGGGTACACGGGCATCCACCCATTGCACGCTATGGCACATACAGATGCAATAACCATCCATTTATACCCCTGCAGGACCCCAACGCCACGTCACCGCGCAGGAGGGTCCACAAATGTCCACCCCCAGAAGAGGCCCACAGTGATGACAGCACCTCTGTCGACCTGGATCTAGATGACCAGCCCGGCCCATCGGGGAACTCGGGACAGTCGGTTCCCCTCAGACAGCCACAGGCCACAGCAGACCTTCCCCCCTCTGGGAACACCAGCACAGCACCCACCCAGCGGGCCCATCCCTCTGTCCCCAGGACACGTCAATTAGCGGTGTGTCCACCACTACAGGGCACCCAGGTTAACACACCACCCCAACAACAACAGGGACCTGGGGGCAGTGGTAGTGGACACACGGTCCAGGGGACAGAGGCCCAGGGAAACAGGGGAACTGGGAGGGCTGCAGTTCGACAGGGGGGGGACAGGCCAAGGGAACCCACTCTCCACAAGGCCCTCTCCTCCATCATGGGAGCCTACCATCAGTTCCACCCTGGGCACCATTGTAGGGGCTCTGAATCAGGTAGTCACCACATTGCGGGACACTGTGGCACCACAAAGGGCCCATGACACTAGCATGGACCAAGAACTGCCTACCACCTCTGCCGGCGCTAGTGGACAGGAGGCCCCGCCACAGGACCAACAGGCCACCAGCACCCCACCCCCTGCAGAAGGAGAACCACCCTGAAAGCGGGCCCTGAGATCCAGGAAGAAGACAGAGTAAGATGCCAAGACCCCCGCCAGGAAAGGATACCTCCCTGATTGTCATCCCACTGTCCCACATTGTCACCCTGTCCATCCTTAAACTGCCCCTGCTCCACTTCCCACAGCCATTTGGACAATGCACCTGTGAAACAAATATTCTGGACTCTGCCATGGACAATCCTCCACCATCACCCCTCAACGATTTGCAACCACTGTGAGAAGGTAGCCTCTTTCTAGCCTTGTTACCCCCACTTTTGGCCTGTTTGTGAGTGTATGTCAGGATGTTTGTCACTGTTTTCACTGTCTCACTGGGATCCTGATGGCTAGGCCCCAGTGCTCATGGTGAAAACACTATGTTTTCAGTATGTTTGTTATGTGTCACTGGGACCCTGCTGGTCAGGACCCCAGTGCTCATAAGGTTGTGGCCTATATGTATGTGTCACTGGGACCCTGTCACACAGGGCCCCAGTGCTCATAGGTGTGCATGTATGTGTTCCCTGTGTGGTGCCTAACTGTCTCACTGAGGCTCTGCTAATCAGAACCTCAGTGGTTATGCTCTCTCATTTCTTTCCAAATTGTCACTGACAGGCTAGTGACCATTTTTACCAATTTACATTGGCTTACTGGAACACCCTTATAATTCCCTAGTATATGGTACTGAGGTACCCAGGGTATTGGGGTTCCAGGAGATCCCTATGGGCTGCAGCATTTCTTTTGCCACCCATAGGGAGCTCTGACAATTCTTACACAGGCCTGCCACTGCAGCCTGAGTGAAATAACGTCCACGTTATTTCACAGCCATCTTACACTGCACTTAAGTAACTTATAAGTCACCTATATGTCTAACCTTTACCTGGTAAAGGTTAGGTGCAAAGTTACTTAGTGTGAGGGCACCCTGGCACTAGCCAAGGTGCCCCCACATTGTTCAGAGCCAATTCACTGAACTTTGTGAGTGCGGGGACACCATTACACGCGTGCACTACATATAGGTCACTACCTATATGTAGCTTCACCATGGTAACTCCGAATATGGCCATGTAACATGTCTATGATCATGGAATTGCCCCCTCTATGCCATCCTGGCATTGTTGGTACAATTCCATGATCCCAGTGGTCTGTAGCACAGACCCTGGTACTGCCAGACTGCCCTTCCTGGGGTTTCTCTGCAGCTGCTGCTGCCAACCCCTCAGACAGGCAGCTGCCCTCCTGGGGTCCAGCCAGGCCTGGCCCAGGATGGCAGAACAAAGAACTTCCTCTGAGAGAGGGTGTGACACCCTCTCCCTTTGGAAAATGGTGTGAAGGCAGGGGAGGAGTAGCCTCCCCCAGCCTCTGGAAATGCTTTGTTGGGCACAGATGTGCCCAATTCTGCATAAGCCAGTCTACACCGGTTCAGGGACCCCTTAGCCCCTGCTCTGGCGCGAAACTGGACAAAGGAAAGGGGAGTGACCACTCCCCTGACCTGCACCTCCCCTAGGAGGTGTCCAGAGCTCCTCCAGTGTGCTCCAGACCTCTGCCATCTTGGAAACAGAGGTGCTGCTGGCACACTGGACTGCTCTGAGTGGCCAGTGCCACCAGGTGACATCAGAGACTCCTGCTGATAGGCTCCTTCAGGTGTTAGTAGCCTTTCCTCTCTCCTAGGTAGCCAAACCCTCTTTTCTGGCTATTTAGGGTCTCTGTCTCTGGGGAAACTTTAGATAACGAATGCATGAGCTCAGCCGAGTTCCTCTGCATCTCCCTCTTCACCTTCTGATAAGGAATCGACCGCTGACCGCGCTGGAAGCCTGCAAACCTGCAACATAGTAGCAAAGACGACTACTGCAACTCTGTAACGCTGATCCTGCCGCCTTCTCGACTGTTTTCCTGCTTGTGCATGCTGTGGGGGTAGTCTGCCTCCTCTCTGCACCAGAAGCTCCGAAGAAATCTCCCGTGGGTCGACGGAATCTTCCCCCTGCAACCGCAGGCACCAAAAAGCTGCATTACCGGTCCCTTGGGTCTCCTCTCAGCACGACGAGCGAGGTCCCTCGAATCCAGCGACACCGTCCAAGTGACCCCCACAGTCCAGTGACTCTTCAGCCCAAGTTTGGTGGAGGTAAGTCCTTGCCTCACCTCGCTGGGCTGCATTGCTGGGAACCGCGACTTTGCAAGCTACTCCGGCCCCTGTGCACTTCCAGCGGAAAACCTTTGTGCACAGCCAAGCCTGGGTCCACGGCACTGTAACCTGCATTGCACGACTTTCTAAGTTGGTCTCCGGCGACGTGGGACTCCTTTGTGCAACTTCGGCGAGCACCGTTTCACGCATCCTCGTAGTGCCTGTTTCTGGTACTTCTGCGGGTGCTACCTGCTTCAGTGAGGGCTCTTTGTCTTGCTCGACGTCCCCTCTCTCTGCAGGTCCAATTTGGGACCTTCTGGTCCCTCCTGGGCCCCAGCTGCGTCCAAAAATGCCAAACGCACGATTTGCGTGTAGCAAGGCTTGTTGGCGTCCATCCGGCGGGACAACACTTTTGCACAACTCTCCAAGGCGTGGGGGATCCATCCTCCAAAGGGGAAGTCTCTAGCCCTTGTCGTTCCTGCAGTATTTACAGTTCTTCAGCCTAGTAAGAGCTTCTTTGCACCAACCGCTGGCATTTCTTGGGCATCTGCCCATCTCCGAGCTGCTTGTGACTTTTGGACTTGGTCCCCTTGTTCCACAGGTACCCTCAGACAGGAATCCATCGTTGTTGCATTGCTGATTTGTGTTTTCCTTGCATTCTCCCTCTAACACGACTATTTTGTCCTTAGGGGAACTTTGGTGCACTTTGCACTCACTTTTCAGGGTCTTGGGGAGGGTTATTTTGCTAACTCTCACTATTTTCTAATAGTCCCAGCGACCCTCTACAAGGTCACATAGGTTTGGGGTCCATTTGTGGTTCGCATTCCACTTCTGGAGTATATGGTTTGTGTTGCCCCTATCCCTATGTTTCCCCATTGCATCCTATTGTAACTATACATTGTTTGCACTGTTTTCTAAGACTATACTGCATATTTTTGCTATTGTGTATATATATCTTGTGTATATTTCCTATCCTCTCACTGAGGGTACACTCTAAGATACTTTGGCATATTGTCATAAAAATAAAGTACCTTTATTTTTAGTATAACTGTGTATTGTGTTTTCTTATGATATTGTGCATATGACACTAAGTGGTACTGTAGTAGCTTCACACGTCTCCTAGTTCAGCCTGAGCTGCTTTGCTAAGCTACCATTATCTATCAGCCTAAGCTGCTAGACACCCTATACACTAATAAGGGATAACTGGGCCTGGTGCAAGGTGCAAGTACCCCTTGGTACTCACTACAAGCCAGTCCAGCCTCCTACATTGGTTGTGCAGCGGTGGGATAAGTGCTTTGAGACTACTTACCACTCTTGTCATTGTACTTTTCATAAGAGAAAAATATACAAAACAAGGTCAGTGTATATACACATAGCCAAAAAGTTTTGCATTTCCTCTTTTCACTCTTTTCTAAGTGCTGAAAAGTACTTCTAAACTTTCAAAAAGTTCTTAAAAAGTTTAAAAAAGTTTTTTCTGTCTTTCCAAAAAGTTCTGAAAACTTTTTTCTCTTTGTCTATCACTTTAACTCTCTCTAAAAAATGTCTGGCACAGGCCAAAAAGTTGAACTGTCCAAACTTGCATGTGATCACCTTAGCTGGAAAGGAGCAAGGAGTCTCTGCATAGAGAGAGGTTTGAGTGTAGGGAAGAATCCTTCCTTAGAACTGTTAATTAATATGCTTAGAGTACAAGATAAGGCCATAAGTGCCCAATCTGTAGAAAAAGTAGCTAATGGTTCTCAATCTGATCCAGGGACTCCCCCAGGAAAAGGTTCAGGAAAGAAACTTCTCAGCCTGCCCATTACTAGACAGTCTAGCATAGTTGGTACAGAGGTTGAATCACATCATACTGATGATGTGCTCTCACATTATGCTGGTAGCCAAGCTGTTAGGGTGCCCTCTGTAAGGGACAGGTCTCCTTCTGTTCATTCCCATCATACCTCTGTATCTAGAAATGTCCCTCCCACCCACCCTGATGACAGATTGTTAGAAAGGGAGCTCAATAGATTGAGAGTGGAACAAACCAGACTGAAGCTCAAGAAGCAACAGCTGGATTTGGATAGACAGTCTTTAGAATTAGAGAAGGAAAGACAGAAGTTGGGTTTAGATACCCATGGTGGCAGCAGCAGTATTCCCCATAGTCATCCTACAAAAGAGCATGATTCCAGGAATCTGCACAAGATAGTTCCCCCTTATAAGGAGGGGGATGACATTAACAAGTGGTTTGCTGCACTTGAGAGGGCCTGTGTGGTACAGGATGTCCCTCAAAGGCAGTGGGCTGCTATCCTATGGCTATCATTTAGTGGAAAAGGTAGGGATAGGCTCCTTACTGTGAAAGAAAATGATGCCAATAACTTTACAGTTCTTAAGAATGCACTCCTGGATGGTTATGGCTTAACCACTGAACAGTACAGGATAAAGTTCAGAGAGACCAAAAAGGAGTCTTCACAAGACTGGGTTGATTTCATTGACCATTCAGTGAAGGCCTTGGAGGGGTGGTTACATGGCAGTAAAGTTACTGATTATGAAAGCCTGTATAACACAATCCTGAGAGAGCATATACTTAATAATTGTGTGTCTGATTTGTTGCACCAGTACCTGGTAGACTCTGATCTGACCTCTCCCCAAGAATTGGGAAAGAAGGCAGACAAATGGGTCAGAACAAGGGTGAACAGAAAAGTTCATACAGGGGGTGACAAAGATGGCAATAAGAAGAAAGATGGTGAAAAATCTCAAGATAAGCATGGGGATAAGGGTAAAACCAAAGATCCCACTTCAAATCTTAAACACTCTTCAGAGGGTGGGGATAAAACAAATTCTTCCTCTTCTTCCCAACCTGCACACATTAAAAAGCCTTGGTGCTTTGTGTATAAAAATAGAGGCCATAGGCCAGGGGATAAGTCCTGTCCAGGTAAACCCCCTGAGCCTACCACCACTAATACATCAAGCTCTAGTGCCCCTAGCAGTAGTGGTACTAGTGGTGGGACTGCTGGCAACAGTCAAGCAAAGGGTGTAGTTGGGTTCACTTATGGGTCCATAGTGGAAACTGATGTCATCAGTCCCAAGACAGTTTCTGTCACACCTAGTGGCATTGGCCTTGCCACACTGGCTGCTTGTCCCCTTACAATGGATAAGTACAGGCAGACAGTTTCAATAAATGGTGTTGAGGCCTTGGCCTACAGGGACACAGGTGCCAGTTTCACTTTGGTGACTGAAAACCTAGTGCCTCCTGAACAACACATCATTGGACAACAGTATAAGATTATTGATGTCCATAACTCCACTAAGTTTCTTCCCTTAGCTATAATTCAGTTTAGTTGGGGTGGAGTTACTGGCCCTAAGCAGGTGGTGGTATCACCTAGCTTACCTGTAGACTGTCTCTTAGGTAATGACCTAGAGGCCTCAGGTTGGGCTGATGTAGAGTTTTATGCCCATGCAGCCATGCTGGGCATCCCTGAGGAATTGTTCCCTCTCATTTCAAGTGAAATGAAAAAGCAAAGGAGAGAAGGCCTGAAAACTCAGGATCCCTCTCCATCAACAGGTAAAAAGGGTATCACAGTATCCCCTAACCACCCTACCATTCAGGATACTATTCCTGTGGTGGGAGAAACCTCTCCTGGGGTGGCACCTGTTCCAAGGGAATCATCAGCTGGCAAAGCTGGACTCCCTGAGGTGGAAGTACCTCTCTGTGGGATAACTAACATTGGTGAGAAAAACAGCACCATTTTAGTTAACATGGAGCATCCCTCCAACCCTCCCAGAGAAACTTTAGTGCAGAAACCCTGCACTACCTCACAACACTTAGGACAGCATCCCTGCCCTAGTGTGGAGCTCATAGGACAGCATCCCTGCCCTGCTCCAACTCAAGAGAAACAGCATCCCTGTTCTCTCTTCCAGCCAGATGGACAAAGTTTTTGCCCAGCTATGGCTTTTCTGAGACAGCATCCCTGTCTGGCATTTCCATCACTACAAATAGGTTCAGTGGACAATTCCCACTGCTCTAACCTAAAACTTACTGATAGAAACTCTGAAAATACATCTTCACATTGTTGCTTAGCTAAAAAACTTCAAACAGGGTGGTTTACATCCCCACAGGGAAGTAACCATAGAGTGGATGATAAAGGGAGTAACCAGTCTATTGCAGAGCTACTCTCTACTTATCACCACTTAGACAATAAAGTCTCAACTGGCCAAGGTTAGCCTTATTGTCCTTCGTTTGGGGGGGGTTGTGTGAGAAGGTAGCCTCTTTCTAGCCTTGTTACCCCCACTTTTGGCCTGTTTGTGAGTGTATGTCAGGATGTTTGTCACTGTTTTCACTGTCTCACTGGGATCCTGATGGCTAGGCCCCAGTGCTCATGGTGAAAACACTATGTTTTCAGTATGTTTGTTATGTGTCACTGGGACCCTGCTGGTCAGGACCCCAGTGCTCATAAGGTTGTGGCCTATATGTATGTGTCACTGGGACCCTGTCACACAGGGCCCCAGTGCTCATAGGTGTGCATGTATGTGTTCCCTGTGTGGTGCCTAACTGTCTCACTGAGGCTCTGCTAATCAGAACCTCAGTGGTTATGCTCTCTCATTTCTTTCCAAATTGTCACTGACAGGCTAGTGACCATTTTTACCAATTTACATTGGCTTACTGGAACACCCTTATAATTCCCTAGTATATGGTACTGAGGTACCCAGGGTATTGGGGTTCCAGGAGATCCCTATGGGCTGCAGCATTTCTTTTGCCACCCATAGGGAGCTCTGACAATTCTTACACAGGCCTGCCACTGCAGCCTGAGTGAAATAACGTCCACGTTATTTCACAGCCATCTTACACTGCACTTAAGTAACTTATAAGTCACCTATATGTCTAACCTTTACCTGGTAAAGGTTAGGTGCAAAGTTACTTAGTGTGAGGGCACCCTGGCACTAGCCAAGGTGCCCCCACATTGTTCAGAGCCAATTCACTGAACTTTGTGAGTGCGGGGACACCATTACACGCGTGCACTACATATAGGTCACTACCTATATGTAGCTTCACCATGGTAACTCCGAATATGGCCATGTAACATGTCTATGATCATGGAATTGCCCCCTCTATGCCATCCTGGCATTGTTGGTACAATTCCATGATCCCAGTGGTCTGTAGCACAGACCCTGGTACTGCCAGACTGCCCTTCCTGGGGTTTCTCTGCAGCTGCTGCTGCTGCCAACCCCTCAGACAGGCAGCTGCCCTCCTGGGGTCCAGCCAGGCCTGGCCCAGGATGGCAGAACAAAGAACTTCCTCTGAGAGAGGGTGTGACACCCTCTCCCTTTGGAAAATGGTGTGAAGGCAGGGGAGGAGTAGCCTCCCCCAGCCTCTGGAAATGCTTTGTTGGGCACAGATGTGCCCAATTCTGCATAAGCCAGTCTACACCGGTTCAGGGACCCCTTAGCCCCTGCTCTGGCGCGAAACTGGACAAAGTAAAGGGGAGTGACCACTCCCCTGACCTGCACCTCCCCTGGGAGGTGTCCAGAGCTCCTCCAGTGTGCTCCAGACCTCTGCCATCTTGGAAACAGAGGTGCTGCTGGCACACTGGACTGCTCTGAGTGGCCAGTGCCACCAGGTGACGTCAGAGACTCCTGCTGATAGGCTCCTTCAGGTGTTAGTAGCCTTTCCTCTCTCCTAGGTAGCCAAACCCTCTTTTCTGGCTATTTAGGGTCTCTGTCTCTGGGGAAACTTTAGATAACGAATGCATGAGCTCAGCCGAGTTCCTCTGCATCTCCCTCTTCACCTTCTGATAAGGAATCGACCGCTGACCGCGCTGGAAGCCTGCAAACCTGCAACATAGTAGCAAAGACGACTACTGCAACTCTGTAACGCTGATCCTGCCGCCTTCTCGACTGTTTTCCTGCTTGTGCATGCTGTGGGGGTAGTCTGCCTCCTCTCTGCACCAGAAGCTCCGAAGAAATCTCCCGTGGGTCGACGGAATCTTCCCCCTGCAACCGCAGGCACCAAAAAGCTGCATTACCGGTCCCTTGGGTCTCCTCTCAGCATGACGAGCGAGGTCCCTCGAATCCAGCAACACCGTCCAAGTGACCCCCACAGTCCAGTGACTCTTCAGCCCAAGTTTGGTGGAGGTAAGTCCTTGCCTCACCTTGCTGGGCTGCATTGCTGGGAACCGCGACTTTGCAAGCTACTCCGGCCCCTGTGCACTTCCGGCGGAAATCCTTTGTGCACAGCCAAGCCTGGGTCCACGGCACTCTAACCTGCATTGCACGACTTTCTAAGTTGGTCTCCGGCGACGTGGGACTCCTTTGTGCAACTTCGGCGAGCACCGTTTCACGCATCCTTGTAGTGCCTGTTTCTGGCACTTCTCCGGGTGCTACCTGCTTCAGTGAGGGCTCTTTGTCTTGCTCGACGTCCCCTCTCTCTGCAGGTCCAATTTGCAACCTTCTGGTCGCTCCTGGGCCCCAGCTGCGTCCAAAAACATCAAACGCACGATTTGCGTGTAGCAAGGCTTGTTGGCGTCCATCCGGCGGGAAAACACTTCTGCACGACTCTCCAAGGCGTGGGGGATCCATCCTCCAAAGGGGAAGTCTCTAGCCCTTGTCGTTCCTGCAGTATTCACAGTTCTTCAGCCTAGTAAGAGCTTCTTTGCACCAACCGCTGGCATTTCTTGGGCATCTGCCCATCTCCGAGCTGCTTGTGACTTTTGGACTTGGTCCCCTTGTTCCACAGGTACCCTCAGACAGGAATCCATCGTTGTTGCATTGCTGATTTGTGTTTTCCTTGCATTCTCCCTCTAACACGACTATTTTGTCCTTAGGGGAACTTTGGTGCACTTTGCACTCACTTTTCAGGGTCTTGGGGAGGGTTATTTTGCTAACTCTCACTATTTTCTAATAGTCCGAGCGACCCTCTACAAGGTCACATAGGTTTGGGGTCCATTCGTGGTTCGCATTCCACTTCTGGAGTATATGGTTTGTGTTGCCCCTATCCCTATGTTTCCCCATTGCATCCTATTGTAACTATACATTGTTTGCACTGTTTTCTAAGACTATACTGCATATTTTTGCTATTGTGTATATATATCTTGTGTATATTTCCTATCCTCTCACTGAGGGTACACTCTAAGATACTTTGGCATATTGTCATATAAATAAAGTACCTTTATTTTTAGTATAACTGTGTATTGTGTTTTCTTATGATATTGTGCATATGACACTAAGTGGTACTGTAGTAGCTTCACACGTCTCCTAGTTCAGCCTGAGCTGCTTTGCTAAGCTACCATTATCTATCAGCCTAAGCTGCTAGACACCCTATACACTAATAAGGGATAACTGGGCCTGGTGCAAGGTGCAAGTACCCCTTGGTACTCACTACAAGCCAGTCCAGCCTCCTACAACCACCCACCAATATAGAGCACTGTAATAAACACAGTTATTGCACAAAACAATCAGGAGTCTGGCTGTGATTTTGTACAAATGTATTACACATTACCGTGCCAAAATGCTTATTTACATTGTGATGCCAACATACCACTGTCACACAGCTGAAGTCCATGGGGAAACAAAGCAGATGTCACGCAGTGGGGACCACATCTCTGAAATCGGAAGGGAAAGTCACAACTCAGTTACCATACACTGGGGGAAAAGGACAGACAGTAGAGAGGTAGTAGTGTTTAAGTATATGCAATATGCCGGTGTGTATTCTTACCTGTGTGTCATTGAAAATACTGCTGTATTACTGTGTTCCTGTTGTCTATGCCGTCTTCTTCGGATTCCTCGTCTTCACTCTCCACAGGCTCCACAGCTGCTATAACACCACCATCTGGACCATCCTCCTGCAGAAAAGGCACCTGTCATAGCAAAGCCAGGTTGTGAAGCATACAGCAGGCCACGATGATCTGGCACACCTTCTTTGGTGAGTAGAATAGGGATCTGCCTGTCATATGGAGGCAGCGGAACCTGGCCTTCAGGAGGCCGAAGGTCCGCTCGATCACCCTCCTAGTTCGCCCATGGGCCTCATTGTACCGTTCCTCTGCCCTTGTCCTGGGATTCCTCACTGGAGTCAGTAGCCATGACAGGTTGGGTTAACCAGAGTCACAAATTAGCCACACGCATTGCCTCTGGAGTAGACCCATCACGTAAGGGATGCAGCTATTCCGCATGATGTACGCGTCATGCACTGAGCCAGGTAACTTGGCATTAACATGGGGGATGTACTGGTCTGCCAAACACACCATCTGTACATTCATCGAATGATAACTCTTCCTGTTTCTGTACACCTGTTCACTCCTCTGTGGGGGAACCAAAGCCACATGGGTCCCATCAATGGCACCTATGATGTTGGGGATATGTCCAAGGGCATAGAAATCACCCTTCACTGTAGGTAAATCCCCCACCTCAGGGAAAACGATGTAGCTCCGCATGTGTTTCAGCAGGGCAGACAACACTCTGGACAACACCTTGGAAAACATAGGCTGGGACATCCCTGATGATATGGCCACTGTTGTTTGAAATGACCCACTTGCAAAGAAATGGAGCACTGACAGCACCTGCACTTGAGGGGGGATCCCTGTGGGTTGGCGGATTGGTGACATCAGGTCTGGCTCCAGCTGGGCACACAGTTCATGAATAGTGGCTCGGTCAAGCCTGTATGTCAGAATGACATGTCTTTCCTCCATTGTCGACAGGTCCACCAGCGGTCTGTACACGGGAAGATTCCGCCATCTCCTCGCATGTCCCAGCAGGCGGTGCCTATGAAGGACAACAGCGAACACAGAGTCAATCAACCCACAGGTCCGTAACCACAGCTTGCACATAACACGATTCTCAATCCATTGAATGGTTTGTATGAGTGTTGATGCAAGGCCTAGGTATGTGTGACGCAGTAGAAAGTAAGCCATGTGGGCCCCTGAAATGGCGGCTGCCTGACCTGTGAAGTGCGACAATGGGATGTGAGGTAACTGCGCTGGTGTGGCACACCGTGGCGGTAGGCGGTCGAAGACCGCGGCGCTAAGCAGCATTGGTTAACATTGGACCCTATGGGTCTCAGGAGCCAATGACGATGTGCGCCGGCGGTCGCGGTACGCACCGCCGCGGGTGTGGCCGCCATTTTATATCTGCTTAATCACTCGATACCTGATCTTCGACAGGAGAGGACCTACACTGCAAGTGCTGCTGTGACCTCGGTCTGGAAGAGACAATGGCTCATGCGACTGGGGAAAGGGCCCCTGCCTTCACTGCTCAGGAATTGGAGAAACTTGTGGATGGGGTCCTCCCCCAGTACGCGCTACTCTACGGTCCTCCAGACCAACAGGTAAGTACACTGGGACCATGCTTGGTGGGCAATGCCTGTGTTGAGTGGGGTGGATGAAAGATGGTGGGGAGGGGAGCGATTGAGGCATGCATCAAACGACGGTGAGAGCATGTGCCACATGGCAAGGGTAGGGATGGGGGGGGCACTCGCATTGAGCGTGCAGAAGGTGATGACTATTTTTCTCCCCCTGTACATTTCACATAGGTCAGCGCCCACCAGAAGATCGATATTTGGCGTGCCATCGCCAAGGACGTACGGACCCTGGGGGTCCACACAGACGGGGCACCCACTGCCGGAAGAGATGGGAGGACATCCGCCGCTGGAGCAGGAAGACGGCGGAGGCTCAGCTGGGGATGGCCTCCCAACGTGGGAGGGGTGCCAGTTGGACTTTGACCCCCCTGATGTCCCGGATCCTGGCGGTGGCCTACCCCGATTTGGATGGGTGCGTGAGGACATCACAGCAGACACAAGGGGGTGAGTACACTCTCATCCTGGTGACTTTGCGCGCAGTGAGGGTGTCTGGGTGGGGGAGGAGGGCCGTGGGTATCCCTAGGCCAGGGCATTTTCTGTATGCTAGGCTCCTCCGTAAGGCATGGCCCTGTGCCCCCGCCCCCCACCTCTGTAGGGTGCCAAGTACAGCTATTCAGGGCCCTGTGTCATCTATGTGTGCAGATGTCGTCCATAGGCTTGTAAGCCATGTCCCACGGATTGAGTAGTCGACCCACAGTGCGCGGCGTAGTGCAGGGGGCTTCTGTGTCTGTCCTGTCCGCCAACGGTGTCGCCAATGCATGCACTCAACATGTCTTTATTTTCTCCCCCCCCTTTTTTGTGGTCTTCCTGTTCATGTGTGCATTAGCATCATCAGGCGGAGGAGCAGTGGCATTGGAGCACGAGGGAGCTGCATCCCACATGGCCATGGAGGGCCATGCAACGGACTCCAAATTCACCAGTGGGACAGAGGGCGAGGGGAGCTCCACAGCGGGGACTCGGGCAGACATCAGTGACACCAACTCGTCCTCTGAAGGGAGCTCCCTTGTGGTGGCGGCAACATGTGCGCCCCCCGCAACAACAGGTACAGCTGCCACCCACCGCACCAGCACCGCCCTCCCAGAAGCCCCTCAGCGTTTGCCCTGTGCCCGCTCACCCAGGAATGTGGGCATCTCCTTCGCCCCAGGCACCTCAGGCCCTGCCCCAGTCACCCCTGCTGCCCTCAGTGAGGAGATCATTGACCTACTGAGGATGCTCACTGTTGGGCAGTCTACCATTTTGAATGCCATCCAGGGTGTCGAAAGAGAGGTGCACCAGAGAAATGCATACCTGGAGGGCATTCATTCTGGTCAGGCTGCCCTTCAGCGATCGTTCCAGACTCTGGCCTCAGCACTGATGGCAGCCATTGTCCCTGTCTCTAGCCTCCCCCCTCCAACTTCCTCCACCCATACCCTATCACCTGTACCTCTGCCTATCCCAGACACACCATCAGACCAGCCTGCACACACCTCAACACCCAAGGGAAGCTCAGCCAGACATAAGCACCACACATCACACAGGCATTCACACAAGCAACATCCATATACAGACATACCAACGCCCACTGCCTCCACTGTGTCCCCCTCCTCCTCCCTCCCTGTCACGTCTCCACTCACACCTGCATGCACAACATCTTCAGCCACTACGTCCATCACCAGCACACACACCAGCACCCCCCGCACACGTGCAGTCACCACCCCCACTACCATTTACACGTCCCCTGTGTCCTCTCCCAGTGTGTCTGTGACCCCCCTCTTCCAAGATACACAAACGCAGGCAGCCACCCACCCAACAGCCATCCACCTCACGACAGCCTCCAGCCCAAGCACCTGCACCCAAAGACACCAGACTTAAAACTCCTACAACCGCAACCTCTTCCTCCATTCCCATACCCACTACACCTACCCGTCCCACTGCTCCTAAAAAAGCTTTTCCTGTCCAAACTCAACCTCTTTCCTCCAAGTCCCCCACCCCGTCCATGTCATAGGACTACAGTCAGCACCTCAGCCACGACAAAACCGGCCCCTGTCATCACAGTCTGCCATGGACTGTGGAGTGCCCCACCCTCCAGGGCAGCCAGTTCGGTACGAAGCCAAGGCACGGGCAGCCCACCCCCGGAGAAACATCCCAAGATAGGCAGTGGCCGGCGTGAGAGGGTGAAAACACCAGGGACTAAAACCCCTACCATGGCTGCGGCAGGAAGTGTGGAGACAGCTGGCACACCGCCCAAGGTGGGGAAGGGCCACAGGCGATCAGGGAAGGCTGGGAAGGGCAGCACTCCCGACAACACCGCCATCAGCCCAGCTGGCCAGGAGGGCCCCGCCAGCCCCATCCCAGGTGGGCAGGAGGCCACCAACTGGCCCAGCACTGCAGCCCAGGAGGGCCCCGCCAGCCACAGGACAGGTGGCAAATGACCTACCCGCCATGGCCGGATCCGCTGAACTGGGCCCTTCATCTCAAGCACCGCTGCGCTGGGCCCTTCATCTCAAGCACCGCTGAACTGGGCCCTTCATCTCAAGCACCGCTGCGCTGGGCCCTTCATCTCAAGCACCGCTGCGCTGGGCACCGCCGTCTCAAGCACCGCTGAACTGGGCCCTTCATCTCAAGCACCGCTGAACTGGGCCCTTCATCTCAAGCACCGCTGCGCTGGGCCCTTCATCTCAAGCACCGCTGCGCTGGGCACCGCCGTCTCAAGCACCGCCGTCTCAAGCACCGCTGAACTGGGCCCTTCATCTCAAGCACCGCTGAACTGGGCCCTTCATCTCAAGCACCGCTGCGCTGGGCACCGCCGTCTCAAGCACAGCTGAACTGGGCCCTTCATCTCAAGCACCGCTGCGCTGGGCCCTTCATCTCAAGCACCGCTGCGCTGGGCACCGCCGTCTCAAGCACCGCTGAACTGGGCCCTTCATCTCAAGCACCGCTGCGCTGGGCCCTTCATCTCAAGCACCGCTGCGCTGGGCCCTTCATCTCAAGCACTGCTGAACTGGACCCTTCATCTCAAGCACCGCTGCGCTGGGCCCTTCATCTCAAGCACCGCTGCGCTGGGCACCGCCGTCTCAAGCACCGCTGAACTGGGCCCTTCATCTCAAGCACTGCTGCGCTGGGCCCTTCATCTCAAGCACCGCTGCGCTGGGCACCGCCGTCTCAAGCACCGCTGAACTGGGCCCTTCATCTCAAGCACCGCTGAACTGGGCCCTTCATCTCAAGCACTGCTGCGCTGGGCACCGCCGTCTCAAGCACCGCTGAAGTGTGCCCTTCATCTCAAGCACCGCTGCTCTGGGCCCTTCATCTCAAGCACCGCTGCGCTGGGCCCTTCATCTCAAGCACCGCTGAACTGCACCCTTCATCTCAAGCACCACTGCGCTCGGCCCTTCATCTCAAGCACCGCTGCGCTGGTCACCGCCGTCTCAAGCACCGCTGAACTGGTCCCTTCATCTCAAGCACCGCTGCGCTGGGCCCTTCATCTCAAGCACCGCTGCGCTGGGCACCGCCGTCTCAAGCACCGCTGAACTGGGCACTTCATCTCAAGCACAGCTGAACTGGGCCCTTCATCTCAAGCACCGCTGCGCTGGGCACCGCCGTCTCAAGCATCGCTGAACTGGACCCTTCATCTCAAGCACCGCTGCGCTGGGCCCTTCATCTCAAGCACTGCTGCGCTGGGCACCACCGTCTCAAGCACCGCTGAACTGGGCCCTTCATCTCAAACACCGCTGCCCTGGGAACCGCTGTCTCAAGCACCGCTGAACTGGGCCCTTCATCTCAAGCACCGCTGAACTGGGCCCTTCATCTCAAGCACCGCTGCGCTGGGCACCGCCGGTTCATGCACCGCTGAACTGGGCCCTTCATCTCAAGTACCGCTGACCCATGAGCGGCAGGGGCTGGCCCTCATCTGTGTCGGACAGGGCTGCACGAAGCACTCTGGGCACCAGGCCCCCTCCAGAACTAGTGGAGACTGTTATCCACTTGTGAGACTGTGGCTTTGCACTCCCCAGGATGTAACAGTGGGCAGCCCACCCACTGTCTGGACTTGTGAGACTGTGGCTTTGCACTCCCCAGGATGTAACAGTGGGCAGCCCACCCACTGTCTGGACTTGTGAGACTGTGGCTTTGCACTCCCCAGGATGTAACAGTGGGCAGCCAACCCACTGTCTGCACTTGTGAGACTGTGGCTTTGCACTCCCCAGGATGTAACAGTGGGCAGCCCACCCACTGTCTGGACTTGTGAGACTGTGGCTTTGCACTCCCCAGGATTGAACAGTGGCCATGGAGGCCCCTCGTGGATCTGGCGTCGTGCACTCATCTGGCTGAGGTGCCCCCCCTTCCCTTCCCCCTGAGGTGCCTGTAGTTTTGCTATCTGATGCCCATGCAGTGTTCTCTCGGTTGGAGTCAGGTATCTTGTGTGGGCTTTGCCCATGTGATTTGGGCCCAGTGGTCCACGAACAATGCCTGCTACAATGCTCGGACTTGTACATTTATGTATATAAGAGTTTTTGATGTGTATATATATTTTTTGGGCAGTATTACAATATATTCCAATATTTAGAATCATTTCCTTTAGTATTTGCATTCTTCCGGGGGGTTTGGGGGGTGTCACTCTAATGTGTTGCTATGGATTGATGTGTGTGTTGTAGTGGGTGAGGGTGAGGGTGGGTGTGTCGCGTATGTGTATACCCGTAATAATTTCCCCTCCCCCCTTCCCTGTGTCGTAGGTGCAGTACTCACCGTTGTCTTCTGCGACGGCGTTCGTGCTCCTGGTAGAGGAGTAGGAACACTATCGCTGGGAGTATGTGGAGTTCGGGTTCCATGCTGTCCTGATTCCTCGTGGGCTGTATGGAGGTGAGCGCTTTCCCTTCGAAATGGCTGTTTCCGCCGTGTTTTTATCGGCGGGGCTACCGCCCCGGAAAAGGTGGCGGATTGGTAGGTTGTGATAGAGTGGCCGGTACATTGTCTCCCGCCTGTCTCTTGGCAGTGACCGCCGCGCTGTTTGTTTGTGCCGTCGTGTGTTGTTGTGGCGGACGCTGTTGGCGGTTTCCGCCAGGGTCGGAATTCCATTTTTTTTCCCGCCAGCCTGTTTGCGGTTTGGCTGCAGCTTTAACACCGACCGCCAGGGTTGGAATGACCCCCTTAGTGTCTTCAGTGGTTCACCATGACAAGTATTGTGGTTGTTACCGGAGTGAGGGTTTGATCATCCTCAACCAGTAACCCAATTTCTTACAAGTGATATAGCAGGGTGAGTTTGACTGTACCTCCCTGTGCATACATATGTGCAAATGTTAGGGTTGTTATTCTCTTGTGTGTGCGTGTGTGTGTGTGTGTGTAATTGGAATGATGAATGAGATTATATTAAAAAAAAATATTATTCTATGTATCATGATCTTTTGTTTGTGATTTTCCGAATATGGGGTCCATTTTTTGTTCACCTAATGGTGCTGAATTGATTGTGATCACTGCCATAGTTGAGCCTTTACAGTAATACAATTGCTTTTAACTTATTTTTCAATACATTTAGTGCCACCTAGCACTTCCCTAAGATAGGGCACATCTCATAGTTCCCCCTTCCCATGCTGTGAATTTGTTTGTAGTGCCAAAACAACAATTTGTGATAAAAAACACTATTTTTTGGAATACAACAAATATTGATCCAAATTTTTGGGAAGGGCCACCATCGTAACTTAGACACAGCCCTTCAAACAATAACACGCACCAAATTCACACACCGAATTCAGAATTGAATTGATTGATACTTCTAAAGAGCACTAGTACCCCAGAAACGAGTTGTCCTGGTGCAGAAAACTGATTCAGCAAGTGGACACATTACTGGGGTTAATGATGGATGGGGCAGATGCAATTAAAAAGATCATTAACACTGTTACAGATGAGATTATACATCACATTACCCTTCCCATTATGAAACAGATAACTATGGATGTTGCACTATTAAGGTTTGCCATTTAATTATATTGTCTTTTTAAGTTGTGTTACTTATTAATATAAATATTGTTAGATCAACAATATTGTATTTGGTATGCAAAATATGGTTTGCCTGCCTGTTGTGCAAATTATGATTTGTAGGCTTAGTCATAAAGCCATAATTGGTGAATTTTACTGTTTTTTCACTTTTAATTGATAATGATAACTGCCGGAATCTATGCTTTTTATGTGAATTTCAGATTTTTTATAACATATGTTAAGACCAGTCTTACAATAAACCCTGCCACAACTTAATATTAATTTTAGTTGTATCAGTCAGTAGTGTATTGAACAGGTTTCGCTTACCTATTTTACTTTATGAGTTAGTATCGTTGGTTTAACATGTTAGGTTTACCAGCACTGCTCTTGTTAACACTAGTCTCACAGGTTATGAAGGCTGAATACTGTTTGTTTTCCTTAGTTTCTATTATTTTCTTATTCATAGAGACTCATCAGCAAACAGGTGCAACAATTGGTCAACCCTGTTATGTTATTTCTGGTCACTGGTTCAGTGAGGTTACTTTCAGGTCCCTTGATTTTTTGTGTATTTATAAAAATAAAAAAAATTAAAAAAAAGGGAGCACACTGCCTCACACTCCAGCAAAAAGTTGGCCCCAATGCATCTTGGTAAATGCAGTCAGATTCATTTCACATTATCAAAAGTAATCAAAGTCTTTCACCTTAGTAGGTGCAGCAAGTGCTGTGTATCTCTGGACACGTGTTTCTGGGTTTCGCCCGTCATCAGCAGAGAGCAGCATATTTTGTGGGGTTGCTTGAAATGCCACCAAACGTCTTCTCAGGTTTATGTACCACTCTGATGCGCAGGTGCCTCACCAAGGCTCGTCAGCCCGTTAGCTCAAGGGAGCCATCATTCGACACAGTGCAAAAAAAAAAAAAAAGGGGATCACACTGCCTCACACTCCAGCAAAAAGTTGGCCCCAATGCATCTTGGTAAATGCAGTCAGATTCATTTCACATTATCAAAAGTAATCAAAGTCTTTCACCTTAGTAGGTGCAGCAAGTGCTGTGTATCTCTGGACAAGTGTTTCTGGGTTTCGCCCGTCATCAGCAGAGAGCAGCATATTTTGTGGGGTTGCTTGAAATGCCACCAAACGTCTTCTCAGGTTTATGTACCACTCTGGTGAGCAGGTGCCTCACCAAGGCTCGTCAGCCCGTTAGCTCAAGGGAGCCATCATTCGACACAGTGCAAAAAAAAAAAAAAAGGGGATCACACTGCCTCACACTCCAGCAAAAAGTTGGCCCCAATGCATCTTGGTAAATGCAGTCAGATTCATTTCACATTATCAAAAGTAATCAAAGTCTTTCACCTTAGTAGGTGCAGCAAGTGCTGTGTATCTCTGGACAAGTGTTTCTGGGTTTCGCCCGTCATCAGCAGAGAGCAGCATATTTTGTGGGGTTGCTTGAAATGCCACCAAACGTCTTCTCAGGTTTATGTACCACTCTGGTGCGCAGGTGCCTCACCAAAGCTCGTCAGCCCGTTAGCTCAAGGGAGCCGTCATTCGACACAGTGCAAAAAAAAAAAAAGGCGGCACACTGCCTCACACTCCAGGAAAAAGTTGGCCCCAATGCATCTTGGTAAATGCAGTCAGATTCATTTCACATTATCAAAAGTAATCAAAGTCTTTCACCTTAGTAGGTGCAGCAAGTGCTGTGTATCTCTGGACAAGTGTTTCTGGGTTTCGCCCGTCATCAGCAGAGAGCAGCATATTTTGTGGGGTTGCTTGAAATGCCACCAAACATTCTCTCAGGTTTATGTACCACTCTGATGCGCAGGTGACTCACCAAGGCTCGTCAGCCCGTTAGCTCAAGGGAGCCGTCATTCGACACAGTGCAAAAAAAAAAAAAGGGGAGCACACTGCCTCACACTCCAGCAAAAAGTTGGCCCCAATGCATCTTGGTAAATGCAGTCAGATTCATTTCACATTATCAAAAGTAATCAAAGTCTTTCACCTTAGTAGGTGCAGCAAGTGCTGTGTATCTCTGGACACGTGTTTCTGGGTTTCGCCCGTCATCAGCAGAGAGCAGCATATTTTGTGGGGTTGCTTGAAATGCCACCAAACGTCTTCTCAGGTTTATGTACCACTCTGGTGCGCAGGTGCCTCACCAAGCTTCGTCAGCCCGTTAGCTCAAGGGAGCCGTCATTCGACACAGTGCAAAAAAAAAAAAAGGGAGCACACTGCCTCACACTCCAGCAAAAAGTTGGCCCCAATGCATCTTGGTAAATGCAGTCAGATTCATTTCACATTATCAAAAGTAATCAAAGTCTTTCACCTTAGTAGGTGCAGCAAGTGCTGTGTATCTCTGGACACGTGTTTCTGGGTTTCGCCCGTCATCAGCAGAGAGCAGCATATTTTGTGGGGTTGCTTGAAATGCCACCAAACGTCTTCTCAGGTTTATGTACCACTCTGGTGCGCAGGTGCCTCACCAAGGCTCGTCAGCCCGTTAGCTCAAGGGAGCCGTCATTCGACACTGTGCAAAAAAAAAAAAAAGGGAGCACACTGCCTCACACTCCAGCAAAAAGTTGGCCCCAATGCATCTTGGTAAATTCAGTCAGATTCATTTCACATTATCAAAAGTAATCAAAGTCTTTCACCTTAGTAGGTGCAGCAAGTGCTGTGTATCTCTGGACACGTGTTTCTGGGTTTCGCCCGTCATCAGTAGAGAGCAGCATATTTTGTGGGGTTGCTTGAAATGCCACCAAACCTCTTCTCAGGTTTATGTACCACTCTGGTGCACAGGTGCCTCACCAAGGCTCGTCAGCCCGTTAGCTCAAGGGAGCCGTCATTCGACAAAGTGGAAAAAAAAAAAAAAGGGAACACATTGCCTCACACTCCAGCAAAAAGTTGGCCCCAATGCATCTTGGTAAATTCAGTCAGATTCATTTCACATTATCAAAAGTAATCAAAGTCTTTCACCTTAGTAGGTGCAGCAAGTGCTGTGTATCTCTGGACACGTGTTTCTGGGTTTCGCCCGTCATCAGCAGAGAGCAGCATATTTTGTGGGGTTGCTTGAGATGCCACCAAACGTCTTCTCAGGTTTATGTACCACTCTGGTGCGCAGGTGCCTCACGAAAGCTTGTCAGCCCATTAGCTCAAGGGAGCCGTCATTCGACACAGTGCAAAAAAAAAAAAGGGAGCACACTGCCTCACACTCCAGGAAAAAGTTGGCCCCAATGCATCTTGGTAAATGCAGTCAGATTCATTTCACATTATCAAAAGCAATCAAAGTCTTTCACCTTAGTAGGTGCAGCAAGTGCTGTGTATCTCTGGACACGTGTTTCTGGGTTTCGCCCGTCATCAGCAGAGAGCAGCATATTTTGTGGGTGCTTGAAATGCCACCAAACGTCTTCTCAGGTTTATGTACCACTCTGGTGCGCAGGTGCCTCACCAAGGCTCGTCAGCCCGTTAGCTCAAGGGAGCCGTCATTCGACACAGTGCAAAAAAAAAAAAAAGGGAGCACACTGCCTCACACTCCAGCAAAAAGTTGGCCCCAATGCATCTTGGTAAATGCAGTCAGATTCATTTCACATTATCAAAAGTAATCAAAGTCTTTCACCTTAGTAGGTGCAGCAAGTGCTGTGTATCTCTGGACACTTTTTTCTGGGTTTCGCCCGTCATCAGTAGAGAGCAGCATATTTTGTGGGGTTGCTTGAAATGCCACCAAACCTCTTCTCAGGTTTATGTACCACTCTGGTGAGCAGGTGCCTCACCAAGGCTCGTCAGCCCGTTAGCTCAAGGGAGCCATCATTCGACACAGTGCAAAAAAAAAAAAAAAGGGGATCACACTGCCTCACACTCCAGCAAAAAGTTGGCCCCAATGCATCTTGGTAAATGCAGTCAGATTCATTTCACATTATCAAAAGTAATCAAAGTCTTTCACCTTAGTAGGTGCAGCAAGTGCTGTGTATCTCTGGACAAGTGTTTCTGGGTTTCGCCCGTCATCAGCAGAGAGCAGCATATTTTGTGGGGTTGCTTGAAATGCCACCAAACGTCTTCTCAGGTTTATGTACCACTCTGATGCGCAGGTGCCTCACCAAGGCTCGTCAGCCTGTTAGCTCAAGGGAGCCGTCATTCGACACAGTGCAAAAAAAAAAAAGGGAGCACACTGCCTCACACTCCAGGAAAAAGTTGGCCCCAATGAATCTTGGTAAATGCAGTCAGATTCATTTCATATTATCAAAAGTAATCAAAGTCTTTCACCTTAGTAGGTGCAGCAAGTGCTGTGTATCTCTGGACACGTGTTTCTGGGTTTCGCCCGTCATCAGCAGAGAGCAGTATATTTTGTGGGGTTGCTTGAAATGCCACCAAACGTCTTCTCAGGTTTATGTACCACTCTGGTGTGCAGGTGCCTCACCAAGGCTCGTCAGCCCGTTAGCTCAAGGGAGCCGTCATTCGACACAGTGCCAAAAAAGAAATAGGGAGCACACTGCCTCACACTCCAGCAAACAGTTGGCCCCAATGCATCTTGGTAAATGCAATCAGATTCATTTCACATTATCAAAAGTAATCAAAGTCTTTCACCTTAGTAGGTGCAGCAAGTGCTGTGTATCTCTGGACACGTGTTTCTGGGTTTCGCCCGTCATCAGCAGAGAGCAGCATATTTTGTGGGGTTGCTTGAAATGCCACCAAACGTCTTCTCAGGTTTATGTACCACTCTGATGCGCTGGTGCCTCACCAAGGCTCGTCAGCCCGTTAGCTCAAGGGAGCCGTCATTCGACACAGTGCAAAAAAAAAAAATGGGAGCACACTGCCTCACACTCCAGCAAAAAGTTGGCCCCAATGCATCTTGGTATATGCAGTCAGATTCATTTCACATTATCAAAAGTAATCAAAGTCTTTCACCTTAGTAGGTGCAGCAAGTGCTGTGTATCTCTGGACACGTGTTTCTGGGATTCGCCCGTTATCAGCAGAGAGCAGCATATTTTGTGGGGTTGCTTGAAATGCCACCAAACGTCTTCTCAGGTTTATGTACCACTCTGGTGCGCAGGTGCCTCACCAAGGCTCGTCAGCCCGTTAGCTCAAGGGAGCCGTCATTCGACACAGTGCAAAAAAAAAAAAAAGGGAGCACACTGCCTCACACTCCAGCAAAAAGTTGGCCCCAATGCATCTTGGTAAATGCAGTCAGATTCATTTCACATTATCAAAAGTAATCAAAGTCTTTCACCTTAGTAGGTGCAGCAAGTGCTGTGTATCTCTGGACACTTTTTTCTGGGTTTCGCCCGTCATCAGCAGAGAGCAGCATATTTTGTGGGGTTGCTTGAAATGCCACCAAACGTCTTCTCAGGTTTATGTACCACTCTGGTGCGCAGGTGCCTCACCAAGGGTCGTCAGCCTGTTAGCTCAAGGGAGCCGTCATTCGACAAAGTGCAAAAAAAAAAAAGAAAAAAGGAACACACTGCCTCACACTCCAGCAAAAAGTTGGCCCCAATGCATCTTGGTAAATGCAGTCAGATTCATTTCACATTATCAAAAGTAATCAAAGTCTTTCACCTTAGTAGGTGCAGCAAGTGCTGTGTATCTCTGGACACGTGTTTCTGGGTTTCGCCCATCATCAGCAGAGAGCAGCATATTTTGTGTCCAGAGATACACAGCACTTGCTGCACCTACTAAGGTGAAAGATTTTGATGAAATACTTTGTGGGGTTGCTTGAAATGCCACCAAACGTCTTCTCAGGTTTATGTACCACTCTGATGCGCAGGTGCCTCACCAAGGCTCGTCAGCCCGTTAGCTCAAGGGAGCCGTCATTCGACACAGTGCAAAAAAAAAAAAAAAAGGGAGCACACTGCCTCACACTCCAGCAAAAAGTTGGCCCCAATGCATCTTGGTAAATGCAGTCAGATTCATTTCACATTATCAAAAGTAATCAAAGTCTTTCACCTTAGTAGGTGCAGCGAGTGCTGTGTCTCTGGACACGTGTTTCTGGGTTTCGCCTGTCATCAGCAGAGAGCAGCAAATTTTGTGGGGTTGCTTGAAATGCCACCAAACGTCTTCTCAGGTTTATGTACCACTCTGGTGCGCAGGTGCCTCACCAAGGCTCGTCAGACCGTTAGCTCAAGGAAGCCGTCATTCGACAGAGTGCAAAAAAAGAAAAAGAAAAAAGGAACACACTGCCTCACACTCCAGCAAAAAGTTGGCCCCAATGCATCTTGGTAAATGCAGTCAGATTCATTTCACATTATCAAAAGTAATCAAAGTCTTTCACCTTAGTAGGTGCAGCAAGTGCTGTGTATCTCTGGACACGTGTTTCTGGGTTTTGCCCGTCATCAGCAGAGAGCAGCATATTTTGTGGGGTTGCTTGAAATGCCACCAAACGTCTTCTCAGTTTTATGTACCACTCTGGTGCGCAGGTGCCTCACCAAGGCTCGTCAGCCCGTTAGCTCGAGGGAGCCATCATTCGACACAGTGCAAAAAAAAAAAAAGGGAGCAGACTGCCTCACACGCCAGCAAAAAGTTGGCCCCAATGCATCTTGGTAAATGCAGTAAGATTCATTTCACATTATCAAAAGTAATCAAAGTCTTTCACCTTAGTAGGTGCAGCAAGTGCTGTGTATCTCTGGACACGTGTTTCTGGGTTTCGCCCGTCATCAGCAGAGAGCAGCATATTTTGTGGGGTTGCTTGAAATGCCACCAAACGTCTTCTCAGGTTTATGTACCACTCTGGTGCGCAGGTGCCTCACCAAGGCTCGTCAGCCCGTTAGCTCAAGGGAGCCGTCATTCGACACAGTGGCAAAAAAAAAATAGGGAGCACACTGCCTCACACTCCAGCAAAAAGTTGGCCCCAATGCATCTTGGTAAATGCAGTCAGATTCATTTCACATTATCAAAAGTAATCAAAGTCTTTCACCTTAGTAGGTGCAGCAAGTGCTGTGTATCTCTGGACACGTGTTTCTGGGTTTCGCCCGTCATCAGCAGAGAGCAGCAAATTTAGTGGGGTTGCTTGAAATGCCACCAAACGTCTTCTCAGGTTTATGTACCACTCTGATGCGCTGGTGCCTCACTAAGGCTCGTCAGCCCGTTAGCTCAAGGGAGCCGTCATTCGACACAGTGGAAAAAAAAAAAAAAGGGAGCACACTGCCTCACACTCCAGCAAAAAGTTGGCCCCAATGCATCTTGGTAAATGCAGTCAGATTCATTTCACATTATCAAAAGTAATCAAAGTCTTTCACCTTAGTAGGTGCAGCAAGTGCTGTGTATCTCTGGACACTTTTTTCTGGGTTTCGCCCGTTATCAGCAGAGAGCAGCATATTTTGTGGGGTTGCTTGAAATGCCACCAAACGTCTTCTCAGGTTTATGTACCACTCTGGTGCGCAGGTGCTTCACCAAGGCTCGTCAGCCCGTTAGCTCAAGGGAGCCGTCATTCGACACAGTGCTAAAAAAAAAAAGGGAGCACACTGCCTCACACTCCAGCAAAAAGTTGGCCCCAATGCATCTTGTTAAATGCAGTCAGATTCATTTCACATTATCAAAAGTAATCAAAGTCTTTCACCTTAGTAGGTGCAGCAAGTGCTGTGTATCTCTGGACACGTGTTTCTGGGTTTCGCCCGTCATCAGCAGAGAGCAGTATATTTTATGGGGTTGCTTGAAATGCCACCAAACGTCTTCTCAGGTTTATGTACCACTCTGGTGCGCAGGTGCCTCACCAAGGCTCGTCAGCCCGTTAGCTCAAAGGAGCCGTCATTCGACACAGTGCAAAAAAAAAAAAGGGAGCACACTGCCTCACACTCCAGCAAAAAGTTGGCACCAATGCATCTTGGTAAATGCAGTCAGATTCATTTCACATTATCAAAAGTAATCAAAGTCTTTCACCTTAGTAGGTGCAGCAAGTGCTGTGTATCTCTGGACACGTGTTTCTGGGTTTCGCCCGTCATCAGCAGAGAGCAGCAAATTTTGTGGGGTTGCTTGAAATGCCACCAAACGTCTTCTCAGGTTTATGTACCACTCTGGTGCGCAGGTGCCTCACCAAGGCTCGTCAGCCCGTTAGCTCAAAGGAGCCGTCATTCGACACAGTGCAAAAAAAAAAAAGGGAGCACACTGCCTCACACTCCAGCAAAAAGTTGGCACCAATGCATCTTGGTAAATGCAGTCAGATTCATTTCACATTATCAAAAGTAATCAAAGTCTTTCACCTTAGTAGGTGCAGCAAGTGCTGTGTATCTCTGGACACGTGTTTCTGGGTTTCGCCCGTCATCAGCAGAGAGCAGCAAATTTTGTGGGGTTGCTTGAAATGCCACCAAACGTCTTCTCAGGTTTATGTACCACTCTGGTGCGCAGGTGCCTCACCAAGGCTCGTCAGCCCGTTAGCTCAAAGGAGCCGTCATTCGACACAGTGCAAAAAAAAAAAAGGGAGCACACTCCCTCACACTCCAGCAAAAAGTTGGCACCAATGCATCTTGGTAAATGCAGTCAGATTCATTTCACATTATCAAAAGTAATCAAAGTCTTTCACCTTAGTAGGTGCAGCAAGTGCTGTGTATCTCTGGACACGTGTTTCTGGGTTTCGCCCGTCATCACCACACAGAGCAGCAAATTTTGTGGGGTTGCTTGAAATGCCACCAAACGTCTTCTCAGGTTTATGTACCACTCTGGTGCGCAGGTGCCTCACCAAGGCTCGTCAGCCCGTTAGCTCAAGGGAGCCGTCATTCGACACAGTGCAAAAAAAAAAAAAAAGGGAGCACACTGCCTCACACTCCAGCAAAAAGTTGGCCCCAATGCATCTTGGTAAATGCAGTCAGATTCATTTCACATTATCAAATGTAATCAAAGTCTTTCACCTTAGTAGGTGCAGCAAGTGCTGTGTATCTCTGGACACGTGTTTCTGGGTTTCGCCCGTCATCAGCAGAGAGCAGCATATTTTGTGGGGTTGTTTGAAATGCCACCAAACGTCTTCTCAGGTTTATGTACCACTCTGGTGCGCAGGTGCCTCACCAAGGCTTGTCAGCCCATTAGCTCAAGGGAGCCGTCATTCGACACAGTGCAAAAAAAAAAAAGGGAGCACACTGCCTCACACTCCAGCAAAAAGTTGTCCCCAATGCATCTTGGTAAATGCAGTCAGATTCATTTCACATTATCAAAAGTAATCAAAGTCTTTCACCTTAGTAGGTGCAGCAAGTGCTGTGTATCTCTGGACACGTGTTTCTGGGTTTCGCGCGTCATCAGCAGAGAGCAGCATATTTTGTGGGGTTGCTTGAAATGCCACCAAACGTCTTCTCAGGTTTATGTACCACTCTGGTGCGCAGGTGCGTCACCAAGGCTCGTCAGCCCGTTAGCTCAAGGGAGGCGTCATTCGACACAGTGCAAAAAAAAAAAAAGTGAGCACACTGCCTCACAGTCCAGCAAAAAGTTGGCCCCAATGCATCTTGGTAAATGCAGTCAGATTCATTTCACATTATCAAAAGTAATCAAAGTCTTTCACCTTAGTAGGTGCAACAAGTGCTGTGTATCTCTGGACACGTGTTTCTGGGTTTCGCCCGTCATCAGCAGAGAGCAGCATATTTTGTGGGGTTGCTTGAAATGCCACCAAACGTCTTCTCAGGTTTATGTACCACTCTGATGCGCAGGTGCCTCACAAAGGCTCGTCAGCCTGTTAGCTCAAGGGAGCCGTCATTCGACACAGTGCAAAAAAAAAAAAAAAGGGAGCACACTGCCTCACACTCCAGCAAAAAGTTGGCCCCAATGCATCTTGGTAAATGCAGTCAGATTCATTTCACATTATCAAAAGTAATCAAAGTCTTTCACCTTAGTAGGTGCAGCGAGTGCTGTGTATCTCTGGACACGTGTTTCTGGGTTTCGCCCGTCATCAGCAGAGAGCAGCAAATTTTGTGGGGTTGCTTGAAATGCCACCAAACGTCTTCTCAGGTTTATGTACCACTCTGGTGCGCAGGTGCCTCACCAAGGCTCGTCAGCCCGTTAGCTCAAGGGAGCCGTCATTCGACACAGTGCAAAAAAAAAAAAAAAATGGAGCACACTGCCTCACACTCCAGCAAAAAGTTGGCCCCAATGCATCTTGGTAAATGCAGTCAGATTCATTTCACATTATCAAAAGTAATCAAAGTCTTTCACCTTAGTAGGTGCAGCAAGTGCTGTGTATCTCTGGACACGTGTTTCTGGGTTTCGCCCGTCATCAGCAGAGAGCAGCATATTTTGTGGGGTTGCTTGAAATGCCACCAAACGTCTTCTCAGTTTTATGTACCACTCTGGTGCGCAGGTGCCTCACCAAGGCTCGTCAGCCCGTTAGCTCAAGGGAGCCGTCATTCGACACAGTGCAAAAAAAAAAAAGGGAGCACACTGCCTCACACTCCAGCAAAAAGTTGGCCCCAATGCATCTTGGTAAATGCAGTCAGATTCATTTCACATTATCAAAAGTAATCAAAGTCTTTCACCTTAGTAGGTGCAGCAAGTGCTGTGTATCTATGGACACGTGTTTCTGGGTTTCGCCCGTCATCAGCAGAGAGCAGCATATTTTGTGGGATTGCTTGAAATGCCACCAAACGTCTTCTCAGGTTTATGTACCACTCTGGTGCACAGGTGCCTCACCAAGGCTCGTCAGCCCGTTAGCTCAAGGGAGCCGTCATTCGACACTGTGCAAAAAAAAAATAGGGAGCACACTGCCTCACACTCCAGCAAAAAGTTGGCCCCAATGCATCTTGGTAAATGCAGTCAGATTCATTTCACATTATCAAAAGTAATCAAAGTCTTTCACCTTAGTAGGTGCAGCAAGTGCTGTGTATCTCTGGACACGTGTTTCTGGGTTTCGCCCGTCATCAGTAGAGAGCAGCATATTTTGTAGGGTTGCTTGAAATGCCACCAAACGTCTTCTCAGGTTTATGTACCACTCTGGTGCGCAGGTGCCTCACCAAGGCTCGTCAGCCCGTTAGCTCAAGGGAGCCGTCATTCGACACAGTGCTAAAAAAAAAAGGAAGCACACTTGTAGGAGGCTGGACTGGCTTGTAGTGAGTACCAAGGGGTACTTGCACCTTGCACCAGGCCCAGTTATCCCTTATTAGTGTATAGGGTGTCTAGCAGCTTAGGCTGATAGATAATGGTAGCTTAGCAAAGCAGCTCAGGCTGAACTAGGAGACGTGTGAAGCTACTACAGTACCACTTAGTGTCATATGCACAATATCATAAGAAAACATAATACACAGTTATACTAAAAATAAAGGTACTTTATTTTTATGACAATATGCCAAAGTATCTTAGAGTGTACCCTCAGTGAGAGGATAGGAAATATACACAAGATATATATACACAATAGCAAAAATATGCAGTATAGTCTTAGAAAACAGTGCAAACAATGTATAGTTACAATAGGATGCAATGGGGAAACATAGGGATAGGGGCAACACAAACCATATACTCCAGAAGTGGAATGCGAACCACGAATGGACCCCAAACCTATGTGACCTTGTAGAGGGTCGCTGGGACTATTAGAAAATAGTGAGAGTTAGCAAAATAACCCACCCCAAGACCCTGAAAAGTGAGTGCAAAGTGCACCAAAGTTCCCCTAAGGACAAAATAGTCGTGTTAGAGGGAGAATGCAAGGAAAACACAAATCAGCAATGCAACAACGATGGATTCCTGTCTGAAGGTACCTGTGGAGCAAGGGGACCAAGTCCAAAAGTCACAAGCAGCTCGGAGATGGGCAGATGCCCAAGAAATGCCAGCGGTTGGTGCAAAGAAGCTCTTACTAGGCTGAAGAACTGTGAATACTGCAGGAACGACAAGGGCTAGAGACTTCCCCTTTGGAGGATGGATCCCCCACGCCTTGGAGAGTCGTGCAGAAGTGTTTTCCCGCCGGATGGACGCCAACAAGCCTTGCTACACGCAAATCGTGCGTTTGGCGTTTTTGGACGCTGCTGGGGCCCAGGAGGGACCAGAAGGTCGCAAATTGGACCTGCAGAGAGAGGGGACGTCGAGCAAGACAAAGAGCCCTCACTGAAGCAGGTAGCACCCGGAGAAGTGCCAGAAACAGGCACTACGAGGATGCGTGAAACGGTGCTCGCCGAAGTTGCACAAAGGAGTCCCACGTCGCCGGAGACCAACTTAGAAAGTCGTGCAATGCAGGTTAGAGTGCCGTGGACCCAGGCTTGGCTGTGCACGAAGGATTTCCGCCGGAAGTGCACAGGGGCCGGAGAAGCTTGCAAAGTCGCGGTTCCCAGCAATGCAGCCCAGCGAGGTGAGGCAAGGACTTACCTCCACCAAACTTGGGCTGAAGAGTCACTGGACTGTGGGGGTCACTTGGACGGTGTCGCTGGATTCGAGGGACCTCGCTCGTCGTGCTGAGAGGAGACCCAAGGGACCGGAGATGCAGCTTTTTGGTGCCTGCGGTTGCAGGGGGAAGATTCCGTCGACCCACGGGAGATTTCTTCGGAGCTTCTGGTGCAGAGAGGAGGCAGGCTACCCCCACAGCATACACAAGCAGGAAAACAGTCGAGAAGGCGGCAGGATCAGCGTTACAGAGTTGCAGTAGTCGTCTTTGCTACTATGTTGCAGGTTTGCAGGCTTCCAGCGCGGTCAGCGGTCGATTCCTTATCAGAAGGTGAAGAGGGAGATGCAGAGGAACTCGGCTGAGCTCATGCATTCGTTATCTAAAGTTTCCCCAGAGACAGAGACCCTAAATAGCCAGAAAAGAGGGTTTGGCTACCTAGGAGAGAGGAAAGGCTACTAACACCTGAAGGAGCCTATCACAAGGAGTCTCTGACGTCACCTGGTGGCACTGGCCACTCAGAGCAGTCCAGTGTGCCAGCAGCACCTCTGTTTCCAAGATGGCAGAGGTCTGGAGCACACAGGAGGAGCTCTGGACACCTCCCAGGGGAGGTGCAGGTCAGGGGAGTGGTCACTCCCCTTTCCTTTGTCCAGTTTCGCGCCAGAGCAGGGGCTAAGGGGTCCCTGAACCGGTGTAGACTGGCTTATGCAGAATTGGGCACATCTGTGCCCAACAAAGCATTTCCAGAGGCTGGGGGAGGCTACTCCTCCCCTGCCTTCACACCATTTTCCAAAGGGAGAGGGTGTTACACCCTCTCTCAGAGGAAGTTCTTTGTTCTGCCATCCTGGGCCAGGCCTGGCTGGACCCCAGGAGGGCAGCTGCCTGTCTGAGGGGTTGGCAGCAGCAGCAGCTGCAGAGAAACCCCAGGAAGGGCAGTCTGGCAGTACCAGGGTCTGTGCTACAGACCACTGGGATCATGGAATTGTACCAACAATGCCAGGATGGCATAGAGGGGGCAATTCCATGATCATAGACATGTTACATGGCCATATTCGGAGTTACCATGGTGAAGCTACATATAGGTAGTGACCTATATGTAGTGCACACGTGTAATGGTGTCCCCGCACTCACAAAGTTCAGGGAATTGGCTCTGAACAATGTGGGGGCACCTTGGCTAGTGCCAGGGTGCCCTCACACTAAGTAACTTTGCACCTAACCTTTACCAGGTAAAGGTTAGACATATAGGTGACTTATAAGTTACTTAAGTGCAGTGTAAAATGGCTGTGAAATAACGTGGACGTTATTTCACTCAGGCTGCAGTGGCAGGCCTGTGTAAGAATTGTCAGAGCTCCCTATGGGTGGCAAAAGAAATGCTGCAGCCCATAGGGATCTCCTGGAACCCCAATACCCTGGGTACCTCAGTACCATATACTAGGGAATTATAAGGGTCTTCCAGTAAGCCAATGTAAATTGGTAAAAATGGTCACTAGCCTGTCAGTGACAATTTGGAAAGAAATGAGAGAGCATAACCACTGAGGTTCTGATTAGCAGAGCCTCAGTGAGACAGTTAGTCACTACACAGGTAACACATACAGGCACACTTATGAGCACTGGGGCCCTGGGTTACCAGGGTCCCAGTGACACATACAACTAAAACAACATATATACAGTGAAAAATGGGGGTAACATGCCAGGCAAGATGGTACTTTCCTACACAACCCCCCCCCAAACGAAGGACAATAAGACTAGCCATTACCTGATGAGTCTTCATTGTCTAAGTGGAAATATCTGGAGAGTCCATCTGCATTGGAGTGGCTACTCCCAGGTCTATGTTCCACTGTATAGTCCATTCCCTGTAGGGATATGGACCACCTCAACAATTTAGGATTTTCACCTTTCATTTGTTTTAGCCAAAGTAGAGGTTTGTGGTCTGTCTGAACAATGAAGTGAGTGCCAAACAGGTATGGCCTCAACTTCTTCAGAGCCCAGACCACAGCAAAGGCCTCCCTCTCAATGGCAGACCAACGCTTTTCTCTAGGGGTCAACCTTCTACTAATAAAAGCAACAGGTTGATCCTGGCCCTCAGAATTAAGTTGTGATAGGACTGCCCCTACTCCTAATTCAGATGCATCAGTCTGGACATAGAATTTTTTAGAGTAACAAGGGCTTTTCAGGACAGGTGCAGAGCACATGGCCTGCTTCAGCTCCTCAAAAGCTTTCTGACAGTTTGCTGTCCATAATACCTTTTTAGGCATTTTCTTGGATGTGAGGTCATTAAGAGGGGCTGCAATGGAGCCATAGTTCTTAATGAACCTCCTGTAATACCCAGTGAGGCCTAGGAAGGCTCTCACCTGAGTCTGAGTGGTAGGGGGAATCCAATCAATAATAGTTTGGATTTTCCCCTGAAGTGGTGCAATCTGTTCCCCACCAACAAGGTGTCCCAGATAAACCACTTTACCCTGCCCTATCTGGCACTTTGAAGCCTTGATAGTGAGGCCTGCCTTTTGCAGGGCCTCCAAAACTTTCCAAAGGTGGACCAGGTGATCATCCCAGCTGGAGCTAAAGACAGCTATATCATCCAAATATGCTGCACTGAAAGCTTCCAGCCCTTGCAGGACTGTGTTCACCAACCTCTGAAAAGTGGCAGGTGCATTTTTCAAACCAAAAGGCATTACAGTAAACTGGTAATGTCCTCCAATGGTAGAAAATGCAGTCTTAGGTTTAGCATCTTCTGACATTTTGATCTGCCAATACCCTGCAGTCAAATCAAAAGTGCTTAGATACTTGGCAGATGCCAGTGTATCTATTAGCTCATCTGCCCTGGGTATAGGGTGAGCATCTGTTTTGGTTACCAAGTTGAGACCTCTATAGTCTACACAAAACCTCATTTCCTTCTTTCCATCTTTAGAATTGGGTTTTGGTACCAGTACCACAGGAGAAGCCCATGGACTGTCAGAGTGCTCAACCACTCCTAGTTCCAACATCTTCTGAACTTCTTGCTTTATGCAGTCCCTGACATGGTCAGGCTGCCTATAGATCTTACTTTTGACAGGTAAACTGTCTCCAGTATCTATAGTGTGCTCACACCAAGAAGTGGTGCCTGGCACAATGGAGAAGAGTTCTGAAAATTGTCCTAGGAGATTTATGCAATTATCTTTCTGCTCAGCAGTAAGACAATCAGCCAAAACTACCCCTTCCACAAGAGCATCTTGTTCTGTGGAAGAGAAGAGATCAGGTAGAGGATCACTGTCTTCTTCCTGTCCCTCATCTGTTGCCATGAGCAGGGTGAGATCAGCCCTGTCATAGTAGGGTTTCAGGCGGTTGACATGGAGCACCCTAAGGGGACTCCTGGCAGTGCCTAAGTCAACCAAGTAGGTGACTTCACCCTTCTTTTCAACAATTGTGTGTGGACCACTCCATTTATCTTGGAGTGCTCTTGGGGCCACAGGCTCCAAGACCCACACTTTCTGCCCTGGTTGGTACTGAACCAAAACAGCCTTCTGATCATGCCATTGCTTCTGGAGCTCTTGGCTGGCCTGAAGGTTTTTACTGGCCTTTTTCATGTACTCAGCCATCCTTGATCTGAGGCCAAGTACATAGTCCACAATATCCTGCTTAGGAGCTTTTAAAGGTTGTTCCCAACCCTCCTTTACAAGTGTGAGTGGACCCCTAACAGGGTGTCCAAAAAGAAGTTCAAAGGGGCTGAAGCCCACTCCTTTCTGGGGTACCTCCCTGTAGGCAAAAAGGAGGCATGGTAGAAGGATATCCCATCTCCTGCGGAGTTTTTCAGGGAGTCCCATAATCATGCCTTTGAGAGTTTTATTAAATCTCTCCACCAGTCCATTTGTTTGTGGATGATAGGGTGTTGTGAACTTGTAAGTTACACCACACTCCTTCCACATGGCCTTTAAGTATGCAGACATGAAATTGCTTCCTCTGTCTGATACTACTTCCTTTGGGAAGCCCACCCTGGAAAATATTCCCAGGAGGGCCTTTGCCACTGCAGGAGCTGTAGTGGTCCTTAAAGGAATAGCTTCAGGATATCTTGTGGCATGGTCCACTACCACCAAGATAAACCTATTGCCTGAAGCAGTAGGAGGGTCAAGGGGGCCAACTATGTCAACCCCTACCCTTTCAAAGGGAACCCCAACCACAGGCAGTGGGATAAGGGGTGCCTTTGGAGTGCCACCTGTCTTGCCACTGGCTTGACAGGTTTCACAGGACTTACAAAACTCTTTTGTGTCCTCAGACATCCTAGGCCAATGAAACAGTGGTACCAATCTGTCCCAAGTTTTCATTTGACCCAGGTGTCCAGCTAAGGGAATGTCATGTGCCAGTGTTAGGAGGAACTTTCTGTACTCCTGAGGAATCACTAATCTCCTGGCAGCTCCAGGTTTAGGATCCCTTTGCTCAGTGTACAAGAGGTTGTCCTCCCAGTAAACTCTGTGTGAGTCACTGACATCCCCATTAGCCTGTTTGACAGCTTGCTGTCTGAGACCCTCTAATGTGGGACAGGTTTGCTGTGCCACACTCAGCTCCTCTCTGGCAGGCCCCCCTTCACCCAAAAGCTCAGCAGTGTCTGCTTCCAGCTCCTCTGGTGTAGGTTCTGCACAGGGAGGGAATTCTTCTTCCTCAGAAGTAGAATCCACTGTAGAGGGAGGGATAGTAGGAAGTGGTTTGCTTCTACTAGCCCTAGCTTTAGGGAGCACTTGGTCCATTGTTCCAGGATCCAAGCTTCCCTGTCCTTTTTGCTTTTTGGCCTGAGCCCTTGTCAAAGCAAAAATATGCCCTGGGATGCCCAGCATTGCTGCATGGGCCTCCAACTCCACATCTGACCAAGCTGATGTCTCCAAATCGTTCCCTAATAGACAGTCTACAGGTAAATCTGAAGCTACCACAACTTTCTTTGGACCAGATACCCCCCCCCAGTTGAGATTTACAACAGCCATGGGGTGGCTTTGTGTTATGTTGTGAGCATCGGTTACTTGGTACTGGTGTCCAAGTATGTGTTGTTCAGGGTGCACCAGTTTCTCAATCACCATTGTGACACTGGCACCTGTGTCCCTGTAGGCCTGGACCTCAACACCATTTATTAGGGTTAGTTGCTTGTACTTCTCCAAGTTATGGGGGCAAGCAACCAAAGTGGCTAAGTCAATAGCCCCTTCAGAGACTAAAGTAGCCTCTGTGGTCTCCCTAATCAGACCAACCCCAACTAAATTACCAAAAGTGAGCCCAGCTACTCCCTTGGATTGGCTATTAGTTGGTTTGCTCCCACCACCACTGCTATTAGTAGGGACACTAGGTGTAGCAGTAGGGGTTGTAGTGGTAGGAGCTGTGGTGCCTTTCTTTGGACAACTGGGATCTGTTGTCCAATGGCCTTTTATCTTACATAAATAGCACCATGGTTTCCTTTCCTTGTTCTGATTAGAGGAAGGTTTGGGCCCACCACCCCCACCAGAGTGTTTTTGTGGGCCTGATGAAGACTCATTTTTAGATTTGTCCCCACCCTTGTCAGAAGACTTACCATCCTTCTTTTTGTTGCCATCTTTGTCACCCCCTGTATGAACTTTTCTGTTCACTCTTGTTCTGACCCATTTGTCTGCCTTCTTTCCCAATTCTTGGGGAGAGGTCAGATCAGAGTCCACCAAGTACTGGTGCAACAAATCAGACACACAATTATTCAGAATATGCTCTCTCAGGATTAAGTTATACAGGCTGTCATAATCAGTAACTTTACTGCCATGTAACCACCCCTCCAAGGCCTTCACTGCCTGGTCAATGAAATCAACCCAGTCTTGTGAAGACTCCTTTTTGGTATCTCTGAACTTGATCCTGTACTGTTCAGTGGTTAAGCCATAACCATCCAGGAGTGCATTCTTAAGAACTTGGAAATTGTTAGCATCATTTTCTTTTACAGTAAGGAGCCTATCCCTACCTTTTCCAGTAAATGATAGCCATAGGATAGCAGCCCACTGCCTTTGAGGGACATCCTGTACAGCACAGGCCCTCTCAAGTGCAGCAAACCACTTGTTAATGTCATCCCCCTCCTTGTAAGGGGGAACTATCTTATGCAGATTCCTGGAATCATGCTCTTTTGCAGGATGACTATGGGGAATACTGCTGCTGCCACCATGGGTATCTAAACCCATTTTCTGTCTTTCCCTCTCTATTTCTAAAGACTGTCTATCCAAATCCAGCTGTTGCTTCTTGAGCTTCAGTCTGGTTTGCTCCACTCTCAATCTATTGAGCTCCCTTTCCAACAATCTGTCATCAGGGTGGGTGGGAGGGACATTTCTAGATACAGAGGTATGATGGGAATGAACAGAAGGAGACCTGTCCCTTACAGAGGGCACCCTAACAGCTTGGCTACCAGTATAATGTGAGAGCACATCATCAGTATGATGTGATTCAACCTCTGTACCAACTATGCTAGACTGTCTAGTAATGGGCAGGCTGAGAAGTTTCTTTCCTGAACCTTTTCCTGGGGGAGTCCCTGGATCAGATTGAGAACCATTAGCTACTTTTTCTACAGATTGGGCACTTATGGCCTTATCCTGTACTCTAAGCATATTAATTAACAGTTCTAAGGAAGGATTCTTCCCTACACTCAAACCTCTCTCTATGCAGAGACTCCTTGCTCCTTTCCAGCTAAGGTGATCATATGCAAGTTTGGACAGTTCAACTTTTTGGCCTGTGCCAGACATTTTTTAGAGAGAGTAAAAGTGATAGACAAAGAGACAAAAGTTTTCAGAACTTTTTGCAAAGACAGAAAAAAAAACTTTTTAAACTTTTAAGAACTTTTTGAAAGTTTAGAAGTACTTTTCAGCACTTAGAAAAGAGTGAAAAGAGGAAATGCAAAACTTTTTGGCTATGTGTATATACACTGACCTTGTTTTGTATATTTTTCTCTTATGAAAAGTACAATGACAAGAGTGGTAAGTAGTCTCAAAGCACTTATCCCACCACTGCACAACCAATGTAGGAGGCTGGACTGGCTTGTAGTGAGTACCAAGGGGTACTTGCACCTTGCACCAGGCCCAGTTATCCCTTATTAGTGTATAGGGTGTCTAGCAGCTTAGGCTGATAGATAATGGTAGCTTAGCAAAGCAGCTCAGGCTGAACTAGGAGACGTGTGAAGCTACTACAGTACCACTTAGTGTCATATGCACAATATCATAAGAAAACATAATACACAGTTATACTAAAAATAAAGGTACTTTATTTTTATGACAATATGCCAAAGTATCTTAGAGTGTACCCTCAGTGAGAGGATAGGAAATATACACAAGATATATATACACAATAGCAAAAATATGCAGTATAGTCTTAGAAAACAGTGCAAACAATGTATAGTTACAATAGGATGCAATGGGGAAACATAGGGATAGGGGCAACACAAACCATATACTCCAGAAGTGGAATGCGAACCACGAATGGACCCCAAACCTATGTGACCTTGTAGAGGGTCGCTGGGACTATTAGAAAATAGTGAGAGTTAGCAAAATAACCCACCCCAAGACCCTGAAAAGTGAGTGCAAAGTGCACCAAAGTTCCCCTAAGGACAAAATAGTCGTGTTAGAGGGAGAATGCAAGGAAAACACAAATCAGCAATGCAACAACGATGGATTCCTGTCTGAAGGTACCTGTGGAGCAAGGGGACCAAGTCCAAAAGTCACAAGCAGCTCGGAGATGGGCAGATGCCCAAGAAATGCCAGCGGTTGGTGCAAAGAAGCTCTTACTAGGCTGAAGAACTGTGAATACTGCAGGAACGACAAGGGCTAGAGACTTCCCCTTTGGAGGATGGATCCCCCACGCCTTGGAGAGTCGTGCAGAAGTGTTTTCCCGCCGGATGGACGCCAACAAGCCTTGCTACACGCAAATCGTGCGTTTGGCGTTTTTGGACGCTGCTGGGGCCCAGGAGGGACCAGAAGGTCGCAAATTGGACCTGCAGAGAGAGGGGACGTCGAGCAAGACAAAGAGCCCTCACTGAAGCAGGTAGCACCCGGAGAAGTGCCAGAAACAGGCACTACGAGGATGCGTGAAACGGTGCTCGCCGAAGTTGCACAAAGGAGTCCCACGTCGCCGGAGACCAACTTAGAAAGTCGTGCAATGCAGGTTAGAGTGCCGTGGACCCAGGCTTGGCTGTGCACGAAGGATTTCCGCCGGAAGTGCACAGGGGCCGGAGAAGCTTGCAAAGTCGCGGTTCCCAGCAATGCAGCCCAGCGAGGTGAGGCAAGGACTTACCTCCACCAAACTTGGGCTGAAGAGTCACTGGACTGTGGGGGTCACTTGGACGGTGTCGCTGGATTCGAGGGACCTCGCTCGTCGTGCTGAGAGGAGACCCAAGGGACCGGAGATGCAGCTTTTTGGTGCCTGCGGTTGCAGGGGGAAGATTCCGTCGACCCACGGGAGATTTCTTCGGAGCTTCTGGTGCAGAGAGGAGGCAGGCTACCCCCACAGCATACACAAGCAGGAAAACAGTCGAGAAGGCGGCAGGATCAGCGTTACAGAGTTGCAGTAGTCGTCTTTGCTACTATGTTGCAGGTTTGCAGGCTTCCAGCGCGGTCAGCGGTCGATTCCTTATCAGAAGGTGAAGAGGGAGATGCAGAGGAACTCGGCTGAGCTCATGCATTCGTTATCTAAAGTTTCCCCAGAGACAGAGACCCTAAATAGCCAGAAAAGAGGGTTTGGCTACCTAGGAGAGAGGAAAGGCTACTAACACCTGAAGGAGCCTATCACAAGGAGTCTCTGACGTCACCTGGTGGCACTGGCCACTCAGAGCAGTCCAGTGTGCCAGCAGCACCTCTGTTTCCAAGATGGCAGAGGTCTGGAGCACACAGGAGGAGCTCTGGACACCTCCCAGGGGAGGTGCAGGTCAGGGGAGTGGTCACTCCCCTTTCCTTTGTCCAGTTTCGCGCCAGAGCAGGGGCTAAGGGGTCCCTGAACCGGTGTAGACTGGCTTATGCAGAATTGGGCACATCTGTGCCCAACAAAGCATTTCCAGAGGCTGGGGGAGGCTACTCCTCCCCTGCCTTCACACCATTTTCCAAAGGGAGAGGGTGTTACACCCTCTCTCAGAGGAAGTTCTTTGTTCTGCCATCCTGGGCCAGGCCTGGCTGGACCCCAGGAGGGCAGCTGCCTGTCTGAGGGGTTGGCAGCAGCAGCAGCTGCAGAGAAACCCCAGGAAGGGCAGTCTGGCAGTACCAGGGTCTGTGCTACAGACCACTGGGATCATGGAATTGTACCAACAATGCCAGGATGGCATAGAGGGGGCAATTCCATGATCATAGACATGTTACATGGCCATATTCGGAGTTACCATGGTGAAGCTACATATAGGTAGTGACCTATATGTAGTGCACACGTGTAATGGTGTCCCCGCACTCACAAAGTTCAGGGAATTGGCTCTGAACAATGTGGGGGCACCTTGGCTAGTGCCAGGGTGCCCTCACACTAAGTAACTTTGCACCTAACCTTTACCAGGTAAAGGTTAGACATATAGGTGACTTATAAGTTACTTAAGTGCAGTGTAAAATGGCTGTGAAATAACGTGGACGTTATTTCACTCAGGCTGCAGTGGCAGGCCTGTGTAAGAATTGTCAGAGCTCCCTATGGGTGGCAAAAGAAATGCTGCAGCCCATAGGGATCTCCTGGAACCCCAATACCCTGGGTACCTCAGTACCATATACTAGGGAATTATAAGGGTCTTCCAGTAAGCCAATGTAAATTGGTAAAAATGGTCACTAGCCTGTCAGTGACAATTTGGAAAGAAATGAGAGAGCATAACCACTGAGGTTCTGATTAGCAGAGCCTCAGTGAGACAGTTAGTCACTACACAGGTAACACATACAGGCACACTTATGAGCACTGGGGCCCTGGGTTACCAGGGTCCCAGTGACACATACAACTAAAACAACATATATACAGTGAAAAATGGGGGTAACATGCCAGGCAAGATGGTACTTTCCTACAACACTGCCTCACATTCCAGCAAAAAGTTGGCCCCAATGCATCTTGTTAAATGCAGTCAGATTCATTTCACATTATCAAAAGTAATCAAAGTCTTTCACCTTAGTAGGTGCAGCAAGTGCTGTGTATCTCTGGACACGTGTTTCTGGGTTTCGCCCGTCATCAGCAGAGAGCAGTATATTTTGTGGGGTTGCTTGAAATGCCACCAAACGTCTTCTCAGGTTTATGTACCACTCTGGTGCGCAGGTGCCTCACCAAGGCTCGTCAGCCCGTTAGCTCAAAGGAGCCGTCATTCGACACAGTGCAAAAAAAAAAAGGGAGCACACTGCCTCACACTCCAGCAAAAAGTTGGCCCCAATGCATCTTGGTAAATGCAGTCAGATTCATTTCACATTATCAAATGTAATCAAAGTCTTTCACCTTAGTAGGTGCAGCAAGTGCTGTGTATCTCTGGACACGTGTTTCTGGGTTTCGCCCGTCATCAGCAGAGAGCAGCAAATTTTGTGAGGTTGCTTGAAATGTCACCAAACGTCTTCTCAGGTGTGTGTACCACTCTGGTGCACAGGTGCCTCACCAAGGCTCGTCAGCCCGTTAGCTCAAGGGAGCCGTCATTCGACACAGTGCAAAAAAAAAAAAAAAAAAGGGAGCACACTGCCTCACACTCCAGCAAAAAGTTGGCCCCAATGCATCTTGGTAAATGCAGTCAGATTCATTTCACATTATCAAAAGTAATCAAAATCTTTCACCTTAGTAGGTGCAGCAAGTGCTGTGTATCTCTGGACACGTGTTTCTGGGTTTCGCCCGTCATCAGCAGAGAGCAGCATATTTTGTGGGGTTGCTTGAAATGCCACCAAACGTCTTCTCAGGTTTATGTACCACTCTGGTGCGCAGGTGCCTCACCAAGGCACGTCAGCCCATTAGCTCAAGGGAGCCGTCATTCGACACAGTGCAAAAAAAAAAAAAGGGAGCACACTGCCTCACACTCCAGCAAAAAGTTGGCCCCATTGCATCTTGGTAAATGCAGTCAGATTCATTTCACATTATCAAAAGTAATCAAAGTCTTTCACCTTAGTAGGTGCAGCAAGTGCTGTGTATCTCTGGACACGTGTTTCTGGGTTTCGCCCGTCATCAGTAGAGAGCAGCATATTTTGTGGGGTTGCTTGAAATGCCACCAAACGTCTTCTCAGGTTTATGTACCACTCTGGTGCGCAGGTGCCTCACCAAGGCTCGTCAGCCTGTTAGCTCAAGGGAGCCGTCATTCGACACAGTCCAAAAAAAAAAAATGTGAGCACACTGCCTCACAGTCCAGCAAAAAGTTGGCCCCAATGCATCTTGGTAAATGCAGTCAGATTCATTTCACATTATCAAAAGTATTCAAAGTCTTTCACCTTAGTAGGTGCAACAAGTGCTGTGTATCTCTGGACACGTGTTTCTGGGTTTCGCCCGTCATCAGCAGAGAGCAGCATATTTAGTGGGGTTGCTTGAAATGCCACCAAACGTCTTCTCAGGTTAATGTACCACTCTGATGCGCAGGTGCCTCACCAAGGCTCGTCAGCCCGTTAGCTCAAGGGAGCCGTCATTCGACACAGTGCAAAAAAAAAAAAAAAAGGGAGCACACTGCCTCACACTCCAGCAAAAAGTTGGCCCCAATGCATCTTGGTAAATGCAGTCAGATTCATTTCACATTATCAAAAGTAATCAAAGTCTTTCACCTTAGTAGGTGCAGCGAGTGCTGTGTATCTCTGGACACGTGTTTCTGGGTTTCGCCCGTCATCAGCAGAGAGCAGCAAATTTTGTGGGGTTGCTTGAAATGCCACCAAACGTCTTCTCAGGTTTATGTACCACTCTGGTGCGCAGGTGCCTCACCAAGGCTCGTCAGCCCGTTAGCTCAAGGGAGCCGTCATTCGACACAGTGCAAAAAAAAAAAAAAAGAGAGCACACTGCCTCACACTCCAGCAAAAAGTTGGCACCAATGCATCTTGGTAAATGCAGTCAGATTCATTTCACATTATCAAAAGTAATCAAAGTCTTTCACCTTAGTAGGTGCAGCAAGTGCTGTGTATCTCTGGTCACGTGTTTCTGGGTTTCGCCCGTCATCAGCAGAGAGCAGCATATTTTGTGGGGTTGCTTGAAATGCCACCAAACGTCTTCTCAGGTTTATGTACCACTCTGGTGCGCAGGTGCCTCACCAAGGCTCGTCAGCCCGTTAGCTCAAGGGAGCCGTCATTCGACACAGTGCAAAAAAAAAAAAAAAAAGGGAGCACACTGCCTCACACTCCAGCAAAAAGTTGGCCCCAATGCATCTTGGTAAATGCAGTCAGATTCATTTCACATTATCAAAAGTAATCAAAGTCTTTCACCTTAGTAGGTGCAGCAAGTGCTGTGTATCTCTGGACACGTGTTTCTGGGTTTCGCCCGTCATCAGTAGAGAGCAGCATATTTTGTGGGGTTGCTTGAAATGCCACCAAACGTCTTCTCAGGTTCATGTACCACTCTGGTGCGCAGGTGCCTCACCAAGGCTCGTCAGCCCGTTAGCTCAAGGGAGCCGTCATTTGACACAGTGCAAAAAAAAAAAAAAAAGGGAACACACTGCCTCACACTCCAGCAAAAAGTTGGCCCCAATGCATCTTGGTAAATGCAGTCAGATTCATTTCACATTATCAAAAGTAATCAAAGTCTTTCACCTTAGTAGGTGCAGCAAGTGCTGTGTATCTCTGGACACGTATTTCTGGGTTTCGCCCGTCATCAGCAGAGAGCAGCATATTTTGTGGGGTTGCTTGAAATGCCACCAAACGTCTTCTCAGGTTTATGTACCACTCTGGTGCGCAGGTGCCTCACCAAGGCTCGTCAGCCCGTTAGCTCAAGGGAGCCGTCATTCGACACAGTGCAAAAAAAAAAAAAAAAGGGAGCACACTGCCTCACACTCCAGCAAAAAGTTGGCCCCAATGCATCTTGGTAAATGAGGTCAGATTAATTTCACATTATCAAAAGTAATCAAAGTCTTTCACCTTAGTAGGTGCAGCAAGTGCTGTGTATCTCTGGACACGTGTTTCTGGGTTTCGCCCGTCATCAGCAGAGAGCAGCATATTTTGTGGGGTTGCTTGAAATGCCACCAAACGTCTTCTCAGGTTTATGTACCACTCTGATGCGCAGGTGCCTCACCAAGGCACGTCAGCCCATTAGCTCAAGGGAGCCGTCATTCGACACAGTGCAAAAAAAAAAAAAGGGAGCACACTGCCTCACACTCCAGCAAAAAGTTGGCCCCATTGCATCTAGGTAAATGCAGTCAGATTCATTTCACATTATCAAAAGTAATCAAAGTCTTTCACCTTAGTAGGTGCAGCAAGTGCTGTGTATCTCTGGACACGTGTTTCTGGGTTTCGCCCGTCATCAGTAGAGAGCAGCATATTTTGTGGGGTTGCTTGAAATGCCACCAAACGTCTTCTCAGGTTTATGTACCACTCTGGTGCGCAGGTGCCTCACCAAGGCTCGTCAGCCTGTTAGCTCAAGGGAGCCGTCATTCGACACAGTCCAAAAAAAAAAAATGTGAGCACACTGCCTCACAGTCCAGCAAAAAGTTGGCCCCAATGCATCTTGGTAAATGCAGTCAGATTCATTTCACATTATCAAAAGTATTCAAAGTCTTTCACCTTAGTAGGTGCAACAAGTGCTGTGTATCTCTGGACACGTGTTTCTGGGTTTCGCCCGTCATCAGCAGAGAGCAGCATATTTAGTGGGGTTGCTTGAAATGCCACCAAACGTCTTCTCAGGTTAATGTACCACTCTGATGCGCAGGTGCCTCACCAAGGCTCGTCAGCCCGTTAGCTCAAGGGAGCCGTCATTCGACACAGTGCAAAAAAAAAAAAAAAAGGGAGCACACTGCCTCACACTCCAGCAAAAAGTTGGCCCCAATGCATCTTGGTAAATGCAGTCAGATTCATTTCACATTATCAAAAGTAATCAAAGTCTTTCACCTTAGTAGGTGCAGCGAGTGCTGTGTATCTCTGGACACGTGTTTCTGGGTTTCGCCCGTCATCAGCAGAGAGCAGCAAATTTTGTGGGGTTGCTTGAAATGCCACCAAACGTCTTCTCAGGTTTATGTACCACTCTGGTGCGCAGGTGCCTCACCAAGGCTCGTCAGCCCGTTAGCTCAAGGGAGCCGTCATTCGACACAGTGCAAAAAAAAAAAAAAAGAGAGCACACTGCCTCACACTCCAGCAAAAAGTTGGCACCAATGCATCTTGGTAAATGCAGTCAGATTCATTTCACATTATCAAAAGTAATCAAAGTCTTTCACCTTAGTAGGTGCAGCAAGTGCTGTGTATCTCTGGTCACGTGTTTCTGGGTTTCGCCCGTCATCAGCAGAGAGCAGCATATTTTGTGGGGTTGCTTGAAATGCCACCAAACGTCTTCTCAGGTTTATGTACCACTCTGGTGCGCAGGTGCCTCACCAAGGCTCGTCAGCCCGTTAGCTCAAGGGAGCCGTCATTCGACACAGTGCAAAAAAAAAAAAAAAAAGGGAGCACACTGCCTCACACTCCAGCAAAAAGTTGGCCCCAATGCATCTTGGTAAATGCAGTCAGATTCATTTCACATTATCAAAAGTAATCAAAGTCTTTCACCTTAGTAGGTGCAGCAAGTGCTGTGTATCTCTGGACACGTGTTTCTGGGTTTCGCCCGTCATCAGCAGAGAGCAGCATATTTTGTGGGGTTGCTTGAAATGCCACAAAACGTCTTCTCAGTTTTATGTACCACTCTGGTGCGCAGGTGCCTCACCAAGGCTCGTCAGCCCGTTAGCTCAAGGGAGCCGTCATTCGACACAGTGCAAAAAAAAAAAAAGGGAGCACACTGCCTCACACTCCAGCAAAAAGTTGGCCCCAATGCATCTTGGTAAATGCAGTCAGATTCATTTCACATTATCAAAAGTAATCAAAGTCTTTCACCTTAGTAGGTGCAGCAAGTGCTGTGTATCTCTGGACACGTGTTTCTGGGTTTCGCCCGTCATCAGCAGAGAGCAGCATATTTTGTGGGGTTGCTTGAAATGCCACCAAACGTCTTCTCAGGTTTATGTACCACTCTGATGCGCAGGTGCCTCACCAAGGCACGTCAGCCCGTTAGCTCAAGGGAGCCGTCATTCGACACAGTGCAAAAAAAAAAAAAGGGAGCACACTGCCTCACACTCCAGCAAAAAGTTGGCCCCAATGCATCCTGGTATATGCAGTCAGATTCATTTCACATTATCAAAAGTAATCAAAGTCTTTCACCTTAGTAGGTGCAGCAAGTGCTGTGTATCTCTGGACACGTGTTTCTGGGTTTCGCCCGTCATCAGTAGAGAGCAGCATATTTTGTGGGGTTGCTTGAAATGCCACCAAACGTCTTCTCAGGTTCATGTACCACTCTGGTGCGCAGGTGCCTCACCAAGGCTCGTCAGCCCGTTAGCTCAAGGGAGCCGTCATTTGACACAGTGCAAAAAAAAAAAAAAAAGGGAACACACTGCCTCACACTCCAGCAAAAAGTTGGCCCCAATGCATCTTGGTAAATGCAGTCAGATTCATTTCACATTATCAAAAGTAATCAAAGTCTTTCACCTTAGTAGGTGCAGCAAGTGCTGTGTATCTCTGGACACGTATTTCTGGGTTTCGCCCGTCATCAGCAGAGAGCAGCATATTTTGTGGGGTTGCTTGAAATGCCACCAAACGTCTTCTCAGGTTTATGTACCACTCTGGTGCGCAGGTGCCTCACCAAGGCTCGTCAGCCCGTTAGCTCAAGGGAGCCGTCATTCGACACAGTGCAAAAAAAAAAAAAAAAGGGAGCACACTGCCTCACACTCCAGCAAAAAGTTGGCCCCAATGCATCTTGGTAAATGAGGTCAGATTAATTTCACATTATCAAAAGTAATCAAAGTCTTTCACCTTAGTAGGTGCAGCAAGTGCTGTGTATCTCTGGACACGTGTTTCTGGGTTTCGCCCGTCATCAGCAGAGAGCAGCATATTTTGTGGGGTTGCTTGAAATGCCACCAAACGTCTTCTCAGGTTTATGTACCACTCTGATGCGCAGGTGCCTCACCAAGGCACGTCAGCCCATTAGCTCAAGGGAGCCGTCATTCGACACAGTGCAAAAAAAAAAAAAGGGAGCACACTGCCTCACACTCCAGCAAAAAGTTGGCCCCATTGCATCTTGGTAAATGCAGTCAGATTCATTTCACATTATCAAAAGTAATCAAAGTCTTTCACCTTAGTAGGTGCAGCAAGTGCTGTGTATCTCTGGACACGTGTTTCTGGGTTTCGCCCGTCATCAGTAGAGAGCAGCATATTTTGTGGGGTTGCTTGAAATGCCACCAAACGTCATCTCAGGTTTATGTACCACTCTGGTGCGCAGGTGCCTCACCAAAGCTCGTCAGCCCGTTAGCTCAAGGGAGCCGTCATTCGACACAGTGCAAAAAAAAAAAAGGGAGCACACTGCCTCACACTCCAGCAAAAAGTTGGCCCCAATGCATCTTGGTAAATGCAGTCAGATTCATTTCACATTATCAAAAGTAATGAAAGTCTTTCACCTTAGTAGGTGCAGCAAGTGCTGTGTATCTCTGGACGCGTGTTTCTGGGTTTCGCCCGTCATCAGCAGAGAGCAGCATATTTTGTGGGGTTGCTTGAAATGCCAACAAACGTCTTCTCAGGTTTATGTACCACTCTGGTGCGCAGGTGCCTCACCAAGGCTCGGCAGCCCGTTAGCTCAAGGGAGCCGTCATTCGACACAGTGCAAAAAAAAAAAAAAAAAAGTGAGCACACTGCCTCACACTCCAGCAAAAAGTTGGCCCCAATGCATCTTGGTAAATGCAGTCAGATTCATTTCACATTATCAAAAGTAATCAAAATCTTTCACCTTAGTAGGTGCAGCAAGTGCTGTGTATCTCTGGACACGTGTTTCTGGGTTTCGCCCGTCATCAGCAGAGAGCAGCATATTTTGTGGGGTTGATTGAAATGCCACCAAACGTCTTCTCAGGTTTATGTACCACTCTGGTGCGCAGGTGCCTCACCAAGGCTCGTCAGCCCGTTAGCTCAAGGGAGCCGTCATTCGACACAGTGCTAAAAAAAAAAAGGGAGGACACTGCCTCACACTCCAGCAAAAAGTTGGCCCCAATGCATCTTGGTAAATGCAGTCAGATTCATTTCACATTATCAAAAGTAATCAAAGTCTTTCACCTTAGTAGGTGCAGCAAGTGCTGTGTATCTCTGGACACGTGTTTCTGGGTTTCGCCCGTCATCAGCAGAGAGCAGCAAATTTTGTGAGGTTGCTTGAAATGTCACCAAACGTCTTCTCAGGTGTGTGTACCACTCTGATGCGCAGGTGCCTCACCAAGGCTCGTCAGCCCGTTAGCTCAAGGGAGCCGTCATTCGACACAGTGAAAAAAAAAAAAAAAAGGGAGCACACTGCCTCACACTCCAGCAAAAAGTTGGCCCCAATGCATCTTGGTAAATGCAGTCAGATTCATTTCACATTATCAAAAGTAATCAAAGTCTTTCACCTTAGTAGGTGCAGCGAGTGCTGTGTATCTCTGGACACGTGTTTCTGGGTTTCGCCCGTCATCAGCAGAGAGCAGCAAATTTTGTGGGGTTGCTTGAAATGCCACCAAACGTCTTCTCAGGTTTATGTACCACTCTGGTGCGCAGGTGCCTCACCAAGGCTCGTCAGCCCGTTAGCTCAAGGGAGCCGTCATTCGACACAGTGCAAAAAAAAAAAAGGGACCACACTGCCTCACACTCCAGCAAAAAGTTGGCCCCAATGCATCTTGGTAAATGCAGTCAGATTCATTTCACATTATCAAAAGTAATCAAAGTCTTTCACCTTAGTAGGTGCAGCAAGTGCTGTGTATCTCTGGTCACGTGTTTCTGGGTTTCGCCCGTCATCAGCAGAGAGCAGCATATTTTGTGGGGTTGCTTGAAATGCCACCAAACGTCTTCTCAGGTTTATGTACCACTCTGGTGCGCAGGTGCCTCACCAAGGCTCGTCAGCCCGTTAGCTCAAGGGAGCCGTCATTCGACACAGTGCAAAAAAAAAAAAAAGGGAGCACACTGCCTCACACTCCAGCAAAAAGTTGGCCCCAATGCATCTTGGTAAATGCAGTCAGATTCATTTCACATTATCAAAAGTAATCAAAGTCTTTCACCTTAGTAGGTGCAGCAAGTGCTGTGTATCTCTGGACACGTGTTTCTGGGTTTCGCCCGTCATCAGCAGTGAGCAGCATATTTTGTGGGGTTGCTTGAAATGCCACCAAACGTCTTCTCAGTTTTATGTACCACTCTGGTGCGCAGGTGCCTCACCAAGGCTCGTCAGCCCGTTAGCTCGAAGGAGCCGTCATTCGACACAGTGCAAACAAAAAAAAAGGGAGCACACTGCCTCACACGCCAGCAAAAAGTTGGCCCCAATGCATCTTGGTAAATGCAGTCAGATTCATTTCACATTATCAAAAGTAATCAAAGTCTTTCACCTTAGTAGGTGCAGCAAGTGCTGTGTATCTCTGGACACGTGTTTCTGGGTTTCGCCCGTCATCAGCAGAGAGCAGCATATTTTGTGGGGTTGCTTGAAATGCCACCAAACGTCTTCTCAGGTTTATGTACCACTCTGGTGCGCAGGTGCCTCACCAAGGCTCGTCAGCCCGTTAGCTCAAAGGAGCCGTCATTCGACACAGTGCAACAAAAAAAAAGGGAGCACACTGCCTCACACTCCAGCAAAAAGTTGGCACCAATGCATCTTGGTAAATGCAATCAGATTCATTTCACATTATCAAAAGTAATTAAAGTCTTTCACCTTAGTAGGTGCAGCAAGTGCTGTGTATCTCTGGACACGTGTTTCTGGGTTTCGCCCGTCATCAGCAGAGAGCAGCAAATTTTGTGGGGTTGCTTGAAATGCCACCAAACGTCTTCTCAGGTTTATGTACCACTCTGGTGCGCAGGTGCCTCACCAAGGCTCGTCAGCCCGTTAGCTCAAGGGAGCCGTCATTCGACACAGTGCAAAAAAAAAAAAGAAGGGAGCACACTGCCTCACACTCCAGCAAAAAGTTGGCCCCAATGCATCTTGGTAAATGCAGTCAGATTCATTTCACATTTTCAAATGTAATCAAAGTCTTTCACCTTAGTAGGTGCAGCAAGTGCTGTGTATCTCTGGACACGTGTTTCTGGGTTTCGCCCGTCATCAGCAGAGAGCAGCATATTTTGTGGGGTTGCTTGAAATGCCACCAAACGTCTTCTCAGGTTTATGTACCACTCTGGTGCGCAGGTGCCTCACGAAGGCTCGTCAGCCCATTAGCTCAAGGGAGCCGTCATTCGACACAGTGCAAAAAAAAAAAAGGGAGCACACTGCCTCACTCTCCAGCAAAAAGTTGGCCCCAATGCATCTTGGTAAATGCAGTCAGATTCATTTCACATTATCAAAAGTAATCAAAGTCTTTCACCTTAGTAGGTGCAGCAAGTGCTGTGTACCTCTGGACACGTGTTTCTGGGTTTCGCCCGTCATCAGCAGAGAGCAGCATATTTTGTGGGGTTGCTTGAAATGCCACCAAACGTCTTCTCAGGTTTATGTACCACTCTGGTGCGCAGGTGCCTCACCAAGGCTCGTCAGCCTGTTAGCTCAAGGGAGCCGTCATTCGACACAGTCCAAAAAAAAAAAAAGTGAGCACACTGCCTCACAGTCCAGCAAAAAGTTGGCCCCAATGCATCTTGGTAAATGCAGTCAGATTCATTTCACATTACCAAAAGTAATCAAAGTCTTTCACCTTAGTAGGTGCAACAAGTGCTGTGTATCTCTGGACACGTGTTTCTGGGTTTCGCCCGTCATCAGCAGAGAGCAGCATATTTTGTGGGGTTGCTTGAAATGCCACCAAACGTCTTCTCAGGTTTATGTACCACTCTGATGCGCAGGTGCCTCACCAAGGCTCGTCAGCCCGTTAGCTCAAGGGAGCCGTCATTCGACACAGTGCAAAAAAAAAAAAAAAGGGAGCACACTGCCTCACACTCCAGCAAAAAGTTGGCCCCAATGCATCTTGGTAAATGCAGTCAGATTCATTTCACATTATCAAAAGTAATCAAAGTCTTTCACCTTAGTAGGTGCAGCGAGTGCTGTGTATCTCTGGACACGTGTTTCTGGGTTTCGCCCGTCATCAGCAGAGAGCAGCAAATTTTGTGGGGTTGCTTGAAATGCCACCAAACGTCTTCTCAGGTTTATGTACCACTCTGGTGCGCAGGTGCCTCACCAAGGCTCGTCAGCCCGTTAGCTCAAGGGAGCCGTCATTCGACACAGTGCAAAAAAAAAAAGGGACCACACTGCCTCACACTCCAGCAAAAAGTTGGCCCCAATGCATCTTGGTAAATGCAGTCAGATTCATTTCACATTATCAAAAGTAATCAAAGTCTTTCACCTTAGTAGGTGCAGCAAGTGCTGTGTATCTCTGGTCACGTGTTTCTGGGTTGCGCCCGTCATCAGCAGAGAGCAGCATATTTTGTGGGGTTGCTAGAAATGCCACCAAACGTCTTCTCAGGTTTATGTACCACTCTGGTGCGCAGGTGCCTCACCAAGGCTCGTCAGCCCGTTAGCTCAAGGGAGCCGTCATTCGACACAGTGCAAAAAAAAAAAAAAAAGGGAGCACACTGCCTCACACTCCAGCAAAAAGTTGGCCCCAATGCATCTTGGTAAATGCAGACAGATTCATTTCACATTATCAAAAGTAATCAAAGTCTTTCACCTTAGTAGGTGCAGCAAGTGCTGTGTATCTCTGGACACGTGTTTCTGGGTTTCGCCCGTCATCAGCAGAGAGCAGCATATTTTGTGGGGTTGCTTGAAATGCCACCAAACGTCTTCTCAGTTTTATGTACCACTCTGGTGCGCAGGTGCCTCACCAAGGCTCGTCAGCCCGTTAGCTCAAGGGAGCTGTCATTCGACACAGTGCAAAAAAAAAAAAAGGGAGCACACTGCCTCACACTCCAGCAAAAAGTTGGCCCCAATGCATCTTGGTAAATGCAGTCAGATTCATTTCACATTATCAAAAGTAATCAAAGTCTTTCACCTTAGTAGGTGCAGCAAGTGCTGTGTATCTCTGGACAAGTGTTTCTGGGTTTCGCCCGTCATCAGCAGAGAGCAGCATATTTTGTGGGGTTGCTTGAAATGCCACCAAACGTCTTCTCAGGTTTATGTACCACTCTGGTGCGCAGGTGCCTCACCAAGGCTCGTCAGCCCGTTAGCTCAAGGGAGCCGTCATTCGACACAGTGCAAAAAAAAAAAAAAAGGGAGCACACTGCCTCACACTCCAGCAAAAAGTTGGCCCCAATGCATCTTGGTAAATGCAGTCAGATTCATTTCACATTATCAAAAGTAATCAAAGTCTTTCACCTTAGTAGGTGCAGCAAGTGCTGTGTATCTCTGGTCACGTGTTTCTGGGTTTCGCCCGTCATCAGCAGAGAGCAGCATATTTTGTGGGGTTGCTTGAAATGCCACCAAACGTCTTCTCAGGTTTATGTACCACTCTGGTGCGCAGGTGCCTCACCAAGGCTCGTCAGCCCGTTAGCTCAAGGGAGCCGTCATTCGACACAGTGCAAAAAAAAAAAAAAAAAGGGAGCACACTGCCTCACACTCCAGCAAAAAGTTGGCCCCAATGCATCTTGGTAAATGCAGTCAGATTCATTTCACATTATCAAAAGTAATCAAAGTCTTTCACCTTAGTAGGTGCAGCAAGTGCTGTGTATCTCTGGACACGTGTTTCTGGGTTTCGCCCGTCATCAGCAGAGAGCAGCATATTTTGTGGGGTTGCTTGAAATGCCACCAAACGTCTTCTCAGTTTTATGTACCACTCTGGTGCGCAGGTGCCTCACCAAGGCTCGTCAGCCCGTTAGCTCAAGGGAGCCGTCATTCGACACAGTGCAAAAAAAAAAAAAGGGAGCACACTGCCTCACACTCCAGCAAAAAGTTGGCCCCAATGCATCTTGGTAAATGCAGTCAGATTCATTTCACATTATCAAAAGTAATCAAAGTCTTTCACCTTAGTAGGTGCAGCAAGTGCTGTGTATCTCTGGACACGTGTTTCTGGGTTTCGCCCGTCATCAGCAGAGAGCAGCATATTTTGTGGGGTTGCTTGAAATGCCACCAAACGTCTTCTCAGGTTTATGTACCACTCTGATGCGCAGGTGCCTCACCAAGGCACGTCAGCCCGTTAGCTCAAGGGAGCCGTCATTCGACACAGTGCAACAAAAAAAAAAAGGGAGCACACTGCCTCACACTCCAGCAAAAAGTTGGCCCCAATGCATCCTGGTATATGCAGTCAGATTCATTTCACATTATCAAAAGTAATCAAAGTCTTTCACCTTAGTAGGTGCAGCAAGTGCTGTGTATCTCTGGACACGTGTTTCTGGGTTTCGCCCGTCATCAGTAGAGAGCAGCATATTTTGTGGGGTAGCTTGAAATGCCACCAAACGTCTTCTCAGGTTCATGTACCACTCTGGTGCGCAGGTGCCTCACCAAGGCTCGTCAGCTCGTTAGCTCAAGGGAGCCGTCATTTGACACAGTGCAAAAAAAAAAAAAAAAGGGGAACACACTGCCTCACACTCCAGCAAAAAGTTGGCCCCAATGCATCTTGGTAAATGCAATCAGATTCATTTCACATTATCAAAAGTAATCAAAGTCTTTCACCTTAGTAGGTGCAGCAAGTGCTGTGTATCTCTGGACACGTATTTCTGGGTTTCGCCCGTCATCAGCAGAGAGCAGCATATTTTGTGGGGTTGCTTGAAATGCCACCAAACGTCTTCTCAGGTTTATGTACCACTCTGGTGCGCAGGTGCCTCACCAAGGCTCGTCAGCCCGTTAGCTCAAGGGAGCTGTCATTCGACACAGTGCAAAAAAAAAAAAAAAAGGGAGCACACTGCCTCACACTCCAGCAAAAAGTTGGCCCCAATGCATCTTGGTAAATGCAGTCAGATTCATTTCACATTATCAAAAGTAATCAAAGTCTTTCACCTTAGTAGGTGCAGCGAGTGCTGTGTATCTCTGGACACGTGTTTCTGGGTTTCGCCCGTCATCAGCAGAGAGCAGCAAATTTTGTGGGGTTGCTTGAAATGCCACCAAACGTCTTCTCAGGTTTATGTACCACTCTGGTGCGCAGGTGCCTCACCAAGGCTCGTCAGCCCGTTAGCTCAAGGGAGCCGTCATTCGACACAGTGCAAAAAAAAAAAAGGGACCACACTGCCTCACACTCCAGCAAAAAGTTGGCCCCAATGCATCTTGGTAAATGCAGTCAGATTCATTTCACATTATCAAAAGTAATCAAAGTCTTTCACCTTAGTAGGTGCAGCAAGTGCTGTGTATCTCTGGTCACGTGTTTCTGGGTTTCGCCCGTCATCAGCAGAGAGCAGCATATTTTGTGGGGTTGCTTGAAATGCCACCAAACGTCTTCTCAGGTTTATGTACCACTCTGGTGCGCAGGTGCCTCACCAAGGCTCGTCAGCCCGTTAGCTCAAGGGAGCCGTCATTCGACACAGTGCAAAAAAAAAAAAAAAAGGGAGCACACTGCCTCACACTCCAGCAAAAAGTTGGCCCCAATGCATCTTGGTAAATGCAGTCAGATTCATTTCACATTATCAAAAGTAATCAAAGTCTTTCACCTTAGTAGGTGCAGCAAGTGCTGTGTATCTCTGGACACGTGTTTCTGGGTTTCGCCCGTCATCAGCAGAGAGCAGCATATTTTGTGGGGTTGCTTGAAATGCCACCAAACGTCTTCTCAGTTTTATCTACCACTCTGGTGCGCAGGTGCCTCACCAAGGCTCGTCAGCCCGTTAGCTCAAGGGAGCCGTCATTCGACACAGTGCAAAAAAAATAAAAGGGAGCACACTGCCTCACACTCCAGCAAAAAGTTGGCCCCAATGCATCTTGGTAAATGCAGTCAGATTAATTTCACATTATCAAAAGTAATCAAAGTCTTTCACCTTAGTAGGTGCAGCAAGTGCTGTGTATCTCTGGACACGTGTTTCTGGGTTTCGCCCGTCATCAGCAGAGAGCAGCATATTTTGTGGGGTTGCTTGAAATGCCACCAAACGTCTTCTCAGGTTTATGTACCACTCTGATGCGCAGGTGCCTCACCAAGGCACGTCAGCCCATTAGCTCAAGGGAGCTGTCATTCGACACAGTGCAAAAAAAAAAAAAGGGAGCACACTGCCTCACACTCCAGCAAAAAGTTGGCCCCAATGCATCTTGGTAAATGCAGTCAGATTCATTTCACATTATCAAAAGTAATCAAAGTCTTTCACCTTAGTAGGTGCAGCAAGTGCTGTGTATCTCTGGACACGTGTTTCTGGGTTTCGCCCGTCATCAGTAGAGAGCAGCATATTTTGTGGGGTTGCTTGAAATGCCACCAAACGTCTTCTCAGGTTTATGTACCACTCTGGTGCGCAGGTGCCTCACCAAGGCTCGTCAGCCCGTTAGCTCAAGGGAGCCGTCATTCGACACAGTGCAAAAAAAAAAAAAAGGGAGCACACTGCCTCACACTCCAGCAAAAAGTTGGCCCCAATGCATCTTGGTAAATGCAGTCAGATTCATTTCACATTATCAAAAGTAATCAAAGTCTTTCACCTTAGTAGGTGCAGCAAGTGCTGTGTATCTCTGGACAAGTGTTTCTGGGTTTCGCCCGTCATCAGCAGAGAGCAGCATATTTTGTGGGGTTGCTTGAAATGCCACCAAACGTCTTCTCAGGTTTATGTACCACTCTGGTGCGCAGGTGCCTCACCAAAGCTCGTCAGCCCGTTAGCTCAAGGGAGCCGTCATTCGACACAGTGCAAAAAAAAAAAAGGGAGCACACTGCCTCACACTCCAGCAAAAAGTTGGCCCCAATGCATCTTGGTAAATGCAGTCAGATTCATTTCACATTATCAAAAGTAATCAAAGTCTTTCACCTTAGTAGGTGCAGCAAGTGCTGTGTATCTCTGGACACGTGTTTCTGGGTTTCGCCCGTCATCAGCAGAGAGCAGCATATTTTGTGGGGTTGCTTGAAATGCCACCAAACGTCTTCTCAGGTTTATGTACCACTCTGGTGCGCAGGTGCCTCACCAAGGCTCGTCAGCCCGTTAGCTCAAGGGAGCCGTCATTCGACACAGTGCAAAAAAAAAAAAAAAAAGGGAGCACACTGCCTCACACTCCAGCAAAAAGTTGGCCCCAATGCATCTTGGTAAATGCAGTCAGATTCATTTCACATCATCAAAAGTAATCAAAATCTTTCACCTTAGTAGGTGCAGCAAGTGCTGTGTATCTCTGGACACGTGTTTCTGGGTTTCGCCCGTCATCAGCAGAGAGCAGCATATTTTGTGGGGTTGCTTGAAATGCCACCAAACGTCTTCTCAGGTTTATGTACCACTCTGGTGCGCAAGTGCCTCACCAAGGCTCGTCAGCCCGTTAGCTCAAGGGAGCCGTCATTCGACACAGTGCTAAAAAAAAAAAGGGAGGACACTGCCTCACACTCCAGCAAAAAGTTGGCCCCAATGCATCTTGGTAAATGCAGTCAGATTCATTTCACATTATCAAAAGTAATCAAAGTCTTTCACCTTAGTAGGTGCAGCAAGTGCTGTGTATCTCTGGACACGTGTTTCTGGGTTTCGCCCGTCATCAGCAGAGAGCAGCAAATTTTGTGAGGTTGCTTGAAATGTCACCAAACGTCTTCTCAGGTGTGTGTACCACTCTGATGCGCAGGTGCCTCACCAAGGCTCGTCAGCCCGTTAGCTCAAGGGAGCCGTCATTCGACACAGTGAAAAAAAAAAAAAAAAGGGAGCACACTGCCTCACACTCCAGCAAAAAGTTGGCCCCAATGCATCTTGGTAAATGCAGTCAGATTCATTTCACATTATCAAAAGTAATCAAAGTCTTTCACCTTAGTAGGTGCAGCAAGTGCTGTGTATCTCTGGACACGTGTTTCTGGGTTTCGCCCGTCATCAGCAGAGAGCAGCATATTTTGTGGGGTTGCTTGAAATGCCACCAAACGTCTTCTCAGTTTTATGTACCACTCTGGTGCGCAGGTGCCTCACCAAGGCTCGTCAGCCCGTTAGCTCAAGGGAGCCGTCATTCGACACAGTGCAAAAAAAATAAAAGGGAGCACACTGCCTCACACTCCAGCAAAAAGTTGGCCCCAATGCATCTTGGTAAATGCAGTCAGATTAATTTCACATTATCAAAAGTAATCAAAGTCTTTCACCTTAGTAGGTGCAGCAAGTGCTGTGTATCTCTGGACACGTGTTTCTGGGTTTCGCCCGTCATCAGCAGAGAGCAGCATATTTTGTGGGGTTGCTTGAAATGCCACCAAACGTCTTCTCAGGTTTATGTACCACTCTGATGCGCAGGTGCCTCACCAAGGCACGTCAGCCCATTAGCTCAAGGGAGCTGTCATTCGACACAGTGCAAAAAAAAAAAAAGGGAGCACACTGCCTCACACTCCAGCAAAAAGTTGGCCCCAATGCATTTTGGTAAATGCAGTCAGATTCATTTCACATTATCAAAAGTAATCAAAGTCTTTCACCTTAGTAGGTGCAGCAAGTGCTGTGTATCTCTGGACACGTGTTTCTGGGTTTCGCCCGTCATCAGTAGAGAGCAGCATATTTTGTGGGGTTGCTTGAAATGCCACCAAACGTCTTCTCAGGTTTATGTACCACTCTGGTGCGCAGGTGCCTCACCAAGGCTCGTCAGCCCGTTAGCTCAAGGGAGCCGTCATTCGACACAGTGCAAAAAAAAAAAAAAGGGAGCACACTGCCTCACACTCCAGCAAAAAGTTGGCCCCAATGCATCTTGGTAAATGCAGTCAGATTCATTTCACATTATCAAAAGTAATCAAAGTCTTTCACCTTAGTAGGTGCAGCAAGTGCTGTGTATCTCTGGACACGTGTTTCTGGGTTTCGCCCGTCATCGGCAGAGAGCAGCATATTTTGTGGGGTTGCTTGAAATGCCACCAAACGTCTTCTCAGGTTTATGTACCACTCTGGTGCGCAGGTGCCTCACCAAGGCTCGTCAGCCCGTTAGCTCAAGGGAGCCGTCATTCGACACAGTGCAAAAAAAAAAAAAAAAAGGGAGCACACTGCCTCACACTCCAGCAAAAAGTTGGCCCCAATGCATCTTGGTAAATGCAGTCACATTCATTTCACATTATCAAAAGTAATCAAAATCTTTCACCTTAGTAGGTGCAGCAAGTGCTGTGTATCTCTGGACACGTGTTTCTGGGTTTCGCCCGTCATCAGCAGAGAGCAGCATATTTTGTGGGGTTGCTTGAAATGCCACCAAACGTCTTCTCAGGTTTATGTACCACTCTGGTGCGCAGGTGCCTCACCAAGGCTCGTCAGCCCGTTAGCTCAAGGGAGCCGTCATTCGACACAGTGCTAAAAAAAAAAAGGGAGGAAACTGCCTCACACTCCAGCAAAAAGTTGGCCCCAATGCATCTTGGTAAATGCAGTCAGATTCATTTCACATTATCAAAAGTAATCAAAGTCTTTCACCTTAGTAGGTGCAGCGAGTGCTGTGTATCTCTGGACACGTGTTTCTGGGTTTCGCCCGTCATCAGCAGAGAGCAGCAAATTTTGTGAGGTTGCTTGAAATGCCACCAAACGTCTTCTCAGGTTTATCTACCACTCTGGTGCGCAGGTGCCTCACCAAGGCTCGTCAGCCCGTTAGCTCAAGGGAGCCGTCATTCGACACAGTGCAAAAAAAAAAAAGGGACCACACTGCCTCACACTCCAGCAAAAAGTTGGCCCCAATGCATCTTGGTAAATGCAGTCAGATTCATTTCACATTATCAAAAGTAATCAAAGTCTTTCACCTTAGTAGGTGCAGCAAGTGCTGTGTATCTCTGGTCACGTGTTTCTGGGTTTCGCCCGTCATCAGCAGAGAGCAGCATATTTTGTGGGGTTGCTTGAAATGCCACCAAACGTCTTCTCAGGTTTATGTACCACTCTGGTGCGCAGGTGCCTCACCAAGGCTCGTCAGCCCGTTAGCTCAAGGGAGCCGTCATTCGACACAGTGCAAAAAAAAAAAAAAGGGAGCATACTGCCTCACACTCCAGCAAAAAGTTGGCCCCAATGCATCTTGGTAAATGCAGTCAGATTCATTTCACATTATCAAAAGTAATCAAAGTCTTTCACCTTAGTAGGTGCAGCAAGTGCTGTGTATCTCTGGACACGTGTTTCTGGGTTTCGCCCGTCATCAGCAGTGAGCAGCATATTTTGTGGGGTTGCTTGAAATGCCACCAAACGTCTTCTCAGTTTTATGTACCACTCTGGTGCGCAGGTGCCCCACCAAGGCTCGTCAGCCCGTTAGCTCGAGGGAGCAGTCATTCGACACAGTGCAAAAAAAAAAAAAGGGAGCACACTGCCTCACACGCCAGCAAAAAGTTGGCCCCAATGCATCTTGGTAAATGCAGTCAGATTAATTTCACATTATCAAAAGTAATCAAAGTCTTTCACCTTAGTAGGTGCAGCAAGTGCTGTGTATCTCTGGACACGTGTTTCTGGGTTTCGCCCGTCATCAGCAGAGAGCAGCATATTTTGTGGGGTTGCTTGAAATGCCACCAAACGTCTTCTCAGGTTTATGTACCACTCTGGTGCGCAGGTGCCTCACCAAGGCTCGTCAGCCCGTTAGCTCAAAGGAGCCGTCATTCGACACAGTGCAACAAAAAAAAAGGGAGCACACTGCCTCACACTCCAGCAAAAAGTTGGCACCAATGCATCTTGGTAAATGCAGTCAGATTCATTTCACATTATCAAAAGTAATTAAAGTCTTTCACCTTAGTAGGTGCAGCAAGTGCTGTGTATCTCTGGACACGTGTTTCTGGGTTTCGCCCGTCATCAGCAGAGAGCAGCAAATTTTGTGGGGTTGCTTGAAATGCCACCAAACGTCTTCTCAGGTTTATGTACCACTCTGGTGCGCAGGTGCCTCACCAAGGCTCGTCAGCCCGTTAGCTCAAGGGAGCCGTCATTCGACACAGTGCAAAAAAAAAAAAGAAGGGAGCACACTGCCTCACACTCCAGCAAAAAGTTGGCACCAATGCATCTTGGTAAATGCAGTCAGATTCATTTCACATTATCAAATGTAATCAAAGTCTTTCACCTTAGTAGGTGCAGCAAGTGCTGTGTATCTCTGGACACGTGTTTCTGGGTTTCGCCCGTCATCAGCAGAGAGCAGCATATTTTGTGGGGTTGCTTGAAATGCCACCAAACGTCTTCTCAGGTTTATGTACCACTCTGGTGCGCAGGTGCCTCACCAAGGCTCGTCAGCCCGTTAGCTCAAGGGAGCCGTCATTCGACACAGTGCAAAAAAAAAAAACAATGGAGCACACTGCCTCACACTCCAGCAAAAAGTTGGCCCCAATGCATCTTGGTAAATGCAGTCAGATTCATTTCACATTATCAAAAGTAATCAAAGTCTTTCACCTTAGTAGGTGCAGCAAGTGCTGTGTATCTCTGGACACGTGTTTCTGGGTTTCGCCCGTCATCAGCAGAGAGCAGCATATTTTGTGGGGTTGCTTGAAATGCCACCAAACGTCTTCTCAGGTTTATGTACCACTCTGGTGCGCAGGTGCCTCACCAAGGGTCGTCAGCCTGTTAGCTCAAGGGAGCCGTCATTCGACACAGTCCAAAAAAAAAAAAAGTGAGCACACTGCCTCACAGTCCAGCAAAAAGTTGGCCCCAATGCATCTTGGTAAATGCAGTCAGATTCATTTCACATTATCAAAAGTAATCAAAGTCTTTCACCTTAGTAGGTGCAACAAGTGCTGTGTATCTCTGGACACGTGTTTCTGGGTTTCGCCCGTCATCAGCAGAGAGCAGCATATTTTGTGGGGTTGCTTGAAATGCCACCAAACGTCTTCTCAGGTTTATGTACCACTCTGATGCGCAGGTGCCTCACCAAGGCTCGTCAGCCCGTTAGCTCAAGGGAGCCGTGATTCGACACAGTGCAAAAAAAAAAAAAAAGGGAACACACTGCCTCACACTCCAGCAAAAAGTTGGCCCCAATGCATCTTGGTAAATGCAGTCAGATTCATTTCACATTATCAAAAGTAATCAAAGTCTTTCACCTTAGTAGGTGCAGCGAGTGCTGTGTATCTCTGGACACGTGTTTCTGGGTTTCGCCCGTCATCAGCAGAGAGCAGCAAATTTTGTGGGGTTGCTTGAAATGCCACCAAACGTCTTCTCAGGTTTATGTACCACTCTGGTGCGCAGGTGCCTCACCAAGGCTCGTCAGCCCGTTAGCTCAAGGGAGCCGTCATTCGACACAGTGCAAAAAAAAAAAGGGACCACACTGCCTCACACTCCAGCAAAAAGTTGGCCCCAATGCATCTTGGTAAATGCAGTCAGATTCATTTCACATTATCAAAAGTAATCAAAGTCTTTCACCTTAGTAGGTGCAGCAAGTGCTGTGTATCTCTGGTCACGTGTTTCTGGGTTGCGCCCGTCATCAGCAGAGAGCAGCATATTTTGTGGGGTTGCTTGATATGCCACCAAACGTCTTCTCAGGTTTATGTACCACTCTGGTGCGCAGGTGCCTCACCAAGGCTCGTCAGCCCGTTAGCTCAAGGGAGCCGTCATTCGACACAGTGCAAAAAAAAAAAAAAAAGGGAGCACACTGCCTCACACTCCAGCAAAAAGTTGGCCCCAATGCATCTTGGTAAATGCAGTCAGATTCATTTCACATTATCAAAAGTAATCAAAGTCTTTCACCTTAGTAGGTGCAGCAAGTGCTGTGAATCTCTGGACACGTGTTTCTGGGTTTCGCCCGTCATCAGCAGAGAGCAGCATATTTTGTGGGGTTGCTTGAAACGCCACCAAACGTCTTCTCAGTTTTATGTACCACTCTGGTGCGCAGGTGCCTCACCAAGGCTCGTCAGCCCGTTAGCTCAAGGGAGCCGTCATTCGACACAGTGCAAAAAAAAAAAAAGGGAGCACACTGCCTCACACTCCAGCAAAAAGTTGGCCCCAATGCATCTTGGTAAATGCAGTCAGATTCATTTCACATTATCAAAAGTAATCAAAGTCTTTCACCTTAGTAGGTGCAGCAAGTGCTGTGTATCTCTGGACACGTGTTTCTGGGTTTCGCCCGTCATCAGCAGAGAGCAGCATATTTTGTGGGGTTGCTTGAAATGCCACCAAACGTCTTCTCAGGTTTATGTACCACTCTGGTGCGCAGGTGCCTCACCAAGGCTCGTCAGCCCGTTAGCTCAAGGGAGCCGTCATTCGACACAGTGCAAAAAAAAAAAAGAAGGGAGCACACTGCCTCACACTCCAGCAAAAAGTTGGCCCCAATGCATCTTGGTAAATGCAGTCAGATTCATTTCACATTATCAAATGTAATCAAAGTCTTTCACCTTAGTAGGTGCAGCAAGTGCTGTGTATCTCTGGACACGTGTTTCTGGGTTTCGCCCCCGTCATCAGCAGAGAGCAGCATATTTTGTGGGGTTGCTTGAAATGCCACCAAACGTCTTCTCAGGTTTATGTACCACTCTGGTGCGCAGGTGCCTCACCAAGGCTCGTCAGCCCATTAGCTCAAGGGAGCCGTCATTCGACACAGTGCAAAAAAAAAAAAGGGAGCACACTGCCTCACACTCCAGCAAAAAGTTGGCCCCAATGCATCTTGGTAAATGCAGTCAGATTCATTTCACATTATCAAAAGTAATCAAAGTCTTTCACCTTAGTAGGTGCAGCAAGTGCTGTGTATCTCTGGACACGTGTTTCTGGGTTTCGCCCGTCATCAGCAGAGAGCAGCATATTTTGTGGGGTTGCTTGAAATGCCACCAAACGTCTTCTCAGGTTTATGTACCACTCTGGTGCGCAGGTGCCTCACCAAGGCTCGTCAGCCTGTTAGCTCAAGGGAGCCGTCATTCGACACAGTCCAAAAAAAAAAAAAGTGAGCACACTGCCTCACAGTCCAGCAAAAAGTTGGCCCCAATGCATCTTGGTAAATGCAGTCAGATTCATTTCACATTATCAAAAGTAATCAAAGTCTTTCACCTTAGTAGGTGCAACAAGTGCTGTGTATCTCTGGACACGTGTTTCTGGGTTTCGCCCGTCATCAGCAGAGAGCAGCATATTTTGTGGGGTTGCTTGAAATGCCACCAAACGTCTGCTCAGGTTTATGTACCACTCTGATGCGCAGGTGCCTCACCAAGGCTCGTCAGCCCGTTAGCTCAAGGGAGCCGTCATTCGACACAGTGCAAAAAAAAAAAAAAAGGGAGCACACTGCCTCACACTCCAGCAAAAAGTTGGCCCCAATGCATCTTGGTAAATGCAGTCAGATTCATTTCACATTATCAAAAGTAATCAAAGTCTTTCACCTTAGTAGGTGCAGCGAGTGCTGTGTATCTCTGGACACGTGTTTCTGGGTTTCGCCCGTCATCAGCAGAGAGCAGCAAATTTTGTGGGGTTGCTTGAAATGCCACCAAACGTCTTCTCAGGTTTATGTACCACTCTGGTGCGCAGGTGCCTCACCAAGGCTCGTCAGCCCATTAGCTCAAGGGAGCCGTCATTCGACACAGTGAAAAAAAAAAAAAGGGAGCACACTGCCTCACACTCCAGCAAAAAGTTGGCCCCAATGCATCTTGGTAAATGCAGTCAGATTCATTTCACATTATCAAAAGTAATCAAAGTCTTTCACCTTAGTAGGTGCAGCAAGTGCTGTGTATCTCTGGACACGTGTTTCTGGGTTTCGCCCGTCATCAGTAGAGAGCAGCATATTTTGTGGGGTTGCTTGAAATGCCACCAAACGTCTTCTCAGGTTTATGTACCACTCTGGTGCGCAGGTGCCTCACCAAGGCTCGTCAGCCCGTTAGCTCAAGGGAGCCGTCATTCGACACAGTGCAAAAAAAAAAAACAATGGAGCACACTGCCTCACACTCCAGCAAAAAGTTGGCCCCAATGCATCTTGGTAAATGCAGTCAGATTCATTTCACATTATCAAAAGTAATCAAAGTCTTTCACCTTAGTAGGTGCAACAAGTGCTGTGTATCTCTGGACACGTGTTTCTGGGTTTCGCCCGTCATCAGCAGAGAGCAGCATATTTTGTGGGGTTGCTTGAAATGCCACCAAACGTCTTCTCAGGTTTATGTACCACTCTGATGCGCAGGTGCCTCACCAAGGCTCGTCAGCCCGTTAGCTCAAGGGAGCCGTCATTCGACACAGTGCAAAAAAAAAAAAAAAGGGAGCACACTGCCTCACACTCCAGCAAAAAGTTGGCCCCAATGCATCTTGGTAAATGCAGTCAGATTCATTTCACATTATCAAAAGTAATCAAAGTCTTTCACCTTAGTAGGTGCAGCGAGTGCTGTGTATCTCTGGACACGTGTTTCTGGGTTTCGCCCGTCATCAGCAGAGAGCAGCAAATTTTGTGGGGTTGCTTGAAATGCCACCAAACGTCTTCTCAGGTTTATGTACCACTCTGGTGCGCAGGTGCCTCACCAAGGCTCGTCAGCCCGTTAGCTCAAGGGAGCCGTCATTCGACACAGTGCCAAAAAAAAAAGGGACCATACTGCCTCACACTCCAGCAAAAAGTTGGCCCCAATGCATCTTGGTAAATGCAGTCAGATTCATTTCACATTATCAAAAGTAATCAAAGTCTTTCACCTTAGTAGGTGCAGCAAGTGCTGTGTATCTCTGGTCACGTGTTTCTGGGTTGCGCCCGTCATCAGCAGAGAGCAGCATATTTTGTGGGGTTGCTTGAAATGCCACCAAACGTCTTCTCAGGTTTATGTACCACTCTGGTGCGCAGGTGCCTCACCAAGGCTTGTCAGCCCGTTAGCTCAAGGGAGCCGTCATTCGACACAGTGCAAAAAAAAAAAAAAAAGGGAGCACACTGCCTCACACTCCAGCAAAAAGTTGGCCCCAATGCATCTTGGTAAATGCAGTCAGATTCATTTCACATTATCAAAAGTAATCAAAGTCTTTCACCTTAGTAGGTGCAGCAAGTGCTGTGTATCTCTGGACACGTGTTTCTGGGTTTCGCCCGTCATCAGCAGAGAGCAGCATATTTTGTGGGGTTGCTTGAAATGCCACCAAACGTCTTCTCAGTTTTATGTACCACTCTGGTGCGCAGGTGCCTCACCAAGGCTCGTCAACCCGTTAGCTCAAGGGAGCCGTCATTCGACACAGTGCAAAAAAAAAAAAAGGGAGCACACTGCCTCACACTCCAGCAAAAAGTTGGCCCCAATGCATCTTGGTAAATGCAGTCAGATTCATTTCACATTATCAAAAGTAATCAAAGTCTTTCACCTTAGTAGGTGCAGCAAGTGCTGTGTATCTCTGGACACGTGTTTCTGGGTTTCGCCCGTCATCAGCAGAGAGCAGCATATTTTGTGGGGTTGCTTGAAATGCCACCAAACGTCTTCTCAGGTTTATGTACCACTCTGATGCGCAGGTGCCTCACCAAGGCACGTCAGCCCGTTAGCTCAAGGGAGCCGTCATTCGACACAGTGCAAAAAAAAAAAAAGGGAGCACACTGCCTCACACTCCAGCAAAAAGTTGGCCCCAATGCATCTTGGTATATGAAGTCAGATTCATTTCACATTATCAAAAGTAATCAAAGTCTTTCACCTTAGTAGGTGCAGCAAGTGCTGTGTATCTCTGGACACGTGTTTCTGGGTTTCGCCCGTCATCAGTAGAGAGCAGCATATTTTGTGGGGTTGCTTGAAATGCCACCAAACGTCTTCTCAGGTTCATGTACCACTCTGGTGCGCAGGTGCCTCACCAAGGCTCGTCAGCCCGTTAGCTCAAGGGAGCCGTCATTCGACACAGTGCAAAAAAAAAAAAAAAAAGGGAACACACTGCCTCACACTCCAGCAAAAAGTTGGCCCCAATGCATCTTGGTAAATGCAGTCAGATTCATTTCACATTATCAAAAGTAATCAAAGTCTTTCACCTTAGTAGGTGCAGCAAGTGCTGTGTATCTCTGGACACGTATTTCTGGGTTTCGCCTTCATCAGCAGAGAGCAGCATATTTTGTGGGGTTGCTTGAAATGCCACCAAACGTCTTCTCAGGTTTATGTACCACTCTGGTGCGCAGGTGCCTCACCAAGGCTCGTCAGCCCGTTAGCTCAAGGGAGCCGTCATTCGACACTGTGCAAAAAAAAAAAAAAAAGGGAGCACACTGCCTCACACTCCAGCAAAAAGTTGGCCCCAATGCATCTTGGTAAATGCAGTCAGATTAATTTCACATTATCAAAAGTAATCAAAGTCTTTCACCTTAGTAGGTGCAGCGAGTGCTGTGTATCTCTGGACACGTGTTTCTGGGTTTCGCCCGTCATCAGCAGAGAGCAGCAAATTTTGTGGGGTTGCTTGAAATGCCACCAAACGTCTTCTCAGGTTTATGTACCACTCTGGTGCGCAGGTGCCTCACCAAGGCTCGTCAGCCCGTTAGCTCAAGGGAGCCGTCATTCGACACAGTGCAAAAAAAAAAAAGGTACCACACTGCCTCACACTCCAGCAAAAAGTTGGCCCCAATGCATCTTGGTAAATGCAGTCAGATTCATTTCACATTATCAAAAGTAATCAAAGTCTTTCACCTTAGTAGGTGCAGCAAGTGCTGTGTATCTCTGGTCACGTGTTTCTGGGTTTCGCCCGTCATCAGCAGAGAGCAGCATATTTTGTGGGGTTGCTTGAAATGCCACCAAACGTCTTCTCAGTTTTATGTACCACTCTGGTGCGCAGGTGCCTCACCAAGGCTCGTCAGCCCGTTAGCTCAAGGGAGCCGTCATTCGACACAGTGCAAAAAAAAAAAAAGGGAGCACACTGCCTCACACTCCAGCAAAAAGTTGGCCCCAATGCATCTTGGTAAATGCAGTCAGATTCATTTCACATTATCAAAAGTAATCAAAGTCTTTCACCTTAGAAGGTGCAGCAAGTGCTGTGTATCTCTGGACACGTGTTTCTGGGTTTCGCCCGTCATCAGCAGAGAGCAGCATATTTTGTGGGGTTGCTTGAAATGCCACCAAACGTCTTCTCAGGTTTATGTACCACTCTGATGCGCAGGTGCCTCACCAAGGCACGTCAGCCCGTTAGCTCAAGGGAGCCGTCATTCGACACAGTGAAAAAAAAAAAAAGGGAGCACACTGCCTCACACTCCAGCAAAAAGTTGGCCCCAATGCATCTTGGTATATGCAGTCAGATTCATTTCACATTATCAAAAGTAATCAAAGTCTTTCACCTTAGTAGGTGCAGCAAGTGCTGTGTATCTCTGGACACGTGTTTCTGGGTTTCGCCCGTCATCAGTAGAGAGCAGCATATTTTGTGGGGTTGCTTGAAATGCCACCAAACGTCTTCTCAGGTTTATGTACCACTCTGGTGCGCAGGTGCCTCACCAAGGCTCGTCAGCCCGTTAGCTCAAGGGAGCCGTCATTCGACACAGTGCAAAAAAAAAAAACAATGGAGCACACTGCCTCACACTCCAGCAAAAAGTTGGCCCCAATGCATCTTGGTAAATGCAGTCAGATTCATTTCACATTATCAAAAGTAATCAAAGTCTTTCACCTTAGTAGGTGCAGCAAGTGCTGTGTATCTCTGGACAAGTGTTTCTGGGTTTCGCCCGTCATCAGCAGAGAGCAGCATATTTTGTGGGGTTGCTTGAAATGCCACCAAACGTCTTCTCAGGTTTATGTACCACTCTGGTGCGCAAGTGCCTCACCAAAGCTCGTCAGCCCGTTAGCTCAAGGGAGCCGTCATTCGACACAGTGCAAAAAAAAAAAAAGGGAGCACACTGCCTCACACTCCAGCAAAAAGTTGGCCCCAATGCATCTTGGTAAATGCAGTCAGATTCATTTCACATTATCAAAAGTAATCAAAGTCTTTCACCTTAGTAGGTGCAGCAAGTGCTGTGTATCTCTGGACACGTGTTTCTGGGTTTCGCCCATCATCAGCAGAGAGCAGCATATTTTGTGGGGTTGCTTGAAATGCCACCAAACGTCTTCTCAGGTTTATGTACCACTCTGGTGCGCAGGTGCCTCACCAAGGCTCGTCAGCCCGTTAGCTCAAGGGAGCCGTCATTCGACACAGTGCAAAAAAAAAAAAAAAAAAGGGAGCACACTGCCTCACACTCCAGCAAAAAGTTGGCCCCAATGCATCTTGGTAAATGCAGTCAGATTCATTTCACATTATCAAAAGTAATCAAAATCTTTCACCTTAGTAGGTGCAGCAAGTGCTGTGTATCTCTGGACACGTGTTTCTGGGTTTCGCCCGTCATCAGCAGAGAGCAGCATATTTTGTGGGGTTGCTTGAAATGCCACCAAACGTCTTCTCAGGTTTATGTACCACTCTGGTGCGCAGGTGCCTCACCAAGGCTCGTCAGCCCGTTAGCTCAAGGGAGCCGTCATTCGACACAGTGCTAAAAAAAAAAAGGGAGGACACTGCCTCACACTCCAGCAAAAAGTTGGCCCCAATGCATCTTGGTAAATGCAGTCAGATTCATTTCACATTATCAAAAGTAATCAAAGTCTTTCGCCTTAGTAGGTGCAGCAAGTTCTGTGTATCTCTGGACACGTGTTTCTGGGTTTCGCCCGTCATCAGCAGAGAGCAGTATATTTTGTGGGGTTGCTTGAAATGCCACCAAACGTCTTCTCAGGTTTATGTACCACTCTGGTGCGCAGGTGCCTCACCAAGGCTCGTCAGCCCGTTAGCTCAAGGGAGCCGTCATTCGACACAGTGCAAAAAAAAAAAAGGGAGCACACTGCCTCACACTCCAGCAAAAAGTTGGCCCCAATGCATCTTGGTAAATGCAGTCAGATTCATTTCACATTATCAAAAGTAATCAAAGTCTTTCACCTTAGTAGGTGCAGCGAGTGCTGTGTATCTCTGTACACGTGTTTCTGGGTTTCGCCCGTCATCAGCAGAGAGACTTCAAATTTTGTGGGGTTGCTTGAAATGCCACCAAACGTCTTCTCAGGTTTATGTACCACTCTGGTGCGCAGGTGCCTCACCAAGGCTCGTCAGCCCGTTAGCTCAAGGGAGCCGTCATTCGACACAGTGCAAAAAAAAAAAAGGGACCACACTGCCTCACACTCCAGCAAAAAGTTGGCCCCAATGCATCTTGGTAAATGCAGTCAGATTCATTTCACATTATCAAAAGTAATCAAAGTCTTTCACCTTAGTAGGTGCAGCAAGTGCTGTGTATCTCTGGTCACGTGTTTCTGGGTTTCGCCCGTCATCAGCAGAGAGCAGCATATTTTGTGGGGTTGCTTGAAATGCCACCAAACGTCTTCTCAGGTTTATGTACCACTCTGGTGCGCAGGTGCCTCACCAAGGCTCGTCAGCCCGTTAGCTCAAGGGAGCCGTCATTCGACACAGTGCAAAAAAAAAAAAAAAAGGGAGCACACTGCCTCACACTCCAGCAAAAAGTTGGCCCCAATGCATCTTGGTAAATGCAGTCAGATTCATTTCACATTATCAAAAGTAATCAAAGTCTTTCACCTAAGTAGGTGCAGCAAGTGCTGTGTATCTCTGGACACGTGTTTCTGGGTTTCGCCCGTCATCAGCAGAGAGCAGCATATTTTGTGGGGTTGCTTGAAATGCCACCAAACGTCTTCTCAGTTTTATGTACCACTCTGGTGCGCAGGTGCCTCACCAAGGCTCGTCAGCCCGTTAGCTCGAGGGAGCCATCATTCGACACAGTGCAAAAAAAAAAAAAGGGAGCAGACTGCCTCACACGCCAGCAAAAAGTTGGCCTCAATGCATCTTGGTAAATGCAGTAAGATTCATTTCACATTATCAAAAGTAATCAAAGTCTTTCACCTTAGTAGGTGCAGCAAGTGCTGTGTATCTCTGGACACGTGTTTCTGGGTTTCGCCCGTCATCAGCAGAGAGTAGCATATTTTGTGGGGTTGCTTGAAATGCCACCAAACGTCTTCTCAGGTTTATGTACCACTCTGGTGCGCAGGTGCCTCACCAAGGCTCGTCAGCCTGTTAGCTCAAAGGAGCCGTCATTCGACACAGTGCAACAAAAAAAAAGGGAGCACACTGCCTCACACTCCAGCAAAAAGTTGGCACCAATGCATCTTGGTAAATGCAGTCAGATTCATTTCACATTATCAAAAGTAATCAAAGTCTTTCACCTTAGTAGGTGCAGCAAGTGCTGTGTATCTCTGGACACGTGTTTCTGGGTTTCGCCCGTCATCAGCAGAGAGCAGCAAATTTTGTGGGGTTGCTTGAAATGCCACCAAACGTCTTCTCAGGTTTATGTACCACTCTGGTGCGCAGGTGCCTCACCAAGGCTCGTCAGCCCGTTAGCTCAAGGGAGCCGTCATTCGACACAGTGCAAAAAAAAAAAAGAAGGGAGCACACTGCCTCACACTCCAGCAAAAAGTTGGCCCCAATGCATCTTGGTAAATGCAGTCAGATTCATTTCACATTATCAAATGTAATCAAAGTCTTTCACCTTAGTAGGTGCAGCAAGTGCTGTTTATCTCTGGACACGTGTTTCTGGGTTTCGCCCGTCATCAGCAGAGAGCAGCATATTTTGTGGGGTTGCTTGAAATGCCACCAAACGTCTTCTCAGGTTTATGTACCACTCTGGTGCGCAGGTGCCTCACCAAGGCTCGTCAGCCCATTAGCTCAAGGGAGCCGTCATTCGACACAGTGCAACAAAAAAAAAAGGGAGCACACTGCCTCACACTCCAGCAAAAAGTTGGCCCCAATGCATCTTGGTAAATGCAGTCAGATTCATTTCACATTATCAAAAGTAATCAAAGTCTTTCACCTTAGTAGGTGCAGCAAGTGCTGTGTATCTCTGGACACGTGTTTCTGGGTTTCGCCCGTCATCAGCAGAGAGCAGCATATTTTGTGGGGTTGCTTGAAATGCCACCAAACGTCTTCTCAGGTTTATGTACCACTCTGGTGCGCAGGTGCCTCACCAAGGCTCGTCAGCCTGTTAGCTCAAGGGAGCCGTCATTCGACACAGTCCAAAAAAAAAAAAAGTGAGCACACTGCCTCACAGTCCAGCAAAAAGTTGGCCCCAATGCATCTTGGTAAATGCAGTCAGATTCATTTCACATTATCAAAAGTAATCAAAGTCTTTCACCTTAGTAGGTGCAACAAGTGCTGTGTATCTCTGGACACGTGTTTCTGGGTTTCGCCCGTTATCAGCAGAGAGCAGCATATTTTGTGGGGTTGCTTGAAATGCCACCAAACGTCTTCTCAGGTTTATGTACCACTCTGATGCGCAGGTGCCTCACCAAGGCTCGTCAGCCCGTTAGCTCAAGGGAGCCGTCATTCGACACAGTGCAAAAAAAAAAAAAAAGGGAGCACACTGCCTCACACTCCAGCAAAAATTTGGCCCCAATGCATCTTGGTAAATGCAGTCAGATTCATTTCACATTATCAAAAGTAATCAAAGTCTTTCACCTTAGCAGGTGCAGCGAGTGCTGTGTATCTCTGGACACGTGTTTCTGGGTTTCGCCCGTCATCAGCAGAGAGCAGCAAATTTTGTGGGGTTGCTTGAAATGCCACCAAACGTCTTCTCAGGTTTATGTACCACTCTGGTGCGCAGGTGCCTCACCAAGGCTCGTCAGCCCGTTAGCTCAAGGGAGCCGTCATTCGACACAGTGCAAAAAAAAAAAGGGACCACACTGCCTCACACTCCAGCAAAAAGTTGGCCCCAATGCATCTTGGTAAATGCAGTCAGATTCATTTCACATTATCAAAAGTAATCAAAGTCTTTCACCTTAGTAGGTGCAGCAAGTGCTGTGTATCTCTGGTCACGTGTTTCTGGGTTGCGCCCGTCATCAGCAGAGAGCAGCATATTTTGTGGGGTTGCTTGAAATGCCACCAAACGTCTTCTCAGGTTTATGTACCACTCTGGTGCGCAGGTGCCTCACCAAGGCTCATCAGCCCGTTAGCTCAAGGGAGCCGTCATTCGACACAGTGCAAAAAAAAAAAAAAAGGGAGCACACTGCCTCACACTCCAGCAAAAAGTTGGCCCCAATGCATCTTGGTAAATGCAGTCAGATTCATTTCACATTATCAAAAGTAATCAAAGTCTTTCACCTTAGTAGGTGCAGCAAGTGCTGTGTATCTCTGGACACGTGTTTCTGGGTTTCGCCCGTCATCAGCAGAGAGCAGCATATTTTGTGGGGTTGCTTGAAATGCCACCAAACGTCATCTCAGTTTTATATACCACTCTGGTGCGCAGGTGCCTCACCAAAGCTCGTCAGCCCGTTAGCTCAAGGGAGCCGTCATTCGACACAGTGAAAAAAAAAAAAAAGGGAGCACACTGCCTGTGAGAAGGTAGCCTCTTTCTAGCCTTGTTACCCCCACTTTTGGCCTGTTTGTGAGTGTATGTCAGGGTGTTTGTCACTGTTTTCACTGTCTCACTGGGATCCTGATAGCCAGGCCTCAGTGCTCATAGTGAAAACACTATGTTTTCAGTATGTTTGTTATGTGTCACTGGGATCCTGCTGGTCAGGACCCCAGTGCTCATAGGTTTGTGGCCTATATGTATGTGTCACTGGGACCCTGTCACACAGGGCCCCAGTGCTCATAGGTGTGCATGTATATGTTCCCTGTGTGGTGCCTAACTGTCTCACTGAGGCTCTGCTAACCAGAACCTCAGTGGTTATGCTCTCTCATTTCTTTCCAAATTGTCACTGACAGGCTAGTGACCATTTTTACCAATTTACATTGGCTTACTGGAACACCCTTATAATCCCCTAGTATATGGTACTGAGGTACCCAGGGTATTGGGGTTCCAGGAGATCCCTATGGGCTGCAGCATTTCTTTTGCCACCCATAGGGAGCTCTGACAATTCTTACACAGGCCTGCCACTGCAGCCTGAGTGAAATAACGTCCACGTTATTTCACAGCCATTTTACACTGCACTTAAGTAACTTATAAGTCACCTATATGTCTAACCTTTACCTGGTAAAGGTTAGGTGCAAAGTTACTTAGTGTGAGGGCACCCTGACACTAGCCAAGGTGCCCCCACATTGTTCAGAGCCAATTCACTGAACTTTGTGAGTGCGGGGACACCATTACACGCGTGCACTACATATAGGTCACTACCTATATGTAGCTTCACCATGGTAACTCCGAATATGGCCATGTAACATGTCTATGATCATGGAATTGCCCCCTCTATGCCATCCTGGCATTGTTGGTACAATTCCATGATCCCAGTGGTCTGTAGCACAGACCCTGGTACTGCCAGACTGCCCTTCCTGGGGTTTCTCTGCAGCTGCTGCTGCTGCCAACCCCTCAGACAGGCATCTGCCCTCCTGGGGTCCAGCCAGGCCTGGCCCAGGATGGCAGAACAAAGAACTTCCTCTGAGAGAGGGTGTGACACCCTCTCCCTTTGGAAAATGGTGTGAAGGCAGGGGAGGAGTAGCCTCCCCCAGCCTCTGGAAATGCTTTGTTGGGCACAGAGGTGCCCAATTCTGCATAAGCCAGTCTACACCGGTTCAGGGACCCCTTAGCCCCTGCTCTGGCGCGAAACTGGACAAAGGAAAGGGGAGTGACCACTCCCCTGACCTGCACCTCCCCTGGGAGGTGTCCAGAGCTCCTCCAGTGTGCTCCAGACCTCTGCCATCTTGGAAACAGAGGTGCTGCTGGCACACTGGACTGCTCTGAGTGGCCAGTGCCACCAGGTGACGTCAGAGACTCCTTGTGATAGGCTCCTTCAGGTGTTAGTAGCCTTTCCTCTCTCCTAGGTAGCCAAACCCTCTTTTCTGGCTATTTAGGGTCTCTGTCTCTGGGGAAACTTCAGATAACGAATGCATGAGCTCAGCCGGGTTCCTCTGCATCTCCCTCTTCACCTTCTGATAAGGAATCGACCGCTGACCGCGCTGGAAGCCTGCAAACCTGCAACATAGTAGCAAAGATGACTACTGCAACTCTGTAACGCTGATCCTGCCGCCTTCTCGACTGTTTTCCTGCTTGTGCATGCTGTGGGGGTAGCCTGCCTCCTCTCTGCACCAGAAGCTCCGAAGAAATCTCCCGTGGGTCGACGGAATCTTCCCCCTGCAACCGCAGGCACCAAAAAGCTGCATCTCCGGCCCCTTGGGTCTCCTCTCAGCACGACGAGCGAGGTCCCTCGAATCCAGCGACACCGTCCAAGTGACCCCCACAGTCCAGTGACTCTTCAGCCCAAGTTTGGTGGAGGTAAGTCCTTGCCTCACCTCGCTGGGCTGCATTGCTGGGAACCGCGACTTTGCAAGCTTCTCCGGCCCCTGTGCACTTCCGGCGGAAATCCTTCGTGCACAGCCAAGCCTGGGTCCACGGCACTCTAACCTGCATTGCACGACTTTCTAAGTTGGTCTCCGGCGACGTGGGACTCCTTTGTGCAACTTCGGCGAGCACCGTTTCACGCATCCTCGTAGTGCCTGTTTCTGGCACTTCTCCGGGTGCTACCTGCTTCAGTGAGGGCTCCTTGTCTTGCTCGACGTCCCCTCTCTCTGCAGGTCCAATTTGCGACCTCCTGGTCCCTCCTGGGCCCCAGCAGCGTCCAAAAACGCCAAACGCACGATTTGCGTGTAGCAAGGCTTGTTGGCGTCCATCCGGCGGGAAAACACTTCTGCACGACTCTCCAAGGCGTGGGGGATCCATCCTCCAAAGGGGAAGTCTCTAGCCCTTGTCGTTCCTGCAGTATTCACAGTTCTTCAGCCTAGTAAGAGCTTCTTTGCACCAACCGCTGGCATTTCTTGGGCATCTGCCCATCTCCGAGCTGCTTGTGACTTTTGGACTTGGTCCCCTTGTTCCACAGGTACCTTCAGACAGGAATCCATCGTTGTTGCATTGCTGATTTGTGTTTTCCTTGCATTCTCCCTCTAACACGACTATTTTGTCCTTAGGGGAACTTTGGTGCACTTTGCACTCACTTTTCAGGGTCTTGGGGAGGGTTAGTTTGCTAACTCTCACTATTTTCTAATAGTCCCAGCGACCCTCTACAAGGTCACATAGGTTTGGGGTCCATTCGTGGTTCGCATTCCACTTCTGGAGTATATGGTTTGTGTTGCCCCTATCCCTATGTTTCCCCATTGCATCCTATTGTAGCTATACATTGTTTGCACTGTTTTCTAAGACTATACTGCATATTTTTGCTATTGTGTATATATATCTTGTGTATATTTCCTATCCTCTCACTGAGGGTACACTCTAAGATACTTTGGCATATTGTCATAAAAATAAAGTACCTTTATTTTTAGTATAACTGTGTATTGTGTTTTCTTATGATATTGTGCATATGACACTAAGTGGTACTGTAGTAGCTTCACACGTCTCCTAGTTCAGCCTGAGCTGCTTTGCTAAGCTACCATTATCTATCAGCCTAAGCTGCTAGACACCCTATACACTAATAAGGGATAACTGGGCCTGGTGCAAGGTGCAAGTACCCCTTGGTACTCACTACAAGCCAGTCCAGCCTCCTACATTGGTTGTGCAGCGGTGGGATAAGTGCTTTGAGACTACTTACCACTCTTGTCATTGTACTTTTCATAAGAGAAAAATATACAAAACAAGGTCAGTGTATATACACATAGCCAAAAAGTTTTGCATTTCCTCTTTTCACTCTTTTCTAAGTGCTGAAAAGTACTTCTAAACTTTCAAAAAGTTCTTAAAAGTTTAAAAAGTTTTTTTCTGTCTTTCCAAAAAGTTCTAAAAACTTTTTTCTCTTTGTCTATCACTTTAACTCTCTCTAAAAATGTCTGGCACAGGCCAAAAAGTTGAACTGTCCAAACTTGCATATGATCACCTTAGCTGGAAAGGAGCAAGGAGTCTCTGCATAGAGAGAGGTTTGAGTGTAGGGAAGAATCCTTCCTTAGAACTGTTAATTAATATGCTTAGAGTACAGGATAAGGCCATAAGTGCCCAATCTGTAGATAAAGTAGCTAATGGTTCTCAATCTGATCCAGGGACTCCCCCAGGAAAAGGTTCAGGAAAGAAACTTCTCAGCCTGCCCATTACTAGACAGTCTAGCATAGTTGGTACAGAGGTTGAATCACATCATACTGATGATGTGCTCTCACATTATGCTGGTAGCCAAGCTGTTAGGGTGCCCTTGGTAAGGGACAGGTCTCCTTCTGTTCATTCCCATCATACCTCTGTATCTAGAAATGTCCCTCCCACCCACCCTGATGACAGATTGTTAGAAAGGGAGCTCAATAGATTGAGAGTGGAACAAACCAGACTGAAGCTCAAGAAGCAACAGCTGGATTTGGATAGACAGTCTTTAGAAATAGAGAGGGAAAGACAGAAGTTGGGTTTAGATACCCATGGTGGCAGCAGCAGTATTCCCCATAGTCATCCTGCAAAAGAGCATGATTCCAGGAATCTGCACAAGATAGTTCCCCCTTATAAGGAGGGGGATGACATTAACAAGTGGTTTGCTGCACTTGAGAGGGCCTGTGCTGTACAGGATGTCCCTCAAAAGCAGTGGGCTGCTATCCTATGGCTATCATTTAGTGGAAAAGGTAGGGATAGGCTCCTTACAGTGAAAGAAAATGATGCCAATAATTTTACAGTTCTTAAGAATGCACTCCTGGATGGTTATGGCTTAACCACTGAACAGTACAGGATAAAGTTCAGAGAGACCAAAAAGGAGTCTTCACAAGACTGGGTTGATTTCATTGACCATTCAGTGAAGGCCTTGGAGGGGTGGTTACATGGCAGTAAAGTTACTGATTATGAAAGCCTGTATAACACAATCCTGAGAGAGCATATACTTAATAATTGTGTGTCTGATTTGTTGCACCAGTACCTGGTAGACTCTGATCTGACCTCTCCCCAAGAATTGGGAAAGAAGGCAGACAAATGGGTCAGAACAAGGGTGAACAGAAAAGTTCATACAGGGGGTGACAAAGATGGCAATAAGAAGAAAGATGGTGAAAAATCTCAAGATAAGCATGGGGATAAGGGTAAAACCAAAGATCCCACTTCAAATCTTAAACACTCTTCAGAGGGTGGGGATAAAACAAATTCTTCCTCTTCTTCCCAACCTGCACACATTAAAAAGCCTTGGTGCTTTGTGTGTAAAAATAGAGGCCATAGGCCAGGGGATAAGTCCTGTCCAGGTAAACCCCCTGAGCCTACCACCACTAATACATCAAGCTCTAGTGCCCCTAGCAGTAGTGGTACTAGTGGTGGGACTGCTGGCAACAGTCAAGCAAAGGGTGTAGTTGGGTTCACTTATGGGTCCATAGTGGAAACTGATGTCATCAGTCCCAAGACAGTTTCTGTCACACCTAGTGGCATTGGCCTTGCCACACTGGCTGCTTGTCCCCTTACAATGGATAAGTACAGGCAGACAGTTTCAATAAATGGTGTTGAGGCCTTGGCCTACAGGGACACAGGTGCCAGTTTCACTTTGGTGACTGAAAACCTAGTGCACCCTGATCAACACATCATTGGACAACAGTATAAGATTATTGATGTCCATAACTCCACTAAGTTTCTTCCCTTAGCTATAATTCAGTTTAGTTGGGGTGGAGTTACTGGCCCTAAGCAGGTGGTGGTATCACCTAGCTTACCTGTAGACTGTCTCTTAGGTAATGACCTAGAGGCCTCAGGTTGGGCTGATGTAGAGTTTTATGCCCATGCAGCCATGCTGGGCATCCCTGAGGAATTGTTCCCTCTCATTTCAAGTGAAATGAAAAAGCAAAGGAGAGAAGGCCTGAAAACTCAGGATCCCTCTCCATCAACAGGTAAAAAGGGTATCACAGTATCCCCTAACCACCCTACCATTCAGGATACTATTCCTGTGGTGGGAGAAACCTCTCCTGGGGTGGCACCTGTTCCAAGGGAATCATCAGTTAGCAAAACTGTACTCCCTGAGGTGGAAGTACCTCTCTGTGGGATAACTAACATTGGTGAGAAAAAGAACACCATTTTAGTTAACATGGAGCATCCCTCCAACCCTCCCAGAGAAACTTTAGTGCAGAAACTCTGCACTGCCTCACAACACTTAGGACAGCATCCCTGCCCTAGTGTGGAGCTGATAGGACAGCATCCCTGCCCTGCTCCAACCCAAGAGAAACAGCATCCCTGTTCTCTCTTCCAGCCATATGGACAAAGTTTTTGCCCAGCTATGGCTTTTCTGAGACAGCATCCCTGTCTGGCATTTCCATCACTACAAATAGGTTCAGTGGACAATTCCCACTGCTCTAAACTAAAACTTACTGATAGAAACTCTGAAAATACATCTTCACATTGTTGCTTAGCTAAAAAACTTCAAACAGGGTGGTTTACATCCCCACAGGGAAGTAACCATATAGTGGATGATAAAGGGAGTAACCAGTCTATTGCAGAGCTACTCTCTACTTATCACCACTTAGACAATAAAGTCTCAACTGGCCAAGGTTAGCCTTATTGTCCTTCGTTTGGGGGGGGGTTGTGTGAGAAGGTAGCCTCTTTCTAGCCTTGTTACCCCCACTTTTGGCCTGTTTGTGAGTGTATGTCAGGGTGTTTGTCACTGTTTTCACTGTCTCACTGGGATCCTGATAGCCAGGCCTCAGTGCTCATAGTGAAAACACTATGTTTTCAGTATGTTTGTTATGTGTCACTGGGATCCTGCTGGTCAGGACCCCAGTGCTCATAGGTTTGTGGCCTATATGTATGTGTCACTGGGACCCTGTCACACAGGGCCCCAGTGCTCATAGGTGTGCATGTATATGTTCCCTGTGTGGTGCCTAACTGTCTCACTGAGGCTCTGCTAACCAGAACCTCAGTGGTTATGCTCTCTCATTTCTTTCCAAATTGTCACTGACAGGCTAGTGACCATTTTTACCAATTTACATTGGCTTACTGGAACACCCTTATAATCCCCTAGTATATGGTACTGAGGTACCCAGGGTATTGGGGTTCCAGGAGATCCCTATGGGCTGCAGCATTTCTTTTGCCACCCATAGGGAGCTCTGACAATTCTTACACAGGCCTGCCACTGCAGCCTGAGTGAAATAACGTCCACGTTATTTCACAGCCATTTTACACTGCACTTAAGTAACTTATAAGTCACCTATATGTCTAACCTTTACCTGGTAAAGGTTAGGTGCAAAGTTACTTAGTGTGAGGGCACCCTGACACTAGCCAAGGTGCCCCCACATTGTTCAGAGCCAATTCACTGAACTTTGTGAGTGCGGGGACACCATTACACGCGTGCACTACATATAGGTCACTACCTATATGTAGCTTCACCATGGTAACTCCGAATATGGCCATGTAACATGTCTATGATCATGGAATTGCCCCCTCTATGCCATCCTGGCATTGTTGGTACAATTCCATGATCCCAGTGGTCTGTAGCACAGACCCTGGTACTGCCAGACTGCCCTTCCTGGGGTTTCTCTGCAGCTGCTGCTGCTGCCAACCCCTCAGACAGGCATCTGCCCTCCTGGGGTCCAGCCAGGCCTGGCCCAGGATGGCAGAACAAAGAACTTCCTCTGAGAGAGGGTGTGACACCCTCTCCCTTTGGAAAATGGTGTGAAGGCAGGGGAGGAGTAGCCTCCCCCAGCCTCTGGAAATGCTTTGTTGGGCACAGAGGTGCCCAATTCTGCATAAGCCAGTCTACACCGGTTCAGGGACCCCTTAGCCCCTGCTCTGGCGCGAAACTGGACAAAGGAAAGGGGAGTGACCACTCCCCTGACCTGCACCTCCCCTGGGAGGTGTCCAGAGCTCCTCCAGTGTGCTCCAGACCTCTGCCATCTTGGAAACAGAGGTGCTGCTGGCACACTGGACTGCTCTGAGTGGCCAGTGCCACCAGGTGACGTCAGAGACTCCTTGTGATAGGCTCCTTCAGGTGTTAGTAGCCTTTCCTCTCTCCTAGGTAGCCAAACCCTCTTTTCTGGCTATTTAGGGTCTCTGTCTCTGGGGAAACTTCAGATAACGAATGCATGAGCTCAGCCGGGTTCCTCTGCATCTCCCTCTTCACCTTCTGATAAGGAATCGACCGCTGACCGCGCTGGAAGCCTGCAAACCTGCAACATAGTAGCAAAGATGACTACTGCAACTCTGTAACGCTGATCCTGCCGCCTTCTCGACTGTTTTCCTGCTTGTGCATGCTGTGGGGGTAGCCTGCCTCCTCTCTGCACCAGAAGCTCCGAAGAAATCTCCCGTGGGTCGACGGAATCTTCCCCCTGCAACCGCAGGCACCAAAAAGCTGCATCTCCGGCCCCTTGGGTCTCCTCTCAGCACGACGAGCGAGGTCCCTCGAATCCAGCGACACCGTCCAAGTGACCCCCACAGTCCAGTGACTCTTCAGCCCAAGTTTGGTGGAGGTAAGTCCTTGCCTCACCTCGCTGGGCTGCATTGCTGGGAACCGCGACTTTGCAAGCTTCTCCGGCCCCTGTGCACTTCCGGCGGAAATCCTTCGTGCACAGCCAAGCCTGGGTCCACGGCACTCTAACCTGCATTGCACGACTTTCTAAGTTGGTCTCCGGCGACGTGGGACTCCTTTGTGCAACTTCGGCGAGCACCGTTTCACGCATCCTCGTAGTGCCTGTTTCTGGCACTTCTCCGGGTGCTACCTGCTTCAGTGAGGGCTCCTTGTCTTGCTCGACGTCCCCTCTCTCTGCAGGTCCAATTTGCGACCTCCTGGTCCCTCCTGGGCCCCAGCAGCGTCCAAAAACGCCAAACGCACGATTTGCGTGTAGCAAGGCTTGTTGGCGTCCATCCGGCGGGAAAACACTTCTGCACGACTCTCCAAGGCGTGGGGGATCCATCCTCCAAAGGGGAAGTCTCTAGCCCTTGTCGTTCCTGCAGTATTCACAGTTCTTCAGCCTAGTAAGAGCTTCTTTGCACCAACCGCTGGCATTTCTTGGGCATCTGCCCATCTCCGAGCTGCTTGTGACTTTTGGACTTGGTCCCCTTGTTCCACAGGTACCTTCAGACAGGAATCCATCGTTGTTGCATTGCTGATTTGTGTTTTCCTTGCATTCTCCCTCTAACACGACTATTTTGTCCTTAGGGGAACTTTGGTGCACTTTGCACTCACTTTTCAGGGTCTTGGGGAGGGTTAGTTTGCTAACTCTCACTATTTTCTAATAGTCCCAGCGACCCTCTACAAGGTCACATAGGTTTGGGGTCCATTCGTGGTTCGCATTCCACTTCTGGAGTATATGGTTTGTGTTGCCCCTATCCCTATGTTTCCCCATTGCATCCTATTGTAGCTATACATTGTTTGCACTGTTTTCTAAGACTATACTGCATATTTTTGCTATTGTGTATATATATCTTGTGTATATTTCCTATCCTCTCACTGAGGGTACACTCTAAGATACTTTGGCATATTGTCATAAAAATAAAGTACCTTTATTTTTAGTATAACTGTGTATTGTGTTTTCTTATGATATTGTGCATATGACACTAAGTGGTACTGTAGTAGCTTCACACGTCTCCTAGTTCAGCCTGAGCTGCTTTGCTAAGCTACCATTATCTATCAGCCTAAGCTGCTAGACACCCTATACACTAATAAGGGATAACTGGGCCTGGTGCAAGGTGCAAGTACCCCTTGGTACTCACTACAAGCCAGTCCAGCCTCCTACACTGCCTCACACTCCAGCAAAAAGTTGGCCCCAATGCATCTTGGTAAATGCAGTCAGATTCATTTCACATTATCAAAAGTAATCAAAATCTTTCACCTTAGTAGGTGCAGCAAGTGCTGTGTATCTCTGGACACGTGTTTCTGGGTTTCGCCCGTCATCAGCAGAGAGCAGCATATTTTGAGGGGTTGCTTGAAATGCCACCAAACGTCTTCTCAGGTTTATGTACCACTCTGGTGCGCAGGTGCCTCACCAAGGCTCGTCAGCCCGTTAGCTCAAGGGAGCCGTCATTCGACACAGTGCTAAAAAAAAAAAGGGAGGACACTGCCTCACACTCCAGCAAAAAGTTGGCCCCAATGCATCTTGGTAAATGCAGTCAGATTCATTTCACATTATCAAAAGTAATCAAAGTCTTTCGCCTTAGTAGGTGCAGCAAGTTCTGTGTATCTCTGGACACGTGTTTCTGGGTTTCGCCCGTCATCAGCAGAGAGCAGTATATTTTGTGGGGTTGCTTGAAATGCCACCAAACGTCTTCTCAGGTTTATGTACCACTCTGGTGCGCAGGTGCCTCACCAAGGCTCGTCAGCCCGTTAGCTCAAGGGAGCCGTCATTCGACACAGTGCAAAAAAAAAAAAGGGAGCACACTGCCTCACACTCCAGCAAAAAGTTGGCCCCAATGCATCTTGGTAAATGCAGTCAGATTCATTTCACATTATCAAAAGTAATCAAAGTCTTTCACCTTAGTAGGTGCAGCGAGTGCTGTGTATCTCTGGACACGTGTTTCTGGGTTTCGCCCGTCATCAGCAGAGAGCAGCAAATTTTGTGGGGTTGCTTGAAATGCCACCAAACGTCTTCTCAGGTTTATGTACCACTCTGGTGCGCAGGTGCCTCACCAAGGCTCGTCAGCCCGTTAGCTCAAGGGAGCCGTCATTCGACACAGTGCAAAAAAAAAAAAGGGACCACACTGCCTCACACTCCAGCAAAAAGTTGGCCCCAATGCATCTTGGTAAATGCAGTCAGATTCATTTCACATTATCAAAAGTAATCAAAGTCTTTCACCTTAGTAGGTGCAGCAAGTGCTGTGTATCTCTGGTCACATGTTTCTGGGTTTCGCCCGTCATCAGCAGAGAGCAGCATATTTTGTGGGGTTGCTTGAAATGCCACCAAACGTCTTCTCAGGTTTATGTACCACTCTGGTGCGCAGGTGCCTCACCAAGGCTCGTCAGCCCGTTAGCTCAAGGGAGCCGTCATTCGACACAGTGCAAAAAAAAAAAAAAAAGGGAGCACACTGCCTCACACTCCAGCAAAAAGTTGGCCCCAATGCATCTTGGTAAATGCAGTCAGATTCATTTCACATTATCAAAAGTAATCAAAGTCTTTCACCTTAGTAGGTGCAGCAAGTGCTGTGTATCTCTGGACACGTGTTTCTGGGTTTCGCCCGTCATCAGCAGTGAGCAGCATATTTTTTGGGGTTGCTTGAAATGCCACCAAACGTCTTCTCAGTTTTATGTACCACTCTGGTGCGCAGGTGCCTCACCAAGGCTCGTCAGCCCGTTAGCTCGAGGGAGCCATCATTCGACACAGTGCAAAAAAAAAAAAAGGGAGCAGACTGCCTCACACGCCAGCAAAAAGTTGGCCCCAATGCATCTTGGTAAATGCAGTAAGATTCATTTCACATTATCAAAAGTAATCAAAGTCTTTCACCTTAGTAGGTGCAGCAAGTGCTGTGTATCTCTGGACACGTGTTTCTGGGTTTCGCCCGTCATCAGCAGAGAGCAGCATATTTTGTGGGGTTGCTTGAAATGCCACCAAACGTCTTCTCAGGTTTATGTACCACTCTGGTGCGCAGGTGCCTCACCAAGGCTCGTCAGCCTGTTAGCTCAAAGGAGCCGTCATTCGACACAGTGCAACAAAAAAAAAGGGAGCACACTGCCTCACACTCCAGCAAAAAGTTGGCACCAATGCATCTTGGTAAATGCAGTCAGATTCATTTCACATTATCAAAAGTAATCAAAGTCTTTCACCTTAGTAGGTGCAGCAAGTGCTGTGTATCTCTGGACACGTGTTTCTGGGTTTCTCCCGTCATCAGCAGAGAGCAGCAAATTTTGTGGGGTTGCTTGAAATGCCACCAAACGTCTTCTCAGGTTTATGTACCACTCTGGTGCGCAGGTGCCTCACCAAGGCTCGTCAGCCCGTTAGCTCAAGGGAGCCGTCATTCGACACAGTGCAAAAAAAAAAAAGAAGGGAGCACACTGCCTCACACTCCAGCAAAAAGTTGGCCCCAATGCATCTTGGTAAATGCAGTCAGATTCATTTCACATTATCAAATGTAATCAAAGTCTTTCACCTTAGTAGGTGCAGCAAGTGCTGTGTATCTCTGGACACGTGTTTCTGGGTTTCGCCCGTCATCAGCAGAGAGCAGCATATTTTGTGGGGTTGCTTGAAATGCCACCAAACGTCTTCTCAGGTTTATGTACCACTCAGGTGCGCAGGTGCCTCACCAAGGCTCGTCAGCCCATTAGTTCAAGGGAGCCGTCATTCGACACAGTGCAAAAAAAAAAAAGGGAGCACACTGCCTCACACTCCAGCAAAAAGTTGGCCCCAATGCATCTTGGTAAATGCAGTCAGATTAATTTCACATTATCAAAAGTAATCAAAGTCTTTCACCTTAGTAGGTGCAGCAAGTGCTGTGTATCTCTGGACACGTGTTTCTGGGTTTCGCCCGTCATCAGCAGAGAGCAGCATATTTTGTGGGGTTGCTTGAAATGCCACCAAACGTCTTCTCAGGTTTATGTACCACTCTGGTGCGCAGGTGCCTCACCAAGGCTCGTCAGCCTGTTAGCTCAAGGGAGCCGTCATTCGACACAGTCCAAAAAAAAAAAAAGTGAGCACACTGCCTCACAGTCCAGCAAAAAGTTGGCCCCAATGCATCTTGGTAAATGCAGTCAGATTCATTTCACATTATCAAAAGTAATCAAAGTCTTTCACCTTAGTAGGTGCAACAAGTGCTGTGTATCTCTGGACACGTGTTTCTGGGTTTCGCCCGTTATCAGCAGAGAGCAGCATATTTTGTGGGGTTGCTTTAAATGCCACCAAACGTCTTCTCAGGTTTATGTACCACTCTGATGCGCAGGTGCCTCACCAAGGCTCGTCAGCCCGTTAGCTCAAGGGAGCCGTCATTCGACACAGTGCAAAAAAAAAAAAAAAGGGAGCACACTGCCTCACACTCCAGCAAAAATTTGGCCCCAATGCATCTTGGTAAATGCAGTCAGATTCATTTCACATTATCAAAAGTAATCAAAGTCTTTCACCTTAGCAGGTGCAGCGAGTGCTGTGTATCTCTGGACACGTGTTTCTGGGTTTCGCCCGTCATCAGCAGAGAGCAGCAAATTTTGTGGGGTTGCTTGAAATGCCACCAAACGTCTTCTCAGGTTTATGTACCACTCTGGTGCGCAGGTGCCTCACCAAGGCTCGTCAGCCCGTTAGCTCAAGGGAGCCGTCATTCGACACAGTGCAAAAAAAAAAAGGGAGCACACTGCCTCACACTCCAGCAAAAATTTGGCCCCAATGCATCTTGGTAAATGCAGTCAGATTCATTTCACATTATCAAAAGTAATCAAAGTCTTTCACCTTAGCAGGTGCAGCGAGTGCTGTGTATCTCTGGACACGTGTTTCTGGGTTTCGCCCGTCATCAGCAGAGAGCAGCAAATTTTGTGGGGTTGCTTGAAATGCCACCAAACGTCTTCTCAGGTTTATGTACCACTCTGGTGCGCAGGTGCCTCACCAAGGCTCGTCAGCCCGTTAGCTCAAGGGAGCCGTCATTCGACACAGTGCAAAAAAAAAAAGGGACCACACTGCCTCACACTCCAGCAAAAAGTTGGCCCCAATGCATCTTGGTAAATGCAGTCAGATTCATTTCACATTATCAAAAGTAATCAAAGTCTTTCACCTTAGTAGGTGCAGCAAGTGCTGTGTATCTCTGGTCACGTGTTTCTGGGTTGCGCCCGTCATCAGCAGAGAGCAGCATATTTTGTGGGGTTGCTTGAAATGCCACCAAACGTCTTCTCAGGTTTATGTACCACTCTGGTGCGCAGGTGCCTCACCAAGGCTCGTCAGCCCGTTAGCTCAAGGGAGCCGTCATTCGACACAGTGCAAAAAAAAAAAAAAAAGGGAGCACTCTGCCTCACACTCCAGCAAAAAGTTGGCCCCAATGCATCTTGGTAAATGCAGTCAGATTCATTTCACATTATCAAAAGTAATCAAAGTCTTTCACCTTAGTAGGTGCAGCAAGTGCTGTGTATCTCTGGACACGTGTTTCTGGGTTTCGCCCGTCATCAGCAGAGAGCAGCATATTTTGTGGGGTTGCTTGAAATGCCACCAAACGTCTTCTCAGTTTTATGTACCACTCTGGTGCGCAGGTGCCTCACCAAGGCTCGTCAGCCCGTTAGCTCAAGGGAGACGTCATTCGACACAGTGCAAAAAAAAAAAAAGGGAGCACACTGCCTCACACTCCAGCAAAAAGTTGGCCCCAATGCATCTTGGTAAATGCAGTCAGATTCATTTCACATTATCAAAAGTAATCAAAGTCTTTCACCTTAGTAGGTGCAGCAAGTGCTGTGTATCTCTGGACACGTGTTTCTGGGTTTCGCCCGTCATCAGCAGAGAGCAGCATATTTTGTGGGGTTGCTTGAAATGCCACCAAACGTCTTCTCAGGTTTATGTACCACTCTGATGCGCAGGTGCCTCACCAAGGCACGTCAGCCCGTTAGCTCAAGGGAGCCGTCATTCGACACAGTGCAAAAAAAAAAAAAGGGAGCACACTGCCTCACACTCCAGCAAAAAGTTGGCCCCAATGCATCTTGGTATATGCAGTCAGATTCATTTCACATTATCAAAAGTAATCAAAGTCTTTCACCTTAGTAGGTGCAGCAAGTGCTGTGTATCTCTGGACACGTGTTTCTGGGTTTCGCCCGTCATCAGTAGAGAGCAGCATATTTTGTGGGGTTGCTTGAAATGCCACCAAACGTCTTCACAGGTTCATGTACCACTCTGGTGCGCAGGTGCCTCACCAAGGATCGTCAGCCCGTTAGCTCAAGGGAGCCGTCATTCGACACAGTGCAAAAAAAAAAAAAAAAAGGGAACACACTGCCTCACACTCCAGCAAAAAGTTGGCCCCAATGCATCTTGGTAAATGCAGTCAGATTCATTTCACATTATCAAAAGTAATCAAAGTCTTTCACCTTAGTAGGTGCAGCAAGTGCTGTGTATCTCTGGACACGTATTTCTGGGTTTCGCCCGTCATCAGCAGAGAGCAGCATATTTTGTGGGGTTGCTTGAAATGCCACCAAACGTCTTCTCAGGTTTATGTACCACTCTGGTGCGCAGGTGCCTCACCAAGGCTCGTCAGCCCGTTAGCTCAAGGGAGCCGTCATTCGACACAGTGCAAAAAAAAAAAAAAAAGGGAGCACACTGCCTCACACTCCAGCAAAAAGTTGGCCCCAATGCATCTTGGTAAATGCAGTCAGATTCATTTCACATTATCAAAAGTAATCAACGTCTTTCACCTTAGTAGGTGCAGCGAGTGCTGTGTATCTCTGGACACGTGTTTCTGGGTTTCGCCCGTCATCAGCAGAGAGCAGCAAAATTTGTGGGGTTGCTTGAAATGCCACCAAACGTCTTCTCAGGTTTATGTACCACTCTGGTGCGCAGGTGCCTCACCAAGGCTCGTCAGCCCGTTAGCTCAAGGGAGCCGTCATTCGACACAGTGCAAAAAAAAAAAAGGGACCACACTGCCTCACACTCCAGCAAAAAGTTGGCACCAATGCATCTTGGTAAATGCAGTCAGATTCATTTCACATTATCAAAAGTAATCAAAGTCTTTCACCTTAGTAGGTGCAGCAAGTGCTGTGTATCTCTGGTCACATGTTTCTGGGTTTCGCCCGTCATCAGCAGAGAGCAGCATATTTTGTGGGGTTGCTTGAAATGCCACCAAACTTCTTCTCAGTTTTATGTACCACTCTGGTGCGCAGGTGCCTCACCAAGGCTCGTCAGCCCGTTAGCTCAAGGGAGCCGTCATTCGACACAGTGCAAAAAAAAAAAAGGGAGCACACTGCCTCACACTCCAGCAAAAAGTTGGCCCCAATGCATCTTGGTAAATGCAGTCAGATTCATTTCACATTATCAAAAGTAAGCAAAGTCTTTCACCTTAGTAGGTGCAGCAAGTGCTGTGTATCTCTGGACACGTGTTTCTGGGTTTCGCCCGTCATCAGCAGAGAGCAGCATATTTTGTGGGGTTGCTTGAAATGCCACCAAACGTCTTCTCAGGTTTATGTACCACTCTGATGCGCAGGTGCCTCACCAAGGCACGTCAGCCCGTTAGCTCAAGGGAGCCGTCATTCGACACAGTGCAAAAAAAAAAAAAGGGAGCACACTGCCTCACACTCCAGCAAAAAGTTGGCCCCAATGCATCTTGGTATATGCAGTCAGATTCATTTCACATTATCAAAAGTAATCAAAGTCTTTCACCTTAGTAGGTGCAGCAAGTGCTGTGTATCTCTGGACACGTGTTTCTGGGTTTCGCCCGTCATCAGTAGAGAGCAGCATATTTTGTGGGGTTGCTTGAAATGCCACCAAACGTCTTCTCAGGTTTATGTACCACTCTGGTGCGCAGGTGCCTCACCAAGGCTCGTCAGCCCGTTAGCTCAAGGGAGCCGTCATTCGACACAGTGCAAAAAAAAAAAAAAATGGAGCACACTGCCTCACACTCCAGCAAAAAGTTGGCCCCAATGCATCTTGGTAAATGCAGTCAGATTCATTTCACATTATCAAAAGTAATCAAAGTCTTTCACCTTAGTAGGTGCAGCAAGTGCTGTGTATCTCTGGACAAGTGTTTCTGGGTTTCGCCCGTCATCAGCAGAGATCAGCATATTTTGTGGGGTTGCTTGAAATGCCACCAAACGTCTTCTCAGGTTTATGTACCACTCTGGTGCGCAGGTGCCTCACCAAAGCTCGTCAGCCCGTTAGCTCAAGGGAGCCGTCATTCGTCACAGTGCAAAAAAAAAAAAAGGGAGCACACTGCCTCACACTCCAGCAAAAAGTTGGCCCCAATGCATCTTGGTAAATGCAGTCAGATTCATTTCACATTATCAAAAGTAATCAAAGTCTTTCACCTTAGTAGGTGCAGCAAGTGCTGTGTATCTCTGGACACGTGTTTCTGGGTTTCGCCCGTCATCAGCAGAGAGCAGCATATTTTGTGGGGTTGCTTGAAATGCCACCAAACGTCTTCTCAGGTTTATGTACCACTCTGGTGCGCAGGTGCCTCACCAAGGCTCGTCAGCCCGTTAGCTCAAGGGAGCCGTCATTCGACACAGTGCAAAAAAAAAAAAAAAAAAGGGAGCACACTGCCTCACACTCCAGCAAAAAGTTGGCCCCAATGCATCTTGGTAAATGCAGTCAGATTCATTTCACATTATCAAAAGTAATCAAAATCTTTCACCTTAGTAGGTGCAGCAAGTGCTGTGTATCTCTGGACACGTGTTTCTGGGTTTCGCCCGTCATCAGCAGAGAGCAGCATATTTTGTGGGGTTGCTTGAAATGCCACCAAACGTCTTCTCAGGTTTATGTACCACTCTGGTGCGCAGGTGCCTCACCAAGGCTCGTCAGCCCGTTAGCTCAAGGGAGCCGTCATTCAACACAGTGCTAAAAAAAAAAAGGGAGGACACTGCCTCACACTCCAGCAAAAAGTTGGCCCCAATGCATCTTCGTAAATGCAGTCAGATTCATTTCACATTATCAAAAGTAATCAAAGTCTTTCACCTTAGTAGGTGCAGCAAGTGCTGTGTATCTCTGGACACGTGTTTCTGGGTTTCGCCCGTCATCAGCAGAGAGCAGTATATTTTGTGGGGTTGCTTGAAATGTCACCAAACGTCTTCTCAGGTTTATGTACCACTCTGGTGCGCAGGTGCCTCACCAAGGCTCGTCAGCCCGTTAGCTCAAGGGAGCCGTCATTCGACACAGTGCAAAAAAAAAAAAGGGAGCACACTGCCTCACACTCCAGCAAAAAGTTGGCCCCAATGCATCTTGGTAAATGCAGTCAGATTCATTTCACATTATCAAAAGTAATCAAAGTCTTTCACCTTAGTAGGTGCAGCGAGTGCTGTGTATCTCTGGACACGTGTTTCTGGGTTTCGCCCGTCATCAGCAGAGAGCAGCAAATTTTGTGGGGTTGCTTGAAATGCCACCAAACGTCTTCTCGGGTTTATGTACCACTCTGGTGCGCAGGTGCCTCACCAAGGCTCGTCAGCCCGTTAGCTCAAGGGAGCCGTCATTCGACACAGTGCAAAAAAAAAAAAGGGACCACACTGCCTCACACTCCAGCAAAAAGTTGGCCCCAATGCATCTTGGTAAATGCAGTCAGATTCATTTCACATTATCAAAAGTAATCAAAGTTCTTCACCTTAGTAGGTGCAGCAAGTGCTGTGTATCTCTGGTCACGTGTTTCTGGGTTTCGCCCGTCATCAGCAGAGAGCAGCATATTTTGTGGGGTTGCTTGAAATGCCACCAAACGTCTTCTCAGGTTTATGTACCACTCTGGTGCGCAGGTGCCTCACCAAGGCTCGTCAGCCCGTTAGCTCAAGGGAGTCGTCATTCGACACAGTGCAAAAAAAAAAAAAAAAGGGAGCACACTGCCTCACACTCCAGCAAAAAGTTGGCCCCAATGCATCTTGGTAAATGCAGTCAGATTAATTTCACATTATCAAAAGTAATCAAAGTCTTTCACCTTAGTAGGTGCAGCAAGTGCTGTGTATCTCTGGACACGTGTTTCTGGGTTTCGCCCGTCATCAGCAGTGAGCAGCATATTTTGTGGGGTTGCTTGAAATGCCACCAAACGTCTTCTCAGTTTTATGTACCACTCTGGTGCGCAGGTGCCTCACCAAGGCTCGTCAGCCCGTTAGCTCGAGGGAGCCGTCATTCGACACAGTGCAAAAAAAAAAAAGGGAGCAGACTGCCTCACACGCCAGCAAAAAGTTGGCCCCAATGCATCTTGGTAAATGCAGTAAGATTCATTTCACATTATCAAAAGTAATCAAAGTCTTTCACCTTAGTAGGTGCAGCAAGTGCTGTGTATCTCTGGACACGTGTTTCTGGGTTTCGCCCGTCATCAGCAGAGAGCAGCATATTTTGTGGGGTTGCTTGAAATGCCACCAAACGTCTTCTCAGGTTTATGTACCACTCTGGTGCGCAGGTGCCTCACCAAGGCTCGTCAGCCCGTTAGCTCAAAGGAGCCGTCATTCGACACAGTGCAACAAAAAAAAAGGGAGCACACTGCCTCACACTCCAGCAAAAAGTTGGCACCAATGCATCTTGGTAAATGCAGTCAGATTCATTTCACATTATCAAAAGTAATCAAAGTCTTTCACCTTAGTAGGTGCAGCAAGTGCTGTGTATCTCTGGACACGTGTTTCTGGGTTTCGCCCGTCATCAGCAGAGAGCAGCAAATTTTGTGGGGTTGCTTGAAATGCCACCAAACGTCTTCTCAGGTTTATGTACCACTCTGGTGCGCAGGTGCCTCACCAAGGCTCGTCAGCCCGTTAGCTCAAGGGAGCCGTCATTCGACACAGTGCAAAAAAAAAAAAGAAGGGAGCACACTGCCTCACACTCCAGCAAAAAGTTGGCCCCAATGCATCTTGGTAAATGCAGTCAGATTAATTTCACATTATCAAATGTAATCAAAGTCTTTCACCTTAGTAGGTGCAGCAAGTGCTGTGTATCTCTGGACACGTGTTTCTGGGTTTCGCCCGTCATCAGCAGAGAGCAGCATATTTTGTGGGGTTGCTTGAAATGCCACCAAACGTCTTCTCAGGTTTATGTACCACTCTGGTGCGCAGGTGCCTCACCAAGGCTCGTCAGCCCATTAGCTCAAGGGAGCCGTCATTCGACACAGTGCAAAAAAAAAAAAGGGAGCACACTGCCTCACACTCCAGCAAAAAGTTGGCCCCAATGCATCTTGGTAAATGCAGTCAGATTCATTTCACATTATCAAAAGTAATCAAAGTCTTTCACCTTAGTAGGTGCAGCAAGTGCTGTGTATCTCTGGACACGTGTTTCTGGGTTTCGCCCGTCATCAGCAGAGAGCAGCATATTTTGTGGGTTTGCTTGAAATGCCACCAAACGTCTTCTCAGGTTTATGTACCACTCTGATGCGCAGGTGCCTCACCAAGGCTCGTCAGCCCGTTAGCTCAAGGGAGCCGTCATTCGACACAGTGCAAAAAAAAAAAAAAAGGGAGCACACTGCCTCACACTCCAGCAAAAAGTTGGCCCCAATGCATCTTGGTAAATGCAGTCAGATTCATTTCACATTATCAAAAGTAATCAAAGTCTTTCACCTTAGTAGGTGCAGCGAGTGCTGTGTATCTCTGGACACGTGTTTCTGGGTTTCGCCCGTCATCAGCAGAGAGCAGCAAATTTTGTGGGGTTGCTTGAAATGCCACCAAACGTCTTCTCAGGTTTATGTACCACTCTGGTGCGCAGGTGCCTCACCAAGGCTCGTCAGCCCGTTAGCTCAAGGGAGCCGTCATTCGACACAGTGCAAAAAAAAAAAAGGGACCACACTGCCTCACACTCCAGCAAAAAGTTGGCCCCAATGCATCTTGGTAAATGCAGTCAGATTCATTTCACATTATCAAAAGTAATCAAAGTCTTTCACCTTAGTAGGTGCAGCAAGTGCTGTGTATCTCTGGTCACGTGTTTCTGGGTTTCGCCCGTCATCAGCAGAGAGCAGCATATTTTGTGGGGTTGCTTGAAATGCCACCAAACGTCTTCTCAGGTTTATGTACCACTCTGGTGCGCAGGTGCCTCACCAAGGCTCGTCAGCCCGTTAGCTCAAGGGAGCCGTCATTCGACACAGTGCAAAAAAAAAAAAGAAAGGGAGCACACTGCCTCACACTCCAGCAAAAAGTTGGCCCCAATGCATCTTGGTAAATGCAGTCAGATGCATTTCACATTATCAAAAGTAATCAAAGTCTTTCACCTTGGTAGGTGCAGCAAGTGCTGTGTATCTCTGGACACGTGTTTCTGGGTTTCGCCCGTCATCAGCAGAGAGCAGCATATTTTGTGGGGTTGCTTGAAATGCCACCAAACGTCTTCTCAGTTTTATGTACCACTCTGGTGCGCAGGTGCCTCACCAAGGCTCGTCAGCCCGTTAGCTCAAGGGAGCTGTCATTCGACACAGTGCAAAAAAAAAAAAAGGGAGCACACTGCCTCACACTCCAGCAAAAAGTTGGCCCCAATGCATCTTGGTAAATGCAGTCAGATTCATTTCACATTATCAAAAGTAATCAAAGTCTTTCACCTTAGTAGGTGCAGCAAGTGCTGTGTATCTCTGGACACGTGTTTCTGGGTTTCGCCCGTCATCAGCAGAGAGCAGCATATTTTGTGGGGTTGCTTGAAATGCCACCAAACGTCTTCTCAGGTTTATGTACCACTTTGATGCGCAGGTGCCTCACCAAGGCTCGTCAGCCCGTTAGCTCAAGGGAGCCGTCATTCGACACAGTGCAAGAAAAAAAAAAAAAGGGAGCACACTGCCTCACACTCCAGCAAAAAGTTGGCCCCAATGCATCTTGGTAAATGCAGTCAGATTCATTTCACATTATCAAAAGTAAATAAAGTCTTTCACCTTAGTAGGTGCAGCGAGTGCTGTGTATCTCTGGACACGTGTTTCTGGGTTTCGCCCGTCATCAGCAGAGAGCAGCATATTTTGTGGGGTTGCTTGAAATGCCACCAAACGTCTTCTCAGGTTTATGTACCACTCTGGTGCGCAGGTGCCTCACCAAGGCTCGTCAGCCCGTTAGCTCAAGGGAGCCGTCATTCGACACAGTGCAAGAAAAAAAAAAAAAGGGAGCACACTGCCTCACACTCCAGCAAAAAGTTGGCCCCAATGCATCTTGGTAAATGCAGTCAAATTCATTTCACATTATCAAAAGTAAATAAAGTCTTTCACCTTAGTAGGTGCAGCGAGTGCTGTGTATCTCTGGACACGTGTTTCTGGGTTTCGCCCGTCATCAGCAGAGAGCAGCAAATTTTGTGGGGTTGCTTGAAATGCCACCAAACGTCTTCTCAGGTTTATGTACCACTCTGGTGCGCAGGTGCCTCACCAAGGCTCGTCAGCCCGTTAGCTCAAGGGAGCCGTCATTCGACACAGTGCAACAAAAAAAAAAGGGACCACACTGCCTCACACTCCAGCAAAAAGTTGGCCCCAATGCATCTTGGTAAATGCAGTCAGATTCATTTCACATTATCAAAAGTAATCAAAGTCTTTCACCTTAGTAGGTGCAGCAAGTGCTGTGTATCTCTGGTCACGTGTTTCTGGGTTTCGCCCGTCATCAGCAGAGAGCAGCATATTTTGTGGGGTTGCTTGAAATGCCACCAAACGTCTTCTCAGGTTTATGTACCACTCTGGTGCGCAGGTACCTCACCAAGGCTCGTCAGCCCGTTAGCTCAAGGGAGCCGTCATTCGACACAGTGCAAAAAAAAAAAAAAAGGGAGCACACTGCCTCACACTCCAGCAAAAAGTTGGCCCCAATGCATCTTGGTAAATGCAGTCAGATTCATTTCACATTATCAAAAGTAATCAAAGTCTTTCACCTTAGTAGGTGCAGCAAGTGCTGTGTATCTCTGGTCACGTGTTTCTGGGTTTAGCCCGTCATCAGCAGAGAGCAGCATATTTTGTGGGGTTGCTTGAAATGCCACCAAACGTCTTCTCAGGTTTATGTACCACTCTGGTGCGCAGGTGCCTCACCAAGGCTCGTCAGCCCGTTAGCTCGAGGGAGCCGTCATTCGACACAGTGCAAAAAAAAAAAAAGGGAGCACACTGCCTCACACGCCAGCAAAAAGTTGGCCCCAATGCATCTTGGTAAATGCAGTCAGATTCATTTCACATTAACAAAAGTAATCAAAGTCTTTCACCTTAGTAGGTGCAGCAAGTGCTGTGTATCTCTGGACACGTGTTTCTGGGTTTCGCCCGTCATCAGCAGAGAGCAGCATATTTTGTGGGGTTGCTTGAAATGCCACCAAACGTCTTCTCAGGTTTATGTACCACTCTGGTGCGCAGGTGCCTCACCAAGGCTCGTCTGCCCGTTAGCTCAAAGGAGCCGTCATTCGACACAGTGCAAAAAAAAAAAGGGAGCACAATGCCTCACACTCCAGCAAAAAGTTGGCACCAATGCATCTTGGTAAATGCAGTCAGATTCATTTCACATTATCAAAAGTAATCAAAGTCTTTCACCTTAGTAGGTGCAGCAAGTGCTGTGTATCTCTGGACACGTGTTTCTGGGATTCGCCCGTCATCAGCAGAGAGCAGCAAATTTTGTGGGGTTGCTTGAAATGCCACCAAACGTCTTCTCAGGTTTATGTACCACTCTGGTGCGCAGGTGCCTCACCAAGGCTCGTCAGCCCGTTAGCTCAAGGGAGCCGTCATTCGACACAGTGCAAAAAAAAAAAAAAGGGAGCACACTGCCTCACACTCCAGCAAAAAGTTGGCCCCAATGCATCTTGGTAAATGCAGTCAGATTCATTTCACATTATCAAATGTAATCAAAGTCTTTCACCTTAGTAGGTGCAGCAAGTGCTGTGTATCTCTGGACACGTGTTTCTGGGTTTCGCCCGTCATCAGCAGAGAGCAGCATATTTTGTGGGGTTGCTTGAAATGCCACCAAACGTCTTCTCAGGTTTATGTACCACTCTGGTGCGCAGGTGCCTCACCAAGGCTCGTCAGCCCATTAGCTCAAGGGAGCCGTCATTCGACACAGTGCAAAAAAAAAAAAGGGAGCACACTGCCTCACACTCCAGCAAAAAGTTGGCCCCAATGCATCTTGGTAAATGCAGTCAGATTCATTTCACATTATCAAAAGTAATCAAAGTCTTTCACCTTAGTAGGTGCAGCAAGTGCTGTGTATCTCTGGACACGTGTTTCTGGGTTTCGCCCGTCATCAGCAGAGAGCAGCATATTTTGTGGGGTTGCTTGAAATGCCACCAAACGTCTTCTCAGGTTTATGTACCACTCTGGTGCGCAGGTGCCTCACCAAGGCTCGTCAGCCTGTTAGCTCAAGGGAGCCGTCATTCGACACAGTCCAAAAAAAAAAAAAGTGGGCACACTGCCTCACAGTCCAGCAAAAAGTTGGCCCCAATGCATCTTGGTAAATGCAGTCAGATTCATTTCACATTATCAAAAGTAATCAAAGTCTTTCACCTTAGTAGGTGCAGCGAGTGCTGTGTATCTCTGGACACGTGTTTCTGGGTTTCGCCCGTCATCAGCAGAGAGCAGCAAATTTTGTGGGGTTGCTTGAAATGCCACCAAACGTCTTCTCAGGTTTATGTACCACTCTGGTGCGCAGGTGCCTCACCAAGGCTCGTCAGCCCGTTAGCTCAAGGGAGCCGTCATTCGACACAGTGCAAAAAAAAAAAAGGGACCACACTGCCTCACACTCCAGCAAAAAGTTGGCCCCAATGCATCTTGGTAAATGCAGTCAGATTCATTTCACATTATCAAAAGTAATCAAAGTCTTTCACCTTAGTAGGTGCAGCAAGTGCTGTGTATCTCTGGTCACGTGTTTCTGGGTTTCGCCCGTCATCAGCAGAGAGCAGCATATTTTGTGGGGTTGCTTGAAATGCCACCAAACGTCTTCTCAGGTTTATGTACCACTCTGGTGCGCAGGTGCCTCACCAAGGCTCGTCAGCCCGTTAGCTCAAGGGAGCCGTCATTCGACACAGTGCAAAAAAAAAAAAAAAAGGGAGCACACTGCCTCACACTCCAGCAAAAAGTTGGCCCCAATGCATCTTGGTAAATGCAGTCAGATTCATTTCACATTATCAAAAGTAATCAAAGTCTTTCACCTTAGTAGGTGCAGCAAGTGCTGTGTATCTCTGGACACGTGTTTCTGGGTTTCGCCCGTCATCACCAGAGAGCAGCATATTTTGTGGGGTTGCTTGAAATGCCACCAAACGTCTTCTCAGTTTTATGTACCACTCTGGTGCGCAGGTGCCTTCCCAAGGCTCGTCAGCCCGTTAGCTCAAGGGAGCCGTCATTCGACACAGTGCAAAAAAAAAAAAAAAAAGGGAGCACACTGCCTCACACTCCAGCAAAAAGTTGGCCCCAATGCATCTTGGTAAATGCAGTCAGATTCATTTCACATTATCAAAAGTAATCAAAGTCTTTCACCTTAGTAGGTGCAGCAAGTGCTGTGTATCTCTGGACACGTGTTTCTGGGTTTCGCCCGTCATCAGCAGAGAGCAGCATATTTTGTGGGGTTGCTTGAAATGCCACCAAACGTCTTCTCAGGTTTATGTACCACTCTGATGCGCAGGTGCCTCACCAAGGCACGTCAGCCCGTTAGCTCAAGGGAGCCGTCATTCGACACAGTGCAAAAAAAAAAAAAGGAAGCACACTGCCTCACACTCCAGCAAAAAGTTGGCCCCAATGCATCTTGGTATATGCAGTCAGATTCATTTCACATTATCAAAAGTAATCAAATTCTTTCACCTTAGTAGGTGCAGCAAGTGCTGTGTATCTCTGGACACGTGTTTCTGGGTTTCGCCCGTCATCAGTAGAGAGCAGCATATTTTGTGGGGTTGCTTGAAATGCCACCAACCGTCTTCTCAGGTTCATGTACTACTCTGGTGCGCAGGTGCCTCACCAAGGCTCGTCAGCCCGTTAGCTCAAGGGAGCCGTCATTCGACACAGTGCAAAAAAAAAAAAAAAAAGGGAACACACTACCTCACACTCCAGCAAAAAGTTGGCCCCAATGCATCTTGGTAAATGCAGTCAGATACATTTCACACTATCAAAAGTAATCAAAGTCTTTCACCTTAGTAGGTGCAGCAAGTGCTGTGTATCTCTGGACACGTATTTCTGGGTTTCGCCCGTCATCAGCAGAGAGCAGCATATTTTGTGGGGTTGCTTGAAATGCCACCAAACGTCTTCTCAGGTTTATGTACCACTCTGGTGCGCAGGTGCCTCACCAAGGTTCGTCAGCCCGTTAGCTCAAGGGAGCCGTCATTCGACACAGTGCAAAAAAAAAAAAAAAAGGGAGCACACTGCCTCACACTCCAGCAAAAAGATGGCCCCAATGCATCTTGGTAAATGCAGTCAGATTCATTTCACATTATCAAAAGTAATCAAAGTCTTTCACCTTAGTAGGTGCAGCGAGTGCTGTGTATCTCTGGAAACGTGTTTCTGGGTTTCGCCCGTCATCAGCAGAGAGCAGCAAATTTTGTGGGGTTGCTTGAAATGCCACCAAACGTCTTCTCAGTTTTATGTACCACTCTGGTGCGCAGGTGCCTTACCAAGGCTCGTCAGCCCGTTAGCTCAAGGGAGCCGTCATTCGACACAGTGCAAAAAAAAAAAAAAAAAGGGAGCACACTGCCTCACACTCCAGCAAAAAGTTGGCCCCAATGCATCTTGGTAAATGCAGTCAGATTCATTTCACATTATCAAAAGTAATCAAATTCTTTCACCTTAGTAGGTGCAGCAAGTGCTGTGTATCTCTGGACACGTGTTTCTGGGTTTCGCCCGTCATCAGTAGAGAGCAGCATATTTTGTGGGGTTGCTTGAAATGCCACCAACCGTCTTCTCAGGTTCATGTACCACTCTGGTGCGCAGGTGCCTCACCAAGGCTCGTCAGCCCGTTAGCTCAAGGGAGCCGTCATTCGACACAGTGCAAAAAAAAAAAAAAAGGGAACACACTGCCTCACACTCCAGCAAAAAGTTGGCCCCAATGCATCTTGGTAAATGCAGTCAGATACATTTCACACTATCAAAAGTAATCAAAGTCTTTCACCTTAGTAGGTGCAGCAAGTGCTGTGTATCTCTGGACACGTATTTCTGGGTTTCGCCCGTCATCAGCAGAGAGCAGCATATTTTGTGGGGTTGCTTGAAATGCCACCAAACGTCTTCTCAGGTTTATGTACCACTCTGGTGCGCAGGTGCCTCACCAAGGCTCGTCAGCCCGTTAGCTCAAGGGAGCCGTCATTCGACACAGTGCAAAAAAAAAAAAAAATGGGAGCACACTGCCTCACACTCCAGCAAAAAGTTGGCCCCAATGCATCTTGGTAAATGCAGTCAGATTCATTTCACATTATCAAAAGTAATCAAAGTCTTTCACCTTAGTAGGTGCAGCGAGTGCTGTGTATCTCTGGAAACGTGTTTCTGGGTTTCGCCCGTCATCAGCAGAGAGCAGCAAATTTTGTGGGGTTGCTTGAAATGCCACCAAACGTCTTCTCAGGTTTATGTACCACTCTGGTGCGCAGTTGCCTCACCAAGGCTCGTCAGCCCGTTAGCTCAAGGGAGCCGTCATTCGACACAGTGCAAAAAAAAAAAAGGGACCACACTGCCTCACACTCCAGCAAAAAGTTGGCCCCAATGCATCTTGGTAAATGCAGTCAGATTCATTTCACATTATCAAAAGTAATCAAAGTCTTTCACCTTAGTAGGTGCAGCAAGTGCTGTGTATCTCTGGTCACGTGTTTCTGGGTTTCGCCCGTCATCAGCAGAGAGCAGCATATTTTGTGGGGTTGCTTGAAATGCCACCAAACGTCTTCTCAGGTTTATGTACCACTCTGATGCGCAGGTGCCTCACCAAGGCACGTCAGCCCGTTAGCTCAAGGGAGCCGTCATTCGACACAGTGCAAAAAAAAAAAAAGGGAGCACACTGCCTCACACTCCAGCAAAAAGTTGGCCCCAATGCATCTTGGTATATGCAGTCAGATTCATTTCACATTATCAAAAGTAATCAAAGTCTTTCACCTTAGTAGGTGCAGCAAGTGCTGTGTATCTCTGGACACGTGTTTCTGGGTTTCGCCCGTCATCAGTAGAGAGCAGCATATTTTGCGGGGTTGCTTGAAATGCCACCAAACGTCTTCTCAGGTTTATGTACCACTCTGGTGCGCAGGTGCCTCACCAAGGCTCGTCAGCCCGTTAGCTCAAGGGAGCCGTCATTCGACACAGTGCAAAAAAAAAAAAAAAAGGGAGCACACTGCCTCACACTCCAGCAAAAAGTTGGCCCCAATGCATCTTGGTAAATGCAGTCAGATTCATTTCACATTATCAAAAGTAATCAAAGTCTTTCACCTTAGTAGGTGCAGCAAGTGCTGTGTATCTCTGGACAAGTGTTTCTGGGTTTCGCCCGTCATCAGCAGAGAGCAGCATATTTTGTAGGGTTGCTTGAAATGCCACCAAACGTCTTCTCAGGTTTATGTACCACTCTGGTGCGCAGGTGCCTCACCAAAGCTCGTCAGCCCGTTAGCTCAAGGGAGCCGTCATTCGACACAGTGCAAAAAAAAAAAAAGGGAGCACACTGCCTCACACTCCAGCAAAAAGTTGGCCCCAATCCATCTTGGTAAATGCAGTCAGATTCATTTCACATTATCAAAAGTAATCAAAGTCGTTCACCTTAGTAGGTGCAGCAAGTGCTGTGTATCTCTGGACACGTGTTTCTGGGTTTCGCCCGTCATCAGCAGAGAGCAGCATATTTTGTGGGGTTGCTTGAAATGCCACCAAACGTCTTCTCAGGTTTATGTACCACTCTGGTGCGCAGGTGCCTCACCAAGGCTCGTCAGCCCGTTAGCTCAAGGGAGCCGTCATTCGACACAGTGCAAAAAAAAAAAAAAAAAGGGAGCACACTGCCTCACACTCCAGCAAAAAGTTGGCCCCAATGCATCTTGGTAAATGCAGTCAGATTCATTTCACATTATCAAAAGTAATCAAAGTCTTTCACCCTAGTAGGTGCAGCAAGTGCTGTGTATCTCTGGACACGTGTTTCTGGGTTTCGCCCGTCATCAGCAGAGAGCAGTATATTTTGTGGGGTTGCTTGAAATGCCACCAAACGTCTTCTCAGGTTTATGTACCACTCTGGTGCGCAGGTGCCTCACCAAGGCTCGTCAGCACGTTAGCTCAAGGGAGCCGTCATTCGACACAGTGCAAAAAAAAAAAAGGGAGCACACTGCCTCACACTCCAGCAAAACGTTGGCCTCAATGCATCTTGGTAAATGCAGTCAGATTCATTTCACATTATCAAAAGTAATCAAAGTCTTTCACCTTAGTAGGTGCAGCAAGTGCTGTGTATCTCTGGACACGTGTTTCTGGGTTTCGCCCGTCATCAGCAGAGAGCAGCAAATTTTGTGGGGTTGCTTGAAATGCCACCAAACGTCTACTCAGGTGTGTGTACCACTCTGGTGCGCAGGTGCCTCACCAAGGCTCGTCAGCCCGTTAGCTCAAGGGAGCCGTCATTCGACACAGTGCAAAAAAAAAAAAAAGGGAGCACACTGCCTCACACTCCAGCAAAAAGTTGGCCCCAATGCATCTTGGTAAATGCAGTCAGATTCATTTCACATTATCAAAAGTAATCAAAGTCTTTCACCTTAGTAGGTGCAGCAAGTGCTGTGTATCTCTGGACACGTGTTTCTGGGTTTCGCCCGTCATCAGCAGAGAGCAGCATATTTTGTGGGGTTGCTTGAAATGCCACCAAACGTCTTCTCAGGTTTATGTACCACTCTGGTGCGCAGGTGCCTCACCAAGGCTCGTCAGCCTGTTAGCTCAAGGGAGCCGTCATTCGACACAGTGCAAAAAAAAAAAAAGTGAGCACACTGCCTCACAGTCCAGCAAAAAGTTGGCCCCAATGCATCTTGGTAAATGCAGTCAGATTCATTTCACATTATCAAAAGTAATCAAAGTCTTTCACCTTAGTAGGTGCAACAAGTGCTGTGTATCTCTGGACACGTGTTTCTGGGTTTCGCCCGTCATCAGCAGAGAGCAGCATATTTTGTGGGGTTGCTTGAAATGCCACCAAACGTCTTCTCAGGTTTATGTACCACTCTGATGCGCAGGTGCCTCACCAAGGCTCGTCAGCCCATTAGCTCAAAGGAGCCGTCATTCGACACAGTGCAAAAAAAAAAAAAAAAGGGAGCACACTGCCTCACACTCCAGCAAAAAGTTGGCCCCAATGCATCTTGGTAAATGCAGTCAGATTCATTTCACATTATCAAAAGTAATCAAAGTCTTTCACCTTAGTAGGTGCAGCGAGTGCTGTGTATCTCTGGACACGTGTTTCTGGGTTTCGCCCGTCATCAGCAGAGAGCAGCAAATTTTGTGGGGTTGCTTGAAATGCCACCAAACGTCTTCTCAGGTTTATGTACCACTCTGGTGCGCAGGTGCCTCACCAAGGCTCGTCAGCCCGTTAGCTCAAGGGAGCCGTCATTCGACACAGTGCAACAAAAAAAAAAGGGACCACACTGCCTCACACTCCAGCAAAAAGTTGGCCCCAATGCATCTTGGTAAATGCAGTCAGATTCATTTCACATTATCAAAAGTAATCAAAGTCTTTCACCTTAGTAGGTGCAGCAAGTGCTGTGTATCTCTGGTCACGTGTTTCTGGGTTTCGCCCGTCATCAGCAGAGAGCAGCATATTTTGTGGGGTTGCTTGAAATGCCACCAAACGTCTTCTCAGGTTTATGTACCACTCTGGTGCGCAGGTGCCTCACCAAGGCTCGTCACCCCGTTAGCTCAAGGGAGCCGTCATTCGACACAGTGCAAAAAAAAAAAAAAAAGGGAGCACACTGCCTCACACTCCAGCAAAAAGTTGGCCCCAATGCATCTTGGTAAATGCAGTCAGATTCATTTCACATTATCAAAAGTAATGAAAGTCTTTCACCTTAGTAGGTGCAGCAAGTGCTGTGTATCTCTGGACACGTGTTTCTGGGTTTCGCCCGTCATCAGCAGAGAGCAGCATATTTTGTGGGGTTGCTTGAAATGCCACCAAACTTCTTCTCAGTTTTATGTACCACTCTGGTGCGCAGGTGCCTCACCAAGGCTCGTCAGCCCGTTAGCTCAAGGGAGCCGTCATTCGACACAGTGCAAAAAAAAAAAAAGGGAGCACACTGCCTCACACTCCAGCAAAAAGTTGGCCCCAATGCATCTTGGTAAATGCAGTCAGATTCATTTCACGTTATCAAAAGTAATCAAAGTCTTTCACCTTAGTAGGTGCAGCAAGTGCTGTGTATCTCTGGACACGTGTTCCTGGGTTTCGCCCGTCATCAGCAGAGAGCAGCATATTTTGTGGGGTTGCTTGAAATGCCACCAAACGTCTTCTCAGGTTTATGTACCACTCTGGTGCGCAGGTGCCTCACCAAGGCTCGTCAGCCCGTTAGCTCAAGGGAGCCGTCATTCGACACAGTGGAAAAAAAAAAAAAAAAGGGAGCACACTGCCTCACACTCCAGCAAAAACTTGGCCCCAATGCATCTTGGTAAATGCAGTCAGATTCATTTCACATTATCAAAAGTAATCAAAATCTTTCACCTTAGTAGGTAGAGCAAGTGCTGTGTATCTCTGGACACGTGTTTCTGGGTTTCGCCCGTCATCAGCAGAGAGCAGCATATTTTGTGGGGTTGCTTGAAATGCCACCAAACGTCTTCTCAGGTTTATGTACCACTCTGGTGCGCAGGTGCCTCACCAAGGCTCGTCAGCCCGTTAGCTCAAGGGAGCCGTCATTTGACACAGTGCTAAAAAAAAAAAGGGAGGACACTGCCTCACCCTCCAGCAAAAAGTTGGCCCCAATGCATCTTGGTAAATGCAGTCAGATTCATTTCACATTATCAAAAGTAATCAAAGTCTTTCACCTTAGTAGGTGCAGCAAGTGCTGTGTATCTCTGGACACGTGTTTCTGGGTTTCGCCCGTCATCAGCAGAGAGCAGTATACAGTATTTTGTGGGGTTGCTTGAAATGCCACCAAACGTCTTCTCAGGTTTATGTACCACTCTGGTGCGCAGGTGCCTCACCAAGGCTCGTCAGCCCGTTAGCTCAAGGGAGCCGTCATTCGACACAGTGCAAAAAAAAAAAAGGGAGCACACTGCCTCACACTCCAGCAAAAAGTTGGCCCCAATTCATCTTGGTAAATGCAGTCAGATTCATTTCACATTATCAAAAGTAATCAAAGTCTTTCACCTTAGTAGGTGCAGCAAGTGCTGTGTATCTCTGGACACGTGTTTCTGGGTTTCGCCCGTCATCAGCAGAGAGCAGCATATTTTGTGGGGTTGCTTGAAATGCCACCAAACGTCTTCTCAGGTTTATGTACCACTCTGATGCGCAGGTGCCTCACCAAGGCTCGTCAGCCCGTTAGCTCAAGGGAGCCGTCATTCGACACAGTGCAAAAAAAAAAAAAAAAGGGAGCACACTGCCTCACACTCCAGCAAAAAGTTGGCCCCAATGCATCTTGGTAAATGCAGTCAGATTCATTTCACATTATCAAAAGTAATCAAAGTCTTTCACCTTAGTAGGTGCAGCAAGTGCTGTGTATCTCTGGTCACGTGTTTCTGGGTTTCGCCCGTCATCAGCAGAGAGCAGCATATTTTGTGGGGTTGCTTGAAATGCCACCAAACGTCTTCTCAGGTTTATGTACCACTCTGGTGCGCAGGTGCCTCACCAAGGCTCGTCAGCCCGTTAGCTCAAGGGAGCCGTCATTCGACAGTGCAAAAAAAAAAATAAAAGAGAGCACACTGCCTCACACTCCAGCAAAAAGTTGGCCCCAATGCATCTTGGTAAATGCAGTCAGATTCATTTCACGTTATCAAAAGTAATCAAAGTCTTTCACCTTAGTAGGTGCAGCAAGTGCTGTGTATCTCTGGACACGTGTTTCTGGGTTTCGCCCGTCATCAGCAGAGAGCAGCATATTTTGTGGGGTTGCTTGAAATGCCACCAAACGTCTTCTCAGGTTTATGTACCACTCTGATGCGCAAGTGCCTCACCAAGGCTCGTCAGCCCGTTAGCTCAAGGGAGCCGTCATTCGACACAGTGCAAAAAAAAAAAAAAAAGGGAGCACACTGCCTCACACTCCAGCAAAAAGTTGGCCCCAATGCATCTTGGTAAATGCAGTCAGATTCATTTCACATTATCAAAAGTAATCAAAGTCTTTCACCTTAGTAGGTGCAGCAAGTGCTGTGTATCTCTGGTCACGTGTTTCTGGGTTTCGCCCGTCATCAGCAGAGAGCAGCATATTTTGTGGGGTTGCTTGAAATGCCACCAAACGTCTTCTCAGGTTTATGTACCACTCTGGTGCGCAGGTGCCTCACCAAGGCTCGTCAGCCCGTTAGCTCAAGGGAGCCGTCATTCGACAGTGCAAAAAAAAAAAAAAAAGAGAGCACACTGCCTCACACTCCAGCAAAAAGTTGGCCCCAATGCATCTTGGTAAATGCAGTCAGATTCATTTCACGTTATCAAAAGTAATCAAAGTCTTTCACCTTAGTAGGTGCAGCAAGTGCTGTGTATCTCTGGACACGTGTTTCTGGGTTTCGCCCGTCATCAGCAGAGAGCAGCATATTTTGTGGGGTTGCTTGAAATGCCACCAAACGTCTTCTCAGGTTTATGTACCACTCTGGTGCGCAGGTGCCTCACCAAGGCTCGTCAGCCCGTTAGCTCAAGGGAGCCGTCATTCGACACAGTGCAAAAAAAAAAAAAAAAAGGGAGCACACTGCCTCACACTCCAGCAAAAACTTGGCCCCAATGCATCTTGGTAAATGCAGTCAGATTCATTTCACATTATCAAAAGTAATCAAAATCTTTCACCTTAGTAGGTGCAGCAAGTGCTGTGAATCTCTGGACACGTGTTTCTGGGTTTCGCCCGTCATCAGCAGAGAGCAGCATATTTTGTGGGGTTGCTTGAAATGCCACCAAACGTCTTCTCAGGTTTATGTACCACTCTGGTGCGCAGGTGCCTCACCAAGGCTCGTCAGCCCGTTAGCTCAAGGGAGCCGTCATTCGACACAGTGCTAAAAAAAAAAAGGGAGGACACTGCCTCACACTCCAGCAAAAAGTTGGCCCCAATGCATCTTGGTAAATGCAGTCAGATTCATTTCACATTATCAAAAGTAATCAAAGTCTTTCACCTTAGTAGGTGCAGCAAGTGCTGTGTATCTCTGGACACGTGTTTCTGGGTTTCGCCCGTCATCAGCAGAGAGCAGTATATTTTGTGGGGTTGCTTGAAATGCCACCAAACGTCTTCTCAGGTTTATGTACCACTCTGGTGCGCAGGTGCCTCACCAAGGCTCGTCAGCCCGTTAGCTCAAGGGAGCCGTCATTCGACACAGTGCAAAAAAAAAAAAGGGAGCACACTGCCTCACACTCCAGCAAAAAGTTCGCCCCAATGCATCTTGGTAAATGCAGTCAGATTCATTTCACATTATCAAAAGTAATCAAAGTCTTTCACCTTAGTAGGTGCAGCAAGTGCTGTGTATCTCTGGACACGTGTTTCTGGGTTTCGCCCGTCATCAGCAGAGAGCAGCAAATTTTGTGGGGTTGCTTGAAATGCCACCAAACGTCTTCTCAGGTGTGTGTTCCACTCTGGTGCGCAGGTGCCTCACCAAGGCTCGTCAGCCCGTTAGCTCAAGGGAGCCGTCATTCGACACAGTGCAAAAAAAAAAAAAAGGGAGCACACTGCCTCACACTCCAGCAAAAAGTTGGCCCCAATGCATCTTGGTAAATGCAGTCAGATTCATTTCACATTATCAAAAGTAATCAAAGTCTTTCACCTTAGTAGGTGCAGCAAGTGCTGTGTATCTCTGGACACGTGTTTCTGGGTTTCGCCCGTCATCAGCAGAGAGCAGCATATTTTGTGGGGTTGCTTGAAATGCCACCAAACGTCTTCTCAGGTTTATGTACCACTCTGGTGCGCAGGTGCCTCACCAAGGCTCGTCAGCCTGTTAGCTCAAGGGAGCCGTCATTCGACACAGTGCAAAAAAAAAAAAAGTGAGCACACTGCCTCACAGTCCAGCAAAAAGTTGGCCCCAATGCATATTGGTAAATGCAGTCAGATTCATTTCACATTATCAAAAGTAATCAAAGTCTTTCACCTTAGTAGGTGTAACAAGTGCTGTGTATCTCTGGAAACGTGTTTCTGGGTTTCGCCCGTCATCAGCAGAGAGCAGCATATTTTGTGGGGTTGCTTGAAATGCCACCAAACGTCTTCTCAGGTTTATGTACCACTCTGATGCGCAGGTGCCTCACCAAGGCTCGTCAGCCCCTTAGCTCAAGGGAGCCGTCATTCGACACAGTGCAAAAAAAAAAAAAAAAGGGAGCACAGTGCCTCACACTCCAGCAAAAAGTTGGCCCCAATGCATCTTGGTAAATGCAGTCAGATTCATTTCACATTATCAAAAGTAATCAAAGTCTTTCACCTTAGTAGGTGCAGCAAGTGCTGTGTATCTCTGGTCACGTGTTTCTGGGTTTCGCCCGTCATCAGCAGAGAGCAGCATATTTTGTGGGGTTGCTTGAAATGCCACCAAACGTCTTCTCAGGTTTATGTACCACTCTGGTGCGCAGGTGCCTCACCAAGGCTCGTCAGCCCGTTAGCTCAAGGGAGCCGTCAATCGACACAGTGCAAAAAAAGAAAAAAAAGAGAGCACACTGCCTCACACTCCAGCAAAAAGTTGGCCCCAATGCATCTTGGTAAATGCAGTCAGATTCATTTCACATTATCAAAAGTAATCAAAGTCTTTCACCTTAGTAGGTGCAGCAAGTGCTGTGTATCTCTGGACAGGTGTTTCTGGGTTTCGCCCGTCATCAGCAGAGAGCAGCATATTTTGTGGGGTTGCTTGAAATGCCACCAAACGTCTTCTCAGTTTTATGTACCACTCTGGTGCGCAGGTGCCTCACCAAGGCTCGTCAGCCCGTTAGCTCGAGGGAGCCGTCATTCGACACAGTGCAAAAAAAAAAAAAGGGAGCACACTGCCTCACACGCCAGCAAAAAGTTGGCCCCAATGCATCTTGGTAAATGCAGTCAGATTCATTTCACATTATCAAAAGTAATCAAAGTCTTTCACCTTAGTAGGTGCAGCAAGTGCTGTGTATCTCTGGACACGTGTTTCTGGGTTTCGCCCGTCATCAGCAGAGAGCAGCATATTTTGTGGGGTTGCTTGAAATGCCACCAAACGTCTTCTCAGGTTTATGTACCACTCTGATGCGCAGGTGCCTCACCAAGGCACGTCAGCCCGTTAGCTCAAGGGAGCCGTCAATCGACACAGTGCAAAAAAAAAAAAAGGGAGCACACTGCCTCACACTCCAGCAAAAAGTTGGCCCCAATGCATCTTGGTATATGCAGTCAGATTCATTTCACATTATCAAAAGTAATCAAAGTCTTTCACCTTAGTAGGTGCAGCAAGTGCTGTGTATCTCTGGACACGTATTTCTGGGTTTCGCCCGTCATCAGTAGAGAGCAGCATATTTTGTGGGGTTGCTTGAAATGCCACCAAACTTCTTCTCAGGTTCATGTACAACTCTGGTGCGCAGGTGCCTCACCAAGGTTCGTCAGCCCGTTAGCTCAAGGGAGCCGTCATTCGACACAGTGCAAAAAAAAAAAAAAGGCAACACACTGCCTCACACTCCAGCAAAAAGTTGGCCCCAATGCATCTTGGTAAATGCAGTCAGATTCATTTCACATTATCAAAAGTAATCAAAGTCTTTCACCTTAATAGGTGCAGCAAGTGCTGTGTATCTCTGGACACGTATTTCTGGGTTTCGCCCGTCATCAGCAGAGAGCAGCATATTTTGTGGGGTTGCTTGAAATGCCACCAAACGTCTTCTCAGGTTTATGTACCACTCTGGTGCGCAGGTGCCTCACCAAGGCTCGTCAGCCCGTTAGCTCAAGGGAGCCGTCATTCGACACAGTGCAAAAAAAAAAAAAAAAGGGAGCACACTGCCTCACACTCCAGCAAAAAGTTGGCCCCAATGCATCTTGGTAAATGCAGTCAGATTCATTTCACATTATCAAAAGTAATCAAAGTCTTTCACCTTAGTAGGTGCAGCGAGTGCTGTGTATCTCTGGACACGTGTTTCTGGGTTTCGCCCGTCATCAGCAGAGAGCAGCAAATTTTGTGGGGTTGCTTGAAATGCCACCAAACGTCTTCTCAGGTTTATGTACCACTCTGGTGCGCAGGTGCCTCACCAAGGCTCGTCAGCCCGTTAGCTCAAGGGAGCCGTCATTCGACACAGTGCAAAAAAAAAAAAGGGACCACACTGCCTCACTCTCCAGCAAAAAGTTGGCCCCAATGCATCTTGGTAAATGCAGTCAGATTCATTTCACATTATCAAAAGTAATCAAAGTCTTTCACCTTAGTAGGTGCATCCATTGCTGTGTATCTCTGGTCACGTGTTTCTGGGTTTCGCCCGTCATCAGCAGAGAGCAGCATATTTTGTGGGGTTGCTTGAAATGCCACCAAACGTCTTCTCAGGTTTATGTACCACTCTGGTGCGCAGGTGCCTCACCAAGGCTCGTCAGCCCGTTAGCTCAAGGGAGCCGTCATTCGACACAGTGCAAAAAAAAAAAAAAGGGAGCACACTGCCTCACACTCCAGCAAAAAGTTGGCCCCAATGCATCTTGGTAAATGCAGTCAGATTCATTTCACATTATCAAAAGTAATCAAAGTCTTTCACCTTAGTAGGTGCAGCAAGTGCTGTGTATCTCTGGACACGTGTTTCTGGGTTTCGCCCGTCATCAGCAGAGAGCAGCATATTTTGTGGGGTTGCTTGAAATGCCACCAAACGTCTTCTCAGTTTTATGTACCACTCTGGTGCGCAGGTACCTCACCAAGGCTCGTCAGCCCGTTAGCTCAAGGGAGCCGTCATTCGACACAGTGCAAAAAAAAAAAAGGGAGCACACTGCCTCACACTCCAGCAAAAAGTTGGCCCCAATGCATCTTGGTAAATGCAGTCAGATTCATTTCACATTATCAAAAGTAATCAAAGTCTTTCACCTTAGTAGGTGCTGCAAGTGCTGTGTATCTCTGGACACGTGTTTCTGGGTTTCGCCCGTCATCAGCAGAGAGCAGCATATTTTGTGGGGTTGCTTGAAATGCCACCAAACGTCTTCTCAGGTTTATGTACCACTCTGATGCGCAGGTGCCTCACCAAGGCACGTCAGCCCGTTAGCTCAAGGGAGCCGTCATTCGACACAGTGCAAAAAAAAAAAAAGGGAGCACACTGCCTCACACTCCAGCAAAAAGTTGGCCCCAATGCATCTTGGTAAATGCAGTCAGATTCATTTCACATTATCAAAAGTAATCAAAGTCTTTCACCTTAGTAGGTGCAGCGAGTGCTGTGTATCTCTGGACACGTGTTTCTGGGTTTCGCCCGTCATCAGCAGAGAGCAGCAAATTTTGTGGGGTTGCTTGAAATGCCACCAAACGTCTTCTCAGGTTTATGTACCACTCTGGTGCGCAGGTGCCTCACCAAGGCTCGTCAGCCCGTTAGCTCAAGGGAGCCGTCATTCGACACAGTGCAAAAAAAAAAAAGGGACCACACTGCCTCACTCTCCAGCAAAAAGTTGGCCCCAATGCATCTTGGTAAATGCAGTCAGATTCATTTCACATTATCAAAAGTAATCAAAGTCTTTCACCTTAGTAGGTGCATCCATTGCTGTGTATCTCTGGTCACGTGTTTCTGGGTTTCGCCCGTCATCAGCAGAGAGCAGCATATTTTGTGGGGTTGCTTGAAATGCCACCAAACGTCTTCTCAGGTTTATGTACCACTCTGGTGCGCAGGTGCCTCACCAAGGCTCGTCAGCCCGTTAGCTCAAGGGAGCCGTCATTCGACACAGTGCAAAAAAAAAAAAAAGGGAGCACACTGCCTCACACTCCAGCAAAAAGTTGGCCCCAATGCATCTTGGTAAATGCAGTCAGATTCATTTCACATTATCAAAAGTAATCAAAGTCTTTCACCTTAGTAGGTGCAGCAAGTGCTGTGTATCTCTGGACACGTGTTTCTGGGTTTCGCCCGTCATCAGCAGAGAGCAGCATATTTTGTGGGGTTGCTTGAAATGCCACCAAACGTCTTCTCAGTTTTATGTACCACTCTGGTGCGCAGGTACCTCACCAAGGCTCGTCAGCCCGTTAGCTCAAGGGAGCCGTCATTCGACACAGTGCAAAAAAAAAAAAGGGAGCACACTGCCTCACACTCCAGCAAAAAGTTGGCCCCAATGCATCTTGGTAAATGCAGTCAGATTCATTTCACATTATCAAAAGTAATCAAAGTCTTTCACCTTAGTAGGTGCTGCAAGTGCTGTGTATCTCTGGACACGTGTTTCTGGGTTTCGCCCGTCATCAGCAGAGAGCAGCATATTTTGTGGGGTTGCTTGAAATGCCACCAAACGTCTTCTCAGGTTTATGTACCACTCTGATGCGCAGGTGCCTCACCAAGGCACGTCAGCCCGTTAGCTCAAGGGAGCCGTCATTCGACACAGTGCAAAAAAAAAAAAAGGGAGCACACTGCCTCACACTCCAGCAAAAAGTTGGCCCCAATGCATCTTGGTATATGCAGTCAGATTCATTTCACATTATCAAAAGTAATCAAAGTCTTTCACCTTAGTAGGTGCAGCAAGTGCTGTGTATCTCTGGACACGTGTTTCTGGGTTTCGCCCGTCATCAGTAGAGAGCAGCATATTTTGTGGGGTTGCTTGAAATGCCACCAAACGTCTTCTCAGGTTCATGTACCACTCTGGTGCGCAGGTGCCTCACCAAGGTTCGTCAGCCCGTTAGCTCAAGGGAGCCGTCATTCGACACAGTGCAAAAAAAAAAAAAAAGGGAACACACTGCCTCACACTCCAGCAAAAAGTTGGCCCCAATGCATCTTGGTAAATGCAGTCAGATTCATTTCACATTATCAAAAGTAATCAAAGTCTTTCACCTTAGTAGGTGCAGCAAGTGCTATGTATCTCTGGACACGTATTTCTGGGTTTCGCCCGTCATCAGCAGAGAGCAGCATATTTTGTGGGGTTGCTTGAAATGCCACCAAACGTCTTCTCTGGTTTATTTACCACTCTGGTGCGCAGGTGCCTCACCAAGGCTCGTCAGCCCGTTAGCTCAAGGGAGCCGTCATTCGACACAGTGCAAAAAAAAAAAAAAAAGGGAGCACACTGCCTCAAACTCCAGCAAAAAGTTGGCCCCAATGCATCTTGGTAAATGCAGTCAGATTCATTTCACATTATCAAAAGTAATCAAAGTCTTTCACCTTAGTAGGTGCAGCCAGTGCTGTGTATCTCTGGACACGTGTTTCTGGGTTTCGCCCGTCATCAGCAGAGAGCAGCAAATTTTGTGGGGTTGCTTGAAATGCCACCAAACGTCTTCTCAGGTTTATGTACCACTCTGGTGCGCAGGTGCCTCACCAAGGCTCGTCAGCCCGCTAGCTCAAGGGAGCCGTCATTCGACACAGTGCAAAAAAAAAAAAGGGACCACACTGCCTCACACTCCAGCAAAAAGTTGGCCCCAATGCATCTTGGTAAATGCAGTCAGATTCATTTCACATTATCAAAAGTAATCAAAGTCTTTCACCTTAGTAGGTGCAGCAAGTGCGGTGTATCTCTGGTCACGTGTTTCTGGGTTTCGCCCGTCATCAGCAGAGAGCAGCATATTTTGTGGGGTTGCTTGAAATGCCACCAAACGTCTTCTCAGGTTTATGTACCACTCTGGTGCGCAGGTGCCTCACCAAGGCTCGTCAGCCCGTTAGCTCAAGGGAGCCGTCATTCGACACAGTGCAAAAAAAAAAAAAAAGGGAGCACACTGCCTCACACTCCAGCAAAAAGTTGGCCCCAATGCATCTTGGTAAATGCAGTCAGATTCATTTCACATTATCAAAAGTAATCAAAGTCTTTCACCTTAGTAGGTGCAGCAAGTGCTGTGTATCTCTGGACACGTGTTTCTGGGTTTCGCCCGTCATCAGCAGAGAGCAGCATATTTTGTGGGGTTGCTTGAAATGCCACCAAACGTCTTCTCAGTTTTATGTACCACTCTGGTCCGCAGGTGCCTCACCAAGGCTCGTCAGCCCGTTAGCTCAAGGGAGCCGTCATTCGAAACAGTGCAAAAAAAAAAAAAGGGAGCACACTGCCTCACACTCCAGCAAAAAGTTGGCCCCAATGCATCTTGGTAAATGCAGTCAGATTCATTTCACGTTATCAAAAGTAATCAAAGTCTTTCACCTTAGTAGGTGCAGCAAGTGCTGTGTATCTCTGGACACGTGTTTCTGGGTTTCGCCCGTCATCAGCAGAGAGCAGCATATTTTGTGGGGTTGCTTGAAATGCCACCAAACGTCTTCTCAGGTTTATGTACCACTCTGGTGCGCAGGTGCCTCACCAAGGCTCGTCAGCCCGTTAGCTCAAGGGAGCCGTCATTCGACACAGTGCAAAAAAAAAAAAAAAAAGGGAGCACACTGCCTCACACTCCAGCAAAAAGTTGGCCCCAATGCATCTTGGTAAATGCAGTCAGATTCATTTCACATTATCAAAAGTAATCAAAATCTTTCACCTTAGTAGGTGCAGCAAGTGCTGTGTATCTCTGGAAACGTGTTTCTGGGTTTCGCCCGTCATCAGCAGAGAGCAGCATATTTTGTGGGGTTGCTTGAAATGCCACCAAACGTCTTCTCAGGTTTATGTACCACTCTGGTGCGCAGGTGCCTCACCAAGGCTCGTCAGCCCGTTAGCTCAAGGGAGCCGTCATTCGACACAGTGCTAAAAAAAAAAAGGGAGGACACTGCCTCACACTCCAGCAAAAAGTTGGCCCCAATGCATCTTGGTAAATGCAGTCAGATTCATTTCACATTATCAAAAGTAATCAAAGTCTTTCACCTTAGTAGGTGCAGCAAGTGCTGTGTATCTCTGGACACGTGATTCTGGGTTTCGCCCGTCATCAGCAGAGAGCAGTATATTTTGTGGGGTTGCTTGAAATGCCACCAAACGTCTTCTCAGGTTTATGTACCACTCTGGTGCGCAGGTGCCTCACCGAGGCTCGTCAGCCCGTTAGCTCAAGGGAGCCGTCATTCGACACAGTGCAAAAAAAAAAAAGGGAGCACACTGCCTCACACTCCAGCAAAAAGTTGGCCCCAATGCATCTTGGTAAATGCAGTCAGATTCATTTCACATTATCAAAAGTAATCAAAGTCTTTCACCTTAGTAGGTGCAGCAAGTGCTGTGTATCTCTGGACACGTGTTTCTGGGTTTCGCCCGTCATCAGCAGAGAGCAGCAAATTTTGTGGGGTTGCTTGAAATGCCACCAAACGTCTTCTCAGGTGTGTGTTCCACTCTGGTGCGCAGGTGCCTCACCAAGGCTCGTCAGCCCCTTAGCTCAAGGGAGCCGTCATTCGACACAGTGCAAAAAAAAAAAAGGGAGCACACTGCCTCACACTCCAGCAAAAAGTTGGCCCCAATGCATCTTGGTAAATGCAGTCAGATTCATTTCACATTATCAAAAGTAATCAAAGTCTTTCACCTTAGTAGGTGCAGCAAGTGCTGTGTATCTCTGGTCACGTGTTTCTGGGTTTCGCCCGTCATCAGCAGAGAGCAGCATATTTTGTGGGGTTGCTTGAAATGCCACCAAACGTCTTCTCAGGTTTATGTACCACTCTGGTGCGCAGGTGCCTCACCAAGGCTCGTCAGCCCGTTAGCTCAAGGGAGCCGTCATTCGACACAGTGCAAAAAAAAAAAAAAAAGAGAGCACACTGCCTCACACTCCAGCAAAAAGTTGGCCCCAATGCATCTTGGTAAATGCAGTCAGATTCATTTCACATTATCAAAAGTAATCAAAGTCTTTCACCTTAGTAGGTGCAGCAAGTGCTGTGTATCTCTGGACAGGTGTTTCTGGGTTTCGCCCGTCATCAGCAGAGAGCAGCATATTTTGTGGGGTTGCTTGAAATGCCACCAAACGTCTTCTCAGTTTTATGTACCACTCTGGTGCGCAGGTGCCTCACCAAGGCTCGTCAGCCCGTTAGCTCGAGGGAGCCGTCATTCGACACAGTGCAAAAAAAAAAAAAGGGAGCACACTGCCTCACACGCCAGCAAAAAGTTGGCCCCAATGCATCTTGGTAAATGCAGTCAGATTCATTTCACATTATCAAAAGTAATCAAAGTCTTTCACCTTAGTAGGTGCAGCAAGTGCTGTGTATCTCTGGACACGTGTTTCTGGGTTTCGCCCGTCATCAGCAAAGAGCAGCATATTTTGTGGGGTTGCTTGAAATGCCACCAAACGTCTTCTCAGGTTTATGTACCACTCTGATGCGCAGGTGCCTCACCAAGGCACGTCAGCCCGTTAGCTCAAGGGAGCCGTCAATCGACACAGTGCAAAAAAAAAAAAAGGGAGCACACTGCCTCACACTCCAGCAAAAATTTGGCCCCAATGCATCTTGGTATATACAGTCAGATTCATTTCACATTATCAAAAGTAATCAAAGTCTTTCACCTTAGTAGGTGCAGCAAGTGCTGTGTATCTCTGGACACGTGTTTCTGGGTTTCGCTCGTCATCAGTAGAGAGCAGCATATTTTGTGGGGTTGCTTGAAATGCCACCAAACGTCTTCTCAGGTTCATGTACAACTCTGGTGCGCAGGTGCCTCACCAAGGTTCGTCAGCCCGTTAGCTCAAGGGAGCCGTCATTCGACACAGTGCAAAAAAAAAAAAAAGGGAACACACTGCCTCACACTCCAGCAAAAAGTTGGCCCCAATGCATCTTGGTAAATGCAGTCAGATTAATTTCACATTATCAAAAGTAATCAAAGTCTTTCACCTTAATAGGTGCAGCAAGGGCTGTGTATCTCTGGACACGTATTTCTGGGTTTCGCCCGTCATCAGCAGAGAGTAGCATATTTTGTGGGGTTGCTTGAAATGCCACCAAACGTCTTCTCAGGTTTATGTACCACTCTGGTGCGCAGGTGCCTCACCAAGGCTCGTCAGCCCGTTAGCTCAAGGGAGCCGTCATTCGACACAGTGCAAAAAAAAAAAAAAAAGGGAGCACACTGCCTCACACTCCAGCAAAAAGTTGGCCCCAATGCATCTTGGTAAATGCAGTCAGATTCATTTCACATTATCAAAAGTAATCAAAGTCTTTCACCTTAGTAGGTGCAGCGAGTGCTGTGTATCTCTGGACACGTGTTTCTGGGTTTCGCCCGTCATCAGCAGAGAGCAGCAAATTTTGTGGGGTTGCTTGAAATGCCACCAAACGTCTTCTCAGGTTTATGTACCACTCTGGTGCGCAGGTGCCTCACCAAGGCTCGTCAGCCCGTTAGCTCAAGGGAGCCGTCATTCGACACAGTGCAAAAAAAAAAAAGGGACCACACTGCCTCACACTCCAGCAAAAAGTTGGCCCCAATGCATCTTGGTAAATGCAGTCAGATTCATTTCACATTATCAAAAGTAATCAAAGTCTTTCACCTTAGTAGGTGCATCAAGTGCTGTGTATCTCTGGTCACGTGTTTCTGGGTTTCGCCCGTCATCAGCAGAGAGCAGCATATTTTGTGGGGTTGCTTGAAATGCCACCAAACGTCTTCTCAGGTTTATGTACCACTCTGGTGCGCAGGTGCCTCACCAAGGCTCATCAGCCCGTTAGCTCAAGGGAGCCGTCATTCAACACAGTGCAAAAAAAAAAAAAAGGGAGCACACTGCCTCACACTCCAGCAAAAAGTTGGCCCCAATGCATCTTGGTAAATGCAGTCAGATTCATTTCACATTATCAAAAGTAATCAAAGTCTTTCACCTTAGTAGGTGCTGCAAGTGCTGTGTATCTCTGGACACGTGTTTCTGGGTTTCGCCCGTCATCAGCAGAGAGCAGCATATTTTGTGGGGTTGCTTGAAATGCCACCAAACGTCTTCTCAGGTTTATGTACCACTCTGATGCGCAGGTGCCTCACCAAGGCACGTCAGCCCGTTAGCTCAAGGGAGCCGTCATTCGACACAGTGCAAAAAAAAAAAAAGGGAGCACACTGCCTCTCTCCAGCAAAAAGTTGGCCCCAATGCATCTTGGTATATGCAGTCAGATTCATTTCACATTATCAAAAGTAATCAAAGTCTTTCACCTTAGTAGGTGCAGCAAGTGCTGTGTATCTCTGGACACGTGTTTCTGGGTTTCGCCCGTCATCAGTAGAGAGCAGCATATTTTGTGGGGTTGCTTGAAATGCCACCAAACGTCTTCTCAGGTTCATGTACCACTCTGGTGCGCAGGTGCCTCACCAAGGTTCGTCAGCCCGTTAGCTCAAGGGAGCCGTCATTCGACACAGTGCAAAAAAAAAAAAAAGGGAACACACTGCCTCACACTCCAGCAAAAAGTTGGCCCCAATGCATCTTGGTAAATACAGTCAGATTCATTTCACATTATCAAAAGTAATCAAAGTCTTTCACCTTAGTAGGTGCAGCAAGTGCTATGTATCTCTGGACACGTATTTCTGGGTTTCGCCCGTCATCAGCAGAGAGCAGCATATTTTGTGGGGTTGCTTGAAATGCCACCAAACGTCTTCTCTGGTTTATTTACCACTCTGGTGCGCAGGTGCCTCACCAAGGCTCGTCAGCCCGTTAGCTCAAGGGAGCCGTCATTCGACACAGTGCAAAAAAAAAAAAAAAAGGGAGCACACTGCCTCAAACTCCAGCAAAAAGTTGGCCCCAATGCATCTTGGTAAATGCAGTCAGATTCATTTCACATTATCAAAAGTAATCAAAGTCTTTCGCCTTAGTAGGTGCAGCGAGTGCTGTGTATCTCTGGACACGTGTTTCTGGGTTTCGCCCGTCATCAGCAGAGAGCAGCAAATTTTGTGGGGTTGCTTGAAATGCCACCAAACGTCTTCTCAGGTTTATGTACCACTCTGGTGCGCAGGTGCCTCACCAAGGCTCGTCAGCCCGCTAGCTCAAGGGAGCCGTCATTCGACACAGTGCAAAAAAAAAAAAGGGACCACACTGCCTCACACTCCAGCAAAAAGTTGGCCCCAATGCATCTTGGTAAATGCAGTCAGATTCATTTCACATTATCAAAAGTAATCAAAGTCTTTCACCTTAGTAGGTGCAGCAAGTGCGGTGTATCTCTGGTCACGTGTTTCTGGGTTTCGCCCGTCATCAGCAGAGAGCAGCATATTTTGTGGGGTTGCTTGAAATGCCAACAAACGTCTTCTCAGGTTTATGTACCACTCTGGTGCGCAGGTGCCTCACCAAGGCTCGTCAGCCCGTTAGCTCAAGGGAGCCGTCATTCGACACAGTGCAAAAAAAAAAAAAAAAGGGAGCACACTGCCTCACACTCCAGCAAAAAGTTGGCCCCAATGCATCTTGGTAAATGCAGTCAGATTCATTTCACATTATCAAAAGTAATGAAAGTCTTTCACCTTAGTAGGTGCAGCAAGTGCTGTGTATCTCTGGACACGTGTTTCTGGGTTTCGCCCGTCATCAGCAGAGAGCAGCATATTTTGTGGGGTTGCTTGAAATGCCACCAAACGTCTTCTCAGTTTTATGTACCACTCTGGTGCGCAGGTGCCTCACCAAGGCTCGTCAGCCCGTTAGCTCAAGGGAGCCGTCATTCGACACAGTGCAAAAAAAAAAAAAGGGAGCACACTGCCTCACACTCCAGCAAAAAGTTGGCCCCAATGCATCTTGGTAAATGCAGTCAGATTCATTTCACGTTATCAAAAGTAATCAAAGTCTTTCACCTTAGTAGGTGCAGCAAGTGCTGTGTATCTCTGGACACGTGTTTCTGGGTTTCGCCCGTCATCAGCAGAGAGCAGCATATTTTGTGGGGTTGCTTGAAATGCCACCAAACGTCTTCTCAGGTTTATGTACCACTCTGGTGCGCAGGTGCCTCACCAAGGCTCGTCAGCCCGTTAGCTCAAGGGAGCCGTGTAGGAGGCTGGACTGGCTTGTAGTGAGTACCAAGGGGTACTTGCACCTTGCACCAGGCCCAGTTATCCCTTATTAGTGTATAGGGTGTCTAGCAGCTTAGGCTGATAGATAATGGTAGCTTAGCAAAGCAGCTCAGGCTGAACTAGGAGACGTGTGAAGCTACTACAGTACCACTTAGTGTCATATGCACAATATCATAAGAAAACACAATACACAGTTATACTAAAAATAAAGGTACTTTATTTTTATGACAATATGCCAAAGTATCTTAGAGTGTACCCTCAGTGAGAGGATAGGAAATATACACAAGATATATATACACAATAGCAAAAATATGCAGTATAGTCTTAGAAAACAGTGCAAACGATGTATAGTTACAATAGGATGCAATGGGGAAACATAGGGATAGGGGCAACACCAACCATATACTCCAAAAGTGGAATGTGAACCACGAATGGACCCCAAACCTATGTGACCTTGTAGAGGGTCGCTGGGACTATTAGAAAATAGTGAGAGTTAGAAAAATAACCCTCCCCAAGACCCTGAAAAGTGAGTGCAAAGTGCACCAAAGTTCCCCTAAGGACAAAATAGTCGTGTTAGAGGGAGAATGCAAAGAAAACACAAATCAGCAATGCAACAACGATGGATTCCTGTCTGAAGGTACCTGTGGAACAAGGGGACCAAGTCCAAAAGTCACAAGCAGCTCGGAGATGGGCAGATGCCCAAGAAATGCCAGCGGTTGGTGCAAAGAAGCTCTTACTAGGCTGAAGAACTGTGAATACTGCAGGAACGACAAGGGCTAGAGACTTCCCCTTTGGAGGATGGATCCCCCACGCCTTGGAGAGTCGTGCAGAAGTGTTTTCCCGCCGGATGGACGCCAACAAGCCTTGCTACACGCAAATCGTGCGTTTGGCGTTTTTGGACGCTGCTGGGGCCCAGGAGGGACCAGAAGGTCGCAAATTGGACCTGCAGAGAGAGGGGACGTCGAGCAAGACAAGGAGCCCTCACTGAAGCAGGTAGCACCCGGAGAAGTGCCAGAAACAGGCACTACGAGGATGCGTGAAACGGTGCTCGCCGAAGTTGCACAAAGGAGTCCCACGTCGCCGGAGACCAACTTAGAAAGTCGTGCAATGCAGGTTAGAGTGCCGTGGACCCAGGCTTGGCTGTGCACGAAGGATTTCCGCCGGAAGTGCACAGGGGCCGGAGTAGCTTGCAAAGTCGCGGTTCCCAGCAATGCAGCCCAGCGAGGTGAGGCAAGGACTTACCTCCACCAAACTTGGGCTGAAGAGTCACTGGACTGTGGGAGTCACTTGGACGGTGTCGCTGGATTCGAGGGACCTCGCTCGTCGTGCTGAGAGGAGACCCAAGGGACCGGAGATGCAGCTTTTTGGTGCCTGCGGTTGCAGGGGGAAGATTCCGTCGACCCACGGGAGATTTCTTCGGAGCTTCTGGTGCAGAGAGGAGGCAGGCTACCCCCACAGCATGCACAAGCAGGAAAACAGTCGAGAAGGCGGCAGGATCAGCGTTACAGAGTTGCAGTAGTCGTCTTTGCTACTATGTTGCAGGTTTGCAGGCTTCCAGCGCGGTCAGCGGTCGATTCCTTATCAGAAGGTGAAGAGGGAGATGCAGAGGAACTCGGCTGAGCTCATGCATTCGTTATCTAAAGTTTCCCCAGAGACAGAGACCCTAAATAGCCAGAAAAGAGGGTTTGGCTACCTAGGAGAGAGGAAAGGCTACTAACACCTGAAGGAGCCTATCACAAGGAGTCTCTGACGTCACCTGGTGGCACTGGCCACTCAGAGCAGTCCAGTGTGCCAGCAGCACCTCTGTTTCCAAGATGGCAGAGGTCTGGAGCACACTGGAGGAGCTCTGGACACCTCCCAGGGGAGGTGCAGGTCAGGGGAGTGGTCACTCCCCTTTCCTTTGTCCAGTTTCGCGCCAGAGCAGGGGCTAAGGGGTCCCTGAACCGGTGTAGACTGGCTTATGCAGAATTGGGCACCTCTGTGCCCAACAAAGCATTTCCAGAGGCTGGGGGAGGCTACCCCTCCCCTGCCTTCACACCATTTTCCAAAGGGAGAGGGTGTCACACCCTCTCTCAGAGGAAGTTCTTTGTTCTGCCATCCTGGGCCAGGCCTGGCTGGACCCCAGGAGGGCAGCTGCCTGTCTGAGGGGTTGGCAGCAGCAGCAGCTGCAGAGAAACCCCAGGAAGGGCAGTCTGGCAGTACCAGGGTCTGTGCTACAGACCACTGGGATCATGGAATTGTACCAACAATGCCAGGATGGCATAGAGGGGGCAATTCCATGATCATAGACATGTTACATGGCCATATTCGGAGTTACCATGGTGAAGCTACATATAGGTAGTGACCTATATGTAGTGCACGCGTGTAATGGTGTCCCCGCACTCACAAAGTTCAGTGAATTGGCTCTGAACAATGTGGGGGCACCTTGGCTAGTGCCAGGGTGCCCTCACACTAAGTAACTTTGCACCTAACCTTTACCAGGTAAAGGTTAGACATATAGGTGACTTATAAGTTACTTAAGTGCAGTGTAAAATGGCTGTGAAATAGCGTGGACGTTATTTCACTCAGGCTGCAGTGGCAGGCCTGTGTAAGAATTGTCAGAGCTCCCTATGGGTGGCAAAAGAAATGCTGCAGCCCATAGGGATCTCCTGGAACCCCAATACCCTGGGTACCTCAGTACCATATACTAGGGAATTATAAGGGTGTTCCAGTAAGCCAATGTAAATTGGTAAAAATGGTCACTAGCCTGTCAGTGACAATTTGAAAGTAATGAGAGAGCATAACCACTGAGGTTCTGGTTAGCAGAGCCTCAGTGAGACAGTTAGGCACCACACAGGGAACATATACATGCACACCTATGAGCACTGGGGCCCTGTGTGACAGGGTCCCAGTGACACATACATATAGGCCACAAACCTATGAGCACTGGGGTCCTGACCAGCAGGATCCCAGTGACACATAACAACCATACTGAAAACATAGTGTTTTCACTATGAGCACTGAGGCCTGGCTATCAGGATCCCAGTGAGACAGTGAAAACAGTGACAAACACCCTGACATACACTCACAAACAGGCCAAAAGTGGGGGTAACAAGGCTAGAAAGGGGCTACCTTCTCACACAACCCCCCCCCAAACGAAGGACAATAAGGCTAACCTTGGCCAGTTGAGACTTTATTGTCTAAGTGGTGATAAGTAGAGAGTAGCTCTGCAATAGACTGGTTACTCCCTTTATCATCCACTATATGGTTACTTCCCTGTGGGGATGTAAACCACCCTGTTTGAAGTTTTTTAGCTAGCCAACAATGTGAAGATGTATTTTCAGAGTTTCTATCAGTAAGTTTTAGTTTAGAGCAGTGGGAATTATCCACTGAACCTATTTGTAATGATGGAAATGCCAGACAGGGATGCTGTCTCAGTAAAGCCATAGCTGGGCAACAACTTTGTCCATTTGGCTGGAAGAGAGAACAGGGATGCTGTTTCTCTTGAGTTGGAGCAGGGCAGGGATGCTGTCCTATCAGCTCCACACTAGGGCAGGGATGCTGTCCTAAGTGTTGTGAGGCAGTGCAGAGTTTCTGCACTAAAGTTTCTCTGGGAGGGTTGGAGGGATGCTCCATGTTAACTAAAATGGTGCTCTTTTTCTCACCAATGTTAGTTATCCCACAGAGAGGTACTTCCACCTCAGGGAGTACAGTTTTGCCAACTGATGATTCCCTTGGAACAGGTGCCACCCCAGGAGAGGTTTCTCCCACCACAGGAATGGTATCCTGAATGGTAGGGTGGTTAGGGGATACTGTGATACCCTTTTTACCTGTTGATGGAGAGGGATCCTGAGTTTTCAGGCCTTCTCTCCTTTGCTTTTTCATTTCACTTGAAATGAGAGGGAACAATTCCTCAGGGATGCCCAGCATGGCTGCATGGGCATAAAACTCTACATCAGCCCAACCTGAGGCCTCTAGGTCGTTACCTAAGAGACAGTCTACAGGTAAGCTAGGTGATACCACCACCTGCTTAGGGCCAGTAACTCCACCCCAACTAAACTGAATTATAGCTAAGGGAAGAAACTTAGTGGAGTTATGGACATCAATAATCTTATACTGTTGTCCAATGATGTGTTGATCAGGGTGCACTAGGTTGTCAGTCACCAAAGTGAAACTGGCACCTGTGTCCCTGTAGGCCAAGGCCTCAACACCATTTATTGAAACTGTCTGCCTGTACTTATCCATTGTAAGGGGACAAGCAGCCAGTGTGGCAAGGCCAATGCCACTAGGTGTGACAGAAACTGTCTTGGGACTGATGACATCAGTTTCCACTATGGACCCATAAGTGAACCCAACTACACCCTTTGCTTGACTGTTGCCTGCAGTCCCACCACTAGTACCACTACTGCTAGGGGCACTAGAGCTTGATGTATTAGTGGTGGTAGGCTCAGGGGGTTTACCTGGACAGGACTTATCCCCTGGCCTATGGCCTCTATTTTTACACACAAAGCACCAAGGCTTTTTAATGTGTGCAGGTTGGGAAGAAGAGGAAGAATTTGTTTTATCCCCACCCTCTGAAGAGTGTTTAAGATTTGAAGTGGGATCTTTGGTTTTACCCTTATCCCCATGCTTATCTTGAGATTTTTCACCATCTTTCTTCTTATTGCCATCTTTGTCACCCCCTGTATGAACTTTTCTGTTCACCCTTGTTCTGACCCATTTGTCTGCCTTCTTTCCCAATTCTTGGGGAGAGGTCAGATCAGAGTCTACCAGGTACTGGTGCAACAAATCAGACACACAATTATTAAGTATATGCTCTCTCAGGATTGTGTTATACAGGCTTTCATAATCAGTAACTTTACTGCCATGTAACCACCCCTCCAAGGCCTTCACTGCCTGGTCAATGAAATCAACCCAGTCTTGTGAAGACTCCTTTTTGGTATCTCTGAACTTTATCCTGTACTGTTCAGTGGTTAAGCCATAACCATCCAGGAGTGCATTCTTAAGAACTTGGAAATTGTTAGCATCATTTTCTTTTACAGTAAGGAGCCTATCCCTACCTTTTCCAGTAAATGATAGCCATAGGATAGCAGCCCACTGCTTTTGAGGGACATCCTGTACAGCACAGGCCCTCTCAAGTGCAGCAAACCACTTGTTAATGTCATCCCCCTCCTTGTAAGGGGGAACTATCTTATGCAGATTCCTGGAATCATGCTCTTTTGCAGGATGACTATGGGGAATACTGCTGCTGCCACCATGGGTTTCTAAACCCAACTTCTGTCTTTCCCTCTCTACTTCTAAAGACTGTCTATCCAAATCCAGCTGTTGCTTCTTGAGCTTCAGTCTGGTTTGTTCCACTCTCAATCTATTGAGCTCCCTTTCTAACAATCTGTCATCAGGGTGGGTGGGAGGGACATTTCTAGATACAGAGGTATGATGGGAATGAACAGAAGGAGACCTGTCCCTTACAGAGGGCACCCTAACAGCTTGGCTACCAGCATAATGTGAGAGCACATCATCAGTATGATGTGATTCAACCTCTGTACCAACTATGCTAGACTGTCTAGTAATGGGCAGGCTGAGAAGTTTCTTTCCTGAACCTTTTCCTGGGGGAGTCCCTGGATCAGATTGAGAACCATTAGCTACTTTTTCTACAGATTGGGCACTTATGGCCTTATCCTGTACTCTAAGCATATTAATTAACAGTTCTAAGGAAGGATTCTTCCCTACACTCAAACCTCTCTCTATGCAGAGACTCCTTGCTCCTTTCCAGCTAAGGTGATCATATGCAAGTTTGGACAGTTCAACTTTTTGGCCTGTGCCAGACATTTTTTAGAGAGAGTTAAAGTGATAGACAAAGAGAAAAAAGTTTTCAGAACTTTTTGGAAAGACAGAAAAAACTTTTTAAACTTTTAAGAACTTTTTGAAAGTTTAGAAGTACTTTTCAGCACTTAGAAAAGAGTGAAAAGAGGAAATGCAAAACTTTTTGGCTATGTGTATATACACTGACCTTGTTTTGTATATTTTTCTCTTATGAAAAGTACAATGACAAGAGTGGTAAGTAGTCTCAAGCACTTATCCCACCACTGCACAACCAATGTAGGAGGCTGGACTGGCTTGTAGTGAGTACCAAGGGGTACTTGCACCTTGCACCAGGCCCAGTTATCCCTTATTAGTGTATAGGGTGTCTAGCAGCTTAGGCTGATAGATAATGGTAGCTTAGCAAAGCAGCTCAGGCTGAACTAGGAGACGTGTGAAGCTACTACAGTACCACTTAGTGTCATATGCACAATATCATAAGAAAACACAATACACAGTTATACTAAAAATAAAGGTACTTTATTTTTATGACAATATGCCAAAGTATCTTAGAGTGTACCCTCAGTGAGAGGATAGGAAATATACACAAGATATATATACACAATAGCAAAAATATGCAGTATAGTCTTAGAAAACAGTGCAAACGATGTATAGTTACAATAGGATGCAATGGGGAAACATAGGGATAGGGGCAACACCAACCATATACTCCAAAAGTGGAATGTGAACCACGAATGGACCCCAAACCTATGTGACCTTGTAGAGGGTCGCTGGGACTATTAGAAAATAGTGAGAGTTAGAAAAATAACCCTCCCCAAGACCCTGAAAAGTGAGTGCAAAGTGCACCAAAGTTCCCCTAAGGACAAAATAGTCGTGTTAGAGGGAGAATGCAAAGAAAACACAAATCAGCAATGCAACAACGATGGATTCCTGTCTGAAGGTACCTGTGGAACAAGGGGACCAAGTCCAAAAGTCACAAGCAGCTCGGAGATGGGCAGATGCCCAAGAAATGCCAGCGGTTGGTGCAAAGAAGCTCTTACTAGGCTGAAGAACTGTGAATACTGCAGGAACGACAAGGGCTAGAGACTTCCCCTTTGGAGGATGGATCCCCCACGCCTTGGAGAGTCGTGCAGAAGTGTTTTCCCGCCGGATGGACGCCAACAAGCCTTGCTACACGCAAATCGTGCGTTTGGCGTTTTTGGACGCTGCTGGGGCCCAGGAGGGACCAGAAGGTCGCAAATTGGACCTGCAGAGAGAGGGGACGTCGAGCAAGACAAGGAGCCCTCACTGAAGCAGGTAGCACCCGGAGAAGTGCCAGAAACAGGCACTACGAGGATGCGTGAAACGGTGCTCGCCGAAGTTGCACAAAGGAGTCCCACGTCGCCGGAGACCAACTTAGAAAGTCGTGCAATGCAGGTTAGAGTGCCGTGGACCCAGGCTTGGCTGTGCACGAAGGATTTCCGCCGGAAGTGCACAGGGGCCGGAGTAGCTTGCAAAGTCGCGGTTCCCAGCAATGCAGCCCAGCGAGGTGAGGCAAGGACTTACCTCCACCAAACTTGGGCTGAAGAGTCACTGGACTGTGGGAGTCACTTGGACGGTGTCGCTGGATTCGAGGGACCTCGCTCGTCGTGCTGAGAGGAGACCCAAGGGACCGGAGATGCAGCTTTTTGGTGCCTGCGGTTGCAGGGGGAAGATTCCGTCGACCCACGGGAGATTTCTTCGGAGCTTCTGGTGCAGAGAGGAGGCAGGCTACCCCCACAGCATGCACAAGCAGGAAAACAGTCGAGAAGGCGGCAGGATCAGCGTTACAGAGTTGCAGTAGTCGTCTTTGCTACTATGTTGCAGGTTTGCAGGCTTCCAGCGCGGTCAGCGGTCGATTCCTTATCAGAAGGTGAAGAGGGAGATGCAGAGGAACTCGGCTGAGCTCATGCATTCGTTATCTAAAGTTTCCCCAGAGACAGAGACCCTAAATAGCCAGAAAAGAGGGTTTGGCTACCTAGGAGAGAGGAAAGGCTACTAACACCTGAAGGAGCCTATCACAAGGAGTCTCTGACGTCACCTGGTGGCACTGGCCACTCAGAGCAGTCCAGTGTGCCAGCAGCACCTCTGTTTCCAAGATGGCAGAGGTCTGGAGCACACTGGAGGAGCTCTGGACACCTCCCAGGGGAGGTGCAGGTCAGGGGAGTGGTCACTCCCCTTTCCTTTGTCCAGTTTCGCGCCAGAGCAGGGGCTAAGGGGTCCCTGAACCGGTGTAGACTGGCTTATGCAGAATTGGGCACCTCTGTGCCCAACAAAGCATTTCCAGAGGCTGGGGGAGGCTACCCCTCCCCTGCCTTCACACCATTTTCCAAAGGGAGAGGGTGTCACACCCTCTCTCAGAGGAAGTTCTTTGTTCTGCCATCCTGGGCCAGGCCTGGCTGGACCCCAGGAGGGCAGCTGCCTGTCTGAGGGGTTGGCAGCAGCAGCAGCTGCAGAGAAACCCCAGGAAGGGCAGTCTGGCAGTACCAGGGTCTGTGCTACAGACCACTGGGATCATGGAATTGTACCAACAATGCCAGGATGGCATAGAGGGGGCAATTCCATGATCATAGACATGTTACATGGCCATATTCGGAGTTACCATGGTGAAGCTACATATAGGTAGTGACCTATATGTAGTGCACGCGTGTAATGGTGTCCCCGCACTCACAAAGTTCAGTGAATTGGCTCTGAACAATGTGGGGGCACCTTGGCTAGTGCCAGGGTGCCCTCACACTAAGTAACTTTGCACCTAACCTTTACCAGGTAAAGGTTAGACATATAGGTGACTTATAAGTTACTTAAGTGCAGTGTAAAATGGCTGTGAAATAGCGTGGACGTTATTTCACTCAGGCTGCAGTGGCAGGCCTGTGTAAGAATTGTCAGAGCTCCCTATGGGTGGCAAAAGAAATGCTGCAGCCCATAGGGATCTCCTGGAACCCCAATACCCTGGGTACCTCAGTACCATATACTAGGGAATTATAAGGGTGTTCCAGTAAGCCAATGTAAATTGGTAAAAATGGTCACTAGCCTGTCAGTGACAATTTGAAAGTAATGAGAGAGCATAACCACTGAGGTTCTGGTTAGCAGAGCCTCAGTGAGACAGTTAGGCACCACACAGGGAACATATACATGCACACCTATGAGCACTGGGGCCCTGTGTGACAGGGTCCCAGTGACACATACATATAGGCCACAAACCTATGAGCACTGGGGTCCTGACCAGCAGGATCCCAGTGACACATAACAACCATACTGAAAACATAGTGTTTTCACTATGAGCACTGAGGCCTGGCTATCAGGATCCCAGTGAGACAGTGAAAACAGTGACAAACACCCTGACATACACTCACAAACAGGCCAAAAGTGGGGGTAACAAGGCTAGAAAGGGGCTACCTTCTCACAAGCCGTCATTCGACACAGTGCAAAAAAAAAAAAAAAAAGGGAGCACACTGCCTCACACTCCAGCAAAAAGTTGGCCCCAATGCATCTTGGTAAATGCAGTCAGATTCATTTCACATTATCAAAAGTAATCAAAATCTTTCACCTTAGTAGGTGCAGCAAGTGCTGTGTATCTCTGGAAACGTGTTTCTGGGTTTCGCCCGTCATCAGCAGAGAGCAGCATATTTTGTGGGGTTGCTTGAAATGCCACCAAACGTCTTCTCAGGTTTATGTACCACTCTGGTGCGCAGGTGCCTCACCAAGGCTCGTCAGCCCGTTAGCTCAAGGGAGCCGTCATTCGACACAGTGCTAAAAAAAAAAAGGGAGGACACTGCCTCACACTCCAGCAAAAAGTTGGCCCCAATGCATCTTGGTAAATGCAGTCAGATTCATTTCACATTATCAAAAGTAATCAAAGTCTTTCACCTTAGTAGGTGCAGCAAGTGCTGTGTATCTCTGGACACGTGTTTCTGGGTTTCGCCCGTCATCAGCAGAGAGCAGTATATTTTGTGGGGTTGCTTGAAATGCCACCAAACGTCTTCTCAGGTTTATGTACCACTCTGGTGCGCAGGTGCCTCACCAAGGCTCGTCAGCCCGTTAGCTCAAGGGAGCCGTCATTCGACACAGTGCAAAAAAAAAAAAGGGAGCACACTGCCTCACACTCCAGCAAAAAGTTGGCCCCAATGCATCTTGGTAAATGCAGTCAGATTCATTTCACATTATCAAAAGTAATCAAAGTCTTTCACCTTAGTAGGTGCAGCAAGTGCTGTGTATCTCTGGACACGTGTTTCTGGGTTTCGCCCGTCATCAGCAGAGAGCAGCAAATTTTGTGGGGTTGCTTGAAATGCCACCAAACGTCTTCTCAGGTGTGTGTTCCACTCTGGTGCGCAGGTGCCTCACCAAGGCTCGTCAGCCCGTTAGCTCAAGGGAGCCGTCATTCGACACAGTGCAAAAAAAAAAAAAAGGGAGCACACTGCCTCACACTCCAGCAAAAAGTTGGCCCCAATGCATCTTGGTAAATGCAGTCAGATTCATTTCACATTATCAAAAGTAATCAAAGTCTTTCACCTTAGTAGGTGCAGCAAGTGCTGTGTATCTCTGGACACGTGTTTCTGGGTTTCGCCCGTCATCAGCAGAGAGCAGCATATTTTGTGGGGTTGCTTGAAATGCCACCAAATGTCTTCTCAGGTTTATGTACCACTCTGGTGCGCAGGTGCCTCACCAAGGCTCGTCAACCTGTTAGCTCAAGGGAGCCGTCATTCGACACAGTGCAAAAAAAAAAAAAGTGAGCACACTGCCTCACAGTCCAGCAAAAAGTTGGCCCCAATGCATCTTGGTAAATGCAGTCAGATTCATTTCACATTATCAAAAGTAATCAAAGACTTTCACCTTAGTAGGTGCAACAAGTGCTGTGTATCTCTGGACACGTGTTTCTGGGTTTCGCCCGTCATCAGCAGAGAGCAGCATATTTTGTGGGGTTGCTTGAAATGCCACCAAACGTCTTCTCAGGTTTATGTACCACTCTGATGCGCAGGTGCCTCACCACGGCTCGTCAGCCCGTTAGCTCAAGGGAGCCGTCATTCGACACAGTGCAAAAAAAAAAAAAAAAGGGAGCACACTGCCTCACACTCCAGCAAAAAGTTGGCCCCAATGCATCTTGGTAAATGCAGTCAGATTCATTTCACATTATCAAAAGTAATCAAAGTCTTTCACCTTAGTAGGTGCAGCAAGTGCTGTGTATCTCTGGTCACGTGTTTCTGGGTTTCGCCCGTCATCAGCAGAGAGCAGCATATTTTGTGGGGTTGCTTGAAATGCCACCAAACGTCTTCTCAGGTTTATGTACCACTCTGGTGCGCAGGTGCCTCACCAAGGCTCGTCAGCCCGTTAGCTCAAGGGAGCCGTCATTCGACACAGTGCAAAAAAAAAAAAAAAAGAGAGCACACTGCCTCACACTCCAGCAAAAAGTTGGCCCCAATGCATCTTGGAAAATGCAGTCAGATTCATTTCACATTATCAAAAGTAATCAAAGTCTTTCACCTTAGTAGGTGCAGCAAGTGCTGTGTATCTCTGGACACGTGTTTCTGGGTTTCGCCCGTCATCAGCAGAGAGCAGCATATTTTGTGGGGTTGCTTGAAATGCCACCAAACGTCTTCTCAGTTTTATGTACCACTCTGGTGCGCAGGTGCCTCACCAAGGCTCGTCAGCCCGTTAGCTCGAGGGAGCCGTCATTCGACACAGTGCAAAAAAAAAAAAAGGGAGCACACTGCCTCACACGCCAGCAAAAAGTTGGCCCCAATGCATCTTGGTAAATGCAGTCAGATTCATTTCACATTATCAAAAGTAATCAAAGTCTTTCACCTTAGTAGGTGCAGCAAGTGCTGTGTATCTCTGGACACGTGTTTCTGGGTTTCGCCCGTCATCAGCAGAGAGCAGCATATTTTGTGGGGTTGCTTGAAATGCCACCAAACGTCTTCTCAGGTTTATGTACCACTCTGATGCGCAGGTGCCTCACCAAGGCACGTCAGCACGTTAGCTCAAGGGAGCCATCAATCGACACAGTGCAAAAAAAAAAAAAGGGAGCACACTGCCTCACACTCCAGCAAAAAGTTGGCCCCAATGCATCTTGGTATATGCAGTCAGATTCATTTCACATTATCAAAAGTAATCAAAGTCTTTCACCTTAGTAGGTGCAGCAAGTGCTGTGTATCTCTGGACACGTGTTTCTGGGTTTCGCCCGTCATCAGTAGAGAGCAGCATATTTTGTGGGGTTGCTTGAAATGCCACCAAACGTCTTCTCAGGTTCATGTACAACTCTGGTGCGCAGGTGCCTCACCAAGGTTCGTCAGCCCGTTAGCTCAAGGGAGCCGTCATTCGACACAGTGCAAAAAAAAAAAAAAGGGAACACACTGCCTCACACTCCAGCAAAAAGTTGGCCCCAATGCATCTTGGTAAATGCAGTCAGATTCATTTCACATTATCAAAAGTAATCAAAGTCTTTCACCTTAATAGGTGCAGCAAGTGCTGTGTATCTCTGGACACGTATTTCTGGGTTTCGCCCGTCATCAGCAGAGAGCAGCATATTTTGTGGGGTTGCTTGAAATGCCACCAAACGTCTTCTCAGGTTTATGTACCACTCTGGTGCGCAGGTGCCTCACCAAGGCTCGTCAGCCCGTTAGCTCAAGGGAGCCGTCATTCGACACAGTGCAAAAAAAAAAAAAAAAAGTGAGCACACTGCCTCACACTCCAGCAAAAAGTTGGCCCCAATGCATCTTGGTAAATGCAGTCAGATTCATTTCACATTATCAAAAGTAATCAAAGTCTTTCACCTTAGTAGGTGCAGCGAGTGCTGTGTATCTCTGGACACGTGTTTCTGGGTTTCGCCCGTCATCAGCAGAGAGCAGCAAATTTTGTGGGGTTGCTTGAAATGCCACCAAACGTCTTCTCAGGTTTATGTACCACTCTGGTGCGCAGGTGCCTCACCAAGGCTCGTCAGCCCGTTAGCTCAAGGGAGCCGTCATTCGACACAGTGCAAAAAAAAAAAAGGGACCGCACTGCCTCACACTCCAGCAAAAAGTTGGCCCCAATGCATCTTGGTAAATGCAGTCAGATTCATTTCACATTATCAAAAGTAATCAAAGTCTTTCACCTTAGTAGGTGCAACAAGTGCTGTGTATCTCTGGTCACGTGTTTCTGGGTTTCGCCCGTCATCAGCAGAGAGCAGCATATTTTGTGGGGTTGCTTGAAATGCCACCAAACGTCTTCTCAGGTTTATGTACCACTCTGGTGCGCAGGTGCCTCACCAAGGCTCGTCAGCCCGTTAGCTCAAGGGAGCCGTCATTCGACACAGTGCAAAAAAAAAAAAAAAGGGAGCACACTGCCTCAAACTCCAGCAAAAAGTTGGCCCCAATGCATCTTGGTAAATGCAGTCAGATTAATTTCACATTATCAAAAGTAATCAAAGTCTTTCACCTTAGTAGGTGCAGCAAGTGCTGTGTATCTCTGGACACGTGTTTCTGGGTTTCGCCCGTCATCAGCAGAGAGCAGCATATTTTGTGGGGTTGCTTGAAATGCCACCAAACGTCTTCTCAGTTTTATGTACCACTCTGGTGCGCAGGTGCCTCACCAAGGCTCGTCAGCCCGTTAGCTCAAGGGAGCCGTCATTCGACACAGTGCAAAAAAAAAAAAGGGAGCACACTGCCTCACACTCCAGCAAAAAGTTGGCCCCAATGCATCTTGGTAAATGCAGTCAGATTCATTTCACATTATCAAAAGTAATCAAAGTCTTTCACCTTAGTAGGTGCTGCAAGTGCTGTGTATCTCTGGACACGTGTTTCTGGGTTTCGCCCGTCATCAGCAGAGAGCAGCATATTTTGTGGGGTTGCTTGAAATGCCACCAAACGTCTTCTCAGGTTTATGTACCACTCTGATGCGCAGGTGCCTCACCAAGGCACGTCAGCCCGTTAGCTCAAGGGAGCCGTCATTCGACACAGTGCAAAAAAAAAAAAAGGGAGCACACTGCCTCACACTCCAGCAAAAAGTTGGCCCCAATGCATCTTGGTATATGCAGTCAGATTCATTTTACATTATCAAAAGTAATCAAAGTCTTTCACCTTAGTAGGTGCAGCAAGTGCTGTGTATCTCTGGACACGTGTTTCTGGGTTTCGCCCGTCATCAGTAGAGAGCAGCATATTTTGTGGGGTTGCTTGAAATGCCACCAAACGTCTTCTCAGGTTCATGTACCACTCTGGTGCGCAGGTGCCTCACCAAGGTTCGTCAGCCCGTTAGCTCAAGGGAGCCGTCATTCGACACAGTGCAAAAAAAAAAAAAAGGGAACACACTGCCTCACACTCCAGCAAAAAGTTGGCGCCAATGCATCTTGGTAAATGCAGTCAGATTCATTTCACATTATCAAAAGTAATCAAAGTCTTTCACCTTAGTAGGTGCAGCAAGTGCTATGTATCTCTGGACACGTATTTCTGGGTTTCGCCTGTCATCAGCAGAGAGCAGCATATTTTGTGGGGTTGCTTGAAATGCCACCAAACGTCTTCTCTGGTTTATTTACCACTCTGGTGCGCAGGTGCCTCACCAAGGCTCGTCAGCCCGTTAGCTCAAGGGAGCCGTCATTCGACACAGTGCAAAAAAAAAAAAAAGGGAGCACACTGCCTCACACTCCAGCAAAAAGTTGGCCCCAATGCATCTTGGTAAATGCAGTCAGATTCATTTCACATTATCAAAAGTAATCAAAGTCTTTCACCTTAGTAGGTGCAGCAAGTGCTGTGTATCTCTGGACACGTGTTTCTGGGTTTCGCCCGTCATCAGCAGAGAGCAGCATATTTTGTGGGGTTGCTTGAAATGCCACCAAATGTCTTCTCAGGTTTATGTACCACTCTGGTGCGCAGGTGCCTCACCAAGGCTCGTCAACCTGTTAGCTCAAGGGAGCCGTCATTCGACACAGTGCAAAAAAAAAAAAAGTGAGCACACTGCCTCACAGTCCAGCAAAAAGTTGGCCCCAATGCATCTTGGTAAATGCAGTCAGATTCATTTCACATTATCAAAAGTAATCAAAGACTTTCACCTTAGTAGGTGCAACAAGTGCTGTGTATCTCTGGACACGTGTTTCTGGGTTTCGCCCGTCATCAGCAGAGAGCAGCATATTTTGTGGGGTTGCTTGAAATGCCACCAAACGTCTTCTCAGGTTTATGTACCACTCTGATGCGCAGGTGCCTCACCACGGCTCGTCAGCCCGTTAGCTCAAGGGAGCCGTCATTCGACACAGTGCAAAAAAAAAAAAAAAAGGGAGCACACTGCCTCACACTCCAGCAAAAAGTTGGCCCCAATGCATCTTGGTAAATGCAGTCAGATTCATTTCACATTATCAAAAGTAATCAAAGTCTTTCACCTTAGTAGGTGCAGCAAGTGCTGTGTATCTCTGGTCACGTGTTTCTGGGTTTCGCCCGTCATCAGCAGAGAGCAGCATATTTTGTGGGGTTGCTTGAAATGCCACCAAACGTCTTCTCAGGTTTATGTACCACTCTGGTGCGCAGGTGCCTCACCAAGGCTCGTCAGCCCGTTAGCTCAAGGGAGCCGTCATTCGACACAGTGCAAAAAAAAAAAAAAAAGAGAGCACACTGCCTCACACTCCAGCAAAAAGTTGGCCCCAATGCATCTTGGAAAATGCAGTCAGATTCATTTCACATTATCAAAAGTAATCAAAGTCTTTCACCTTAGTAGGTGCAGCAAGTGCTGTGTATCTCTGGACACGTGTTTCTGGGTTTCGCCCGTCATCAGCAGAGAGCAGCATATTTTGTGGGGTTGCTTGAAATGCCACCAAACGTCTTCTCAGTTTTATGTACCACTCTGGTGCGCAGGTGCCTCACCAAGGCTCGTCAGCCCGTTAGCTCGAGGGAGCCGTCATTCGACACAGTGCAAAAAAAAAAAAAGGGAGCACACTGCCTCACACGCCAGCAAAAAGTTGGCCCCAATGCATCTTGGTAAATGCAGTCAGATTCATTTCACATTATCAAAAGTAATCAAAGTCTTTCACCTTAGTAGGTGCAGCAAGTGCTGTGTATCTCTGGACACGTGTTTCTGGGTTTCGCCCGTCATCAGCAGAGAGCAGCATATTTTGTGGGGTTGCTTGAAATGCCACCAAACGTCTTCTCAGGTTTATGTACCACTCTGATGCGCAGGTGCCTCACCAAGGCACGTCAGCACGTTAGCTCAAGGGAGCCATCAATCGACACAGTGCAAAAAAAAAAAAAGGGAGCACACTGCCTCACACTCCAGCAAAAAGTTGGCCCCAATGCATCTTGGTATATGCAGTCAGATTCATTTCACATTATCAAAAGTAATCAAAGTCTTTCACCTTAGTAGGTGCAGCAAGTGCTGTGTATCTCTGGACACGTGTTTCTGGGTTTCGCCCGTCATCAGTAGAGAGCAGCATATTTTGTGGGGTTGCTTGAAATGCCACCAAACGTCTTCTCAGGTTCATGTACAACTCTGGTGCGCAGGTGCCTCACCAAGGTTCGTCAGCCCGTTAGCTCAAGGGAGCCGTCATTCGACACAGTGCAAAAAAAAAAAAAAGGGAACACACTGCCTCACACTCCAGCAAAAAGTTGGCCCCAATGCATCTTGGTAAATGCAGTCAGATTCATTTCACATTATCAAAAGTAATCAAAGTCTTTCACCTTAATAGGTGCAGCAAGTGCTGTGTATCTCTGGACACGTATTTCTGGGTTTCGCCCGTCATCAGCAGAGAGCAGCATATTTTGTGGGGTTGCTTGAAATGCCACCAAACGTCTTCTCAGGTTTATGTACCACTCTGGTGCGCAGGTGCCTCACCAAGGCTCGTCAGCCCGTTAGCTCAAGGGAGCCGTCATTCGACACAGTGCAAAAAAAAAAAAAAAAAGTGAGCACACTGCCTCACACTCCAGCAAAAAGTTGGCCCCAATGCATCTTGGTAAATGCAGTCAGATTCATTTCACATTATCAAAAGTAATCAAAGTCTTTCACCTTAGTAGGTGCAGCGAGTGCTGTGTATCTCTGGACACGTGTTTCTGGGTTTCGCCCGTCATCAGCAGAGAGCAGCAAATTTTGTGGGGTTGCTTGAAATGCCACCAAACGTCTTCTCAGGTTTATGTACCACTCTGGTGCGCAGGTGCCTCACCAAGGCTCGTCAGCCCGTTAGCTCAAGGGAGCCGTCATTCGACACAGTGCAAAAAAAAAAAAGGGACCGCACTGCCTCACACTCCAGCAAAAAGTTGGCCCCAATGCATCTTGGTAAATGCAGTCAGATTCATTTCACATTATCAAAAGTAATCAAAGTCTTTCACCTTAGTAGGTGCAACAAGTGCTGTGTATCTCTGGTCACGTGTTTCTGGGTTTCGCCCGTCATCAGCAGAGAGCAGCATATTTTGTGGGGTTGCTTGAAATGCCACCAAACGTCTTCTCAGGTTTATGTACCACTCTGGTGCGCAGGTGCCTCACCAAGGCTCGTCAGCCCGTTAGCTCAAGGGAGCCGTCATTCGACACAGTGCAAAAAAAAAAAAAAAGGGAGCACACTGCCTCAAACTCCAGCAAAAAGTTGGCCCCAATGCATCTTGGTAAATGCAGTCAGATTAATTTCACATTATCAAAAGTAATCAAAGTCTTTCACCTTAGTAGGTGCAGCAAGTGCTGTGTATCTCTGGACACGTGTTTCTGGGTTTCGCCCGTCATCAGCAGAGAGCAGCATATTTTGTGGGGTTGCTTGAAATGCCACCAAACGTCTTCTCAGTTTTATGTACCACTCTGGTGCGCAGGTGCCTCACCAAGGCTCGTCAGCCCGTTAGCTCAAGGGAGCCGTCATTCGACACAGTGCAAAAAAAAAAAAGGGAGCACACTGCCTCACACTCCAGCAAAAAGTTGGCCCCAATGCATCTTGGTAAATGCAGTCAGATTCATTTCACATTATCAAAAGTAATCAAAGTCTTTCACCTTAGTAGGTGCTGCAAGTGCTGTGTATCTCTGGACACGTGTTTCTGGGTTTCGCCCGTCATCAGCAGAGAGCAGCATATTTTGTGGGGTTGCTTGAAATGCCACCAAACGTCTTCTCAGGTTTATGTACCACTCTGATGCGCAGGTGCCTCACCAAGGCACGTCAGCCCGTTAGCTCAAGGGAGCCGTCATTCGACACAGTGCAAAAAAAAAAAAAGGGAGCACACTGCCTCACACTCCAGCAAAAAGTTGGCCCCAATGCATCTTGGTATATGCAGTCAGATTCATTTTACATTATCAAAAGTAATCAAAGTCTTTCACCTTAGTAGGTGCAGCAAGTGCTGTGTATCTCTGGACACGTGTTTCTGGGTTTCGCCCGTCATCAGTAGAGAGCAGCATATTTTGTGGGGTTGCTTGAAATGCCACCAAACGTCTTCTCAGGTTCATGTACCACTCTGGTGCGCAGGTGCCTCACCAAGGTTCGTCAGCCCGTTAGCTCAAGGGAGCCGTCATTCGACACAGTGCAAAAAAAAAAAAAAGGGAACACACTGCCTCACACTCCAGCAAAAAGTTGGCGCCAATGCATCTTGGTAAATGCAGTCAGATTCATTTCACATTATCAAAAGTAATCAAAGTCTTTCACCTTAGTAGGTGCAGCAAGTGCTATGTATCTCTGGACACGTATTTCTGGGTTTCGCCTGTCATCAGCAGAGAGCAGCATATTTTGTGGGGTTGCTTGAAATGCCACCAAACGTCTTCTCTGGTTTATTTACCACTCTGGTGCGCAGGTGCCTCACCAAGGCTCGTCAGCCCGTTAGCTCAAGGGAGCCGTCATTCGACACAGTGCAAAAAAAAAAAAAAAAGGGAGCACACTGCCTCACACTCCAGCAAAAAGTTGGCCCCAATGCATCTTGGTAAATGCAGTCAGATTCATTTCACATTATCAAAAGTAATCAAAGTCTTTCACCTTAGTAGGTGCAGCAAGTGCTGTGTATCTCTGGACACGTGTTTCTGGGTTTCGCCCGTCATCAGCAGAGAGCAGCAAATTTTGTGGGGTTGCTTGAAATGCCACCAAACGTCTTCTCAGGTTTATGTACCACTCTGGTGCGCAGGTGCCTCACCAAGGCTCGTCAGCCCGCTAGCTCAAGGGAGAAGTCATTCGACACAGTGCAAAAAAAAAAAAGGGACCACACTGCCTCACACGCCAGCAAAAAGTTGGCCCCAATGCATCTTGGTAAATGCAGTCAGATTCATTTCACATTATCAAAAGTAATCAAAGTCTTTCACCTTAATAGGTGCAGCAAGTGCTGTGTATCTCTGGACACGTATTTCTGGGTTTCGCCCGTCATCAGCAGAGAGCAGCATATTTTGTGGGGTTGCTTGAAATGCCACCAAACGTCTTCTCAGGTTTATGTACCACTCTGGTGCGCAGGTGCCTCACCAAGGCTCGTCAGCCCGTTAGCTCGAGGGAGCCGTCATTCGACACAGTGCAAAAAAAAAAAAAGGGAGCACACTGCCTCACACGCCAGCAAAAAGTTGGCCCCAATGCATCTTGGTAAATGCAGTCAGATTCATTTCACATTATCAAAAGTAATCAAAGTCTTTCACCTTAGTAGGTGCAGCAAGTGCTGTGTATCTCTGGACACGTGTTTCTGGGTTTCGCCCGTCATCAGCAGAGAGCAGCATATTTTGTGGGGTTGCTTGAAATGCCACCAAACGTCTTCTCAGGTTTATGTACCACTCTGATGCGCAGGTGCCTCACCAAGGCACGTCAGCACGTTAGCTCAAGGGAGCCATCAATCGACACAGTGCAAAAAAAAAAAAAGGGAGCACACTGCCTCACACTCCAGCAAAAAGTTGGCCCCAATGCATCTTGGTATATGCAGTCAGATTCATTTCACATTATCAAAAGTAATCAAAGTCTTTCACCTTAGTAGGTGCAGCAAGTGCTGTGTATCTCTGGACACGTGTTTCTGGGTTTCGCCCGTCATCAGTAGAGAGCAGCATATTTTGTGGGGTTGCTTGAAATGCCACCAAACGTCTTCTCAGGTTCATGTACAACTCTGGTGCGCAGGTGCCTCACCAAGGTTCGTCAGCCCGTTAGCTCAAGGGAGCCGTCATTCGACACAGTGCAAAAAAAAAAAAAAGGGAACACACTGCCTCACACTCCAGCAAAAAGTTGGCCCCAATGCATCTTGGTAAATGCAGTCAGATTCATTTCACATTATCAAAAGTAATCAAAGTCTTTCACCTTAATAGGTGCAGCAAGTGCTGTGTATCTCTGGACACGTATTTCTGGGTTTCGCCCGTCATCAGCAGAGAGCAGCATATTTTGTGGGGTTGCTTGAAATGCCACCAAACGTCTTCTCAGGTTTATGTACCACTCTGGTGCGCAGGTGCCTCACCAAGGCTCGTCAGCCCGTTAGCTCAAGGGAGCCGTCATTCGACACAGTGCAAAAAAAAAAAAAAAAAGTGAGCACACTGCCTCACACTCCAGCAAAAAGTTGGCCCCAATGCATCTTGGTAAATGCAGTCAGATTCATTTCACATTATCAAAAGTAATCAAAGTCTTTCACCTTAGTAGGTGCAGCGAGTGCTGTGTATCTCTGGACACGTGTTTCTGGGTTTCGCCCGTCATCAGCAGAGAGCAGCAAATTTTGTGGGGTTGCTTGAAATGCCACCAAACGTCTTCTCAGGTTTATGTACCACTCTGGTGCGCAGGTGCCTCACCAAGGCTCGTCAGCCCGTTAGCTCAAGGGAGCCGTCATTCGACACAGTGCAAAAAAAAAAAAGGGACCGCACTGCCTCACACTCCAGCAAAAAGTTGGCCCCAATGCATCTTGGTAAATGCAGTCAGATTCATTTCACATTATCAAAAGTAATCAAAGTCTTTCACCTTAGTAGGTGCAACAAGTGCTGTGTATCTCTGGTCACGTGTTTCTGGGTTTCGCCCGTCATCAGCAGAGAGCAGCATATTTTGTGGGGTTGCTTGAAATGCCACCAAACGTCTTCTCAGGTTTATGTACCACTCTGGTGCGCAGGTGCCTCACCAAGGCTCGTCAGCCCGTTAGCTCAAGGGAGCCGTCATTCGACACAGTGCAAAAAAAAAAAAAAAGGGAGCACACTGCCTCAAACTCCAGCAAAAAGTTGGCCCCAATGCATCTTGGTAAATGCAGTCAGATTAATTTCACATTATCAAAAGTAATCAAAGTCTTTCACCTTAGTAGGTGCAGCAAGTGCTGTGTATCTCTGGACACGTGTTTCTGGGTTTCGCCCGTCATCAGCAGAGAGCAGCATATTTTGTGGGGTTGCTTGAAATGCCACCAAACGTCTTCTCAGTTTTATGTACCACTCTGGTGCGCAGGTGCCTCACCAAGGCTCGTCAGCCCGTTAGCTCAAGGGAGCCGTCATTCGACACAGTGCAAAAAAAAAAAAGGGAGCACACTGCCTCACACTCCAGCAAAAAGTTGGCCCCAATGCATCTTGGTAAATGCAGTCAGATTCATTTCACATTATCAAAAGTAATCAAAGTCTTTCACCTTAGTAGGTGCTGCAAGTGCTGTGTATCTCTGGACACGTGTTTCTGGGTTTCGCCCGTCATCAGCAGAGAGCAGCATATTTTGTGGGGTTGCTTGAAATGCCACCAAACGTCTTCTCAGGTTTATGTACCACTCTGATGCGCAGGTGCCTCACCAAGGCACGTCAGCCCGTTAGCTCAAGGGAGCCGTCATTCGACACAGTGCAAAAAAAAAAAAAGGGAGCACACTGCCTCACACTCCAGCAAAAAGTTGGCCCCAATGCATCTTGGTATATGCAGTCAGATTCATTTTACATTATCAAAAGTAATCAAAGTCTTTCACCTTAGTAGGTGCAGCAAGTGCTGTGTATCTCTGGACACGTGTTTCTGGGTTTCGCCCGTCATCAGTAGAGAGCAGCATATTTTGTGGGGTTGCTTGAAATGCCACCAAACGTCTTCTCAGGTTCATGTACCACTCTGGTGCGCAGGTGCCTCACCAAGGTTCGTCAGCCCGTTAGCTCAAGGGAGCCGTCATTCGACACAGTGCAAAAAAAAAAAAAAGGGAACACACTGCCTCACACTCCAGCAAAAAGTTGGCGCCAATGCATCTTGGTAAATGCAGTCAGATTCATTTCACATTATCAAAAGTAATCAAAGTCTTTCACCTTAGTAGGTGCAGCAAGTGCTATGTATCTCTGGACACGTTTTTCTGGGTTTCGCCTGTCATCAGCAGAGAGCAGCATATTTTGTGGGGTTGCTTGAAATGCCACCAAACGTCTTCTCTGGTTTATTTACCACTCTGGTGCGCAGGTGCCTCACCAAGGCTCGTCAGCCCGTTAGCTCAAGGGAGCCGTCATTCGACACAGTGCAAAAAAAAAAAAAAAAGGGAGCACACTGCCTCACACTCCAGCAAAAAGTTGGCCCCAATGCATCTTGGTAAATGCAGTCAGATTCATTTCACATTATCAAAAGTAATCAAAGTCTTTCACCTTAGTAGGTGCAGCAAGTGCTGTGTATCTCTGGACACGTGTTTCTGGGTTTCGCCCGTCATCAGCAGAGAGCAGCAAATTTTGTGGGGTTGCTTGAAATGCCACCAAACGTCTTCTCAGGTTTATGTACCACTCTGGTGCGCAGGTGCCTCACCAAGGCTCGTCAGCCCGCTAGCTCAAGGGAGAAGTCATTCGACACAGTGCAAAAAAAAAAAAGGGACCACACTGCCTCACACGCCAGCAAAAAGTTGGCCCCAATGCATCTTGGTAAATGCAGTCAGATTCATTTCACATTATCAAAAGTAATCAAAGTCTTTCACCTTAGAAGGTGCAGCAAGTGCTGTGTATCTCTGGACACGTGTTTCTGGGTTTTGCCCGTCATCAGCAGAGAGCAGCATATTTTGTGGGTTTGCTTGAAATGCCACCAAACGTCTTCTCAGTTTTATGTACCACTCTGGTGCGCAGGTGCCTCACCAAGGCTCGTCAGCCCGTTAGCTCAAGGGAGCCGTCATTCGACACAGTGCAAAAAAAAAAAAAAGGGAGCACACTGCCTCACACTTCAGCAAAAAGTTGGATACCAATGCATCTTGGTAAATGCAGTCAGATTCATTTCACATTATCAAAAGTAATCAAAGTCTTTCACCTTAGTAGGTGCAGCAAGTGCTGTGTATCTCTGGACACGTGTTTCTGGGTTTCGCCCGTCATCAGCAGAGAGCAGCATATTTTGTGGGGTTGCTTGAAATGCCACCAAACGTCTTCTCAGGTTTATGTACCACTCTGGTGCGCAGGTGCCTCACCAATGCTCGTCAGCCCGTTAGCTCAAGGGAGCCGTCATTCGACACAGTGGCAAAAAAAAATTAGGGAGCACACTGCCTCACACTCCAGCAAAAAGTTGGCCCCAATGCATCTTGGTTAATGCAGTCAGATTCATTTCACATTATCAAAAGTAATCAAAGTCTTTCACCTTAGTAGGTGCAGCAAGTGTTGTGTATCTCTGGACACGTGTTTCTGGGTTTCGCCCGTCATCAGCAGAGAGCAGTATATTTTGTGGGGTTGCTTGAAATGCCACCAAACGTCTTCTCAGGTTTATGTACCACTCTGGTGCGCAGGTGCCTCACCAAGGCTCGTCAGCCCGTTAGCTCAAGGGAGCCGTCATTCGACACAGTGCAAAAAAAAAAAAGGGAGCACACTGCCTCACACTCCAGCAAAAAGTTGGCCCCAATGCATCTTGGTAAATGCAGTCAGATTCATTTCACATTATCAAAAGTAATCAAAGTCTTTCACCTTAGTAGGTGCAGCAAGTGCTGTGTATCTCTGGACACGTGTTTCTGGGTTTCGCCCGTCATCAGCAGAGAGCAGCAAATTTTGTGGGGTTGCTTGAAATGCCACCAAACGTCTTCTCAGGTGTGTGTTCCACTCTGGTGCGCAGGTGCCTCACCAAGGCTCGTCAGCCCGTTAGCTCAAGGGAGCCGTCATTCGACACAGTGCAAAAAAAAAAAAAAGGGAGCACACTGCCTCACACTCCAGCAAAAAGTTGGCCCCAATGCATCTTGGTAAATGCAGTCAGATTCATTTCACATTATCAAAAGTAATCAAAGTCTTTCACCTTAGTAGGTGCAGCAAGTGCTGTGTATCTCTGGACACGTGTTTCTGGGTTTCGCCCGTCATCAGCAGAGAGCAGCATATTTTGTGGGGTTGCTTGAAATGCCACCAAACGTCTTCTCAGGTTTATGTACCACTCTGGTGCGCAGGTGCCTCACCAAGGCTCGTCAACCTGTTAGCTCAAGGGAGCCGTCATTCGACACAGTGCAAAAAAAAAAAAAGTGAGCACACTGCCTCACAGTCCAGCAAAAAGTTGGCCCCAATGCATCTTGGTAAATGCAGTCAGATTCATTTCACATTATCAAAAGTAATCAAAGTCTTTCACCTTAGTAGGTGCAACAAGTGCTGTGTATCTCTGGACACGTGTTTCTGGGTTTCGCCCGTCATCAGCAGAGAGCAGCATATTTTGTGGGGTTGCTTGAAATGCCACCAAACGTCTTCTCAGGTTTATGTACCACTCTGATGCGCAGGTGCCTCACCAAGGCTCGTCAGCCCGTTAGCTCAAGGGAGCCGTCATTCGACACAGTGCAAAAAAAAAAAAAAAAGGGAGCACACTGCCTCACACTCCAGCAAAAAGTTGGCCCCAATGCATCTTGGTAAATGCAGTCAGATTCATTTCACATTATCAAAAGTAATCAAAGTCTTTCACCTTAGTAGGTGCAGCAAGTGCTGTGTATCTCTGGTCACGTGTTTCTGGGTTTCGCCCGTCATCAGCAGAGAGCAGCATATTTTGTGGGGTTGCTTGAAATGCCACCAAACGTCTTCTCAGGTTTATGTACCACTCTGGTGCGCAGGTGCCTCACCAAGGCTCGTCAGCCCGTTAGCTCAAGGGAGCCGTCATTCGACACAGTGCAAAAAAAAAAAAAAAAGAGAGCACACTGCCTCACACTCCAGCAAAAAGTTGGCCCCAATGCATCTTGGTAAATGCAGTCAGATTCATTTCACATTATCAAAAGTAATCAAAGTCTTTCACCTTAGTAGGTGCAGCAAGTGCTGTGTATCTCTGGACACGTGTTTCTGGGTTTCGCCCGTCATCAGCAGAGAGCAGCATATTTTGTGGGGTTGCTTGAAATGCCACCAAACGTCTTCCCAGTTTTATGTACCACTCTGGTGCGCAGGTGCCTCACCAAGGCTCGTCAGCCCGTTAGCTCGAGGGAGCCGTCATTCGACACAGTGCAAAAAAAAAAAAAGGGAGCACACTGCCTCACACGCCAGCAAAAAGTTGGCCCCAATGCATCTTGGTAAATGCAGTCAGATTCATTTCACATTATCAAAAGTAATCAAAGTCTTTCACCTTAGTAGGTGCAGCAAGTGCTGTGTATCTCTGGACACGTGTTTCTGGGTTTCGCCCGTCATCAGCAGAGAGCAGCATATTTTGTGGGGTTGCTTGAAATGCCACCAAACGTCTTCTCAGGTTTATGTACCACTCTGATGCGCAGGTGCCTCACCAAGGCACGTCAGCCCGTTAGCTCAAGGGAGCCGTCATTCGACACAGTGCAAAAAAAAAAAAAGGGAGCACACTGCCTCACACTCCAGCAAAAAGTTGGCCCCAATGCATCTTGGTATATGCAGTCAGATTCATTTCACATTATCAAAAGTAATCAAAGTCTTTCACCTTAGTAGGTGCAGCAAGTGCTGTGTATCTCTGGACACGTGTTTCTGGGTTTCGCCCGTCATCAGTAGAGAGCAGCATATTTTGTGGGGTTGCTTGAAATGCCACCAAACGTCTTCTCAGGTTCATGTACAACTCTGGTGCGCAGGTGCCTCACCAAGGTTCGTCAGCCCGTTAGCTCAAGGGAGCCGTCATTCGACACAGTGCAAAAAAAAAAAAAAGGGAACACACTGCCTCACACTCCAGCAAAAAGTTGGCCCCAATGCATCTTGGTAAATGCAGTCAGATTCATTTCACATTATCAAAAGTAATCAAAGTCTTTCACCTTAATAGGTGCAGCAAGTGCTGTGTATCTCTGGACACGTATTTCTGGGTTTCGCCCGTCATCAGCAGAGAGCAGCATATTTTGTGGGGTTGCTTGAAATGCCACCAAACGTCTTCTCAGGTTTATGTACCACTCTGGTGCGCAGGTGCCTCACCAAGGCTCGTCAGCCCGTTAGCTCAAGGGAGCCGTCATTCGACACAGTGCAAAAAAAAAAAAAAAAAGTGAGCACACTGCCTCACACTCCAGCAA